>NC_071389.1:32398431-33598431 GCF_022682495.2 Desmodus rotundus
AAGAGCTCTACGTAGAAGCGTCTGCGTGACTTCAGGGGAGAGCGCCTGAGTGACCTAAGAAGTCTCAGCACCGTGAATTTTTAGCTCAACAAGAGAACATCCCCGCGATGGCAGACGCTGGTGGGCTCTTGGGTAGGAAGATGAACCCCACGCCTGGAGGCACACAAGCGTGGTGCGGCAAGGCACTGCTCCCAGCGGAGAGATCGGGGCAGAGGACCTGGAAGTTCGCTTTTGGCCCTTAGCTTTGATAAGCCTCCATATGAGCTTCATAGCTGCTTGGCAGAAACTGATCAACCCCTTCAAAAGAAGTAACACCAATATCTGTTGGTGTGTGTGTTTGCAGATATAAAAGTAAAAATTATGTGCCCCAAGTAAGCACATTGGTCAAGAGAAAACTAAACACGGAAAACGAAATTGATTCTACTGGAAATGCTTATAGGTTAAGCTATTGTTTTCTGTTACCAAGAAACCAAACTCTGGAGAGATGTGTAGTCTCGGAAATAATCAAAGAAAATATAATGAGGCACTGGTTTTCACCAAAACTGGAAAAATAATTTAAGTCATGGTCACACCCATTATGTGCATCAACAATGTTAAATATGTTATTCCTTTTGATCCAGATAAAACGACCCCAAGAAAATGATAAAAATATAAAGGAAAAAATTGCACACAAAATATATTTATCAACAACCTAAAAATGCAAGGAAGGAAAAAATGGGCCACCTGGGTGACAGAGAGTGGGGGCTGAGGTCGATGTGCAGGGGACGCCCATGAGTACTGGGTGCTGAGCAATGAGCACTAGGTGTCTGGAGGGCCAAAGGCAGGAGTGAAAGCCAAGGTCTGAGCAGGTCAGAGACAAGATAGGAGCACACTAATGTGAAGTTTGAATAGGCACAGGGAGAATGGAAGGGAGGGGAGGGGACGGGAAGGGCGGGGAGGAATGCCAACATTAACATTGGCGGCCATTTACCCATCTCACTGGGACACTTCAATTACATTCTCAGTCCCCCATAACTAGAAATTTCTCTGTGTTGCAGGTGAAGAAGCCGGTGTTCAGAAAGATAAAGGAACTCACCCTATGTGACGTAGCGGGTGCCGGAGTAGGGAAATGGACTCGAATGCAGTGACCTTCTAAACTCAAGCTCACAGTACCACCTGTGCTGGACCAAAGCGTAGGACTTCCATGAAGTGGCAGCCCCGAGAGTCGGTGCACGGCCGGACACTTGTTTGCCAGACTGTAGCGCGATGCCCATCCACTGGGCGGGTGTTCGAGCTGATGGCTGTGAATTTGGCGGAGCAGCAGGAGACGGTGTTAAATGGAAAGGGAAGGGTACAAACCTGTCGTATGCTACGATCACAGGCACGTCAAGCATAGCTGCACCCTGGAGAAAAGGCCTAGGACGGAGATCACAATGCTTGCAGCAGCGCGATTTGGAATGTTTCCCCTACTTTCCCCCAAATTTCTTCAAAGTGTTTTTTCTTTATAATTACTAAAAAAAGGCATAATTTAGAAATACAGCCAAGAAACCCTTGGGCACATAACAGTCACTAACTCACTTTCCTCAGCCAGAGAATAAAAACAAGCCACGTTTTTGCGCTTCATCTGGCACGGAGGACTTGTCGCCAGGGCTCTGACGGCAGTGCCCAAACCTGGAGTCCAGACCCCGCCGGGTCAGTGTTGACCGACCTGTCCCACCCCGCAGCTCGCTGGCGCCGAAGGACAAGGGTCAGAAGGAAGAATCGAAGTGCAACGGGACGGGGAAAATCATCGGTGCCTAGACTGAAGCCAACTTCGGCATCATGTCCAACGGCACAGCTTTTGGTGAGCGTGGAAGAGTAACTCTAAACGAGGGGTTTGGGCAGATTCTCAGCTGCTTAAGAGAAAAACTTCTTCTTAATTTCAAATATCCTCAGGCACTTTAGAAGGAGCAGGTCTTTTTCAGTCCAGAAACACTCTTTTTTCTTCATTGAAGCAGGACTTCTGCTAGACTGGTATTACCCAGAAGTGGCACTATTGCAAAAACACACGTTCCCGGCTCTATCTCAGACCTATTGAATCGAGCTCTCTAAGCCAAAGCCCAGGAATCTGTATTTCAGGCGCCTCAGCACATTCTTAATATTGGACAGGTTTAGAAAATCTTCTTCTAACACAAAATGCCCTTGAACATATTTGAATGTAATAAAACTGTGAAGTCTCATAAATAGTACAATTATTCCCAGTGCCTCCAAATGGCTTCAGTTAATGAGAATGATTTCCGTTGACTGATCGCTTAGGTTGGGCCTCTCCTTCACGCGCCCTGAGATTACACAGGAAGATTCTCAGCCCAGACCGTAGCAGCCCACTCACCCTTCTGGGAAGAGCGGAAAGGGCGCATTTTGCACAGACTTGAAGTCTGCCCCTGCTCCTCTGCTGACGACTCCTGGGACCCCGGACGAGAAGTTATTTAGCCTTTTCTGGGCCCTTGTCCTCCTTTGTGCGGGTAGAAGAATGGTGGCCTCGCCCTCATATAACAGGAACAGGGCACCAGGTACACAGCAGGTGTTCAAACACCGCTCAGTCTAACCAGTGTACGAAATTCCCCATCGGAATCGGCTCCTGGGTCCTCCCTTGTCGCATCCACTTCTGACCTCACTCTGCCTCAGAAACTAAGGGTAACGAGCAGACGCACGGCTCTTCGAGACTTGCAGAGCCTTCCTGCAGGTGTTACCTGGCTGGACTCCTCTCCACAACAGCCCTAGAAACCGAGCTATGGACTGGTTTCCGCTTCAGAAGAAACGAGCCCCAAAGAGCCCAGGGAACCTTTCCAGAAGTGAAAATGTCAGGATTTGAAGTCAGATCCCAACATCTGTCAGAACCCGGTTCTGTCCCTAACATATGCCTCATATATTACACAAGCACTTTCACACGTCACAGCATTTTTTAAGTAGAGATTTCCCTGCCTCTGGGTGTCTGTATCTTTGCCGTGCTTGGGGAGTAGAGATGAGCTCCAGTCCAACGCACCCTTTTTCCCAGTCTCTCACACTTTCCATCCGGCCCAGGCCCTCGCTGCCCCACAGCGCCGCACCATTACAGGGAACACGCCTTCACAACAAGGACTGATTGAGCGTCGGTGTCACTCACCTTACTGACCTCATGAAATGGGCTGACCCATGTGAAACACTTAGAAAAGCCCTGGCACATATTAAGTATCTGTTGTTGCTGCCACTGTCGTTACTTAATTACCCACGCAGCCCGCGCCACAGGCATTGTTTCCCTCATTACACTGATAGGGACTCTGAGAAGTTAAGTGTTTGGTCCAAGATCACACTGCTAGTTTGGGGAGAGCTGGGAAAAATAGCATGAAAGGAAATTCACATCTACACATCTTACTAGCGAGCATATAGTATTCCACATTATAAATAATTATTTACTTTACTGGCATAAAATTACTCACAGAGGCACTGCCTCCCTGTCCTGCCCCAGTGACGCAGAGCTGTGGCTTACAGGCCACCAATGGTTTCATGGTCTAGAGGCTAACCCGTAGGCGAAATAAGAGTCCGGCGTCTTCCAACTGACGCCTAAAAGCTGATAACCACAAATGAAGAAAATAATGCTTACCAACATTTATTGAGCCACACACACACACACACACACACACACACACACACATTTCTCCTTACGGCAACTCTGCAAAGTAGATAGTATCTCCTTCTTACAGAACGGAAGAGGGTAGGTTAAGCCCAGGGCAAGTGGGGAGCGAAGCCTGAAACCCAGGTGCTCAGCCCCACGCCCTTGCCATTTCCAACATACCATGCTGACTTCACAGGCATTACGGAAAGGAAAGTGCAAATCAACAGGAAGATCACATGTGGTTTGCCAGGTTGCACGACAGGCAACTTTGAGACTCAGTTATTGAATGAGATAAAAAATCGTGTAACTTGAAAGATCATTTGAGATACAAGATAAGAGGAACAAGCTGACAGCAGGTGGCCTGACCCCAGCTTCCTGACGGTAACCCTGGGCCACATCTAACATCACCAACCCCCACCTACCCCTTTACAAAGATTATCCGGGAAGCTGAATCTCCGATCACCTTGAGTGAGAAGGGTGGCTGGTCCTAGATCTGTCCTGTGAAGTAAGAGAAAGCAATCTGCTGTCGAGATAGCCCTTCACATCTGTAGTCGGCAACCACATCCCTTAAGAATTTTGCCTCCTTCAGCCTGAATGTTCCGCCCCTCAAAGGACACTGGCCACCTCCACTGTGCACTTAATACCCTTAAATAAATGAGAAAAATGTCTGTATCAAAGAATTAATGGAGCTTTATTATAGAACAAAATAGAGGAACAGAGATAGAAGTCCTTGAGTGGTAAAAATGTCGGTTCAAATTCTGGGCCAAGTGACAGGCGAGGCAGAGACACTTTGCCCCTCGCCACAGCGATCACATTTTCCCTATCCCCAGAACGATTCCGGTGCCGGGCTGCTGCCTGCGTCTCAGCAGATCCACCTGCCTTCTTTGCAGTGGGAAGTCCAAGTTCAGAACACACCGCCGACCCCCGAATCCTACGGCTCACTGCCCGTTCACCACCATGCACGCTTGGTCCGATCCAGACGGCACCCTCGCCCGCAAACCACACACCACGCAAGGAAAACGAGACGGCTTTATGAAAAATCCAAAGTTTATTGCAAATTGTATTTTGCTTCCCTTCGTTCTTCATTTTTACAGGATTTATTGATATCCATGATTTTTTCACAGATGTACTTGTTGACTTTGGAGAGTCTCTGTGCAATTTCAGTTTCGTCCACAGTTTCTTGTGCTATTCTGTCATATAAACACTCTAGACAGGGAAAAGAAACAAGAAGGCCAAGGATTAATGGTCAGTTGAGTACAAATCTTTTTTTGGGGGGGTGGGAGGGGAGAAAATGTGCCTCCCGACATACTTACCAAATACCGATTCACTTATGTGGTACGATATTTTCAAAGTTTCATCGCAAAATATACGTAGAAAAGAACACATATATACTGTAAATTTACCCTTTAAAATAATGATAAAACAACCATGTGCCCACCACCCAGCTTAAGGAGACATTGATGGCCCCTCTGGAGCCCCAGGCTGCCCCGCCCCCACCCCACCCTCTCCTCGCCCTCTCTGGAAGTAACCACTGTCCTGAATTTTTGCTTGTCTTTCCTTTTTAATGATAATACATGCATACATCCTTAAATAATGCATTGTTTACTTTTCCCTGTATTTTTTTTACTTTTTTATAAGTGTGCCCATATTCTACATACATCTCTTTCTTTTTTTCACTCAATATTACAGTTTTGAAATTCACCCATGTCCAAGCGTATGGCTGCATGTCATTCATGTTCACTGATGGGCGGCGTTTTATTGTATGTCTATTCCACCCTCTGCTGATCCCCTGTATTGTCAATGGATGCTTGGGTCACTGCCAGTGTTTTGCGATCACAAACCCCCTGGCATGTGTCTCCCGGGCACTCGGGCAGGAAATGCCCCAGCACTGGCCCAGGAGCGGCACTGCTGATGTCAGGGTGGGTGCACATTCGACTTCACGAAGGTGGGGCCTAGGCAATTGTTTTCCAAAGCGGTTCTGCCGCCTGGCTTTCCGAGAGCAGGGTCCTCAAGGACGGTGCACGGCCTGGTCAGGTAGGCAAGGCTCTGACCACCTGCTCGTGGGTGTGAAGTAGGGTCCTGTCACGGTGATTGCTGATGAGGCTGAAGACAGCTGCTTGCATGGAGTCTGCCGCTGGCTGGGATGTGGGCCTGCCCAGAGCCTGGCTGCAGCCCACTTCCTGGCCTGGGACCTGGGGCACATCGTTACCCCGGTTCCTCCCCCCACGAACAGGGATGACAGATCAAAGTGCATCTTTTTAAGGCTGCCTTGAGGCATCGAGGTAAAGTTTTTGCAAGCCTTTCTCAAACTGAGAGGAACACTGCACCTATATGGGCCTTACGATTATTTCAGTGTATACACAACTGTTCACTCCCAGCACCGAGCACAGTGCATGGATGGGGGCAAGATTAAATAAGTATCTGCTAAATGAAGGAATCAATTAATGTTCTTCCAGCCAAACCTGAGGGGACATAAACATTCTGGACTTAAGAGGGCTAGGAATGCACCACAAGGGTTCGTCTTTATGGGCAAGACTTTTAACTTCCTGGAACCTAAGCTTTCTCACCTGCAGAACAGGAATGACAACCCAGTCTTAAGGAATTGCTACACCAGATGAACAAAATCTGGGGTACCAGGCCAGCCCGTGGCCGGTAATCCTCTGACAGATGCAGAACGTCGACGCCAGAGGGGATCACCGAGACTAACTAACGTGAGCTAACCTGGCACTTACATGCGAGGAGCCTGAGGCCTGGACAAAGGGAGGAGGAATGGGCAGAATCCACTGTGGCCTCCCCCAACTCTGAGCCCTTCCCTGGGCATGCGGCCAGCCTGCCTCCGGGGGCCATTCCTGCTGCAGGTGCACGTGCTACAGGTGTTCTTTCTCCAGGGCACCCCCTCCCCACTGAGAGGGCTTATGCACAGAGAAGCCTTTAAAACCTTTATTGACTCCACTACTTCCTGACCACTCCCAAGCCCCACGAATCTTCACTTGTCTTGGCCTTTCCATAGGGACCCAGCCAAGAAGGGAGGGGCTCCGTCTCTCTCCAGTCGCCCTGCTTTTATCCACCAGCTTTATCCACCTCCTCATTCCAGACCGGCCCACAAGTCAGGGTCTTCGCTCTTCTCTTCTCAGACTACCCTGGCCCTAACTCCTGGTTATTCTTCCCCATGCAGCCTTCTTGGAACCTGCCAGACTGGGTTAGGAGACGCCACTCTGCCTACAGCCCTGTGCTTGCACACTTGCCCGGGTCTTTCTCTGTCACAGCACTTGTCGGAGTCTAATAAACTGCAACCACGCTGTCTTCCCTACAGAACGGAACACTTGGGCACCCCCCACCCTCCAGCCCAGGACAAGAAGAAAGCAGACACTCACAGTGACCTTGCTCGAACCCAAAGCCAACGAGGGAGACACCTGGGCTGAGACCTGTTCTGAAGTTCAGGCATCTGGCTCTAAACCTAGCGGCTGTGCCACCGCTCCTGGGAACCTCCCTGGGTCTCAGTTTCAAGAGCTAGGAAAGCAGGACGTCAAACCAGATAACCCAGGGACCTTCTTCCATCTCTGAGTCCCCAGAAGGTAATAAGGGTGGTAAAGAGGCAAAGGAGAGGGATGGGGCAGGGAGGGTAGTGGGTGCGTGGCCCTCAGAGACCCTAGCGTGAGCTGGAGAAGATGCAGGAAGAGAAAGGAGCATGTGTGGGCAGTTTCCAGAGAGGCCTCCTCAGCACTCCAATCACTCCCCCTTGGGGTGAGGGCGCCGAGCGCCCCGCGGGGTGACGAAGAGGCTTTCGTGACACTCTCGATGTCAATCATGTGCAGTTGCCAGGAATGTCTCCCTCTGCGAGGGAGCATTTGAGATTATTGCTTAATTAACAAGGTTTAGAATGGGACTGATGTGTCCTATTAAAAAAGTTATTAAAATTAACCAGAACTCAATGCTGGGGCTCATTTGGAAAACTCAGACACTCTGCAAAAGGTCATTTGACCTTAATGAGGTTTAACTGTCACTCTGGAGCCAGACACCAAAGCGAGCCTGTCCGCCAGCCCTCCCGCGGTCCTTTCTACAGCAGCGTCCGTGTTCGCCCCACCCCCCTGCTACCCGGTAAGACGTGATTTTAAAATCAGAGAGCAGAAAATGCTCACCAACCCTGTGAGCATCAAGGCTTTTGCCATTTGTATACGGCAAATGTGGCTGAATGTGATAAAATCATACAAAATAAATACAAACAGTCTCAACCCGGCAGACAGCTTGCATGGGAAAAGCTAGTCAAACGCAATCTGGGAGAGCTCAAATAATGAAGCCCCAAATGGGGGTGTCTGGGGGTGGGAGACAGACTTCAAGCCGGCCTGGCTGTAGCGAATAAGTAAATAAACAGTGTACGGCAGAGAACCTCTGGAGGCCAGGGACGCCCGCCAGCGCACTCCTGCTGGCTCCGATCCAGCCAGCTGCAAGGCCTTGGACAAGTCAGTTTCCTTCTCATTCACCTGCATGGCGGCCAAGCACGTGTGTGCTCAAGGGCTGCGGCTGGACTGGCGCTCCTGGGAAGCAAAGGTACAGTAACAAGAGAACAGAGGCATAAGGTACTCGGGCCTAAGAGGGCAGGGGAGGCTTTATGAAGGGGAGGTTCTCGAAGCAGCAGGATCAGGAAGGACCTGGAAGAAGGCCTCTATGGTTCATGCCCAGAAGGAAATGGGACAGGTGGTGAGAGATGAGGTCAGAGGGGTTGCCAGGGGCCAGGTCACCAGGCATCAGCCAGCATGGGGAACGTGGGTTTCACCCCAGGGCCGTGGGCACATTGAGGGCAATGGGGACCATGGGCCGTGAGCTCGGCTGAGGAAAGCTTTGTAGACCAAGAGAGAAGAGGGCTGGAGGCAGAGCAGAGGGAAGTGCAAGAGGAGCCCACAGGTGGACAAGAGGCCAGGCAGCAGGAGGAAATCTGGAGTGTGCAGGATGGGCTTCTCAGTGAAGGAGGAGCGGTCCTGTCTCACCTCCAGGGAGGTGGTGAGATGGGCCCTGGATTTAGGGAGAAGTCACAGGGAATAGTTACCCACACTCACCAAGAACAGATTAAGTAGAGGGCTGGGAGTGGCAGCCCGACAGCTGGGCAGTTACACATGAACGGAGGTGGTGAGTGTGGGTAACTCTTGCAAGAAACCCAGATGTGAAAAGGCAAAGAGAGACACGGCAGCAGCTGGGTGGTGGTGGTGGTGGCCTCTAGGGAGCGCTTTGTTTTCTGAGAAATGGGTAGTCAGAGCACCTTTCAGTGAGGCCGGGAAGGAGCAGGAGAACGGGAATGTAATTGGAGGAACAGGTCCTCAGGAAGGCAGGTGGGCGGGATCCAGAGGAAGACAATAGCCAGTCCCAAGTGAGAGGGATACTCTCCTGTGGAGGCACGAGGCAGAAGAACGGGGGACAGTTAGGACTGTGGATGTGCTGGTTCAAAGCTGTGGGAGTTCCATTTCTTTTCCTGGTGAAGGAAGAGACAAGGCTGTCTTTTGAGAGAGGCGTGGACTGTCGTGTTTGGGGAAAGTAGAGAAGGCTTGCAAAGAGCTTGCAAAGTGGCGGGGCGGACCAGGGAGGGAAACTTGGAGGAGCTTGAAGGCTTGAAGACAACGAATCTTCAACGGCCCCACGCCACAAAGCTAGGGTGTTTTCTTCTAGATTGTTCTGTAGCACCGGGGACTCGGTAAGCCGCATACAACATCATCTGAATGGGGTTTGAAGAGCAGTAAAAATGCCTATTTACTTTTTGTGACATTAACTGGTCCACTGGGAAGCCAGGACTGGGAGTGTGGTGAGGACACCAGGCATCTGCTGGGTACTGACGCTGCATAAGGCTTGGGGAAACGGAACTACGGCATGAACCAGGGTAAGCTCAAAGTTAATCCAAAGCGGAGCCGGGGCTCCACACCAGGCATTGGGTACCTGGTTCCACTTTCTGTTTTCCATCACAGGCACTGGGAGCTGACGGGAGCGCCTGGAAGCTGAAAAGCACTGAGCAACCGTGAACTTCAATGCGGTGACCATCCCGCAGTCACACTGGCTCCAGAGTCAGCTCACTTGTCAAGGAGCTCGATAACTTCTTTTCGACACCTCACACAACTACTGGCAAACCATAATTTGAGACAGCCTTCTTAACTGTTTTAAGAGGCAAGTGTTCAGCCAAGGAAACTGAGACATGGAGGGAAAGAGATTTATACGAAATCACACCAAGGGTCAGTCAGGGGATCAGCATGCAGGCTGGTCTCAGGGTCACTCGTTCAGCCCTTGTCTGCTGAGCTCCTTCTGTGACCAGGCCCAGTGCTAGGCAATGAGGACGTGGAGATGAATCTGATTCAGTCAGACTAGTGCCCGAGGCAGACACACAGCAGATGACTCACACCACGTGGCAGTGGTAGGGCAGCCAGTCATTCGAGGGCACCTGGGACCTGCTGAGTCACATTGCAACACGTATCACAGAATGAGGTCAGCCACCTACCAGGAAGGCCAGGGCTGCCCCCCCAGAGAGCCTTTACCTCGGGGTGACCTCCCAAATTAAGCTCCACCAGTTCAGATAGCGGGCCAACTAAAGGTTACCTCTGATTGTCTAAAAATAAGTGGCTGCCTAAATCAATTAATCATGAGTCAGACAGGCAAAGGGAGGCAGCATGCTACAGTGGCACAAGTCCCAGACCAGCATCTAGGGTGTGGGTTAGGATCCAGGCTCTGAAATCTTGTAGCTGTGACCTCAGGCTGGTCAGTTAACCTGTGTCCTGCCACCTTGACCTCCAAAATATACCCAGATCTGACCCTCCTTTTTCCTCTCACTGCTATAACCTTGGTCCATGGTACGACCATCTCTCCCCAAAGCCACTGCACCAGCCTCCTAACTGATCTCCTATTTGGTCACTGCCTGATGGGAAGACCTCCACTGCTTTTCTCCTGCAAGTGGAGTAAATTCAGGCTGCTTTCTGTGCCTTTCATGCCCCTACAAGACTGGCTCTCGCCCACCTCCCTGAGCTCACTCTCCCTTCACTCACGACTGCAGTCGCCGGGGCTTCTGCATCCCTTCAGTGGGCCTGCACACCTGCTGTTTGTCCCGCCTGTTTGGTGCCCTTCAGACTGTCTCGGGGCTGCCTCCTGCACACCCAGCTCGCATTCACCTCCTCAAACAGGCCTTCACCAACCACCCCAGCTGACACCAGCCTCTGCATCCTTCCACCTCACACGACGATCTTCACAGCCCTCATCTGTACTTGAAATTACCTGACTTGTTCATGGACATATTTGTCATCTGTCCCAAAACCTGGCACAGGGCCTGCTCAAAATGTATGTTGTGACTGATTATGTCCTACTTCTTTCATCAAAACTGGACACTTAGAGACGGGTGGCTAGAAACACAGCTTCCGAAGCTGGCCCTCTGGGCTTGGACCCCTGGCTCTACCCCTACAAGCTATTATGATCTGGGCAAGTTACTTAACATCGCTGTGTCTCCGTTTCCTCAGCTATAAAACGGATAATAATAGTAGCCAACAGTAGGAGTGTTACAAGGATTAAATGAGTTAATATATGTAAAAGTACTTTTTTAAAATAGAACCATAAAAACAAAACTCAGAACCTGACACATAGTGAGTGCTCAGAAAAATCAGCAAGTACTGTAGCATCCTCTCTGCTCCCGTGTACTTCCCTGCCTGTCTCTGGACGTTGAATTATCTGTACAGTAACTAGGTGCTCTTGTGTTCATCCTCCCCATGAGACTGTGAGCTCCTTACAGATGGAGGCTGTGCCTCATCCCTTTGTGTCCTCAATACCCAGTAGAGGGCCTGGCAAAGGATATGAGCTCAGCGACTGGAAGGAGAGAGAGTAGGAGAGACAAAGAAGAGGGGCAAGATAAGGGAGGGAGGGAGGGAGGGAGGAAGAAAGGAAGGGAAAGAAAATCAAAGTGTCCAGGATATAGCCATGTCTTTAGGGAGACGAATGATAGATACCGTGTCTCTTTGCCTTCCCCCAACCTCTCCCAAACACCAGAACGGAGACTGAAAACGGTGCCCCTCAGCTGGTCTTTATCTCATTAACTGCTACAGGCACGAGGCTGGGACTCCACAAGCTGTGTTGCCCTGTCTTGACCTCTCCTCTCTGCACACAGCAGCGCTCCTTCCCCATCTCCATGCCTTTGTTCCGGGTGCTTCTGCCTCCGGAGGAATCTCTCTTTACACACGTGTCTACATGTCTGATGCATTTTCAGTGACCCCTCTGCCAGGAATCCTTCCCTGGTTTTCCAGCTAGGGTTTCCTCTCCTGAGAACTAACTCCCTGACACACTGTCTCTCTCCCATGCTAGCTCCTTGCACTGTCCTATGTCCACAGCTCATCAGCTCTGTTAAAGGTGAGCTCTTCTGGGACAAGGTCCACCTCTGGCCCCGTGTCCCTGTGCCCAGCCCAGAGCCTGGTGCGGACTGGACTCAGCAGGGTTTGTTGAAATGAAACGTGCCTGATGCATCCTTTGCAGGGTGAAGGACAGAGCTCAGCCCTTGCATTTCCGCTGCAGTGACCTACCTCTGACGATGCTTAGTTTGTGAGGCGAGAGGGGTGGCTTGGGGACGGCGTCTTTCTTTTTTTTTGTGGCAACTCCTGTGACGCTTCTGTTCTTCAGAACATCTGTCCCCCAGATCATGACTGCCAAGTTCTTTGTGTACTTGGAATCTCCTTGGGTTACTTGTAGCTGGTGCCATTTCTCCTCATCAACCCAAATCCCGCTTCCCAGGTGGACCTGAAAGGGGTAAGGACGCGGGCACCTGTTTAGTTGGACAGGATGGCAGCCGGAAACCCTTCTTGTCCTTTAAAAGACATACCTGCATAACTATATGGGATTCTTTCCATAAATGCTAAATTAACTTTCTTTAAGGGGAATAATAACACTCATTTACTGAAAACCAGGTCTTATTCTAGTGCCTTATACCCACTACCTCAAATCCTCTCGGCAACCCTGGAGGAAGGTGTTGGGACACTCCGTCCATTTCAGATGGAAAAGCCAGGCTGAGAAAGGGGAAGCCACTCATCAGAAGTCACCCAGCTATGAAGTGGCAGACCCGGAACTCTACACCACACTCACGTTGTCACAGGCCGCTCGGAGCCTGACCAAATGGCAGGAGCACCTATGTGTGAGTCCTTTCTCTGCTACCCCTCAGAGAGACCTCTCTGCTTCTCCCGCAAACACCCTGGGACGCACGCCCTCCTAGCGCAACGGCTCTCTGCGTAGTTGTGCACAAGGTCACCTGGCTGGCTACAAAAGCGCCTGGTGCCAGGGCCCCACTCCCAGGGAGTCTCATCTGTTCCACCTGGGTGGGGCCAGGCACCAGAATGGTTGAAAGCTCCCTGGGGGATCCCAGTGCACAGCCAAGTTGAAAGCCCTGCCGGTTGGGGCGGGGAGGACAGCTGGCCAGGCTCCACCACTAACTGGAGCATATTTGTGCAGGTCCTTCCCCATCTCTGGCTTCAGTTTTCCATGAACTTGAACTGGAAGAGTTAGATTTCATTTTTAACTTCCCTCTGGCTCAGAACACCTAGGATTCTAAATTAAACGCAACCACAGTGTCCCAGTCTGATTCTGGGCACAGAGAACAGACACGGTCTTAGGCCTCTGGTTGAGGCAGCACTCAAAGTTGCGGTGCGGGGTCAGTAAATGCTAAAGACCCAGCATGCTCGAGCCGTGAGCTACAAGCTCCGAAACTTTTTCTCCTTCCTGGCTCTTTCAACAACTCAGAAAACATGCTAACACTAATCATCAAAAAACAGAGTTTGACTCTGACATTGTCACTTCTGTTGTGTTTCTGCTGAGTCTACGGAGGGTGGAAAGGCCTCTGTGGGCGTGGAGGGGAGACAGCTGCTAATAAGCTAAACTTCCTAAGAGGAACGGGAAGGCTTTGCCACAGGTGCTTGTCTTCAGAAAGACCTGAGGCCATCAGCATGGCCGGCCAGGAGGTGTCTCGGGAGAAGTTCTGGTCTGACAGACACGCAGACGCCCAGCGTTCAAAGGTGAGTAAAGACCTTTCTACTGAAGCTTGGCTTGGAAAGGAAGGTGGGCGCTGCACAGTGAGCAGACAGGTCAGCCAATATCACTTCTTCCTTTGCCAATTACTGAGGTTTTTCAACCATTAAAAAAAACACAAAAGGAACACACCCTGCCCACGGCTGTCAGTAAGTAAACAATCCACCTGCCACCTCTGACTTCCTTTTGCTCAAAGATGCTCAGAACCCTGCAGGCCTGGTATCAGATAACCAGACCGCCCGGCCTCCCTGTGCCTGTGCGGCGGCGAAGGAGGAACGGCAGGACTGCAGACTGTTCCTAGGGCTCAGGAAGATGCGCAACCCTGGAGTGAGATGCCTGGGGCTGGCTGGGCAGCACCAGCCCAAGGTCAAATCTGGCCTTTTCTCCACAGTCTAAGCTGCAGGTGGGCAGTCTGTGTGCCAGATCAGGCTGAGGACAAGTTCCCTGCTGCTCCCTGGTGGAATCCTAGTCACCTCCCCTGGTGATACTCTGGAGCTACCCACACAAGCTTCCAGAGATAGGGGATAAATAAGGGACGTGAACCAGATTAAACTGAGAGTCAGAAAACTGCAGCGATGTAAGATAACTTAGGTTTTTCACAGATCTCTGTTCTTTTCTACCCCAGGCTTTGCTTTCCTATAATTTCACAAAAACAAAAAAATTTGTTATTGTTAAAACAAAGATCACAGTCATTTTAGCCAAAGTTCTACAAGAGAAGGGGGGCACTAATATTTTTTGAGCACCAGGTATGGTGCTATAATGAACCAGGTATTGCCAGGTATTGCACCTTAAGTACTTATCCTCATAATGACCTTGAGAGACAAAAATAGGTAAAATTTGTTCCCATTTCACAGACATGGACAGAGATCCAGGGAGTAAATGATTTTTCCTGAGACGTACTATCACTAAAATCTGGAATCAAGATTCCAACCCAAGTCTGGATGCCCACAAAACCCACGCTCTCCCACCTTCCCACTGCGGCCAGTGTCACAGTGGGAACGGCAGATCCATCTACATCCAGGCAGTTTTCCTCCGTACCTGCCGGGTCACCTCCCCGGCCAGCACTGGTGCCCTTCACCCCTGCAGACAGGAGCCCAGGAAAAAAGCCACAGGCTGGCCTTCCTGCCTCCAGACCCTGTGGCCTCCAACCCACCCTGTGAAGTGCCGGACTGAGTTCCCTGACACAGGGCTCTCTTTCTTTGACTAGGTGAGTCCCACGGTCGGTGACAGACACAGAGTTTCACGTCAACCCCCGGAATCCTGAACAGCTCTCTGCTCCCTTTCACACCAAATCCCACCTCCTCCCTTGGCTTGAAAGGCCCTTGAGAATCCTGTTTCCAGCCAGCCGCCTAACTTTTCTTTCCCTACTATGTCCACCGCTCTAGGAAGCTCCCGAGTGCTTTCATTTCTATTTCCAGTGCGTGGAAACAGAAAGAGGATGGACTCTGGAATCTTCATGCCTGGGTGTTAATCCTGGCTCTTCTACTTAACTAGTTTAGTATCTTGGGCAAGTCACTTCCCCTCTCCGAGCCTTCTTTTTCTCAGCTGTATAACAGGCAGAACACCACCTGATTCGTGGAGGTGTTTTGAGAACTAAATGAGATAACTTGAGTAGAACATCAGGACAGCACACTTCCAATCACTGTTACTTCCTTTGCCGTCTTTCCCCACCCATGTCTCTACTCTTGCCTCTCTCCTGTTCAGGAATGAATGAAGGGATTAAGTCTTCTTCAACCTGCTGATCCTTCAAGCCCCGGTCCAAAGTCCAGAAAACAGTCCTAACAACTCCAGGACCAAGTTCTAGCCCCTCCGGACTTCTAGCTTAATGAAACCCTTCACCCAATCCAGCCCTTCAAGGTCCATGTCCATGGGGAGGGGTCGAGGCTTTGCCTCTCCTGTCCCCTACAAAGTGATCAGGACTAGTCTGGACACAAAGTAAGAAAGTGATGGTATATTTAATATGCTCTAAGGATACTGGCTTTCAGTTCTGATGAGCTGCTCTGTCTTGGAGAAGAAAATCTTTTCTGCCATTCTCTCAAGTACAAGGCTAACTCTATAGCACAGAAAGAAATGTCCCTGGGTAAGACCAATCACAAGTATATGCCGGGCATTTGGGACAAGGGCTCCTGAGGTCAGCAAAGCTCAGGGTCACCTAGAACAATGCCCAGTTTTCAGGGGGGCCGCAGAATAGACTGGGAAGAGCACTGGCCTGGGAACCAAATGCCTGGCTTCCGGTTCCTGCCTGCTTGCCTCTAACCTGCTGTACAACTGCAGACAAGTCTCTTGTCCGGATGGGTTTCCCCGTGCATGTTATGTATAAATTAGACTATTTAAACTTTATTGGTCTTTGTGGCTTAATGAGTTTTTGCAATAAAATATCTTAGAAAAAGGAAAGCAATGCACTTCATCAAAATCAGAAAGTAACTTTTGTGGCAAGTTTTACTCACATAAACCACAATTCACTTTCGGACCAAGATGTGTCAAGAGAGGTTATTAAAAACACGACATCTGGTAGGATGGGACTTGATCAAAAAACGTCTTTGTAAAATGTTTTGTAGGACGAAAGTAGTTTCCTACTAGGAAACGGACCCCATTCCAATGCCCTATGCTTTGCAGAGATTAGGGCTTTTGCTCTTGCAGGCGAGAGAGGGAAGAGTCAGAATTGACAGCCGAGCCAAGAACAACGAGGGCCACTTTTGGGACATGGGGACGCTGCTCCGGGAAGCTGCCATCTATTTCCAGTATGTTTGCTTCCTTTGTTCTCCCTTCGCACTTCGCCCTGCCTGACTACAAATTAGTTGCAAATAAAAGTCAGGTTAGTAACACGTTGGCAACAACCAAAGAAAAAACAAAATTGGCATCCTGCAGATTTGTTGTGCAAGTCATGTGTGAAAAAATTAAATGAGATTTAAGAGACCCATTTTTTGGAGGGAAAGTGACACCTGTGCAGAAGAAGCCCCTGTAATTCTCGGAAACTGTCTAGTTTTCAAAGCAAGACACAGAGAGATATCTCTTGGACGCTACTTTAGGAAAACGCCTCTAGTCGTTCCACCATGTAATCAAGATGAAAAAGAAGTCCAGGAAGAAAGAACAGTCCTTTCTTTTATTTACCTTAGTTAGGAAGGGTTTACCCAACTCGGTGGAGTCACTAAAGCCCTAAGGGAGTATCAACCACTTCCAGACGGGGGAGCTGAGGCCCAGAGAAGGGAAAGCCTGCCCATGGTCTCACCGGCAGGTCAGAGATAGAGCTATGCGTAGACGTGGGGCTGCAGGCCTCCCGCGGCCACTCTGTCTGTCCTGCTCCCTCTCCCGCGCAAAGCAGACTTTTAAAGGCTATTGGCTGAAAGAAGGCAACACAGAAGGGGCCTACAGCCTGGCCCACCAGTTCGGCCTCTGCAGGGCAGGAAGCGCCCAGTGGGAGACGAGGGAATGGCAGCATACCGGAGAGAGCCCTGAAGACCAACAGGCTTCATTTCCTTGGCTTGACAATATTTGCTTTGCCCCAGTCTGGCCAGTCCCAGGGATATCTCTGGACAAACCCAAATACAACCACCTTTTCTTTCTCATCAACCCGCTGTTGATGAGAAACAAAACCCCCCGGAATCCTTTTGTCCCGCTGGAACAAAAGTGGATAGAGAGAGACCTTTTGAAGCATTAGGCAAGAAAAATGCCCCGACACAGATGATTCTTTGGGGAGAAGGCGAGGGGATGTCTGGAATGTACACTATGGTGGCAGGGAGCAGAACACTAAAACTGAACTTGAGCGGTGCCTAGACCAAGTGCTGCTCAGCACACTGCTTCCAAGACGAAGCATCTGGATGGTGGAACAGTTTTCTTTCCGCCCACTGCTGTACCGTCATGTGACTCTGAGACTTCCAGAGGCTATTCCATTGCCTTCAATTACTAAGAGTGCTTAGGTTTTCTTTCATGATGTTCCCCCGACCCCACCCCCGCCAAGGGTCCGAAAGAAAAGCTGAGGAGTTGTATGTGGCCCTGGAACTGTGGGCCAACCACCGCTGAATATTCCGCTTGAATGTGCCTGAGGGACAAAAAGGAAGTGTCTCATTCCCTCTGCTTCCCTGGTATGCAGCACAGGGCTCAGAACACACAGATGATTCATAAATGGTGAACGGATATGTATTGACTTGTCATCTGTAAATCAGTTCATCTGTCGTTCACCTTAGAAATTTTATGCACCTGGTTTCAGACGGGTAGGGCAGTTTTCATCAAACTATCATTTTTTAAATCTTTCTCACTAATAAACTATTTTTAAATGTCAGTTTAGTTTTACAGTTGTTCTGGCCCAATAGTAAAAAAACAGATGAGAAAAAGAAAAAGTCCCAGTAAAGGTCCACTAGTTACAACACACGGATTCCGGAAACAGTCGCCCAGGGCCAGGCCAGGAGGCTGCCCAGTCAGGCTGTCTCGGAAGCCCCACCATACTCTGCATCTTTCCTCTGACTAAAAACACTCGCAGGGAATCGACATTGAGCTTGAAACACTACCTTGCCATTGTCTAGGATATACTTGTCCATGACAGGTGCAGGAGCAGGGTAATAGGACGACGTATTTGCTTCCTCACTGAAAGTGCTCCGCAACTCCGGCTCGGGCTCGAGACATTCTGACTTTACTTTTTCCAAGTCAATGGCGGGACCTAGGCAGTTAAGAAAAGAGATCTGTCTAGAACTCCAAGGAAAATAAAATGCAAATATTTTTAACTATGCATCTATCAATACATAGTGGCACAAAAATTATATATATATATATATATATATACTGGTTTATTTGTGTCCATTGGATTACACTTAACCCCAGGGCTGGAAATAATGTGAAGTGTGAATGGCACAGCCAAAAGCTGGAAAACTGGAAGACAAGAATGGATGAGACTCTAAGTATGAATGAGAAGCACTCTTCTAGGGTGTCACTGAATAGAAATGTAGGGGACTCGGCTTCCCGCACAGGAAAGAGGTCCTGTGAAGACTGGGTGGAGAAGGGGTGCAATTACTGAGATATGCAAATTGTGTATTTGCCACCCGCCCCCTTCAGCCTACAGTGGAACGAACAGCCCACAGCAGATGGACCGAGGTTAAAGGAAACACCGAAATGCAAAGGCCTCCCATTCCCCAAGACCTAGTATCTGGACGCGAGCATTTCAACCAAGAAATTAAAGCACAATGCAGACTAGGCCCCTGATTGCCTGATCCAGCAGCTACCTTGATTCTTATTTTAATGCAATCAACACAAATTATGTGCAGATTAAACAGTGAAAGAAAGCTAGATAAACGGTGGTGGTTTCTATGGGGGATAATTTTTCCTCCATTAGTTTGTAAAAATGATGGACTATTTTTTAAATCACCTATTGTGTCTTGATTACCAAAGGGCAGAGAAACAGGAGGAAAATGAGTAAATAAGGCCGAATGAGTTGATTAACTTTCGCAGGAGAGCAACCCCGAAGGCCGACAGAGAGCTGAGCATCCTGGAAATTCACCCTACGCAAAAATTTCAGGAGCGGACCGGGGTCAGAGATTAGCTACTTCCACAGTAGGTCCCATGCTGTGCATGTAACTTCAGTAACAGATGCGTTCATGGTCCAACCTTATCTTACCCTAACCAGGGGGACACTTGGTACAGAGCTCTCTATATGCTAAAGACCTGACCAACAATCTGGGGGTGGTTCTGAGTTCAATCGCCGCATCCTAGACTTCAGCTGGAGGTGGGAAGGCACTGGTAATTTTATTACCAGTGTTCCTCACGACTTCCCACAAGAGTTCATTCCTGAATTGCAGGCAGCTGCCATCCACGAGACAGAATCTCTGTAGTCTCCACAATTTAAGCGTGAGCCGTGCACAAAGCTGAATGCAAGATGGCGAGGGAGAACAAAGCACGGCTCATTTTGATAGAATTTAGACCCCGTTCCTGTCTCTGCCTTCTTAATTGTGCATCCCCAGGTGAGTGAATTGTAGATGCAGACAGAAGCTGGCAGAGTGAGGGGCTGGCAGCATCCTAATTGTTCGGGTAGCTTCTCCCAACAGTGCATTCCCTATTCAAGGGCTGGACCTCGGTCTGATTCTTTTCTTTGCCCCCAGCACCTGGCACTGAGTAGGTGCTCTCTGGATGTTTGCTAAATGGATAAAAGAATGAATGAATAATTCCAAAGTTTCAGAAGCAGATGCCAAAGTTTATCTCCTCTCTGGGTGAGATCTCAGGTTAAGTTTCTATTTGTACTTTCTTAGAGCAGGGAAGAAGTAATTACTTCCATTTCCCCTAAAAGGCATGGCTGAGTTGGCATCTTAGGTCGCTTCCTGCTTTGACATTCAGTAACAGGAAAAAGAAATAGGCTGAGGGGGAGGTCCACGCAGCCGCTGACTCACAGGTCATCTTTGGCAAGATCACATCCTTTCTCCAACGTCTCCTTTTCCTTCTATGAGAGGGAGATGTGGGACAGGAGAACGAATCCAGTTCAGTTCTGCCTTCAGCCTGGTTCTCTCCCATCGGTCTCCACCACGGCTGCCAAAGAGATCTCCGCACGACTATGTCCTTCCTCGCTTAGGCTCCCAGTACCCTCAAAAGGA
The DNA here is from genome assembly GCF_022682495.2 of Desmodus rotundus. Classification (NCBI taxonomy): domain Eukaryota; kingdom Metazoa; phylum Chordata; class Mammalia; order Chiroptera; family Phyllostomidae; genus Desmodus; species Desmodus rotundus. The sequence continues at coordinate 32,418,637 of NC_071389.1, forward strand.
AGTCGCACACCATACCCTCCTTAAAGCCCAGAATGGCCAGCCTCCTATCTACCTCTGGTGCTCACTTCTTGCTTGGGTCCCTTCTATGCTGCGCTGTCCCAGGACTCCGCACCTCTGTGTATATTACTGTCTCAGCCCTGAATGCCACCTCACCTGCCTGCTAAGCCCCCTGGCCAGACTTCAGAGGGAAGCTGAGATGCCTCCTTTGCGAGGCCTCTCGCTCTGATCACTGCCAGGTAGGAGGTCTCTGCGTTACAAGTACTCACAGCGAATTATGTTTGCAGTCACTTGCCAATCCATTGTACAGGTCAGACTGTGAAGCTCTTCAAGGCAAAGGTGTCTCTCTTTGCAATTTTGGCCCCTAGGACAGTGCCCAGCACACTGCAGGCTCTCAGCAAATTCTTCACGACATGAGAGCAGGGAGAGAGTTGTGGGGGAGGAAGGGGCTCAAGTGGGCCGGGGCAAAGATTCCAAAATAAAGCCTGCTGCTGAGGTGAGGGACTCAGGGGTGGAAGTAGGGATGGGTGGGAGGCTGTTCTCAAATGTCTTTACCCTTTTCTGCAGCCCATGAAGTAGAAATTAGGTTGCTAGGTGGAAATTGGAACCCTCGAGCCAGGAGAAGGGACAACTCAGATGGCTGTGGAGGGACACGTATGGGGCATGGGAGGAGTGAACTCCACCTGCTGTGGGCCCCTCCCCAGAGTCAGGCTCCACCCGCAGTGGCCTGCCCAGCCCTCTGCACACACACACACACACACACACACACACACACACACACACACCCACCCCTTTTCTTCTTGCTTCCCAGTCTTAGCCTGTGCCATTCCCTGTCTGGATCATTCTACCCCCAATAATGGCCCCCTCTCCAAACTCCACCAGGGATTCAAGGCCTGACTCAACTGCTATCTCTTCCATGAGGCTGCTCCATCCCTTCAAATAGAGGTAAGTCCATCTCTCCATCTCTGGGGCCTGGAACTTGGAGTCAGAGTGACTGGAGTTTAAATTCTGGATTTGCCCCTAACTGCTAAGGTGAGTTGTGAGCTTCCTCAGGTAGCCAAGCTTTGTCTTCCCAGTGACAATCGGATGCACCCATTGTTTCTGTGCCTGTCCCGCCCCCCTCGCTAGACTGTGAGGCCTGAGGGTAGGCAGGGACTCTGTCTTTTTCTGTCCAAGTCCAGGGCTCACCACAGTGTCCAGTTCAAATTCTATCCTCAATGGGTATTTTACACATGAATAATTAACCTCTGACCCTGTTGCCTCACCTGGAAGGAGGGATGACAACAGCAACCTGGCAAGACTGAAGATTAAATGACTTAACCGAAAATATGAAATGATTAATCGAGAATCAGGCACAGAGTGGCTGCTCAGTAAATCGTGGCTCCGCCCCTGCCTGCCCCCCAGCACGCGCGTTATACTTGAGGGCTCTAGTTAGAGGCCAGCACTGCACCGCAGCTGCTGTGAGCCAGGGGCCTGCCAGTCTTCTTGTGCCCCGAGTGCCCTGCACAGGCCCAGCTCAGAGCAGGTCCTTACGCTCCCGGCACACCCACACTCCCCTGCCATCACACTGGTCTCCCCAGGGGCTGGGGCAGTTCTGTCAAATATTGAGTCCATTGTACTGCGATCTTCTGGCTCTGAGGGAAAACTTCTTCCTAACAGTCAGTACTGTTTAGCACAAGTGTGAGCACTGCTCTCTGCAACTGCCTCCTTCTCTGGCATTGCACATAGAAGGTGCCTGGACCTCAGCCCCAGCAAGGAGGGCAGGCCAGCCAAAGGCACATCTTGGAAGGGGTTTGTCAGGAGACTCGGGTGTGAATCCCAGCTGCGGGACCTCACCACCTCACCTTTCTGTGCCTCACTTTCCTGCCTGCAAAACGGGGGTTACCAATAGCCACCTGCAGGCACCTAATGCCTCTGGAGGATCCTGGCGCTGAGGCGGGCACGGGACAGAGGCTCAGGCAGAGGCTCAGAAACAGCAGATAAACGAAGGAATGAACCAGTCAGTAAAGCCGAGCGTTTGGTATTACAAAATCAGAAAGCAATGGAACAAAAAAGCACATGGTTTCTTTGGGGAGAGAAGGAAGGGCCTCTAGTGCTTTTAATTTAAGAGGGGGAGAAAAACACTTCATTGCAAATTTTGGTCGGCTCCACTCCCGATGTTGGCAATTTACATCTCATTACAACAAACGCCGCAGATTGCTGTTTTGCTTTTAAAAATTTCTGAGGCATTGTTCTTCTTCAAACACATGTGACCAAATTAGCCACAATAATGAGCACTTGCGCTAAGAGACAGCATTGTACGATCTGGCGCAGATATTTTAAGTAACAAAGGAACTTTTTTCACTTGTGGGAAGAGTAGGAATATAAAAAAAGAGCCTTTTGATCCACTTCAGGTTTATTTTGGGGGCAATATAGCTCCCTTGGAAAGAAACCTCTCAGCTGGATGAAGGAAGCTTTTTTAAAAAGCACAAAAGGTAGTGCTTGTCTTTTCATTCGGTCACTCCTGAACCTGGTGACCGCATTCTCCCGTGGCACACCAAGATCCAGGCCCTGGAAGAGGCACCGGGGACCCCGAGACAAATGAGGCATGGCTCAGTCCTGGGGAAGACTCGAACTGCACACGTGACACACTGCTACGTCACATAGAGAGAGCGGGGGGGGGGGGGGGGCGTTGAGCGACAGGTGCTGGGCTTGAGAGACGACAGGTGCAAATCCTGGTTGTTACTTCCTTCACCTCCTCAAGCCGCAGTGGCTTCTTCCATAAAATGGGAATCGTGGCACAGAGTGAGGGGCTTGGCAAATGCTTGTTGGCACAACAAATAAATGAGTTATACCTTTCTTTGTTCTTGCTTATCTTCAATTGGACTAATGTTATTCTTCCTGAAAACCTTTCTTGTAAGCTAATGCTTGCGTTACTTCCAGGATGTTCAGAAATCAGTTGTCTTCAAAATAGGTATGTTAGGACATTGAATACCGTTTCTGATTTCTGCTGAAATAGAAAAGATAATACTACTAGACTTTTCTAAAGAAGTACTGAATCCTGCCATTGATAGCAGGAAGTTTTTCTCTGCTATCGATGTAATTCTAGTGTCTTCATAAATGCGAAGTGAATTAAGTCAAAATTCTTAAACGCACACAGAATACCTACTGTGCAGCGGAGGTACTCCAGAGATGGTAAAAAAGAAAAAAAGAAAAAAAAGAAAGAAAGAAAAGACAAGGTGATTCCACTTCGATGAGTGGGACCTGAGCCTGGGGACACCTATGTAACAGTGAAGGGGGCACACAAGGGTCTTGGGAAGAGACGGGAGCTAGCTGAGACCTCCGTCTGTGCACCCCACCCCCTTCTCAAAGGCCATCAGCCACTCTCACCTGCTGCTGAAGCTACATACCTGCTTCTCAGTCCCATTATGTTCCCAGTGAAGGTAGGGACAAACGTGGTCTCATTCCTTCAGTGAGAATCTACTAAGTGCCAGTCCTGGGCTAGGCCTCGATTCACAGTCCAGCAGTGGAAAGAGACAGGCAACAGATCATCACCACCCTGTGTTGCTAACAAGGGTTAGGATGCAGACTTGGGAACTGAAGCAAAGGAGGAGGTACTACATCTGGAGGAGACCAGGAAATCTTCAGAAGGATGGATGGATGGGCAGGAGCTTGTTGGGTGTGAAGGGGAGGGGTGGGATAGGTATCATCATGGAGTAAAAGTAAGTGGCAGGTAACTGACCCTCACTGACCAGGAAGGAAGCAGTATGATGATGTGCCCAGACCTGGGGAGGGAGAGATCACCCCTGGGTCAGTGAGGCTGGAAGGCTTCAGGGAAGGGGTGAGCTCTTACTGGAGCTTTGAAGGGTGAGGAAGATCTGGAGAAGGTGGAAGAGTGGTCAGGCAGGTAGGGGGATGGGATCACTAAGCAGTGACTCTACAGGACCTTCTCCCTTTCCTGTCCATTCTCTGAGTGCCCTCGTTGGGGAGGGCTAGGATAGGCCTGGCTGGGCAGAGGCAAGAGAAGTAGTTCTAGCCTAAGGTCCTGGGCTTGGTAGATGCCCCCACAGTGCGGCCAGACCCTCGGGGAGTCAGAACCACAGAACAACAGAAAGGGGTGACAGAAGAGGGCCCAGGTCCCCAGCCGTGGGAGGTCAAGGTAATTTCCCAGCTTTGAGGAAGTACAGATGCCCATTTCAAATAACATACACGCTTTCCCCTGAGAAGGACAGGTGACTGGCACTTACTGAACGTCTTCTTTGTTCCGTAACTTCCATCAAAATACCTTTTATCTTTGTAGGTCTTTTCACCCCACTGTCCTGAGCGTATTTAACGTCCCGGTGGCTGGAACTGAAACTCCAAGGACAGCCACGGTCTGGTTCACTGCTCTATCCCCAGCACCCAGCACAGTGTCCCTGGCGCACATCAACTCATTCAACATGTTGAATAAAAGAAGTTAATCCCCATGGATGCCCTGCAAAATAGATCTTATAATCTCTGTAGAGGCTCAGAGAGGTAAAGTCATTTGTTTAAAGTCAGACAGAGGGTAAGCTCTCAAACTGAGGGATGTAGATTGCATTCCAAAGACTTGCTCTTTCCACTACCCTATACCTCCTCAGCGAGCTGCGGTTTTCAGATCTCACCAGCTTTCACCTAATGCCCAGCCCATGGGGCCCTCAGCTCATCTCTGATCTTCCCTGACCTTCCCAGGGGGTCCATGGGGAACTCCATAATGGTGCAGGGGGCACGGTGAGGAGGAGGGCATGCCACTAGGACTCATCTCACGTCTAGGAGCTCTGAGCCTACCCTTTGTCAGCTGGTGACCAGAGAAAACTGGGCTGGTTTTTCAACCGTGGTTCTTCTACCTCCCTCCCCACCCAACAATCTGAGCCCAGACTGAGTCTACACAGCACAGACAAGCCGATCAGCATGTCTGCCCTGCCCTGAGCCCTGAAGGTGCTGCTTAGGCACTAAATGCATGTGGATTGGCCTTTGGTCCTGGATCAGAATAGGTTGGGTTGGGTGGCTGAGGGGCTGCGGTGGGAATAAGTGGGAGTAAGACTGATTGCTGAGGGGCTGCTGTGAGGCACAGGGAGTGCCTGAGGGCAGAAGTCGTGGAGAGGCAGTTCCACTGAGTGGCTGATGGCTCCCAACCAAATCAATCCCTGACATTGGCCTTGCTTAATCTACCCTTCAGGCCACGAACCTTTTCAGAGCAGGGGTCTTCTGGGATTCATCTTTGCTCACTGGTTGTTGACTAATTTGCCTGATTCAGAAGCAATGGTAACTCGGAGAGGTTGAGGGACCCTCCAGCAGGTCACCCCAGTGGGGAGGATGCCCTGTGCACCACCTGCAGGAGGGCTGGCAGTTTCTAGTGCACTTGTCTACCTCTGCAGCCTCGTCTCTCCCTCCTGTCTACCTCTTCACTGTGCAGCCCAGCCAGAAACTACCTGAAGTTCCTGAATACGCCAGCCTCTCTCACAGTTCCAAATCTGTTCAGGGTCTCTTGTTGCCTGAGATATACTTCACTTCCTCTTTATTTGGATAAATCTGACTAGTTCCTCATTTGGGTGCCTTCTCCAGCCCCCTTCAGCACGCCTGCCCATCAAGTAAGGAGCCTTCCTCTAGCTCCTCTCCCTACTCCCTGAGAGCCCAGGGGCACAGCAAGGCTCGCACTGCATTCCCACTGTCAGCTGATGAGGTTGTGACTTCTTTGAGGCAGGAAGCTGGTCTTAACTATTGGATTTCCTTGTGCCCAGCACAGGGCCTGGAACAGTGGAGAGTCCAATAAATGTTTCTGCACCAAAACGTTTCCCTATGGTCAGAGGCGTCAATAGTGGAATGGGCTGTATTGGGGGGCAGTGAGTGAGCTGCCTGCCTCTAGGGGAATATTACCAGAGGTTGTGCGATCATTTGGCAGGGAGCTGCTTTCTGTCCTGTGTAAGAGGCTGGACTACATGGACTCTGGGACTCCTTACAGGACTAAGATGCTGGGACTCTAAGAATTACTTCCAAATAAACTCAGAGCCACCTGGAACAGCAAGAGAAGGTCCTCTGGGACTTGCTGAACCCTGGTGGCTGGACTGATTCCATCCATCCATCCCGGTTGAACATTAATCTTCACTGCTTCATGACGAGTGATTTGTTCAGAGTCCACATGGCATAGGCATGTCCTATTTCCTCTCTGGTCCTCAGGGTTCCCATCTATAAGATGGGTATGAGAGGTGGGATTAGGTTCTCTTCAAAGAGATAATTTCTATTCAAAAAAACTAGGAATTTTCTGGCTGGCATCTTGAGGACATATAACTGGTCAAGCTTAAAACTGTAAAGAAGTGGCAGGCTCTTAGATTAGGCAGGAAACTTCCTACCCAATGGCTCCAGAGTCCAGCCGTCCCAGAACACAGTGCAGTATATAAAGGGGGTGTAATTAGGAGGGCATGCAGGGGGCAGGCAGGAGACAGGCTGCTGCCCAAGCACAGGGGCAGAGAGCCTGTGTGATGGGCCCGCCTGATGCCTGGAAAAGTGAGGCCAGCTCAGCCTGAAACCTGGCTGGCTCTACCATTTCCTAGTGGTGTGGCCTCAGGCAAGATAACCTCTGAGTTTTATCCAATGATCTTATCTACTGCAAAGGTTGTTTTATGTATGAAAAGCACCTACCCTCAGGCCCCAAGCAGGTGTTCAAAGAGGCTGGCCCTTGCCCAGAAGGCACACTTGCCCACCTTTCCCACTTCAGTTCCTCTGAGTGGCAAATCGAGCAGCAAACAACCCCGTTACATGGCCACGCCCAAGCCAAAGACCAGCAGGCACGTTCCTATGCTGGCAGTGGAGAAACACTCACCTGCATGTTCTTGCTGCCTGAGTGGGTAGCAAAGGGACAGTGCAGGGTTGTCCCTCAGCCCCATTGCCCCAGAACAAGGAGCTCTAGGGAGCAAGAAGGGTCTTAAGACTGTCCTGTAGTCTGAAAGCAGTTCTTAAAATAGTCTAGCATGAACTGTGGCTACTTCTGATTCAGTCAACAGGGCAATGAGTCCTTCCAAGTGGAAGATGCCCATATGTTTAAGAGAAACAATTCCAGTACTCGCCGCAAGATCTTTTCCTGCCTTGGATCCAGGAAAGCAAAGGAGGCGCAGGGCACTGTGGCTTCTAGTCTGGCTCCACCACTAACAGAGGCGGGAGCCTCCTGGGCCTCCCCTCACTAATGGGGATAAGAAAACCTGCCCTGACTGGATGTCTCGCCCATCCTTTTCAGCTCTCTCTCAAAGCCCAGCTTTTGTGAGCTCTCCTGCTTGTTGGTAAGAATGAACTGAAGGATGAAGCAGATGGAAAAGAGCTCTGAGATACACAGGACAGGGCTGTGGGGAAGCTGAGCCATAACGAGTGATGTTTGAAGAATCAAGGGGCTCAAAGGAGCGGCCCAGGACCTGAGCTGGGAAGATGAAAATATGCCCAGGAAATTCGGACCCGAGGAAGCCATCTATGAACTTCAGACCAGTGAGCTTGAAATCAAATCTAGGCATAGCTGTAAAGTGGACTACTCAAATATGATTTCTGAGGACTTACAAGGGAAGGTGACAATCTCTAGGAGACACAGGATTTGGCCAAAGATTAAGATACACCAGACGACCACATCTGTGCTCTTATGTAGGACAATGAGAGCTTCTGATGTACCAAGCACTGCACTCACATTTTCCATGTGCATCTTCAAATGATCTCACATCATTAATGTGGGGCCCACTGAGCACTTACTCTGCGCCAGCCCCTGGGCAGAGGTCTTTACAAGCATTTGCTCATTTAAATCTCTTATGAACCATAAGTTGGTGCAATCATTGACTTTGCTTCATGGATAAGGAAACTAAGGCCCAGGAAGTTAAGTAACTTTCCCAAAGTAATGAGATTAGCTTGTGGAGAGGCCGGGATTCAAAGCCCCAGTATTTCTGATATCAGGACCCATGCAGGCTCTTTATCACTGAGTGGGCTCTCCTGCCCGCACCACCACCACATAGGCATGAAGATATCCATTTTACAGAGGAGAATGTGGAGGCTGAGAAGGGTTAAACCAATTGCTTGAAGTTACTCAGCTAATGTGTTAGAGAGCTCAGATTCAAATCCGAATAATATCTGTTGCCAAAGCCCTGGTCGCCTCCAGTACAGGGGAAGCCAACAGGAGGCATTTGGCTGATATTAGCTGCCTTTTCAAAGACACCATCAGAGACCTGTGCTTAAAGAATCCAGCTTAGACCGCAAAGGATTTTAAAGATCAAAGCTGGTATTTTCACGGACCTTGGGCAGAACACAAGGCAAGAGCCCAGAGGGGAACAGAGGTGATAGAAAGAGCTCTAAAGAGCCAAGACAGATTTGCACGCCACAATGGCTTTCTCCTTCTTCAAAAATTTCCACCAGCTTGTGATCTGGCCAACAGGGACATTGTCTTTTCTTTCTGCATTCTCCTCTCTCAAATGGAGAAAATAATTTATACCTGGCCTCACAATGAGGTTATCGGAACAGTCCAATGATATAAAAATATCAAGGTGCTTTGAAACCTGTAAAGTGCCACGAGAGTGTGAATCACCGTTATTATTATGGTCTCTGCCCCTTCCGGCGAGAACTCATCGTTTCCACCTGCAGTCCCCGACAAAGCACACATGCTCTAAACCATCACATGCCCCTCCCCGGTCCCGCCTGCTGTGTTTTGCCGAGCATCCTGTCGTGTGTGTGTCTGTGCTGCCCACTGGACTGTGTGCGCATCTGTCTTTTTAAAATTAATTTTTTGAGAGAGAGACAGAGAGAGAAACATCGATTTGTTGTTCCACTTATTTAGCATTAATGGGTTGACCCTTGTATGTGTCCTGACCAGGGATAGAACCTGCAACACTGGTGTATTGGGACGATACTCTCATCATCCGCGTACCTGGCCAGGCTCTGCGTTCATCTTAAAGGCACGTATTTCATCTCCTCCTTCCTATAGGCCTCACACAGCCCTTCTGAGCCTTTGTTGAACTAACAGTACCTGAATTACACCAAAATAAATTTAACTACCTAAGAGGTACATACAGTGCTAAAAACTGAGGAGGATATCTAAGGCTTGTCTTTGACCTCTAAGAACAAAGAATCTAGCTGAGGAGAAACCGAGCGAGACCCAGGAGTTTAATCCTTCACATATACCAGAGCTCACCCTTGCAACAGGCTCTCCACTGTTCTGTTTCCCCTCATTCCCTTGGAATTCTGGGTAGCCTGCCAAGCCCCAGTTTAATAAACACTAGTCTACCCACCCCGAGCTGGGGAATTTTTAAAAAGACTGTCTTATTCATGTCTATATTCCTGCAGCTAACACAGTCCTGGCATAAAGCATACCCTCAATGAACGTCTGTTGAATGAATGAATGAGTGACTGAAGAAATGGATATATACCTGTACTTTATAAATTAGATTATCTCCATGCTTTTTGCCTCCCCAGCACTTACTTCTTTGGGAGAGAGTGAGCAGGAAAGGAAAGGAAAAAGGGACTGACACTTATTGAACATTGCCAATATGCTGGTCACAGGGCTACCCTGTGGTCTCGCCTTATGCACAGGGGCAAGTTCCAAGACCTTGATGGATGCTTAAAACTGCAGATGGTACCAAACCCTACATATACTATGATTTTTCCCTAAACATACACGTTTTCTTTTAAAGGAAGCACTCCGTGGCTTTTCTTTGGCATATTCGAATTGCCAGCATCGCCAACTCTTGCATTTTGGGGCCATTATTAAGTGAAATAAGGGTTACGAACACAGTGCTACGATACCGCAGCAGCCTAATAACTGAGACAGCTAAGTAACTAACGGGTGGTAGTGTGTGCAGCGTGGACGCTCTGGACCCAGGGATGATTCACGTCCAGGGTGGGACAGAGCAGAATGGAGCGAGAGTTCATCATGCTACTCAGAATGGCATGTGATGTAAAGTTACCAATTATTTTTGGAATTTTCCATGTAATAATTTTGGACCTCAGTTGACCGCAGGTAACTAAAACCAAAGAAAGCGAAGCCATGGATAAGGAGGGACTGCTGTGTTTTTTACATACGTTTCCTCACTTAATTTTGACACTGTCACAGAGGCCCTGAGAGAAGGGCAGGAGAATGAGGTTCCTTCCATGGGAGAGGGCTGCTTTCCGTGCTAAGAGCGCAGAAAAGGGAAGCTTTGTTTTCCAGAGAGATGTCCCAGGGGGTGGGGGGTACTACAGAGGGGTCACCTCCATGTCAGTGACGATGACATCCCAAGAACAAAAGAAGGCCAGGTGGGATGAGGGCCCACAGAGAGAGGACACAGGACCAGGTGTTAGGAGACCCCTAAAAATAGGCCATGACACTTTCTGGGCTTGTTTCCTCATCAGCAACAGAAGGGCAATAGCCTATATCCTCTCTAAGTTCTTCCACAACTCCATGATGCCACATTCTAGAGAATCTTTTCCTGTTAAGTTCATCTTGAGTATATTTGTGGAATGAATGAGAGAATGAATAAATGCACAAATAAAAGGGGGGCATCCAGTGGCATCTCTAAAACATCTCATACCAATTTGCTGCCATCCCCACCAGGTATTTCTGGTTGCTAGGGGACCTGCTTGCCACCCTGAAGTCCCCTTAGGCTCAAGAGGCAAGGCTCCTGAGCTCTGCCCCCTCTCACCCACTGCCTGAAGGGCCCCAACTCCTAGGAAAGTCAGCAATGATTCTTTCTAGTGGGGAGCCTTCCTTTTAAAACTGAGCATCCCCTGACTTGCTGGCGGCCTTCCTTATCTCTGAATTTGCCTGTTACAGTAGGAACGATTCAGCACTCAAGGTGGACAAAGGCCGTTGAGCTGGGCCCACGGGCAAGATGAACATGAGAAAATACACAAGCACAGGCCTCCAAGAACAATGCTCAAGCCAGGCCCAGGAGACAGATTACAGCACAGCCCAGGCCACATGTCAACCCCAGGCCGGGATGTGCTCCCTGGAGGGCACGTCAAGCCCAGAATCAGAGCAGGTCTATCGGCCACTTTCTGGTTGTTCTTTGCCTTATTCTAGGTTTCTTGTTGTTATGTACGGATCAGGAGCTGTTACAACAGGGGGGTTTCTTCCCAAACTCACCAAAAGATAGATCTACTTCGAATGCTAGCCCCACCCCTAGAATTTTACTTATGTGTTTACATCACTACCCCCTACCCAACTTCCAATGTCTTAGTCTTCTTTTTATATCCCCAACCTTCTAGGCTGAGATTGAGTGAACTGAGTGAGTGAGTGAACAAACGCACCTACATCTCTACAGCCCCTTTTGTCTTCTATAATAGACGATCCAGAGACAGAGAAGTTAGTTAACCCGTTCAAAGCCATACAGCCAATTACTGGTTGGGGAACCAGAGTTAAAAACCAAACTAAACTCTGCCTTTGCCCCTTCACTAAATGCAAGGTATGGCAGAGGTGCTAACGGCCACGAAGCACTGAGCGCAGTGCGTCACAGGCTGTGAGAAGGGTGTGTCATTTCCATTTTACAGATGAGAACGTCATGGCTCAGAGAGGTGTTCTCTGCCTAGATCGCTCCTCACTCTTCCCGCGCACTCTTCCTTCAGGATCCAGCTCAGAAGTCATTTCCTTCAGGAAGCCTTTCTTCCCTGACCCCCCGAATTCAGCGGGTGCCCTCCTCTGGTGTCCCTCAGCCCCATGTGCGTCTGTCCTATGGTGGCATTTATGCACTGTGCCGCCATGGATTGTGTCTGTGACACTTTGTGCTCCTCAAGGGCAGAGGGCAAGGGCTGAATCGTAAATCAAAATTTTAACTCCAGGCAAAAAGCCTGGCACACAGCAGAAGACTAGAAAATATTTGTGGAAGAAAAGAGAAAAGCAGGGAAGGAAGCAAATAAGAAAGGGAAGAAGAAAGAAAAGAAGGCTCCCAAAGCCACAGAATTAGCAAGTGAGGAAGCTGGGGTTTGAATCAAGCCTGATCCCAGGGACTAGACTAGCTCCATGGAAACAACGACCTTCCCCTACGGTAGAGACCCTTCCATTATATTCTTGAGGATTTGTCTTAGAACTCAGCACATCCTCAGTCTCTCATTAACTGTAACTGTGAATTGATGGACTGTAAGCTTTCACAGGTCAGGACGGGGTGTGATTTTCTGGGGTGCTGTGCAGCCCCCAACACAGGGACTGCAAATGGTGGGCACTGCACGCACACCTGTGGTTTGAGCTGATTTCGATCAGTCCATCCTACTGTGGTGATGACAGTGACTCAGATCAGGGACAAGCTGGCCACCAGCTCTCCTGACAGCACTCAAGGCCTGTGGATGGGAGAGCCTGGGAAGATCAAGGTCAAGTCTGTCTCAGTGTTTTAAGACGGAAGAGGCATATATTGATATAAAGTGCAGAGAACCTTACTGCCCCAGAGGTTTAGGAGAGGTTTCTGGGGTTTCAGCTCAGTGCACGACCATATAACACAGGCAGTTTCCCTGGGAGTCGGAAAAACACTGTGGGGAGCTGGTGTGACCATGCTTCCCTTCAAGGCGTTTACACGAGGCATGGTGTACATGGTGCAGTGGAAGTGAGTCGTTCGCCTGAAGACCAGAACACACTTTTTCTCTCTGAAAATTCCAGTTCTGTCTTCACCACTCCCCTCCGCCAAAACCAACACAGGTTTCACACATATTTAGTTAGGGTTTCCCTTTGGGATTTCATTTTGATAAAGAGTTTTAATAATCTCTTAAGTTGCATACCACACATGATCTTTAGTGTCACTGTGCGCCTCTGAAAGGCTCTGATTGGGGAGAACGACCACAGCCAAGGCAGAGTCGTGGAGTGAGGAAACTACCCGCGCAGGAATCAGGAGACTTGGTTTGAGATGAGCTCCTGCTCCTGCCTCTGCCCTCTGCCTCCCTAGGGACTCTGGGTGCGACCCATCCTCAGGTTCCTTCTCCGTGACGGGGGCATGGAAAAGCCTCTTGGCTGACTCCCTGGGCCATCCTGATGGTCTACTGAGATCCTATTTCCTCGGGATATAGTTAAAGAAGTAAAGGGCGCCTTGCCCTGGCCGGGTGGCTCAGTTGATTGGAGCATTGTCCCAAATACCAAACAGTTGTGGACTTGAGTCCCGGTCAGGGAACATACCTAGGTTGCAGGTTCAATCCCCAGTCTGGGTGGGTACAGCAGGCAACTGATTGATGTTTCTCTCTCACATCAATGTTTCTCTCTCTTTCTTTTTCTTTAAAACCAATAAACATATCCTCAGGTGAGAATTAAAAAAAAAAGTAAAGGGCACCTATAAATATAAGGTAGGGTAAGCACATTTATCTAAACTTCAAAGAGGAATGAGGCTTTACATATAAATCTGTGATCGAGATAATGGAACTTCCTTCTTGAATATGAGATCGTATTTGCTTTAAACTCTAGGGGCAGAGCTTGTGTTTCTGCACTAGATGACCCCCTTTTTTGAGCAAGGCACACTGACGCAGGGCTGTCCGTGGCTGTCTTCAGGGCTGTGGAGGCTGTGGATGTGTGTTATACTGATTTCCTCGAAACTGGCCTCGATCTTCTGTAATTCCGGGTTCCTCTGTTCTGAAAGTGTTTCTGTCTTTTGTCTACGGTAAACAGTCCTGTCTTCCTGCTGTCAAGGTCGATTCCACTTCTAAACCATGTCAGAGGAGAAAACCTAAAAACCTCATTTGTTAAAACTGGGTGCAATGTGAGTCTGAGTTCTTCTATGAGCAAACCAAAGGAGTCTTATACTTCTGTACAGTAATCTTCCTCAGGTCATGTGCCTCTCTGCTCAAAAGCTTTTTAATGCTTCTCATTCCTACCAAAACAAGTCCAGACACCACAGGCGGGTGCTCTTTTCAAAGCCTTCAGTTATCTGCCCTCAGACGACATTCTCGGTCTAGCTTCTCAGTGAGCTCCAGGTGTTTTCCCTACTCCGGGACTGCGTCCTCAGCCTCCTCTTGTGCCTTAAAACACCCCCACCCTTCAAGGCCCAGTTCAAGGGCTCCCTTCTTCCCGCAGACTCCCTCAGTTAGAAATAACCCCTCCCTATCCTTTGAACTCTCTTAACATTTTATCTACATCACTCCCATGGCATTTATCACTTGCTGACTTAAAGGAATGACTTTTTTAGGACCACGTCTAGATCTCTTTACTGTATCCTAAAACCGCCTTGGAGAGGTTTCCTATAAGCCCTGGAATTGCCTCTTGCTGAATGTGTGCCTAAGTGAGTGGTGGCAAACCCTCCGTGAGCTCTCGTTCTCCAAGCCACGCTTCTCGGTGTTCCCCACTGTGTTCTAAATTTTCTAGATTGCTGAGGCTGTTGTATTTGTGAGTTCCTGTCAGGTTTACTGGCAGGGAGTGGCTCTTCCTTAGGGTAACTGCTGAGCCAAGCCTCTGCCCTTCCCTGGCCTTAGTGGCACCTGGCCTGCTCTCCCCTGTGCCCTCCTAGAGGAGGGGCTGCCCCACACATCCCACCTGTATGCAGCGGCAGGCGGCCCACGGGGCACTCACCGCTGCCGAGCCTCAGGAGCAGCACGTCCTGCAGCCTGCGGTTGAGGTCTCGGAGCTCCTTCATCTCGGACACAAGTGCCCCGCACTCCTTGAGCTTCTTGGCCTGTTGCACTAGCTGCCTCCGCGTCCGCTCCAGCTCCTGCTGCAGGTGGCGCATCTCCTCCTGCTGCTGCTGGTAGGTGCGTAGCAGCTCCTCATACAGAGCCCGGGGCACAGCGGCCTCCTCCAGACTGTCCATGTCCTCCGTGCCTGGCGAGGCCGCCACGAAGACCTCTTCTGGACACGTGCTGTGGCCCAGGCTCAGGCCGTTCTGCTTCTCCAGTCGGGCCACCACGGCCTCGATGCTCTTGTGCGCCACTTCGCTCGGCTTCCGCCCCTCGGGTCTCTGTGTAGGACAACGAGAATCAATTCAGCAAGGGCAGCTGGGACTTTCCTTGGACTGCGGCTCAATATTTCCCCAGACAATCCTAGAATCACAGAATCACAGAACATCAGTGCTTGGAGGAACCCGTGCAAACACTTAGTCAAAGCCCTTCATTTTACAAAGGGGAAACAGAGGCACAGAGTGGGGAAGGGTCTTATGTAAAGTCACACAATCAGGTGGTGGCAGGACCCAGACTGGGGTTTCCTAGGCCAGCACTTTTTCCATTCCACCACTCTGCCTCTTCCAGGTGTCTTATACGGTAACCGCCCTCCCCAACTCCCAAGCCCCAGCCCAGGCCCGGCCCCAGCCCCACCCCTAGTGCCTAGACAGTGACTTGCCCGGGGGCGCTCAATGTGTATTTGCGAAGAATCAGGGAGAAATCTGGGCTAGCCAAGTCATCCTAAGGGAGTCAGCATGCAAATCTCTTCAACAACAAAAACATAAAAGTGAATAAAAAGGCTATTCCATCAAGTAACCTTTTCCTTAAGAATGCTTTAGTTGGGAAGGATGCAAAGAACTCTCATCCACTCTCATCTAGGGCAGCAACCTTGTCTTATATTCTCTGTGTCTCCACTCCTACCCCAACTGGCACTTGGCAGGGGCTTGATAAATGTTAATGAAAAGTTCAAAGAATATGCTAGTGTTGAAAGGTTCTGCAGTTCAACTCCCTCATTCTACAGGCAAGAAAATTAGGGCTCAGAGAGGGGAAGGACTATACTCAGAGTCATGTGGTGAGCTATAGACAGAGCCAGACCCTGAACTTGGAGCCCGACTTCCAACTCTAGGCTCCTTCTCCCATGTCTGTCAGCCTCTCTTTGGGCACTGGCCAAGCTGAAGCTTGGCAAGACAGTGGATACAGAGAAGACAGTTCATTGAGAAGAGAAATTATCCAAGACGACCCAGGAGCTTTAGCAGCTGGAGGAAATTCCAGCTCCAGTGGACAAAGCTTCCATTGAGGGGGCATGGGAGTGATAGGACCAATGGAATTCTTCACCCAGGGCAGGAGGGCCAGGGGCTCTCCTGATTGGGGGCACTTGTGGGAGGCACAGACCGCTGAGGACACAAGATTCCAGACAACTTAACTGTGTCAGTTCAAGCCTGCCTGACTTTCTCACTAAGTTTCTGTAAACTTAAAGAAGAAAAACCCATGACTCTGAAACTGAGTTTCATAACAAAATCCTATCCTGTCATTTTATCCACTGTGATAGGTGCTGCTAGTCAAGATGAACTCATCAGCTAAAATTGTAATGATCACTTTAGATATCTGTCTGCACCACACGCTGTGAGACCACCGAGGGCGTGACCGTACCTGGCCAATCTCCATGACCACAAGGACTGGCACAGGGCCAGGCCCATAGCAAGGGTGCAATGAATGCATGGACTAATAAGCTCAACTGCATCTTTCGGATTATACTTGGGAATGTCCTTGACTTTGTGTCCAAAGTCAGACCATGGTCAATGCAGAAGGCATCCTTCTTTCTCCTCCCTTCCTCTGTGGTACCCAGTGCACACACACAAAAACACCAGCCAACCAACCAACCCACCAAACTGGAGGAGACCAACTGGGGTGCCCACCAAAGGAAATGCAACCTCATGCAAAAGTTCTCTTCCAGTCCCTACTCCCCTCTTCTGTGGACCTGGCTCACCCCTTTTCCTAGGGATTCCAACCTTAGCTGTTTGGGGCAATAGGACAGTGACTGGCTTGGAACTGCTGCCCAAGGACAGCTTGCTTAATGTTCCTGGAGCTCAGCAGAGACCTCTCCAGGACTGTGGGCCAGACAGCAATGCACTTTCCAAACCTTCAGGAGCCATGACCCTGGTACACGGTGCAAACAGGACCATGCTTGTGGCACAGAGTAAGCTGGGGCTCCGTGGAAGGTTGGCCAGCAAGCATGCTGGCTGTCCCAACCCTCTCTTAACTGGTGACATCAGGGGACATTTACATGGTAAGAGGAGGCCAGGCTAGAATCCTTTATCAAAATCTGAAAGCGCTCCCACATACTTCCAACAAAAGGAAAGACTTTGTTACCTTGATGTGTCTAAGCTGTAAATCTTCTTCCCCATAATCTTTAACCTCCCCATCTTCTTCTACGTGATTGAGAGAAAGTTTGGGGATTTTTATTTTCTTCTGCATCACACTGTTTTCAAGGTCAGATTTGTCTTCTAAAACGTATATCAAGAGAACAAGGTTCATTATGACTCAAAATGCTAAAAAATGCCCATATCCTTAAAAGCTAGAGAATGACAGAGGCCAGACCAGTTAAAAAGAAAAAAAAAGCAAAGCAACCGGGACCTGTTTCCTCCTGCGTGCAGGGGCCCCAACAGCAGCAGTGCACAGTGAGTTCTAGGACTGGGAGTATTTGCTGAAAAGCACTGCCTTACAAAGCACGGAAATGGTGTCCAATGAATTTGCTTGCAGGTTTCTCTAAGTACATCTCGAAGGGTGGCCTTTTATGGAGTTCTAGAATCTGGGAACTGAAGTGGTCCTCAGATTGCTATCTGGTCGAAACTTAACTAGCACATGAATCTCTCAACAACCGAGATCTTCCTAAGCCAAGTGACTTCCCAGAAAAAGTTGGTGGGTTTCCGCCAGCTCAGGTACCAAGGGCCATGAAAGGGATGACAGCTCCTATGGAGGTAAAGCCAGAGCAGGAAGGCAGGGACCTCCCAGCTAGAGGACAGGCTGAGGTAAGACAGATATAAAAAGAGTAACAAGTAACATTTACTGCCTTTTTACTGGTATCAGATCACAGGACAGAGTTTTATGGGCTTTAGCGACCAACTGGTCCAACTCTCTCATTTTACAGAGGAGGGAACTCAGGCTCTGGAACTCGCCCAGTACTTTGTGCAGAGAGCACATACCGAAGTGTGCTACAGACCGGGAAGTGCTACACAACTCCAAAGGGGCACTTTTTCTCCCCACTTTCTCATATCGACTTCACGTAATCTAAAGAATTTCTTCTCCTGCCCTGATTTCAAACTTGATTTCCCAAACCTGTCTCTCACAGTGCAGGTCACAAGGAAAAGTCCAAACAGGAGAGTTCCACGGGTAGGATCTTGAAAACGCTCCGGAACTGGCCGCTTGCGGTGAAAACACTGGCATCTTGTTTACTGGGCCTGAACTGAAGACTCTGGGAGTTACTGTTTCTTAGGTTCTACCAAGGCTCCCACTGCTGTACCCTAAATGCCGCTGCCAGCGTGCTGTCCAGTGCTGGAGGTGGCACATGGAGGGGGTTAACTCCAATCTCTGAGGGTCTTTATGTGTAAGTGTGTGGGCACGCACATGTGCTTGTGCTAAACATGCACTTACACTTTCCCCGGGCCAGGCTTCTCTCCTTACAACTTGTTAGTAAAGCTGAGAAGGAAGCTTATAAGCTCGTATCTATTCCAGAATGTAGTCAAATGCCAAATCTTTCTAAATGGTCTTGGGAATGCAACCCCAGATGGTCAGAGAAGGGACTCTGGTAGGAGAGGAACCTGAGTGACCCTCAGCTCTTCTGTGACAGGTTGAGGAAAGAGGGGCATGGCCTTAGTCTGGCAGAGCTCAGGTGTCTCCTCTGCCACGGGCAGACCACAGCAATAATTCACAGAACTCACTGCATAGTGCCTGGTACGCAGCAGGCACTCAATGAATAGGATGTTATAATTGCTATTATCAACATGTTAGGAATCTTTTAATTCCCTAAGCATAAGGTGAATAAAGATACAATTTAAAAACAAAGGAATGGCTTAAGAAAGGAACAGAGCGTAAGGGGCCTGCCCAAGAAAACAAAGAAGTGGTCTTTGTTAACAACCTCCTCCGATCAGAGATGAAAACCGCCCTTCCCACTACCTGGGCGAGCCTGGGTTCTACTCTCACAAGCAAAGCCTGTTCTTGTTCTCTTTGTGTCCATAAAATACATCCAGTGGGCTAGACATGAACAACCCATTAGAGAGGTGGTCTTTCTAAAAGAGTAAGAGCTTCCTTCTAATAGATCATTACGACTCTTCCTAAGCCAAGAAGCTGCTGAAATATAAAACCTAAAGAGGGTACCGCAAATGAAGCTATCCTGAAATGGGATGGGTGGGTGTTTTCACAGGTGGAAAAAAGAGAAAAAAAGAGAGAGAAGAGATGAGAGGATGGTGTTAAGATTTCTGAATGTGTTGGGGCAAAGCTCCTGGGCTAGTTTTCAGTTTTACAAGTTCAAGGGCAAATTTTGAGATGCGGCCACCAAACCGGAAATGATGAGCTGCACCGTGTCCCTGAGCTGAAACTCTGTTGCTCAGGACCATGCTGATGCGGAGAGAAGCAATCAGCGCAACTCACAGAACTACTCTTTAAACTGAGAACAGTCCTCAGAGGGTCCCATTTGACCCTTTCAAAATGCAGATGAGGAAACTGGGTTCCAAATGGTGAAGTCCATGAACACATCCACACAGCAACTGGCCCGGGGAAACAGGCGGAGCAGGACAGGCAGGGTTCCCGTCTTGAGCTCAGCATCAGGCACGGTCGTAGTGCACATGAACAGTATGAGAACCAAGACTGTATAACCAGGATCTGGGGCTCTTCCTCCTATGCCTGCGCTCACTGAGGATTTATACTTGCAGGATCTAGCTTGGTGGCTGGGGACACAGAGGGTAAGCACCCTGGTGGGGGATACAAGATAAACAGCCATGGAAGAGATAATCCAGGATCTCAAATACTGAGGGGGAACAAGGGGACAGTAGCTGATATAGGCCTCTGGGGGCAAGGGAGGAGGTCACTTCTGTCAGTGCCACCACTGCAGGCTTTTGAGAAGAGCTACCTTTGAGGTAGCCTCCTCACTTGCTGGGTGATCACGGGTAAGTTACACTACTTCTCCGAGCCCCCTTCCTCATCCGTGACTTGAAGCAAATCATTTCTACCTACAAGTGCTGGGATGCTGCGAAGATGATCAAATCTCTACGTTAAGGACTTGAGTGGAGTGAATGGCGCTTGGACAGTCAGTGCTCATTACAGAATAGCCATTAAGGACAGTGAGAATCTGGACCACACAGCAGGGGCAGAGAACTGAAGCCAAAAAAGGGGAGGTTGGAAAGACACTTTGACTGGAATGGGTACAAAAGATGGTTCCGTTATAAGCAGGAAAGAGAGGTGAGGAAGGAAGTTGGAGTGTATAGAATAAATGCCCTTGAAGGCCAAGGTTAGAGGAGCTGAGGTTCAGCTGGCAGGTGTGGAAAAAACTAGGAGCCAGACAGCCTGGATTCCAAGTCCAGGTCTGGGAGAAGTCAGGCAAGCTGCGGTGGCAGTGAGTGTCATTTCCCTTTTTCTGTGGAAATGGAGATACAACATCTGCCTCGAGTGGGGACCAAAGCAGCTGAATTAATGTGCACTGAACACATGAGAGCCTTTGCAGCAAGCACACGGCGGATAACGAAGCTCAGCAGGGCCTGCTGCACGAAACCTGCCCAGCCTCCCGGTTTGGGTGAGCCACCACTCGGGCAGGGTGCCACTCCCCACCTGACGGCAGAGGCCCCCCTCCTACCAGCTGTGCCCAAGGTTCCTGCTCTTCCATCTAACTGGAATGCCTCCCTCCTTCCTTGTTTGCTTGACAAACTCCACTCCTCTTCTCCTTCCTCCTCAAAGGTCCCACTGCACATTATACAGCAGGTCCTTCACTAACCTCATTTCATACAAGTTTCCTGGTAACACTGATGAGATGCTGTAAGAACTTAACTCTTATTTATATCAATTCGTTAGTATAACAAAACCAGTTTTACATTGTTTCATTATACACTGTTTTGCCACAGTTCCAAGACCCTATCAAGGACATTAAGTGAGAACTTACTCCAAGTATCTTCTCTGTAGCCTATTTTCTTATCATGTTGCAACTATCTGCTCTGGCGTGTACCTTCCCAATGGACTGTGAGCAACCTCAGGGCAAGGCGCATATCATAGGCTTGGCCATACAAGAGGGACTCCTCAAACAAAAATACTAGGGAAGAACAATAAAAAAGAGGCTGCACCAATGCTCATAAAAAGATGTTCAACATAATCAGTCACTAAGGAAATGCAAATCAAAAGTGAAACGAGATGCCACTTTCACACTCACCTTGGAGGGCTATAATCAGAAGAGAAAAAAGAAAAGTAAAAAGAAAGAACAAGAAAAATACCCAGTGTTGGGGGTATGTGAGGAAACTGGAACTCTCACTCGTTCCCAGTGGGACTGTAAAACGGGCGGCCGTGTGGGAAGCAGTGTGATGGTTCCAGACCAAATGGTGAAGACGGTTGCAGAACGTTGTGAATATGCCAGAACCGATGGATTGCACATTCTTTAAAATGGTGGATTTTACGTCACATGAATTATACTTTAACCAAACAATAGGCTACCACTAGTGAAATGTCTACTACCTAGCAGATGCCACCATAAGGCTCTTCACATGTTATTATACCTCACACCAACCCTGCCATTAAGTACAATTAGCCAGAGTTTTCTAGTTTTTCCATAAAAGAAGAAATGAGATTCAAAGAAGGCCTTTAGGCCACCCAGATGGAAAGGTACAGAGCCAGGCTTTGATCTAGGTCTCTCTGCCTTCCCAGCCTAAGCTCTACTCTCTCTAAACACATACATGCTTGGAACATGGTAGAGCCTGAATAAACTCTGAATGAATGAATGAAGGCTAGATAAGGACATCCAAACCCCCAGCCTATAGTTCAAAGCAGATGACCACTTCACTACGGCACTCCCGCCAGGACCTCCTATCCTTGGGGAAGCCCCATAACAGCAGTAACCACCCCCAGGCACAATAGAAACAGACTGTAGCCAGGCCCTGGGGCTTGAATGGATCTCCTGAAAAGGTAGGCTGAGTGGTACAGAAGGTCTCAAGTGACAGGAGTAAAATCCAGAAAGGAGCAGAAGCAGATGGTACCTCTCATCACACGCCTCCTGGCCTGGATCCTGGCTGCCCCAATGCTTGGCCAGGGGGATCTTGAGGCTCCTCTAGAGCTAACTAGCCCCTGGCTCCATCCTACTGCTCACCAGTCTCCTCCTTGCCCAGGGCTCCCTGGATGAGGGCTCAGGAAGACCTGGGGCCTCCATTCGTCCTTTTCTGCACTCGGTACACTTACTGAGCCCCTGTTCCAGGTCGAGCACTATGGTAAGAGGTCCTTGTCTTTTGGTCCACGACAACCAGTATGTACTAAGAACCTCCACCAGAATGCAAACTTCGACTTCCTGAGGGACACTGGCTCACGTGAGGCTAACCTCTAGCTTCCAGGCCTTCCTAACTATTCTTGAGTTGAAGGTGATGCCTCACATCCATATCGAGTCCATGAAAGATTACTGTTCATTCAGTATCATCATAAAAAGTGAAAAAAATGATTGGGAGAGAGAGGCCCAGGACCTGATAAAAATAGCACAGTCTTTTGAATCAGGGGGTTCTGGTTTGGAATTCTAGCTGTGCTACATCCTAACTGTGGGAATATGGGCAAGCTACTTAACCTGTCCGAATCTCAGTCTCATTATCTGTAAAGTCTCTTGTTGTAAGTGTTCAATAAATAGTGGCCGTCAGGCTGTCCCTATGGGCTACGCACCTGGCTCTCATCCCATGGCAGAGAGAACCACTGAGGGTACCCGGCACACTGAGACTTGATGAAAGAGACGTTTTAGGGAGATTCATGGGGCAGTGGCAAGAAGATGGATGAGGTGTTAGGAGGAGACTGAACAGAGGAGACAAGAAGCTATAACTCTTAACCGGTCATATTAATGAAGGTGAACGATGGTGTGGATCACCTAAGACAGCAAGTGGCTTCAGGTAGCATCTTAATGAGGCTTTGGAATGTGCTCCTGGCTTTGAATTTCAGGAAACCACACAAGAAACTAGCGGTTTGCTCAGAGGGATGAGGAAAGCTCTCTAGTCAACCTGCCTTTGCAATTGCTCCAAGCTTAAGACCAAATAACGTTTCGCTGTGAACAGAAATAAATGTGTGGCCTCTGAAGAGAGAGTCTTCATTGGTTCTGACTTTCCAATTGTTTTGTTCCAGGGCAAAGAAAACCACCAAGGATTTGGGCATCAATTTTCTCTTCCTCCTTTCCATCTACTAGGGAGTCAGCTAATTGCATTCATCCATTCAACAAATATTAAGTAAATACCTACTATGTGCCCAGGCCCTGTGCCAAATTCTTTCTTAACATCACTATATTTAATCCCTACAACAATTCTATTGAGGAAGAAATCGAGGCTCAGAAAGCGAGGTGGCTAATCAAAGACACGAAGCCATTGATTAGCAGAGCCAGAATTTCAAGTCACATCTGCACGACACTCAGACCCTGTTCCTACCAGCTAATTGTCCTACAGGAGCAGGAGAAAAATTGCCAAGTTGTTGTACCTTCCTCAGCTGAAGCAAAAGGCACATAGATCATGGTGAGTGCACCAGCATAACTTCCGAAGTGCCCGCCTTTCTCCTAAGACCGTGCCTATATTCTAGAATGCTGTGATATATTCCCAGATTGAACTAAGCGCTCTACAAATATGACCTGATGCCAAACTCCTGAACTACACAAGCTGATCAAGGCCACTAAGCTCTCGATAACCCCAGAGAGAGTCCCTATTCAAAGCCAGAAACTATGGTAAAAGCTGCTCTTCGAAAATAGAGAAGAACTTGGTATTTGTTATTGACCTGAGAAGGACAAACATCCCATTACACTGGGTGGGGGGAAGAATGACAACATGGTAATAAGCAAACAGTATTTTAGAAAACAGGCAGGTGAACAAAAAACCCTATGCAAGCCTGTCTTCAAAAGCGAAGGCAGCCCTAAAGAATTTGCAGTACACAGTTAAAATGGAAGAGGCACTGTCTCAATTCCCATTTTACATATAATCATGCTGGATAATTAAAAGAATCCAGCATCAGAGAGTTTAATGTGGTGTGGGTTAGTTAGGATGAAATTCTGAAAGGCTAAACATGCCACGTTTTACAAAGGTTTAGTCTTCTTTTAAAAATATCTAGATGTGAGTTTAAAGTTTTTCATCTGTTCAAGAATTCTGTAAAGTCTTATGTTTGCATTAAAAACAGACAAGCCACAGAGAAGACATGCACACTGCATTATCTGGCCTATAATGTTTGTTTTTTTTGAATCCAAGGCAGACCAAATTCTCATGTTTCAAGGACTGTATCTGGCCGGGACAAAAAGAAGAGTTCCCTGCTGTGGTGTGGCACAAAGAACGCAGGAGACGCTGGCTCGCAGACTGGCTCTGTAACTCTGGGTGACTGAGCACGTCTCCGTCTCTGTTTCTGTAAGACACATGGACTAGACTAGAACCTCAACAAGTCCCTCCAGCTGTGTGACCACTGGCCAGCCACAGGGACTTCCGGGTCTCTTTCTCTTTGGCACAGTACAGGGTGAGATCTAAATGATCTAATCCCTCCAGGTGGGCACTCTGAAGAAGAACTAGCCTGCTGAGCCATCCAGAAAGGGAAAGAAGGAAATGCTGACCAGGTTTCAGCATGTCGCCTTGCTCTCACTCGCCCAGCCTCACTGGCCTTGGCACAGGCGAAACCAGGAGCCTCATCCAGCTGGCTCATTTTTTCTAGCTACCATCATGTGCTTCACCAGGCTGTTGCCAGGGTAGTAAGTCATGCCAGCACAGAATCACAGAGGGGCAAACACGGGGGGGAGATGGTAAGTCTTCCATGAAAATACACAGAAGTCAAACTTTAAACTTGTCTGCTTTGTACATGCGCTTGTCCCTCTAGACCACCCGTTTCCACGAAGGGTGGTACCTGCAACTAAGCAAGCTGTTCTCTCAGCAAATCTTAGCCACTGTTCTCCTTAACAGCTGCGGATGTTTAGTGAGTACCTACTACGTACTAGGCACTTTTCCATACTACCTTGCTAAATAACACAGTGGGCAAGGTGATTACTATCTCCATGACACAGATGAGCACCCGAAACTCAGAGAAGTGAAGTAATTTCCCTAAAGTCACACAGCAGCTTATAAGTAGCAAAGTCACGCTTTGGACCCAGATGTCTGACTCCAAAACCTATCTTATTTCAGCTCTCTAACACTTCCTCTTTGATATGTAAGGAAGTGACCTAGAGGTCATATAACCAAAGCCTCTCATAGGACAGGATTCTACTCCAGAATATGCCTGACTTGCTGGCTGCCTCCAGGGACAGGGAGCTTATCACCATGCTGGACTCCCTTCCCATTGCCCTTCTGCCCTTTCTATGCTGTTATCATATTGTTTCCACTGATCCCTATGAATTCCATTCTCTGGACCTAACTTTGCTTTCTAGAAGAACTCCCTGAAGAGTGGTTCTGATCCTTCCTCCACGGGGGCAAAACTCAGACATAAAAAACTCCCAAAATATAATCCCATGCAAATCTTTTACTGTCTTGTTTAGATATGTAGATGTGCTATCCTGTGTCTCACCAGTGAACTCAGAGGGAAAAGTAGTTGTATAGTTAAAAGAAATGAAAACAAGCCTAGATCTGGGACCCAAAGGCCTCCCTCTTTATTTGGTTTCCAGGACACCCATCTCTCCTGTTTATCGCCTGATGCTCTGGCACCTTCTCTGAACTCCTCTTTGCTGAGCTCTTAAAGGCTGGTGTGCTTAAGAGTTCTGCCCCGCACGCGTCTCTCTCTGCACCCTCTCCTGCTGTGACCTCACTGTCCATGGCTAACAGCTTCCCTGCTGGGACCTCTGCCCACTTTCATGGTGCTGTCCTTCCCACACACCCAGGTGCCCTCCTGGAGTATTTGCCCAGATGTCCTGTGGGTCCCTAAGATTCATGTCTCCAACCAATCTCACCACCTCCCCTTCTAAACAACTGCTCTTCTAGAGCTCCCCACAGAGGGAGGGGAGCCCAAATGGCCATGTCGTCAACACACACATCACCACAACCAGTCAGTTCCCGAGTCCCATGGATTTGCCTTCCTTAATATGTCGCAGATCCACCACGGCCATGGCCACCTTCATTTAGGTACCATCCTCTATCACTCAGCTGGCTCACACTCCTCCATAGGGCTCGCACACGTGGGAAGACTCAGCCCACTGCCTGGCACCGACAACACCCACTAAACAATTGCTGGAGTAGCTGTCTTCTCCAGGGATAACAAGAAGCCCCATCCCACTAGGATGTAGACAGAGTTGGTGGGAACTCCTAGCACTGAACCCAGAACATGGTGAGCACTTAATAAATATTTAGTACATTAGTCATTGAAGGTGAAAACCAAGGCCTACTCCTCCTCCTGCGCTTCCCTCCAGTACAAGGGTGACCTAAATGAACCAGAGAGAACCTCTTCAGGGTTAGGTGTGCTATTCTGGTAAGCAATGGAAAATGAAAAGTATAAACATCTCTTTCCAAGGAGCTTATAAGACAAAGCAAGGAGGCACAGTGGAAAGGGAATTAATCTGGGAGTCAAAGATCTAAATTTGAATTCCCCTTTTCTGGTGTGTCTTTAAAAATAAAAACTAGTGTGTTCTTGAGTAGCAAAACACCCCCCCAAAAAGAGAAAGAGCAAGACCTCAACTTGCCTAGGGCATTTTTTTCTTTCCTCCTGTGAACCAGAGCTCTGAAGTACTCTGTAACATATACTATTTAATTGTAAAAAGTATGTGGTTTTTGAACAAGATAAATCACATCAGACTGAACCTTCAATGGTTAACGTTTCAGAGAATCTGCAACAGATGACAGCAGGCAAGTTCCAATCTTTGCTCCAACATACATCAGTAGAACATGTCAAAACCTAAATTAAAAGTTTCACTTGCTTTTTTAAAAAAAATAAATAAATCCTTTTGTTGGCAGTCTCCCACTGATGACACGCAGCAATCTTTGCATATGAAATCGGCTCATCCCCTGCTTCGCTGCTAACTTTGTAGATGTTCCAAAGCATTTCTGGAGCAAGTGATCTATTTGGACCAACGATGCCAAGCTGGGACCTGAGCCCTGAATGAGCTAAAACTACCAAATCAAGAAGAACGTGGCTTTGGAAGCTATTTTCCCCAAGCGTGGGGTTTCTTCTAAGCAAGGGAGTGATAAAGAATGTTGACTTTTTCCAGATGAACAAAGTTGAATGAAACCTCAAAATCCCACTGCAAGTTTCCTTTCCGAAAAACACGTTGCTGCTACGGAGGTTTCTGTCCCCCCACTTCCTCTCCCCAAGCACAAAAATTGCACCTGTCTTCCCCAAGTCCACGATTCCAACATGGGGTGACGGGTGTGTGCGGATACAGAGACAAGGCAGGCAGGCCAGCCCCAGTCCTGGAGGAGGTCATCGTTTGGTATGAAGACAGGCACACTCACGACCAACCAAAATAAGACACAAAATGCTAAGATCCATAAGCAAGGGAAAAGGAAAGGAAAAGGAGCACTCCGTGGAGGAGGGAGAGCCTCCCTGGGGCGGAGGAGAGAACGGGAAACACCCCTGAGCAAAGTATTTTGTCCTTTCCTCTACCGAGCCCTCCACTCACTGGACCAGAAACATGTCACATACCTGCCCTCCTCCCTGGAAGGTGAGCTCCATGGGCAGAGGCCCATGTCAGACAATGATTAATCCGTCCCAGTGGGCTCAAAGGAGTGCCTGAAGGTGTGTCCTCGAGGTGGCACAAAACTGCGGATCTAGGGGAAGTGGGATGGGTAGGCAGAGCTGCAGCAGTGAGGTGAGGCTGGGCGCTGTGAAGGCCGGGGCAGGAAGCTGAAGTTGTACTCAGTAGGCAGCAGGGAGCTGCAGGAGGTTCTAAGGAGAGCCGTGAACGGACTAAGAATGTGTTTTAGATTATTCTGACAGCAATTTAGAAAACAGACTGGAGCCAGGGCGATCAACTGAAGGCTGCCGCACCGGGTTAGATGAGTAAAAAGCCGGTGCAGGCCTGAGTGCAGGCAGTGGGGTGCAGCTGTAAAGCAAAGACCTGAAAGATCAGCTGCAAAGCCCTCGGGCCACAGGTCCCTTCTCCGTGCTCCCCAAGTGCCTGGCTTGACCTCCGTGTAGCACTTCCATCCAGCCTTCGACTGCACGCTCCCTGCGGGTGGAGCCCATTTCTTCTTCATCACTCTGCCCCGACAGAAACCCTATAGAGCAGGGTGGGAAAAGTTAGCTCTTGTTCCCCAGCGTCACACTGTCAGTTCAACCCCAGTACCTCAGACATGGAGGTGCACTGCTGGGTCCGCTTATTACAGCCCTGGGCCCAGACAGGAAGGAACGGGGGCACTTGGCAGCAAGAGGAATTGAGCACACCCGAACAACAACAACACGGGACAGGTACCTGGACGGCATGGCATCGAGTTTTAAGATTCTGGGTCTAGAGAAACCAGCTTTGGCCCCGTAAAAAACACAGAATTCAATACCATGAGCCCCAGTAGCAGGCTGAATTGCAGCTAGATAGTGGTGAGCTCTCCAAATGGGTGGCACTCACTTCCACAACCTGCTTGGCAAATAAATGAGAGTCAGGAGAGACTACAGTGCAAGGGTAAGCCGAGTCATACCCTGAGTTAGTGGACCCTCCATGGAGAATGGGAGCTCCTTTGAGATTTCTTCAGGAAAATAGAGACTGGAGGGGAGGGCCAGGTGTGTGTGTGCTGTAGGAGGGAGGCGGGTAAGAGGAGAAGAGGAAGAGCAGATTGGACCTGAGAGCTCAGAAAGTAAAGTTCCTCTGGCTCGAAACTTGTCTTGAACTGCAAGCTTCATGGACAGTTCTTCCATTTCCTTTCACTCTTTTCTGCCTGCTGTGGGGCGAGTGGGAATATCAGCTACTTTACAAAGGAGACTGCCACGCGGGGGCCTGGCACTGGAAGACCTGGCCACCAAGCCTGGCTTTGTCATTTACTAACTGCACACTGCAGGCAAGTCTCTGAGTCTCAGTGTCCTCCCCCATAAAATGGAAATAATAGCAATAGCCATCTCTACCCACAGGGTCACAGGGAGAACTAACAGAAATAATGAACAGCTATATAGTAAGACTGTCAATAAAGGTGTTTTTCTTCTCCTCTTGAACTGAAACAGTAAGAGTGGGGTTATACCCCAGGGTCTGACACACACCAAAACCACAGTGTAAACTACCGTGAGCTGGAAAAATGCAAAGTTCCACGGCAGCTGGCTTTGACATTTCCTGGGGACAAGAAGAGGTACATTTGCAAGTAGCTCTGGGTTGGCCTGGGCAAATAGTCAGGAAGGTAACACACTTCTCACCAAAGGCTATAAAGTGGCCCTGAACCTGGCTCTGAAGCCAGGCTGTTGGTGCCAGACAGGGTTTAACTGCTCCTGGCTAACTCAAACCAAAGCCATCTCTGCTTCCCCTTGAGGGCTCCCCTCCTCGCATCTGGTGCCACAACACAGTGGTATTTACATCTAGGAGATGGCAGAAATGAGCTCTCTGGGATGATGTCACTGCAAGCAATTCTCAGAGCCACCCCTTTCGCATGGAGATGGGCTCTCAAGACACACAGGAGCGTCCCTCCTGGAGGAACGAACCCCCACACCCACCCTGGCTCTTCCAATCAGGTCTGCAGCCAGGGCAGCAGCTCCAGTGTAAAAATTAACCAGCTGTTTGGAATTCGAAATGTGGCCTGCCAGCCTCAAGTTGTTTGTTTGTTTCTTTTCTTTCCCCTTTCTCCTCCCGAGGAAAAAATGGAAGCGAGGTGGGGGAGAGTGCTTTGTGACTCATTTTGCTCAAACTGGCGCCACACTTCTTCTCTGGCCCCACTCTGACCATTTCCAGGTGTTGCCCAGGTTGGTTGGTTTGTTAGTTTATTTGTAGAAACCCAGAGATTCATCAGTATTCCAACGTAGAGAATGAACTGTCCATAGATTCAAGATTCATAGTCCTCAGACCAATGACTACACGTGTCTTACTTATGCAGACTTCCACTGATTGTTAAAATCAGAGTCTGTGGGGCTGCCCGTGGCCTAAGCAAGCCTCTGAGCAGTGCTTCAAGGGCCAAGTGCAGCGTTTACACTTGCTGAGTGAATAAATGGACGAATAATCGCTCTGAAAGAGGAAAACAGCTATTACAAGCGAAGACGCACACAAACCACGGACTCAAGACCCACATCACTTCCCCTCTTCTAAGGCCCTTCCAGGTCTAGGAGTCTAATGCAATCAAGAAGCAAACTTTCTTTTTTTGAGCCAAAGGGAAACTAAGGTTATAATCCAGTTACAACTTCCTGGGGTTTGTACTTCTGGGGAATTAACTCCTAATCCCTTCTCTCAGGTAATTAAAAGCAAGCAAACAAAATAAAACCTAATCAGCCACAAAGGTTTTTCTTTTCTACAAACCTTCCCTCATTCTGCCTTTCTGGCCCCAGGTGCCCCCAGGTGTTGTGAGTGGATCTACACCCGAGCCCCAGGTTTGTGTGAGAGGTGGCAAGGATCCAAAAAGGGCTCCAGGTGCCAGTGCTGCTTCCACCCCTCCACACCCGCAAACCTGCTTTCCAGAGGCAACAGGAGGTGGTGGAAAGGAACGACTCATAAGCCAGAGCTCAAATCTACTGCTAATTTGCCATGGGACCCTGGACAAGTCACTTCTTAATTTTGAGCCACAGTTTCCTTATCTGCCAAATTTAAATAGAATACATGCTGGATTCATCTGTTAGGCTAAATGTGAGAAGGCAAAGGGAGTTGGAAAAAACAGGAAAGGTCTCAAAACTACACAATACTAGCAATACCTTTATTCAGTTCCTAACCCCTGGTTTTCCCTTCCAAGCTGGGGGGCAGGGTGGCTTACTGTCTCTGCCCACTCTAAGGTACATCCTTACCACCAGCAGCTAAATGGTTGTACCCCCAAAACGGAAGTGATACTTCCCTCTTTCTTTTATGTCTATACCCAAGCCTCCTACAACTAGCTGGGAAAGAGGGTGCACTGCCTTCTCTTCACAAAGGAAAAGGTTGCTCAGCATGGCAGAAAGAACTTGGTGTAGGAGGTTGAAGGGGCAGTTTCTTGTCCTATCATTACTGAATCTTAGTGTCCTCATCTGTCAAGTGGGAATGAGACCACCTGCCTTGTCTATTTTTCGGGGCCCTGAGAAAGCAGGCATGGGAGGTCTGGTCTTAATATGATCTAGACACAACACTTTCCCGGCCCTGGACTCTCATTAGGGAGCCTTCTAGGAGATTCAAGAGGGGTGTGGAGGCTGAGGGAAGCTGAGGGCCACTACCTCCTTACCTCCACCACCTGGCCAGGGAGAGGCGGGAGAGAGTGGTGCCCAGTGATCAAGGCCTCCTCATCCTGTCCAGTGATGGCCCGGTTGGGACAAGGATGTCATAGCTTCCCCCTGTTGAGAGGAACTCCCATCTAAATGAGTCTGACAATATCCACCTTGCTTCCTCACTCCCAGGAAGTACCAAGGGCCTTAACCGGAGAGAGACAGCTAGCTAGCGAAACTTAAGGGGACTGGAGGAGCAGAGAGAGAAGGAACTGAGTGAGGTGGGAGACAGAGAAATGAAGGTACAAACAGGCAGGGAGAGAAAGGTAAAGTGAAGAGACGGGAGAACAGAAACAGAAAGAGTAGACAGACACAGACAGAGAAGAAGACAGATTGACAGCGCTATGTCGGGAGGCAGGGAAGACAAAGGGGACCATCCGGAATTTTTAACTGGTCTGGCCTTTTAGAGATACCCAGCACCCCAAAGAAAAGCCTAGGAGGCAGGAGGAGGGGGCCTGAGCGAGCAGTGGCTCACGCCGGCCCCCTCCGCCCAGGAGCCCGGCCCCCGCCCTAGGTCCTGGCCCCCGCCCGGTCCCACCATCCCTCCCAGCCTATTCGCTCACCTGCCAGCGCCAGGATCTGGGCCTTGTGGAGCAGCAGCGCACCCCAGTCGCGGGGGGCGCGCGGGGGGCTCTCCGGCCCGGCGCCCAGCTCCTCCGGGCCCCGGTACACAGCGTACACCTTCTGGTTGTCAAAATCCAGCCGTGAGCGGGGGCTGAAGTCGCGCACGCACGACACCGGCAGCGCGTAGCAGACGTTGTCCTCCAGGAACCGCACAAAGGCGTACATGGTGGGCGCCGGGGGCGGGCCCGGGGCGGGCACTGAGGTGGGGACCCGGCTGGGGACAAGAACTGCGCTGCTGGGCCGGGGGGCGGGGGCGGCTCCCCAACCCCCGGGTCCCCCCACTGTTATTGTTCCCGAAAGCACCGCTCTGCCAATCGGCTGCTCTGGTCTGGGCGCGGAAAAGAGAGGGAGGGGAATGGGGGGCGGGGGGCGGACGAGAGGGGTTTGGAAGCGCACTGCCACTCGCAAAGTCAGACCCGAGCAATCACAGCCGGAGCGCGTTTGGAGTAGGGAGGGGAAAGGGCTGAGAGATTGAATTGCAATAATAATAATAATAACAATAGCATTGCTGAAAGAGTGCTTTGACTGAAAGTTGCTGCGGGCAGGATTATATTGCTTCAACAATCGCCCTGCAAAACAAATTGCATTGCAACAACAGAAAAGGGCATTGCAAAGGAGAGGAGACAGTGTGGGAAAATGATGTGTGTGTGGGGGGAGGCGATCTCGTTTGAATCCCTAACTTTAAACTTGCACTTGCAAGCGAGCAGAATTTTGGAGTGTTTCAAATATTTTAGCCACTCCTCTCGGCCCTTATAGTTCTTTCTTTTTTTTTTCTTTCTCCTCTCTTTTGCAAAACTGCCAGCTCTCGCTGCCAGTTCTGGGGGCTGTTTCCACAGAGCTGCCAAACTAGTTCTGACCAGCACTGGGACTTATCTGGGATTTCCAGTTGGACCAGCTGGCTGGGGTGGCGGAAGGATAGTGGAGGGCTGCTCCCCGCTGGGGCAGCAGTGACGCCCCTCTCCCCTGGAGTCAGTATCCCTCCACAACCTTCACGTCTCTTAACTGGGACCGGTTGGAATGGAGTGGGACGTGGAGGGGTGTTCTGAGGAAGGCAAGACCAGGGCTAGCTGGGCATTTCTGGAACACCTTGAAGAATTCAAGAGTGAGACGGTGAAATAGCAGTCTTTGCTCTGTTCCTGACATCACAGGCAGGAGAGGTCCAGGAAGGTTTTAGGTGTTCCCAGAAAGAGGGCAACTGGGTGCCACATTCATGGGAAGGCCACGACACGTCAAAGGGGGTCAGCACCCTCACGGGGACGCCTCTGGGACGGTGGGTAGACTTTGTATCAAATATGGCTACTTACATCCCCAGATATAAGGAGTGCCTAGCTCAGACCTGGCACTTAAGAGAGTCAATGAATTTTGGGTGAAGAATAATAAATAAAAATCCACATTCACCCAGCCATCCACTCACTCACTCATTTATTCAGGCAACCAGTATTCACTAGATGTGTACTGCAGGCCAGACTCTGGGGTGGGTGCTGGTAGTGCAGATGGGCAGGGCAAGCACACGGATTCCTTCACGTGTTAGTGTGGCAGAACTTGAGCTTCTGTGTTGGCTCCCTGTGCCAAAATTAGGTCCCTATATGAATAATACACCTTCACTGTCCTCAAAACCCTTATAATCTGGTCTTGGAATATTAAAAAAGTATTTATGTTATAGTAAGAAAATATTCTCATGCAGGAATGCTTAATGGAAATGGCAGCCTCAATTAAGTGTTATATATATTTTTAATTCATCTTGAACTCAACCTGTAAGAAAAATGAAAATAAATGCACCAAAATGTTGTTCGTTAATAGTAATAGTGGTGGGCGGTTTTGCTTACCATTGTGTTTTACATTTATAGATCTATATTTAACTATTTTCGACAGTAAGCAGGTGTGACTTTTAATCAGAAAGCAGTAGACATTACTCTCTTTTAAAAGCACTGTGCTTACATTTCAGATCAGCTACACTAATGATGAAGTAGATAAACCAAAACCCCCCAGTTATTTCACTGTGATTTAGGAAATGTGTTATACAGATGAACCCCATCAACAGACACCTCCCAGATCCGAACATACAGGTCAGGTCAAGTTCCCTTAAACCAGGCCTCTGGCACAGATGCAGGGACAGTCAGACATGGCCGTACGTTGTCCTGATGCAGGTGTGCGTCCTACATTGCCCCACATGCTTGTGGAAAAAAGAGGAGCCACTCTGTTGTTCCAGCAGATGTACCTGCGTAACTATGGTTTCTTTGGACTGATCTTAAGTGAGATTTTATTTTAAGGACACATTGCTGTGGCCACTCAGGGGAAGTGTTATGTAGTAAGACTTATGATAACTCACAAGCAGGATGTGAGTATGCAGAGCTGGCCGTATTTAACACAAGTCCAAGAAGCTCCAAACTATGTTTGCAAAATAATGTCAAGTAGCGACATGGCCAACCACCTATCCCATCTAAATGAGGGTGAACCTAAAATACACTATGTTACCAGTCTCTTACCACCTTCCTGGACACAGTACACTTCAGATGCAGTGACCTATTTGACATTTCCCAAGATAGCATGTTTTATGAGGTCCGAAGCCTTTGTGTTTGCTCTGTCCTCATCTTGGGAAGTATTTCTTCCTGGGGTACACGGTGACCTCAGCTTCCCCTGAAGACCAGCTCAAATGCCATCTCCTTTGTGGAGCCTTCTTTAACCACCGACTCTCCTCAAGCACTGGCAGTCTCTTTCTACTGTTTTGTCCCTGAACCTTTTATCTTCCCTTATTAGAATGAGCTCTTTGAGGGTGACAAAAAGGCTGAGTAACTTCAACATCCCAGGCTCCTAGCACAGGACTGGGGAGTAGAGGCTTATAGACCAAATGCATTAAAGAAAGACACAGAGAGCATGAATAGCAAACCTTTTTGCATGTTCCTTCCACCCCCCCACCCCCCACCCCCCACCAAAACTCTACCTTTTCTTTTCAGGGTTGAAGCTGAATCCCAACTCTGTCTTTCCCACTCCCAGTGGCCAAAGGGCAGAACACTGACTCTACTCCTTGTAAGACAGACTCACATTCACGAATGTAATAAATACCATGCGTCCTGAAGTTCAAATTCCCCACCCAAGTCACTGTAGATAATTCTTATAAGGGGGCAGTTCTGTTTCCCAAGAACTGAGAAAGAAGAAAAGAACGAACAACGAAACGAGTGCCAACAGAGTAAACACAGACTCAATACATTTTGCAGGTAGGTTCGCAGAGTGGATTTTCGGGAAGGATTGTCAGGTACAGGATACTCAAAGAAACTCTTGGGCAGCCTCAGACCAACAGAAAGACACCCAGAGCTTCTGCTTCCTGTGTGACTCTCACAGTCTTTGAATAGAGCTTCATGGAGAAGCTCCTAAATGCTTCTGCTCTAGTGGAAACCGGCGGAGTACCTCCTTGATCCAGAGACCATGGCCCCAGGCTTCCCACATACCAGAAACTCAAGATGTTGATGATTCACTGATTGGCAAGGAAAGGCCATCCAAAAGCCCAGATTTCAGTGGTGGTTAAAAACGTCAGGTTCAACCAAATCATGGTTGAATCCCCTCTTCAGTATCCCTGCCAAATGGTCACCAGATACCTCTCATACAGTTCTAACGTCAGGAAGTTGACTATCACCCCTTAATTTTGGGAAACTACTGACTGACTATTGAAAAGACCTTTCTTACTTACACTGAGGCAGAATCTTACACCTTCTAGCTGCCATACTAGGTCCACCACCAAGAGTCTCATGTCAGCCTTTCAGATACAGTAAAGCTTGGGATCCTCTCTCCTTAGAAATTATCTGTCTTCTGCCCAGACATCTTCATGTCCTTTACCTGTCTCTCCCAATATGACATGGGTTCAGTGATGATAATCGTGGTATCTACTTTTCTTCCAAAGCATACTATGAACCTTGCATACCAGGCACCAAGTGTATCTCAATTAATTTCCCACCAACCCTTGAAGTAGGTCTTAACCCCAGGACGGAGTTAAGAACACTGAGACTTATGGAGAAGCAGTTTGGCTCTGAGGAGTCCTGGAAAGCTTGGAGTCATATTTGCATTTGAGACTTTTAGACTAGAAGCCATGCAGGGGAAGGTTTAGAGGGAAGGCAAGACTGGGGAATGGGAGGCCTAGGATGAGGCTGACTGTCCTCTTCTTGGCCCTCTCCTAACTTCCTCTTTCTGCGGGCCAAATGTGCTTTGCCTCTCATCCAAGTTATTTTAGTGGAGCAGAAAATGTACACATCTGGGGCGGCTTTGCGACTGCATCTCCATTGTGCTTTCCTGTTGAGTTCTGCAGAGCCTTGGGTTAATGTCAAGCTCCTCTGGTTTAGCCAGCTGAAGCATGTTCAGTGGCAGCAGCGGGACTTGTGTTTCACATTACTGCATGGAATTCTCAGTGTACTTTGCAAAACTATTTTAAGGAGACCTGGATTCTGTAAATTTTTAAAGCAATTGGAGCGTGTCTTTTCAACCTCTCTGCTAATGATTGACCACATTTTTTCATGATTTTGCTTTTTTCCCCGTCTGTGATATTTAATTTGACTTTTCAAGTATTTGCTTTTTAAAGTGTTTATTTATTTGTTTATTTTTAAATTTTGCCCGGAAAAGTAACTTGCTGTGCAGCTTAGGACCACTGTCTTCCTGGGTTAACTTAAGGAAGAAATGTTGATACATGGTTAGCAGGATCTGGAACTATTGGGAGGCCCATGGTGGTGGGCGTTCCCCTGAGCTGGGTGCTATCACCTCAAAGCCAAGGTGTCAACCCAGTACATCCATGTGAACCCCTAGATCATGAGATCTGGTTAAGTTTGGTTGTGCAGTTTCAGATAGGGGAAGAAAGGGAGAATAGTTAGGAGGAAGGAAGGAAAGGAAGAGAAGTTACATGTTGAATACAGGCTGAAGGCCAGTGAACATCACCTAGAGTTAGAGGGAATGCCATTTGTCATGTAGGTGACAGCTTGGAGGGCTAATGGAATGTGGGCTTTGGTTTTGCCTCATCTTTGCTCTGACTTTGGGTGAGACAGTTCACCTCCTTGGGCCTCAGTTTTCTTACCTGTAAAATGGGGCTATTAAAACTTATCTTCTGAAGGTGTTGTAAGAATTGGGGCAGAAGTTTTTGACCCTCTCTGTGTATCAGGATCACCTGAGCTTAAAAAATATTCCACTCCGTTGAATAGGAAGATTTTAAGGTAACACGCTAGTCATGTAGGAAATGCTCCACAGGCATAGATATTACTTTCAGGGGAAATACGCAGGGCTCTGAAATGTCTCTGGGGTATAATATTCATCTGAAACATGACATACTAATGTGCAAAGAAGATAATTTATTGTAATCTCAGGCCCTGGATCCAAATCCTGGCCCAGTAAGTAAGGCCTGTCCTTACTAAGTCTATGCTATGGGCAAGTTTCCTAATCTCTTCAAGCCTCACTTTCTTCATGGGAATATTAATACATATGACTTCATAGGGTTGTCATGAGGGTTAAATGAGGTAATTCATGTAAAATGCTTGGCACAGTACTTAACACATGGTGAGTCTTCAATAAATGATAGTTGCTATTATTATTGTCATCATCATTATTATTAGAGTTATTATTAGGAGAGCTCTAATACCTATGCTGTGAGTAGGGTGCCCAATAAAATTTGTTGAAGTAAATTGAATATAATGAGCTGAACAACACTAATAATTATCCAATAAACACCCTAGAATGCTTCCATGCAAGCGCCATTCTCTTTCAACGAGAGCCTGTGAGCACAGGTCACGGTCACCAAAGAAACTTTCAGATCTTACACTTTCAAGAG
Source organism: Desmodus rotundus (assembly GCF_022682495.2). Classification (NCBI taxonomy): domain Eukaryota; kingdom Metazoa; phylum Chordata; class Mammalia; order Chiroptera; family Phyllostomidae; genus Desmodus; species Desmodus rotundus. The sequence continues at coordinate 32,456,117 of NC_071389.1, forward strand.
TCTCTGAGGCTGCTGGTCTTGCCTAAACTTGCAGCAAACATTTCCAAGATATTGTGCTTGGAGCCACAAACACAAGTCATTCTTTCAAACTGACTTTGTTGGGTATTTTCTCAGAAGAAATAAAGGCCTATGTGCACTATATAAAACATAAAAGTACAGAAGCATTTACAGCGACCAGAATTTGTGAATGTGAATCTTGGCTTGATGTTCAGATTATGCGGACCACAATCAAATTCAACCAATCACATCTTAGCTATGTTATGTTCTCATGTGAGTCACACATAGGAGGTGGTCACACGAGTGATCTGAATCCAGGCATTTTACTCCAGGACCAGTACAGTCCTCTCTCAGTATCCCTAGGGATTGGACCAGCCACAGAGTCTCAAGTCCCTTATATAAAATGGCACAGAACATTCATACAGTCAGCCCTCTGCGTGAAAGGATTCCCAACCACGGACTGAAAATACTTTTCCATCCAGTGTTGGTTAAATCCATGGAAACCTTCGGATATGAGCACTGATTGTATATACTCTGCATAAGCAACACAAGCAAATGAGTTCCCAGTGGTTGAAGACCAAAAGAAATGTATGAATAGAAGAGACTGTCACAAGGGAACAACATGTAAATTGGAAGAATTCAACTTGCCTCAATTATGAGTTTCAATTAGGGCTCAATTAGTTTGAGAAGCTACTTCTGGTTTCCCTTATTAAATTAACTCATTTTGTTATTTCTTTTTCAGCTGAAGTGTCACTTCCTCAGGAAAGTCCTCCCCGTTTTCCTCCTCCCATTCCCCTCCACAGGTTAGCTCAGGTTCCCGGTACATATTGCACAGTTCCTTACATTACTCTTTATGGGGTTTTGCATAGCATATAATAGATACTTATTCTATTATTGTCTGTCTTTGCCACTAGATCTAAAACTCCACTAGGAAAAAAAACCCTATCTGTTTTCCTCACAGTTGTTTCCTCGCACCTTGCCTGGCACATGGGGGACTCCAAACAAACCCCTGTTGAATGAGTGCCCCCAAAGGTGAGAAAGGAGAGGTGTCCCAACAGCTTTGCTTTGTTCCCCTGAGTCTCGCCTTCCACTTGGGCATACATCTCTGCTCCCCTATCCCCACATGCCTGGCTTCCACAACTTGGCCCCTAAATCAATAAAAGTTCCTTTTGTAGTTTTCACTTAGTACCACCACACAGGCTGACATTTTCAAAATGTTTTCCTGAATATAAAGAGAGAATAAAATAGAAATAATCACAGAAAACTGCACACAGCAGAAAAGCAGCCAAGTTGACAACCACACAGACGGCATGCTCTGATACCGGTGACGACATAACAGCATCAGGAACCTCACCGACACAGCCCACGGTCCTCTCGGAAACAAGAGGGGGCCGTGTTGTTTCACCTCATCCTAAGGCTAGACTCCCTTTTCGCCTTGCTGCTGGCTGGAGATCATTGACTCGGGATGATCACCGCCTCCTCTTGTCTTCAGATAATTTCAACATTATTTGGGAGGTAACAGGGCAACCAACCTTCCTTCAAAGACCACTTGCTAGTTCTCTGGTTACCTCTCTGCTCATCTCAAGCACCCATGGCTCAGAATGGGTGCTTTTTACAGGCCTTCCTGAGGCCAGAGTGGACCCCACTTTGTCACTCACTCTTAGGCTTTTGCTTGGTAACTCTGAGCTACCATTCGAGGTCAGAGGCACAAAAGAGAACATTCATTCAGAGTTAAGTCATCCTAGAAGTGCAGAGCAAACCATAAACAACTCTGATTTTAAGAATTGTCTCCTATTCACATCATAAATGCAGTATAAAATCAGAGAAAATGAATGAAAATGGAATAAACAATTAGTGATTTCTGTGGTAGGAACTGTACTGGTTGCTTTACAGTATTAACTTCTTTAATGTTTTCAAAACACCTCATGAGGTTGGGACTATTTTCTCTAGTTTATAGATGAGGACACTAAGAGTTAGAGAGGTGACATGAGATGTTAATAGTCCCATGGAGAAGACTTCCGCTTCCTGATTCAAGGCCTTACCTGTTTCCTAGTAAGGCAGACGGCAGCTGAACTGACTATGGGAATTAATCTCTGCTCTGCTCCCCTCTTCCCTGGAGGTCTAGAAACGTGACAACTAGACCTTATGGAAAAGTCCAACATCTGTCATTCTCAGCATCCCTAACTTGAGTAGCTAATGATTCTGTGAATACTGATTATATGACTATGTTATCTGGGGTTGCTTAAATCATGCCCACCTTACTCTTGAGACTTTGAACTTTTCAAACACTCTGAGGTTTCTAACTGCTCAAGCAGGTTTCTACAGTCTTATACCCGCTGTTGGCGGCCAGCATCTGGAATCTGTTGGGAATCACCTGTTAGAGCACGGCCTGGTAGATGCCCCTTTGAGCCAGAACAAAAGAGGACCAGAGAGCTCCAGTCAGAGATGTCTCCGTGAAAAGTGTCACCCCCCTCCACCCCATTTTTCCCACTATTACTTGGAGGAATAATAGCAGTGAACCACTGCGGAATGCTTACCTCATGCCAGGCTTTGTGGGCATTTCTCATTTAATCCTCAGAACCATCCTGGGTGGTAGCTACTATTAGTGTTAGCCTCATTTGAAAGTTGAGTAACCACAGGAATAGCATAGAAATGTTAGGTAACTTGCCCCAAATCACACAGGAGTAAATGATGAATTGAAACTCAGACTACTTGACTCCAGAGCCCCAACCCTGGACTCCTCTACCCCAATTCTGGCTCCCTCCGAGCCTGGCCTGTGCCTCAGTGAGGGTGATCTGTGCCCTTCTATCATGGATGGGGAGATGATGAGGTCTTCATCTTCAACAGGTGAGATGCTGGTTCTCTAGGAATGTCCAGACCACCTTGACTGGTCCAGGTGAGACCATGGCAGGCACTCTCTCAAAAAGCACCCTTAAATTTACTGCTATTTTCATCCTATGTTGTAGCAGATGGTGTATATAAAAACATAGTATACAGAAAGTTTTCTTTCATTTACTCAAAACCGGTTTCTTTATTTAGTAACACAATAGGGCCACGTATTATGCTAACAAAAAAGGTCCTTGACCTCCAAGTTTTTATATTATGATGGAAAAATGACTCATATATACAATATACAACATATTTTCCACTGATAATTCTTTTTCATATATTCCTTTAGTGCTGTTGGCAGACGAATTGGAGCGGAGAATTTCAACACTCTGCCTCCCCTTCTTCACTATCAGGCATATCTTTATTACCATGGGAAGAAACAGCAAGAACAGAGGGAAAAGAGATAATCAGTTAAGAGTGAGGTGTTTTTTAGGGGTAGGTGAGACTCTGGACGAAGTGTCTGGGAAGAAGTTTAACTCAACTGAAAGGCAGAGTAGGTAACTGGCCAGGACCCCATGTCCACCCTGCTAACGCATCCGCCACACTGTTGGGCCATCAGATGGTCTCTGGTCACTGAGACCCGACAATGGCTCTGTGACCCAATCTAGAGAGAGAGCGGGGCGCAGGAGAGGATCCAAGGCAACATGAACAGTGAAAAGTGCAGAGGCTTTGAACTCAGATTCGGGCTCAATTACTACTCCATCGCCCAGATCCTATGGGTCCTTGGGCAACTCTGTGACTCACAGGATTTTCAGCTGTCACGTAGAGTTTCATAGATGCTCACGGGGGTCTACCAGACTATGTTTGTGAGTGCCTGACGAGCACAATGCCTCACACACAGTCGGCCCCAGAAACCATCAGTTATCTTTTTCATTCTCATCTTCTGAGAAAGCCTCTACTACCTCTTCCTTTTGGGAGGTCACAGGGTACCGACAAGGACGAATGCCGAGAAGCCAGTTATTTTTCAGTGAGGTGCCCCCCCCCCCACCATGGAATGCTGGGTGGTGTTACTGCAGAGACGCTCCCACCACCCTTCATTGTCCAGCACTGGGGTGGTATGTATGCCTTGTTTAAGAAAGCTGGGATCTTAGTATGATCTATATTTTTTATCTTATGGCATTTTGGGTCTTAAGTTTGGGGTTTTATTGTTTGCTTTTAGAATCATGTTCAGATTTTGCATGTTTAAAACACGCTTTTGGAATTGTGAAACGCAGTGTTCTCAATCATAAAAATGGATGAATTATGATATGCCTTTCTGTTTCCATTTCTGGGTTCTTTTTTGTCTCCTTGTATGAACTTTTCTGTGATGCCCCACCTAGTGTCTTAACTCATCTAGAATACCAGCTGTGAAAATTTGGGCACGATTCTTAACCCCTGTATGACTGCCTCATTCATTCATTCATTCATTCACTCACTCATTCACTCACTCGTTCACTCATGCACTAATGAACAATTTGTTAAGGGCTTATTTTGTGCCAGAAGCTCTGCTTAATACTTGGGATAAAGTGGAGAACCGGACAGACTGAGTTTTCTTATCTATGAAGTGAGAAACTAAAAATCTTTCAGGATTTTTGAGAGGAGTGAAGGAGACAATATATGTAAAAGAGAGAAAGAGACAAGTGACAAAATTTATTGTGCTCCCTACTTAGTCCCTGGTAATGCTAGGTGCTTCACATGCAATCCTCAGAATACCCTTGGAAAGTAGTTGCTGTTACCCTTTTCTTACAGACGCGTCAACTGAGGTTCAGAGAGGAAAGTGAGAGTCCAAGTCATGCTCTGGATTCTAACCTGGTGTAAAGTCTATGCAATTCCCCTGGCACATTGTCTGTCATTCAGTAGATATGGTAAGTCCCATCACCATCTCCACGTAAAATCTGGGAGGCTGTACTCTCCTTCCTGCTAGCTGATACATCTGATAACACCGATTGTGGTTTGGGTAGAGTGAGGGGTACTTGAATGGAAAATCCAAACCTTGTCCCCTAGTTTCTTATAGAACAAGATGCAAAGAAGATTCCTGAAAGGTGGGGATGGGGACATATACAATAAACGTATAGATTTACATTTGCTGTTGAAATGTGAAAACACTTATCAATAACTCCAAGCCACCAAGGGAAGGACTTTGTGGTCCTCTAGCAGCCAGACTCGTCAGCTTAGGAGACAGCTGGAACATGGACTCTTGGCAAGAGGAACCTTCTTTTAACTAAGCCAACCCTTCTCTGCTGCTATGACCTTGAAAGATGAGATTTTCAAAACTCTGTATCCCTCTGACTCTCAGCCACTCCCTAGGTGGAGGTACACCTCAACCGCACAAACAACAAGGTACATATTTGCACTTGAAATGCACAATGTCCAAGGAAGAAAGAGTCTGCCAGGAAACATTCATTGTGGCCTGCACACTTTCACGAAGCTGAAAGCAGAGTATAGAGGGACATCATGGTGCTTATATTTAGCAAGGGGGCTGCCCAAGTGCCCTAAGCTAAACAAGCTGGACCTACGCACCCTTTTCTCTTCTACCTCTCTGTTTGGACAGGTCACAGCAAGAACCCAAAACAGATTTATTAGAATAGGAGTGAGACAAGCACTGTCCACTTTGTTTTAACTTTTTGAGCAAATCCTTATCTTTGGTGTTAAGAAAAGGGAAGGCCATGGCCAGGGGGTGCTTGTTGCCACTGAGAAAACTTGTGAGGGTGACCAGAATGAAAAGGCAGACACAGAAGAAGCAAAGCAGAGCTATGCATGCAAAAAAAAAAAAAAAAGGTAACATAAAAAACTCTGTTCCTTGGCATAGAAAAATTTCATCCTTAAGGGTTTTTTTCCCTCTTTTCTTGGCAATTTAATAAACACCTTAAAATAGACTTATAAAATGGAAACAGATTCTGTAGAAGCAGGAAACCAAGAATAGTGACTTCAGAGAACTTAGAGTCCAAACCTCTCATCCTACAGATGATGAAAACAGCACAGAAGGACAATGATTTACCCAAAGTCAAAGAGTTTGTCTTTTACGAAGTCAGTAGAGGAACCTGCTGCCATCAGGCCTCCTCTCTGCCCTACTTCGCCATGCATCCTCATGGTGAGAGGGGAGACTCTGCAGTAGAAGGTGATCTCATTCGTGCCCATGGCATTAGCTTACCTAGTCCTAGAGAGACACTTAATTCACCATTGTCAAGACTTAGCACTGAGAATAGCCTCTCCCTTGTTGGGAGGGGGTAGTGAGAGGCCCTTCCAATTCTGTCTCCTTAGGTGAGTGAGACCTTCCCTTGAGTCTCTCTCCAATCCTACTGCCATTCTCATGCTGCCCCCCTGTACTCACCTTCTATCCCCCACCCCCATATCAAGGGGTGCTGTTGATTCTCTAACAATCTGGTGAAAGCATGAACCCAACCCCTTTTGGGGGTTGCCCTAAGTATATCTGAGGCAGCCTGGATTCCCAAAGATGTTTGACTGAAACAAAGATGAAAGAAAAGGCAGCAGAGTTTAGTCGAGTGATCTGGGCCTAGAAATCAGACAAACCTAATGTCAAATCCCAGCTCCACAGCCCAGTCACTGTGCAGACCTCTGAAGTTTGGTTTCCTTATCTGCAGGGTAAGGAGACCTGCCTCCCAGGGTATTTGGTACAATTAAATGAGAAAGCATACAGGAAGCATCTAGCATAGATCTTTGCACACAGTTGGTAACTGGTATACACGAGACATTGAAAGTCTGATTTAGAAAGCACAGATTTATAGTTAATCAGTCAAAAAGTATTTTCTGGGCTACCTTCTCTGTGCCAGACCTTGTGCTAAGTGTTGGGACAGAGACAAACAATGGTCCTTACCCTGCAGGCAGTAATTTTTTCATAGGTTTTATGGGTTGAATTGTGCCCCCCACCTGCCAAAACAAACAAACAAACAAAAAAGCTGTGTTGAAATCTTAGCCCCTGGTATCTAAAAATGTAACCTTATTTAGAAATAGGGTATCTGTAGATGGAATCAAGTTAAAATGAGGTCATATGACTGATTTCCTTATAGGAAGAGGAAATACCATATGACAACAGACACATAGGTATAATGCTATGTGACTACAGAGGCAGAGACTGGAGTGATGCCGCCACATTGACAGCCACCACCAGAGACTGAGAAGAGGCAAAGGTGGATTCTGCCCAGAGTCTCAGAGGGAGCCTGGCTCTGCTCACACTTTTGGACTTCTAGCCTCTGGAACAGTAAGAAAATGAAGACACTTCTGTTGTTTTAGGCCACCCAGCTTATGGTACTTTGTTACAGCAGCCCTTGGAAACTAATGCAACTGGGGAGGCATGCAAGGGAGCAAATGCAATAACTGTAACAAGAGGGAAATAACACTTACTGAGCTAAGCCCGCTACATTTATTTAATTAGAGTTATGTTGTCTTGGTTAAAACAGGAAGGCTTCTTGCACACCTCAGTGCTAATGGAGGTATGTATGGGTTGGCCCAAAATTCTTTTGGTTTTTTTCCATAGGATGTTTCTCCTAGCGCTTAGTTTTCTTTAACTTTACTCAGAACAATTTTGTTCGGTTGTATTGTGACAGTTGTTATATCAGTGTGCATTTTAAAAAAACATCAAAATTGGTAAATTTTTGTGTAGCCATTTTAATATTGAAATGGAAGAAAATACACAACATTTTCAGCATATTATGCTTTATTGTTTCAAGAAAAGTAAAAACACAACTGAAATGCAAAAGAAGATTTATGCTGTATTTGGAGATGGTGCTGTGACTGATCGAATGTGTCAAAAGTGGCTTGTGAAGTTTCGTGCTGTAGATTTCCTGCTGGACAATGCTCCACAGTCTGGCAGACCAGTTGAAGTTGATAGTGATCAAATTTAGAGATTGAGAACAATCAACATTCTACCACATGGGAGATAGCTGACATACCCCAAACATCCAAATCAATAAAGTTATTGGTGAAAATGAAAATGTATCTTTTCTTTTATGGAAAAAACTAAACGGACTTTTTGGCCAAGCCAACATAAGTGGAAGTAGTTTGTCCAGGAAGCGGACAGCCTGTGCCTGCCTGAGGAAGCAGGAGCTGACATCTCAAGGACAGCTAGAAGCTCAACAGGTGTTGGAGGGCATGGAGAAAAGACAGCATTTGGGCTAGAAAGCCTCGTGTGTGCAGACGCAGAGAAGGGAGAACTAGTACTGGGATTTTTTAGGAAACTAGAAGTGTTTAAGCACCGCTGGTGCACACTGCTGATATTTAGCTGCCTTCTCGACTGTCTTCTCCACCTTGATATCCCAAAGGCACCTCCTACTCAAAATGTCCCAAATTGAATTTGTACCCCCAGCCATAGCTTCTCCTACCTATTCACCTGCCTTTCCTGATTTGGTGAATGGTCCACCACTCACCCATCCAGCCTAGCTAGAGGTCTCAGAGTGCCTGCAGAGTCACTGGGAAATTGACTTCCTTTTGGCCTCAATTCACACAATCATTTTTTAGCTTTACTATCTCTGGTTCTGATGGATTCTCACTTGGCACACACTCCCAACTCTCCAGCTGTGTCTCTTGGCCATAATCCTTCCAGCCAAGCCTCTCTGCCAGATAATTAATGATCTGTAAACAAATGCTTAATTGCACCAGGAGAGCACATATTTAAAGAAACTCTGTGGTAAAGCAAAGGATCCTTTTTATCACATAAAAAATATTTCTCTCAGAAACTCTCCCCCACCTTCAATTGATCATTTAGTCTGCATTTTTATCTCACGTATTAAATCTAAAGCTCTCTTATGGCAGCATCCCCCAAATAAAAAGAACAACCTGGCCCAAAGGACAGATGGTATTATTCTGAGGTGCAGCTACATCAGGTGCTTCCCGAGACACTCTTTTCTGAGTCCAGCCCCTTTGGCCCTCCCACTCAAGACAGGGTCACTTGCTGAGAGAAAGGAAATCATGGCCCCTGGCAAGAAGGGGAGGGAAATGTGGGTTTATTAAGAGTCTAGGATATGCCTGGCTCTTCTATTTATGCCCTCTTATTTTCCTCTTCACAACAACCCATAAACCGTTACCCACTGTAGAATCAAGAAAGTGAAGCACCTTCTCAAGTTAGTGGCAGCACATGAGGGGAAACAGCGGACCTTGCAGGGTGCCTGATTAAATGTAATGAGATCACTGTCTCTGAGCACACCCTTTGAAGCTGTTCAGGTTATCCAGTCAGCCATGCTGCCTTTTCAAAATGGGTATGAAGTCATCAGTCAGAGAGTGTGTCTTCTGCTTATGCTGATTCCCCAAGAGCAGGGGGGCACCCTGGGCTCGGTGGGGCCAGAAGCCACAGTGGAAACTTTATTTGTGCTGCTGCCTCTGACCTCAGGCTGGGAGCCAGTTAGGTGCTGCTGTGGAGGGGTCAATCCAGCCACATTGGTCCCTAGAGAGGAAGCACCTTGGCTCAGATCTAAAACTCGGCCTCCTCTAGGGAGTCTCAAGAGGTGGTTTTCTTGCAGTCCCTAATGGCCCAGCTGCTCCAGAAAGAGGAAGCATAGCAACATTTTTAGAATAATCCGTGGGGTGCAACAGAACCGAGAGACTGTGCCCGCAGAACTCTCCCCCTGCTCATGTGTGAAAGCCCTCGACGTTCACAGAGCAGCTGCCTGGGGCCAGGCCCTGGATCTCCAACCTCTCCCTCTCAGAGGACCCTTCATACCTGCACTTACATAAGTTCAAGTCTTTCCCAGCCTCAAAACACAACAGCCACCTCCAAACCCTCACTCATTCTGCCTCATCTTTAGTTACCTTCTTCTTTCTTCCTCTTCACAAGCAACACTTTTTGAAAGGAAGTGCAGCCCACACTTACTGTCAGCTTTCACTCACCTCCCATTTATTTCTGAGCCCCACTGCCATCTGCCCTTTGCCTCTACTGAACCTGCTTTGCAAGGTTACCTACCAACGACCACCCGAATTTCCAGGGTGCTTTCCTGCATTTGGTCTCAGCGGCATCCACACTGTTGACCCCGCCTTCTTTCAGAAATATGTATCCCCTTGACTTCAGTAGTCCTGATTTCCTTCCTTACTTTTCAATAATCCTTAGTCTCCGCGGTAAGCTCCTCTTCTTTGACCCACGTTTTAGGTGTCAGTATTCTTCGGAATTTTGCCCTAGAATTCTGGCCTTCTTATTCTGCGTACTCACACTCTCAGGGCAGACTTCTCTGCTGAGTTCCCGACACACACGCATACAGCTGTTTACTAGACATCTGGACCTGGAGGGCTAAATGGAATCCCAAACATTCCAAACCTATCTCTGCAAACCTTGCTCCTCAAGCCTGTTTCTTCTCAAGTGTCCTCTGTTTCAGTAGAGATCCCCATCATCCACCAGTGATCAGGTTGGAAACCTGTGAGTTCTTTTGAATCCTCCTGTCCTCTCACCTCTCATCAAATCCTATTGATTCAGGCTCCACAAATATTTTTCACATCTACTTGTGTCCCTTCTTATCTACTCTGTTCCATTTTAATTTTTATTTCTGTTCTTACCCCTTCCAAATGCATCCCCCAAACTGAGTAATCTTCTTCAAATGCAAATCTGGTCATGTTACTCCTTAAACAAGACCCGCCAAAGTCTTCTCATCTACCTTCAGATAAAGCCCCACATGATTTAAATCCAGTATAGTCTACCCTCTCCAAACTCTCTGGGCTCGACTCATGCTATGTGTTCTTTATTCTCTGCTTCAGGCAAATTGGCCAGCACTTGGTTCTCCTCTCTCTTCTTCTTTTAACTTTTTATTTTGACATAGTTGTAGATTCACACACAGCTGTAAGAAATAATCCAGAGAGATCTTATGTGCTCTTCGCCCAGTTTCCCCCAGTGGCAATGCCATGTATACTGTGGTGCGATGTTCACTCCTGGAAAATCGACATTGATATAATCCACTGACAGTATCTGTATTTCACCAGCTTTACATGTACTCCTTTGTGTGTACGTGTTCTCTATGCAGTTCCATCACGTGTGGATTCACATGCTCACCGCTACAGTCAAGACTCAGAACAGTTCTGTCCGAAGGCTCCACGGGACTCCCTCTTCTTGTGATTCCCTCAATGAGTCAGTTCTCTCCTCCTTTCAGGTCTTCTTACAACCTGTTTCCCCTATTTGTAATATGTTTCCCCAGTACCCTCCACTTGGCCAATTAATATTTATCTTCCAGGGCTCCAGTTAAACAGGCAACTCTAATACGTGAAATAGTGCTGTCTTGGAGTAAACCACTGAAGGTTGTGGGGACCCAAAGCATCCATTTTCCTTTCAGTGTACAAAGTTGGGCATGGCCAGGACCAAAAGAGTCCTTGTGTACACGTGCCCAGAACCCTTTAGCAGTTTGGCAGATCAGCTAAGTGGAGCAGACACTGCGGTAATGAACCCAAAGGCCTGATTTCAAAGACCTCAATTGGACAATTTTCTCAGTTCCATAACCACAGACTGAGCAGCAATCTTGGTCACAGGCTGCATCCTGATATGAGCCACATGATGAGCACTGATCTTAACACCGGTTCTGACACTGTCCAACCATATGATAAACATAGAGTTTCCCACAAGAGCAGGTGAGGTAATGGCAAGCCTTTAGGGCAACCCGGTCGACACAAGGAAGGCAGAACCCTAAGCGTAAGTCCCCCTAGGGGGCCAATAATGCCCTAAGGAGAGAAACAGAACCACTGAGTCTTAAAGAGTTAAAGCTAGAAGGGACCTTAAAGGCATTATACCCCCCTGGAGCACCTTACATAGCAAAGAGAATGGGAATTCAGTTTATTGTATCTAGGAGTACAAATGTTAACATTTCCTGTCTAGATGCAAAAGCACTTGTTCCCATTAATGAATCCTCCCTAATTAATTTTTCCAAAGCATACCTGAACTTTGACTCAGGAACATCAAATTAAGTATTCTCCTGGCCTCCAGCTGGCCCTCTCTAATATACTCTCCCCCACCAGCCACAGTGATCTATTCAAAGCACAAAGCTGGCCAGGTTACTACTCTCCTGCTTAAAACTCTTCAGTAGCTCCCCATCGCCTCCAGATTGGAGTTCAGGTTCCTCAGTCTACAGATTCAGCAGAGCCCTGCCTCCTCTCTAGCCTTATCTCTTGCCTCCCCTTGCAGCCCACTGATGCACACTGAGTACACCATGCTGCCTTATGCTTATGGTGAAGCCGTGCCCATTCCCAGAAAGGATTTCTCACCAATCTTTGCCTGAGCAACTCCTTCTTAACCTTTAAGATTGACCTTAGCCATTACCTCTTTCAGGGAGCTTTCCCAGAACTCTTACAGTGGGTTCCTGCCCCCTCACCCTGTCCTGGACTGTGCCTCCCCACATCATGTCACATAGAACCTTTGATGGGGATGTCTTATGCATGAGTCTGCATTCCCAGAAGTCTGGGCTTCTGGAGGACATGAACTGTGCCTGCATCATTCCTGTCTCCTCAGCGCCCACCACAGGACCTGGCACCCTGGAAGCTCTTGGTGAATTTTGGTGGGAAAGGAAGCCAATTCCATGATTAACACAGAGAGTCTTCTGTGTGCCAGGCATGTAGGTTCTTTACATGCACTCTGTCACGTGATTGTCCTAACAGCCCTGGGACTGCTCAGCACTCTTAACAAAGCCCTCTGCACCCAGAGCAGTGACTGTGACTGCCCCCCCATCTCCCCGAGGCTCCAGTAATACCTGCCCCAGGCTGTACCTTCCATTCCAACCCAGAGACTCTGGACTCATGTCTACCCTCTCCCCTTACACCTGGACTCACCTCACTACCTGGCTGCTTCAGGTGGGATCCAGGGTCAGATTCTGACTCTATTTCACTTCCACCTCAGATACTGGCTCTCACCCTTAGCATCAGGCTCTGCAGTCTGCATACTTAACCTGTTCCAACCCAGCAGAGAGGCAAGGCTGCAGGACCTCAGTTCCAACTTAGCATGACAGGCCCTTGATTATGGGAGGAAAGAGTAGATCAAAGTGGCCTGATTACACCCTGTTGTAAAGATAATGAGGAAGCTCAGTCAAGTTAAGGCCTGGCTTCTGTCCTATGCCAAGACCCAGGCATAGAATCTCCTCCCGTGTGTAGGGCACATTTCCTCTTCTTTAAAACAGCCACCTCCTATAGCCCTTTGAAGGCCCATCCACTTGTCCATTTCACACTTTGATCATGAGAAATCCAAGCAGGGGCTGTTCCCTAGCACCATTCATTCCTCAGTGTCAGCCTGACACAGAGAAGAGCCTGACACAGAGAATGGGAAAGAGGTGAATGATACTGAGCTCAAACTCTCCCATCTCCTTCTGGCCTCTGTGGATGTTCTGCCCTTCCTCTACTTCTGCTTCCAAAGGTACTTGATAAACTCCTTTGCATTTGGTTTGGCACCAAAGAAGCAAAGCTATCAAATGCATTTTCTTGTCAATATTTTCTTTGTAATTGATACTAACTCCCTCTGTAAAAAACACACATCCTCAGCCTCTTAAGGGAAGCTAGGTGTAAAGGCTTCAGTAAAAGAATTGTGTAATTCCGGGGAAAGTACCAATCTCTACTTTATCCCTTCAGTCCTGCAAACACCAAACTCTCAGGTGAAATTTTTGAGGCTATGAAAAGAAAGTGCTTTGGAGTTAGATAAAATTGGGCTAAAATTCTGGTGTTGTCTCCCAGGAGCTGTGGGTGGACCTTGGGGAAGAAACCTGAGAGTCCTCCTACGTTATACCCCCTTCCTCACTCACTGTAGCTGGTCCTTCAACAAGCCCTGCCAGTTTGACCTTCTAAATGGTTCTCCTCTAATCTCCACTTCTTTTGAGAGCTAGTCTGGTGCTTAAACACTTTGGTTTTGGAGTGAGATTGTTTGAGCTTAAATCCCAGTTTTCTTACTGTGCTGTCTTGGGTAATTTACTTAACCTCTCAATGTTTCCATTTCCTCATCTGTAAAATCAGGGTTAAAAATCTTGGGTTGTTAACAAGATTCAGTGTAATAATCCCTATGAAGTACTAGCATAATTCCTTGCCCAGATTTAGCTCTTCTTGTTATTTCTTATTATCTCCTTTGTTCAGGCTACTATCATGCAACTCCACATTTCCTCCTGCCCCCAGCACCCCATCCCCAATCTCTGGTCTTCCCTGCAAAGTCTCCTGCCTGATTTCTCTCCTCCGGTGCCTCTTCTCCTGTCCACTTTCTGGGCCGTTGCCATCTCTCTAAAAGCACATTTGATCATGTGATGCTCGGATGAGAAACCCTGCTCCGTTGCCTGTTGGATAAGGCATGAGCTTCCTAGCTTTGTGGGCAGGGCCCTCCATTATCAGGATCCCTGAATACCTCCCAAAAGTCCTAAGAGGGAAGTTTTACCCTAATTTGCTGCGTCAGAGTGGTTAAGTGTCCCAAGGTCCTACAGTTATTCACTGGTCCAGCTGGGATTTATACCCAAGTCTTCTGAGCCCAGAGCCTGTGCTCTGTGCATTGGCCCACACTGCCAGCCCCCACTGCGACCATCCCACCACAAGCCTCAGATAAGCAAGAAAGGTACAGTGCCTCGGGTGAGAAACAGGAGAAAGAGGAGCTGGTACAGACACATCATGGTGGGCTCCCTGACTGGAGAAAGCATCCTGGAGGGAGTGGGGCTCTGGGTGCCGGGGGCAGGGGGACAGCATCTGGAGGATAATACTGGAGAAAATACTGAAGCTATGATTTCAGAATTATGTTAATAGATGAAGTGAGATTCAAGTCAGAGTGGAAACATGGGCTTCAGATGTTGTTCTCCTCATCCCCAATACTGGCAGAGCCTGGGAAGCTTGAGGGTTTGTTCTCCGTTTCACTTACTATCAGTGAAGTGGAAGCATCGTGTTCAGTTTCAGGGCTTGCCAGGTCCTCTTTGTTATTCAGAGACACATGGACTCTAGGTTGGTTGGGGAGTGGTGAAGAGTCCCTCTCTCTTGATTTCCTTCCTTGTAGTGGTGCCACCCCAATAGCTACCCAAAATCCATCCATTCGCTCAGCAAACCCTCCCAGATTCCTGTGGTCACCAGGCCTCAGTGCTGGAAATGCAGGAAACAATCAGACGTGCTTCTTGGCCATACAGTACTTACTATTTAGTGGCAAGGCTACCCCACATACAGTGAGAATACTGTGTGAAAAGTGCCCTGGGGCCTGGGGTAGGGAGAGCTGGGGAAGTCACGGAGATGATACCTAAGCAAGCTTCTCAGTGAGCCTTTTCCTCCAAGAGGATTACGTGGGTTTATTTCAAAAGGCAAATTTTGGTTTTCACTTTTTGTGATTATAATTTCAGAACAATATGCTCTTCTTGCTTGGTGTTGTGGAGGTTTTAGGGCATGCAGGGTAGAAGAGTTGTCTGGCAGAGTCCCCATTTGGGGGGGACCTAAAAGTAGTTCCATATCCTCATTGGAATTTTTTCAACTGTAGACCGGAGAGAGAAAAATCATCACTTCCCCAGGTTTTATAGCTGAAGTGCTGGGCAGAGAGTGTACAGGTCACATGAAATGAGGAATGCACTATCTCTGGGGCTATGTCAGGGGCCCAGTGAGCTAGTGCAAAAGGACAGTGGCCTGGGATGCAGACAACTCTGCCACTGGCCAGCTGAGTGACTCTGCACAAGTCACTTAACCATACTGAGCCTCAGTTGCCTCCTTTGTCCAGTGGGGACGCTATTACCTTGCCTGGCAATATTACCACTAAAATGGTAGCTGCTGGTTCCAGGCCTCCCATTTCCAGGCTGTGTGCCACTCTTCCTCAGCCTATTTCCCCATCTGTGAATAAGACAGCATGGTGGGGCTCTCTGCAGAGAAAGAATGAGAGGATATTCTCCAAGGGCTGTTTAGCTTTGACATCCCATGCATAAAACAACAGCCAGATTGGACTGTTGCTTAATTCTATCCAAACTGCCAGATAGGCATTTGAATAAGTAATCTAATACATACATTCTTATTCTATTCAATATTCAGGTCGTCTCCTGGCTAAAATGAGTATTCAGAATGATGATTGCTTAGAAACATACCATTCCAAATACGAATGAGAATATTTTTGCAATATTCAGTTCAACAAGGATGGGAAGGTATGAGATTAGGTTCTGCAAATAATCACATCTTTCACATCTTGGACGCCTATACACATACTTAACTACACGCCTTTCTTCATAACCTTGGAAATGCAAGTCCCTGAGCTCTCAGAGGCCTGAGCACACCTCTTGTGCTAAGTCAATTCCCACGTGAAAATGGTGAGCAGGGCAAACAAGACGTGACCTCTCATCTGGTGTTTGAGGCCCTGTTACAACATCCTCCCCATCCAAAAACTGGTCTGGTCTCCTTGCACTCCAGCACGGACAGAGAGCTCACCACCTCCTAAAGCAGCTGAACTGGCCAGCAGGCAGCATGAACTTGGGAAACAGCCCCTCATGTTGAGCAACCTCCTTGCGTCTGGTGTTCCTAGATTGATCCTCGTTCTGCAATCTGCTTCTTCTGCCCTGAAAGTCCTGCAGGGGCTGAAGGCAATGACCTTACGCCTTTCACCAAGTTAGCCTTTTCCCCAAGCTGAATCCCCTCTCCCTCCAGCCAGAAACCTGCTTTTTGTCCCACCATGGGGCTCTGTAGGGATCAGCCTAGGTGGGACACTAAGAGCCAAGGTAGCTCAAGATGCCCTGGTGAATTCCTTTTTCTCCGGCTTCCTATGCCATTCAGTAAGAGAAAACAAAGCTTTTAAAGTAACAGTGACAAAGCAGTAATTCTGAGGAAGTTTACCAAGGCTTTTCAGGAAACAGAAAACACAATGGGGAAGGGAGGCCTTTGGATCACAGCAGGAGGAACAGAGAGGGTTACTCTCTGTACTGGTCCAAACCAGCACTGTGCCCATCTCTGAAGGGGTGTGTGTGTGTGTGTATGTGTGTGCGCTCAAGAGTGAGCCTGGATACACTTAGCAGTGGCTTGGTGGTATTAGTGTAGGATAAATTCCTCACTTGACCAATTATCATGTACTTTAATATTCACTCGCAGGCTACCTCCTCTAAGCATTCCCTAACATTCCCATTTACCTTAACCCTCCCTGCACCTCGAGGAGATTTCTGTGCTTTCCTTGATATTGTCCATTCCCTTGCCTGTCTGTGCCCTTAGATGGTGGGCACCTCCTTGAGGGACCTGGCTATGTCTGATTCATATGTTTGTTCCCCTGTGCCCGGCACAGTGTGGATGCATTATTCGTGGTGGTAATATGGATGCACTTGTGGGAAGGTGCCCGGGCCCTTTCCCAGGGCTCTTACCACTGTACTGCTCCCACTGCCATGCTATTCCTCCCTTGCAAGATTCTAAGCTGATGCAGATTAAGTAGAGCACAACTCCCACAGATGGGCTTCTGTAGGGGGATAGCACAGGTAAGCCAATGGTATCCATGTTTTTGAATTGCCTCCCAGGGAGAGGTGGAAGTTGGGGTGAATAGTCCTGTTTCTCCAGCCTCCATCTGCTTTGAGCTGACTGTTCCCAGCCATGATCTGCTGTCCTCCCCTGCCTGGCCCCTCTGGAGCAGCCATTCCTCCAGAGTTGACACTCACATTTTCCTTCTTTAAGGCCAAGTCACAGCTTTGGGATGCTCCCTAAGCAGATGTGCAGGATTCTTGCACACATCTGCATATCAAAGGGGCAGGGAGAGTTGCTTGGCGAGAGGCCCTGGCTCAGCAGTAGTGCTCACTTGGCAAACCTCAGTTGTGAAAGGATCTCTCCCTGTACTACACTCGGCCAAGGAACTCAGCCAGGGACTGGGCCACTCAGTGATGAGTTTTGTCCTACCTGGGGGAGGTCGCAATATGATGCATTTCTGGGGTGCAGAAGAAACTATAACATCTCTTAGCCTCCCATGAGGAGGCTAATAAAATCAGTAGGCAAGTCTTGGAGCAGAGAACTGGTGTCCTCAGCAATGGCACAAAGGGAAGAGAAGGAAAATGCATTTATTTAATAAGAGCAGCCCAACAACCCCATTGGGAGAGGGTCTGCTTTGTGCCGAGCAGTGTGAGGCCACAGATCATTAGATGTGAGAGCCTGTTCCACACCTGAAATCTGCCACTTTCAATGTCTGAGACCTTGGGTAAGTCCTTTAGCTTATTTTGGTATCAGTTTCCACATCTATAAAATGAAATGATAATTTTACCTGCTGTATAAAAAGAATCAAATGGGATAAACCCACTAAAGCACTTAGCAGCATCTAGCGTGTGACAAGCAGCCAGTAAACTCCAGTTCTTTTTGAGCACTTTGTTTACTGTACGATTACTATGTGTCAGGAAACATTCTGGATGCCTTAAATATTTTCTCACATTTATTTCCCACAATACACTGCCAAGATAGGTATTGTTACTCCTGATTTATAGTCAAGTAAACTGAGGCCCAGAGATGTCAAAATACTTCCAAACTTGCCTTGGCTGGGTGGCTCAGTTGGTTAGAGCATTGACCTGTAAACCAAAAGGTTGCTGGTTCGATCCCCAGTTGGAGCGTGTATGGGAGGCAACTGATCAATGTTTCTCTCTCACATCAAAATTTCTCTCTCTGTCTCTCTGTCTCTAAAATGAATAAAAACATATCCTCGGGTGAGGATTTTAAAAAGAGTATTTCCGAGGTCCACACAGCATAGAAAGGGACTGTCAGAATTAACTTTCGGGGCCACTGAAAGCCAGGTATAAATGCCACTCTTGAGGCAGGGCCAGAGTTGGAGAGTTCCAAGGGGAAGGAGGCCTAAGCCTGCATGTGGACCAGGGGAGAGAAGAGAAGCAGATTCTTGTCCAGAGTGGCTGAGATCACAGCTGGAAGGATGTGCTGTGTGTTAGCTCTAAGGGGTGAAGCATGAAAGGAAATGGGAGAGCAAGTAATAAGGCTGGCAGTCAGGAAGGGCAAGAAACAGGACAGGACAGATTCCCAGGGAGAGGCCATGGCAGCGAGTCAGCACCAAGGCCAAGGCCAGAGTGGGTTTGCCAGAGCAGGTTGGCCAGAGCTGGCTGGCCTGGGGAGGCACTTTCCCTTCCTGGGCCCGTAGATCACAGGACTGAGGTGAGGACCAAATGAAGGGCTACACGGGAAGTCCTTTTTAGAATGTTTGGAGTACAGCAAGTGCTCAGTAAATGCACCTAGAGGGAAAATGCCCAGACTATACAATTTTGGAAACAGTAACAGATTATTCAATTTAAAAATAGTAACAGAGGTTATTATAATCATTCATTATTATTTTTTTATTCTTATTTATTATTATACTTTGGGATAACTGTAATATTATATTCATTCTTCAGTGGTGGGAACCCAGCCTCAGCTGAGGCTGTGGAAGGACTGCTGGGGCAGACTCCCTGCAGGGTTTCCAGCACGTGAGGGTCTGCGATGCCTAAATCGGCACAAGAGAGACATGCACTACCCCTACTGTGGGAAGGAGGGGCATGATAGCGGGGTGTCTGACCCTGAGATTAGTTTCCCGGCTCCACCCTGTGGTCCCATATCTGAGCCCCAGAGAGAGGAGCCCGCAGGTAGAAGCTGTTTCCTAAAGAGCCACAGAGAGGGCTGTGAATGAAGAGTGGGGAGAGTGAACATTTTTCCATTTCTAGATTGAAAACACTGTGGCTTTGGCTGCTACTGTATTTCTTGTCCCAGCAGCTCAACATCATGAGCAGGAGACAGCCCTGGCAGAATCGTCAGCTTCCTCCTGGTGGGCACTGGGAGCCCTGGCTAGAGTGGAATCCTCTCAGTTGTAGGAAGCAGAAAGCAGGGAACCTCATGGGAGGGACTGAACAGGAAAGAAGCAACATAGTAGACAGCACATGGAAACGGAGAGCATCCTTTGTGAGCTCACCTGTGATGCCACTTAGAGAGTTTCGGAAATAACTGAGCAAGACTTTGAGGGAGGCTGGAGTCCTGCATTAGCAGGTAGGCACATGAGCCAGCAGTTCACAGGTGCTTACTGTAAACAGAACTCTATTTGTGCCCACAGGCTGGCATGGTCTAGGGAAACATCAGTTGCATACTCTCTGCTTATACCCCAAATTGATCCCAGGAGTCTGAGGCCATTTCTGAAGGTAGATATGATTATTCCTCTTTCATGTACTTCCCCCCTTACCTCTGACATCCTGCTGATTAGTAAGTAGGTCCTCTTATTTCATCCTCGTGATTATTTCCCAAATTCACTTCCTTCCTACTTCTCCAGCTTTATTCCAGGTGTATGAATGATAGAGTCTACTTTTCAGTGATTGAGGGTGGGTCGCAGTTATTTACCATTATTATATTTAATGCAGGAAATATAAGAAGTGATAGAGTACAGACTTTTCCCTAAAGGAGTCAGAATCTGATTTTAACGATACAGCTGGAGACTCCTGAAAATTGTCAAGGAATGAATGAACTCACTGGTTCATTCAACCAGTGATCAAACATTCTCTGAGCACTCTGCCAGGCTTGATGCAGGCCACTGGGGGCGCATGGCCCTTGTACTAGAGGTGCTCATGGTGTAGTGAGACCAGCAGACAACAGAGGGGTGTGCACTGAGTTGCACCCTTGACAATGGCCCAGCTAAAAGAACAATGCAGCTCATTTCAGTGAAAAGACATTCTCTAGGCCATTGCCAGACAATTTCTTTTCCTCATCCTCTTCCCTGGAAGGTGTGCCTGAATGATGTGGGTGAAGGAGAGAGAGGGCCCACTCTTCATAGCCCCTGTGGGAGGCAATGTGGAGTAAGGAAGAGAGCTCAGGCCCTACAGCTGGACAGCCTTGGCTTTCGATACCAGTTCTGCCTTTTGTTAATTGTCTGGCCTCAGTCAAGTCACTTCACTCCTCTGAGTTTCAATTTCTTTAAGTGTAAAAAAAGGAAATAATTTCTATAAAGTATATAGAATAGTCCTGGACATATAATAGATAATAAATGGAAGCCATTTTTATTTTATTCTAAATTTCAGGTTTGGAAAATCTGTTAGTGTTCATAGTAAATGACCTTTCACTGTGATGAACTAAGAGGTTGAAGTTCTGTTCTAGCAGCCTAGCCCAGCTTATACTGACTAACAAAAAGCCAAGATATGGCCTTCTCAGGGTCTCCCATCTGAGACATCCAATTCAGATCCACTTATTCAATTCATTCTATTTGTTTATCTTTTAAATTCCAAGTCTCTAATTTGGCCTCTGGAGCATGCTAGTTGGTAGAGGCCCAGACTTTCCCACATGCTGACTGTCTGCTGTGCTTGGGCCCAGGCCCTACACGTGGGGTGGGACAATACTCTGAACTGACCCTGCAAGGATGCATCTCTCCCTCCCTTCTCCTCTCACCACACACTCAGCTCTCTGGAAAGCATCAAGAATAAACAAGAGCCCATGCTGCAGGAGCATTCCTGTTTCTAGCTGAGTCCCTGAAGATGGAACACAATAGGTGACCCTCTAGAATGCTGAGCAGCAGCAGATTGGGGGTGGGTGGTGGGGGAGGATGTTAGATGAAACGAAGCTCAGGTTCTTCAGGTCAAACCAATCCGTGCCATAGAGTTGAAGACCTCAGAGGGACTTCTAAAACCCCTCAACATTGGTACATCATTTTTCTGGGCCTGTTTGGGAAAGAGAGTTTTCCACAGTCACATAATCCTCTGGTGATAAATCCAGGACCCAGACTCCGGTCTCCTGAATTTCGGTCTGTGCCTTCTGTTTCTGGGCAGCTTTGTTCAAGCGTCTATGGTGGCTTCCTGTTTCCAACTATATTAAATTCAAATGTTGTGTTCTGGCATTCAATGTCTAAGAGATCTGATCCTTGCTCTACCTTCCTAGCCTTATTTCAAACTCAGTGGACAACTTGAACTGGTACGTCCTGCTGTTAAAATTTTGATCCAAGTTTTCCTCTAGGTTTTAAAGTCCCCTTCTTCTCTGGTTTCTGTACTGGGATCTCTGGATCCTCGTCAAGTGTGTGTTCATTGATTCTGTCCTGTGCTGACTGCTCTGGTGTCTGGCTGAGGTTCAGCCATCTCCATCAGAAAGCCATTTGGGGGCTTATCTAGGAAGGGCAGATTATGTTGTGTCAAATGAAGCAGCTGAGAATAAAGAAGAATCTGATGTTTAGAGCTCCAACTAGAGGGGTTGGCCCAGCAGTGTCTAAGGCATGGCTGCTTCTGATCACAGCCCAAGAGGCAGGAATCTAGAGGATCTGAGGTGAAGGGTAAGGAGCCTATCAGCAAGGTCTTACACAAGAGATGGGTAACTAGGAGATAACTTAGAAGCTCAGGCAGAAGGGTCAACTCTACGAGGTCTGTCTGGAAGCCAGCGCAACATGGCCAAGGAAAGTGATGGGAGGCCACCACCCAAAGCTGAGTAAGATAATAAATGTGAGTCATCTTGTGTGGCTGGGATCCTACAGGTGAGAAGTTGCCTTTGGGGAGATCAGAATGGACAGACACTCCCAGAGAATGAATCAGGACAGAAAGGGCATTTCCCAAGGCCGAGAGGTTGGGTGTGATTTCAGAATGAGCAGCGGTTTTGGTGCCTATGGATCACGAAGAACAGAAGCAAGAGGTAGGTTAGGACATTCATCTTAATTCACATGGGTGAACAGACTCGGGATCAGACATT
The DNA here is from genome assembly GCF_022682495.2 of Desmodus rotundus. NCBI lineage: Eukaryota > Metazoa > Chordata > Mammalia > Chiroptera > Phyllostomidae > Desmodus > Desmodus rotundus. The sequence goes on from NC_071389.1 coordinate 32,478,518, forward strand.
CTTTTTTTTCCCCCTCCTTCTTGGACAATGGACTGGACAAATTCATAATGTCTTAATTTATTTGTTCATCAAACACCACTCAGAGCCTACACTGTGCCAAATCTTGGGCTGGTCACTGAGGAAACAAAGATGACATATATTTTATTTATTGGGGAGAGACATTCATGTAAACTCAGAAGTAACGTGGAGCGGTAAGTGCTGAGAGAGGCAGATCCCAAGGGGGCTGCGAAAGCAGAGAGGAGGCAGCTAACCCTGCTTGGAGGCAATGAAGGGTGGGAGGAGGAACTAGTGCAGCAGGAACCACTTCTAGAAGAAGGTAAAGCCTGCTGAGGGAGAAAAGTAATTAGATGTGTAAAGAAGGGATAAAGTCACATTGCTGCAGAGAGACACACGCAGGCTCGGGAGATGGACTAGCTGAAAACAAAAACAAAACAAAACAAAACAATCCCTCAGCTCACAAGCAGGGCTCCGTGAGGGGGAAATCAAGCAGATCTTAGATGTCCAAAAGAGCAAGCGCATAACATCAGGGAGTTACGGACTTTTGGCAGGGGTTCAAGAGGAGGGAGAAGAGATTCTGTGTCCTATCTGAAGGGATCCTAGGTTTGAGGGTGGAAACTTCATATAGTGTCTCATTCACTCGTTAGCAGAGCTGCAACCTGGTGTCTAGAGCTCTCTGACGAGAGTTTGGGCCTCCAACTCCAGCTAAGAATAAAGTTTTATGTGTTACTTTGCATGGGTCAGACTTTATGGGTTTCCCTCCTTCAGAGCGTTGGTGGAATGGAATAACTGGTCATGGAGCCAAACTGGGTGAAGCGTGTCACAGAACTGGAGTTACTACCCTCCCTTTTGTGGACTTTCCTTCTGGCTCCTGTCCCTCTGGCTCTGATGTGCACACTTTGGGCACTTTTTTGTTGAAGCCAAAGCTCAGGCCAGGGGCATGGGGGAAAATAGAGGACTTAGTGGTTGCTTTGTTTCTAGACCACTTGAACCTCACCCACCTGGGATAAAATAACCCACACTTGAGTTCAGCTCAGCTCTGTGAAGTTCTGCCCTGGAACTGGGAGGCAAAGTCCCAGGTTAATAATGATAGCTGACTTTGCCTCCTCGTGAATATTTTTGCCCCAGTGAGCTGCCAGGGAGAATTGGCTGAGATGAAGTTGGATTTGGGTATTTTTGAGTCCCCTGGCCAAATGTTGTCATATTATCCTAGCAACACTCTCAGCAATATTGCTGTCTACGCGTTCTAGCCAGAGACTGACTGTCCCCCAGTTCCCTGCCAATCTCCTTCCTGGGACCTAGAATCTCTTCATTCTTCTTTTGAAACCCAACCAAAAGTCTAGACTTCCCTGATGCCATCTGCTTGCCAACATGTACATCTAAGAACGATCTGTTGAGTTTCCATCACTGAGCTCTGCCTGTTGGCTACTTTCATTAGGACTCCAGGTGCTGACTAGTTCAATGATAATGGTGATTTCTCAAAAAGCCAGAAGTACTAGATTTCTCATTCAATCACATTCTTCCTTTCCCTTTCCTCCACTCTCAAACGGAACTGTGAGTCTGAGTCCCAGAGAGTGAAGCAGGGCGGGTAAATCACCAAAGTAATGGCAATGGTGGTCATTCGCAGAGCACTGAGGCACCCTGGTAAGAACATCAACTGCCTGGGGTCAGACGGAGTTCACTTCGAATCTGTGCGTAGTTACTTCCAAGCTGAATGGCTTTCAACAAGTCACTTCACCTTTCTCTGCCTCCATCATTTCCTCATCTATAAAATAGGGATGATGATTCCACTAGATAGGATCTTTTTGGGAAGGAAATTGCATTTAATTCCTCAACTGCCAAGCCCATGCTCTAGTCCTTCATGTACACTCAGTGTCCACAGAGTGCCTGGCACACGAGAGATGGAGAGTAAACAATAGTAGTTAGTAATGTTTATTTTTTTTTAATTTATTTTCCTTTTTATTTTTTATTGTCATTCAAGTACAGTTATCTCCATTTTCCCGACACCACTTTCCCAACCCCCCTCCCCCCCCCCCCGCCCCCCGCACCTCCCACCCTCAATCCTAACGCCCTTTGGCTTTGTCCCTGGGTCCTTTTTACATGTTCCTTGATGGCCCTTCCCCTTCTTTCCCCCCTCATCCCCTTCCTCCCTCCCCCCTGCTTACTGTCAGTTTGTTCTTTATTTCAGTGTCTCTGGTTCTATTTTGCTTGCTTGTTTGTTTTGTTGATTAGGTTCCACTTATAGGTGCATGAAGGACCTGAACAGACACTTCTACAAGGAGGACAAAGAGGGCCCAGAGACATATGAAAGGATGCTCAGCATCACTAGCCATCAGAGAGATGCAAATTAAAACCACAATGAGATAGCACTACACACCTGTCAGATGGCTATCATAAACAAATCAACAAACAACGAGTCCTAGTGAGGATGTGGAGAAAAGGGAACCCTAGTACACTGTTGGTGGGAATGCAGACTGGTGCAGCCACTGTGGAAAATAGTATGGAATATCCTTAAAAAACTAAAACTGGAACTGCCTTTTTACCCAGCAATTCCACTCCTGGGATTATACCCTAAGAATCCTGAAACACCAATTCCAAAGAACCTATGCACTCCAATGTTCATAGCAGCATAACTTACAAAAGCCAAGTGCTGGAAGCAACCTAAGTGCCCATCGGTAAATGAGTGGATCAAAAACTGTGGTATATTTACACGATGGAATACTATGCAAGAGAAAGAAAGAAGGAACTCCTACCCTTCGTGACAGCATGGATGGAACTGGAGAGCATTATGCTAAGTGAAATAAGCCAGGCGGTGAAAGACAAATGCCATATAATCTCACCTATAAGTAGTTAGTAGTGTTTGAGAAAGAATATATTCTGAACATCTAGCCACATCAAGAAAGGGGGGAAAAAGGAAGAAAAGAAAAGAATCATCTTGTTCTTCACTGTATGGACCTAGAAATCAAAGAAGCAGATGGGGTAGGAGTTTAGGGTGGTTCTAATTACAGTCCTAATGTTATTAGCTGTTAGTCATCTACCTGTTGCTATTATCTCTGCTCAGAGTCAGATATGCTCTCTCTTTCTAAAAGCAAATCCTGCTTCTCTTAAACATTGTTAATGTAATTAATGTATTTCATTACTTTTGTTCCAGCATTAGCCACTCAAACTAAATAAAACATGGGTAGATTTTGGCCACTTATTAAGGAGGAGCTATTGTGTTTGTGTGTTTGGGGGGTAGCATGGAGAGAGGCAGGGAGTGCACAACAAATTCTGTTGATTTATGGAATTGCTAAGTGGAGCTGCACATCATTAAAAGCTCATGTCAGGGTAGCAATGATTTTCTGGCAGAAAGTTAGCATTTAAGTTGAGCACCAGAGGTAGCTGTTGAAATACTGACTATAGTTTTTTAGGTGGGCAGGTAAACTTTGAAGTGCCTTGTTCAAATCTGAGACCATCTCTTTGTGGTTGAACAGTCAGATTTCACTCTCTGCCAAGTTAATAAAAAAGGAGCTCACACAGAACTGGAGACGTCTGGACTTTACATTCAGGCATTTGTGGGGATGAGATAAGGATTAAGTGTCTCTGTCACATGAGGTGTAATTAGTGTTTTAAGAACCTTTCAACCAGATGGCCACTTAGGCAGGATCCTGAAGAGAAGAAGGAAAGGTGGACCCCCTTGCTGGCCTGTGATCCCAAGATTCAAACATCAGCACTTGTTTCCCTAGTGGGTTATGGGGAGTGGTCCCTATAATTAATAAGCATGAAACCTCTGGTACTTCCAGTCTCTTGCACCATAGAAGAAATTTTTTCATGCATGCGTGCATTCAACAAATATTTGAGCATCACCTAAGTGCCCAACAGAGAGATTAATAAGGTACAGTTCTGTCAGTGAAGAGCCCACAATCTAATGAAGGAAAAAGACCCTGTCATATAGTGTGAAACATGCTAAGATGGAGGTTTGGGGGAATTGCTGTGGGAGCACAGATGTGCCTAAGTCTGCCTGGGGAAGTGGGGCTAGGGAATGCCCTCAGAAGTGGTCAGGATGAAGAGGAATTAACCACACCAATAAGAGGAAGCCACTCAAGGCCCAGGGACCACCACACACAAAAGCCTGAAAATAAGAGAGGACTTGGACTATTCTAGGAATTATGAGTACTTGAGAATAGTTTGAGCACAGAGAAGAAAAGTAGTGGCAGTTAAGAAAAATGAGGCTGGAGAGATATTTACCCAAGTGTTTCATGGGAGCCAGAGACCAGTGCCTCCCTCCCCCCACTAACATACATATAACATTGTGAATGCTGGTTATTTCCTTCCCGTAGGGATTCTCGATCACCTGGGGCAGTGTGCTGTTAAGTTTAGGGGCTTCAACCTGTCCACTTAAAAAGGCATTTGGCTGACTTACTGACTTCCAGAATCAAATAAGATAGTGGGTACAAAGAATTTAACATATTTCAGTCATTCCATGAAGTCAGAAGACCTTGTTTATTACCCAGTTTGGCTACTTAGGGCTTTGTACGTAGGAAAGTTATTAAGCTTCCCTGAACTTCAGTTTCTTTATTTATTAAATGAATAAGATAATGAAGAGAACTGAATGGCTTACTGTTATATTATTTGTAAACTGAGGCATGCGGCCTAAGAGAAAGGATTTATTAGTATTAATTAGGATTCATCTCTACCTGATGGGTACTTGGGCCCCTAGTCTATTTATGCATGTTTCTAGATTAAGTTTTCCCTTCTCCTACACTGTTGAGCTTTGGCTCACCCACCAGCTGTGGGCAACTAGAGTCCCAATTCTGACCAAACCTATTGGCTCTCTTCTGCCCCCACCCGTCGGGAGCCAGCTCACACAGTAGCCATAGGACTGGAAGCCCAGCCTGGTGCTACCCGGGGCCTCCCTCCTATACTTCTTGATATGGCAGGAACAGAGAGCCAACTCCATAACCTTTCTCAGTATGTGCTTACATGTGCTCGCAGAGGCACCTGGGAGATTTAGGGCCATTCTGTGTGGGAGCTGTACGGTCAGCAGGCAAAAGGCCAAGATATTCCTTTCCTGTCCGGAGCCTTGGCAACTTAAGCACCTGATTGTCTGTAGCCACACCAGGAATGTTCCTGGGATTAGACCAAATTCATATCTGAGAGACGGATTCGGAAAGGCCACCATCCTCCTTCAGAAGCAAATGATTTCCCCAGTTCCATCTTCCAGCTGCGCAAATTGGTTAATTACAAGGCCTGTAATTTGCAATCAATATTATCTCCTTGGCATCTATTTCACTGAAGGCAAATATTTATGGCTGCATTTGAGAAAGGGCACATTGTCTCAATCAGGAGCCATCCATGGAGCACTGGGCTAAATGACTCTTGGGACACTGATGACAGTTTTCCCTTGTTTGGTCTGAAGATCTGGAGGAGAAAACACAGGCGGACGCTAGATCAAGGCCCTGATTTTCCCAAGATAACAACCACCACAGGCTCTGATCTCAAGGAACAAACCCGAAACACAGAGAAATGCTTTGTGTACAAAGATGTCTGTCATAGAATTTTTTTATAATGGTGAAAAAATAGTAACTTAAATGTTCAAAAGAAAAGGGGTAAATAAGTTATTATGGAATATTATCCAGCCATTACAAATAATGGTTATGAAAAGGTACATAGCAAAATGGAAAATTCTTATAAGTGCTATTAAGAGAAAAATAAGAAACATAATAGCGTAGGTGTGTAGGTGGTTGACACCTTTTAAAAATATGCATAGAAAAGAGTCTGAAAGGAAATACATTGATATGGCAATGAGGGTCATCTTTGAGCATTTTCTCTTCTATTTTCTCTCTATTTTTCTTGAGTGAATGTATATTAGTTTTACAGTTAAAGAATATTTTAAAAGGCAAGCCAAGGAAATGATTGGCCATATTTGCAGCTTCACCAAGTCACTGAATTCCACATTCCAGAGTGAGGAAGGCAGCTTGCATCACAGAGATATACTTGCATTCATTCAGTCTCTATAATTGCATGAGCCAATTCCTTATAATAAATCTCTCTTTGGATGGATAGATCAATGAATAGATAGACAGACATATATCTCTATTGGTATTGGTTCTATTCCTACAATTATACTTCTGTTTATATAGCCTGTGATCTCCCTGGCCCTGTTGGCATCCAAAATGTATCACTGGCACCAAATTTGACCTAACCAGTAGCACGCTAGGATGTGAGCCTAGGTCTCATGGTCTGTGAACAGGGACCTTTCATTTTACAACACTGTACCAACACATACCAGGACCATCTTAGAGAAAAAAAAATCCTATTGCCTACAGCAGTCCTTTTCCCCTCAGGCATTCCAAAAGTATACAGGAGCAAAGACTTGGTTTGAATACATTTAACTATTCACTACATGGTTATCCATTAAAAGACCAAAGGTTTCCTTCTTTTCGATGGTCAGGAAACAAATCCTAAGAAGCAATTTTTCTTTTCCATCACTGTCTGTCACCTCTGGTTCCCTCTGTTATGTCCAACCCTGCTCAGTAGGTTGGAACGAAGTGCCAAATAATTAAGCAACCTCCCTGCTAAGTAAGCCAGCCTTACCTGGAGACTAACACACACGTAGGGGTTGGCTAGGCTCTGGAACCAGGTCAAAGGTCATCTGGAGTAGACTGAGGACTCTGATGATCAAAGGCACAGGTCTTTGCTAGTCACCTTTCCTGATTCTCTCCTTTTCCATTTCCCAAAGCCTCTGCTTAGAATTCACTTCCCGTTTCCCGTCTGCCTGACAAGTTCCCATTCTTTCCTCAATGCTCAGCTCTAATGTTTCCTGCTCTAGGCAAACCTTCCTAGTCCCTCCTTGGTGCTCATGCAGCACCCTGTACACAGTTCTATTTTAAGCATGACTATTGTATTGTATTTCTTCGCCTCTCCTTTTCTTTTGGACTTTCTCTAGGTCAAGAATCAAGCCTAAGTCCTTTTTTTCTTAGTGCCCAGCACAAAATATGAAACAGATGATGCACCAAAGCATGTATAATGAATGAATGAATAATTGAATTACTGAATGAGTGACTAGTAATTTGAATTTCAGGTCTATTTATTTCTTCTCTGAATTAAGGCACCATTTCTAGGCTTTAATTTTGGTATCTGTAGAATCAGAATATCAGCTTCTCAAAGTTGTTGTGATGAATATATGAGAGAAAGGGGGTGGTGGAACTGTGTAATCCCACAGAGGGGCTATGTGTGTGCATGGGAGCATGCCTTGTGAGCCATCAGGGGAGTCAGTTTATCTTCTCCCAAGATGTGTCAACAAGATTTGAGCTAGCCCTCCATGGGCCATATGTTTCTTTGAGTCCCTTTTCTTCCTTCCTCCCCCTCTTTTCTTCCTTCCTGCCCTCCTATTTTCACTGAACACTTAATATATTCCAGGTACTGTGGAGATACAATGAAAGGAAAGTCAAACCCATTTTCTGCTTTTAAGGAGTCCATAGTGAGGGAGTCAGATAGAAAATGACATTCACAATTCAGCATGCAAAGAGCTGGGGCTCAGAAATCATGCGGGCTGTGTGAGCATGGAGGAAGGGTATTCAACATAGCCCATGTGGTCAGAGCATGCTTCCCTTAGGAAGACTCAACCTCCCATAAATAAGATCCAGGTGATTGAAGACTGTTCTAACAGAGGGATAGACACATTAGGAAGAACGAAGATGAGAGAGGATGGAGGACATCCGAAAGTTCAGAGTGTAAAGTGTTGGGTGAGGGCTTGCAGAGGAGATGATGGTTGGGTAAACGGTAAAATATAAGATAGAGGGCAGAAAGGGGCCAGCTACACTGGGCTTCACTGTCCATAATGAGGGATTGGCCTTTGCCCACAGGTCAGTGGGAGCTCTGGGATTAGTCTACCTGGGGGAGTGACGTGTCCAGATTTGTTCCCCAAAGGAGTGAAACAGGAACCCCATGAGAGGAAGACATCTGAGCGGAGGTTTCTGGACTTGCCATCTTTGAGATAAAAGGTAAAAGCTGGGGAGCTTGGCCTGGAGAAGAGAAGCCTTGGAGGTCGGCCAGGTGGCTGTCTTCACATCTGAGGCTGCTGGGGAAGAGGAAGCAGATCTTGTCCCTGTGCTCCAAACAGTGCTGGAACCAGAAGGTGGGACTGGACGGCCTTGGATCTCAGCTCTGCCACTTACTTCTGTAACCTGTGTAAACCTGGCAAGTCACTCAATCTCACTGAGCCTTGGTTTCCCCATTTGTAAAGTTAGAACTGTAACAGTGACTTCAGTACCTTGCTGTAAGGATCTAATGTGAAGATGCACATCAAACACCTCGCACAGGTCTGGCACAAGAATGACATGCAGGTCAGGCCCTCAGAGCCTAACCCCAAATACCAAGATGGGGCGAGGAGCACATCGGCAAGGGCGAGTGTGGAGGGAGGAGAGAAACAAACATAATTTCCATTTGCTTTCTATCATGGGAACTGCGCGGAGGCCAGGAGGGAAGGAAGGGTCCCTTTTTAGTGCCACCTGCCTTCTCATGGCGGCTGCGACTTTCAATACTCCGACCTGACTCTTGAGTCAGCTTTATAAAAGGTTCATTTGCTCAAATAGATCCCTTCCAAGAGCATCGCATTCCCCGCCCCCCACCCCAACTCTTGGGACAGGAATGTGTACTATTTCATAATCACTCCTTTGGAAAGTACAAGTTCTGCCTCGTGGGGTAAGGGAGGGGATCAGAAAGGCTCAGTCTCACGCAAGTCCTCCTCACCTTGGAGTGCAACCAGTTAACGACAGGCTGGAGCAGCCCTCCGGGGAAGAGTCTGAAGAACAGAAAGTAGGGTATTTGGAAGGATTGGTCTTTCCAGGAGTTAAATCAGTTTAGAATGGAAAGTAGAATGTAAAAATAAACACCCACAAAAATGATTTTCTGTTCTTTTTTAAACTTAAAATTATGGAAATTGTTTCTGACAGAAAATTGCTCCTAATTAATTTCTTGGCTCTGCTGGGAAAATGTACTGTTCTGTTGATTTCTAAATTACATCAGCTTAATTATCAAAAGACATTTTTTCCCCTAAAACTATTAACATGTGGGTTTGCAGTCGGGGGTTTATCAGCATAGTGTGAAGGGCAAGGGGAGATGGGGCAGGTGGGGGTTTGACGGCCCCCAGGAGGCATAAACCCAACTCAAAGCTGGGCCCCCATGTTTCAAGGTCCAGGAGAAGGTCATACCCATAAGAAAAGACATCTGAATGGTACAGGCAGAATCATAATGTGAGGCTTACCTGGCAATGGAATTGAAGGAGTTGAACTTAAATTCTATCCCCACTACTTACTCTAGACAAACAGTTGAGCCTTTTTGAGCCCGAGTCACTTGTGTAAAATAGTGCTAGTGATAATATTAACTATCATTTATGAAACTCTTGCTACTTGCCAAGCAATGTCCTAAGTGCTTTTAGGCGTATTAACATGTTATTCTTTTCCATAGCTCTATGAAATAAGTATTGTAACTCTTTCCTCTTTACAGGCGAGACAAGCGCAGAGGGGCTGTGAAAAATGCCTATGGTCTCACTCGTGATGAGGGGCAGAGGCCAGAAAACCACCCAGGCCCAGTCCCCAGCTATCGGCCAAGCTGTCTGCTTTCCTCATTAGACTGAGAGGATCTTAAGGCCAGGGGACCCCTTCCTAAGTGATTTGGTATCTGTAATGCAATTGATGTCTGATAAGGAAATACATGGTTTAGATGCTCAATTAAATATTGGCAGAATTTAAATCTGGAATCAGTTAACTTGGTGCAGTTCAAGAAAAAAATATTCAATTTCAGTCGCTCAGCAGATGTTCATAAATTATCCACTATGTATGTCAGTCACTGTACTAATCAATGAATAACCTTGGACACTCAGAAATTTTGCTTGTGGGGACTGATCCTAAGAATGTAATTGGACAGTTGTGTAAAGATCAATGAACAAGAATATTCACTCACTCATTCATACAAGAACATTCGTTGAGGGCAATGTGTGTGTGTGTGTGTGTATGTGTGTGTGTCCCCATTAAATAAGACAAGAATCCCTGCCCTCGGACAACTTACTATTGTGTGGGAAGACAGACAAAAAACAATTGAATATACAATGTCAGGTAGCAAAATAAGACCTATGAAGTAAAACAAAGCAGGATAGAGTAAGGGAATGGACTGTGAAAAGAACTGATTTTTTATTTTTATTTTATTATTATTATTTTTTTGGCTTAGGTTCTCAGCAAAAGTGTCTACGAGGACGGGCCGTTTAAGTAGAGATTTTAGGAACATGAGGGAAGTGAGGCTTATGAGCGACTGGAGTAGAGTAGAAGGGTAGTTTACAAGCTAGTTTTCTCTGTCACGTGGGGAAATCGCGTGTGCTCTCTAGCCTCCGGGGTGAGTATGGAGAAAGGTCCTTCTCCTCAGTTCTCCCACCTGCGTTCCAGGAGCTCCTTCCTCCCACTGCAGCCCGGAATAAGGTTGAGTTCTATCTAAGAGAGCCTCCTGTTACTGAAATATTTTGCAAAATCCCAAGTGCTACAAAAATGTAAGTTAATTCCGCTCATCTGCCAAGGCCACACTCAACAATTACTTCCTCTCTGAAGCCTTTCTTCACTTTGTGAGGGACGGTGTTTCTGGACTCTATACTTTTTACATTGTAGCATTTAGTTTTTTGCAGGGCCTGATGTTTACACTTTCTGAGTCAAGGACAATATCTCATCTGTTTTTGAAACATAGTCACTCTAACTCAGTGACTGGTACATGGTGGTGCTTCATATAGGTAGCTGAATTGACTTAAAAAGGCATTTGGAGATTATACAAGATTTTGACATGAGTTAGGTTAGGCTTTTAGTTAATTCAAATGTATTGTCTTGTACATAGTAGGCACACAGGGAAAGCTCATTGAATGAATAAGCCCATGTTTTAAAAACCATCTCTGCAAGGAAATCTTATTTTGACAACATTCAGACATGGTAGTAACAGAAATGCAGAGTGAGGGCAAGTGGAGAGATGCAAGAAATAGTCACCTTTGTTAAAGATCCACTATATGTCAGGCAGTGTTTGAAGTAGACCGTTGAAGCATTATCCTGGCTGATCTTCAGATTAATCCTCAGAGTAGTGTGGTATTGTTGTCCTCATTTCACAAATGAAGAAAAACATGTCAGAGAGACTAAGGCATTCCTTTCATGTACAAAACGGAAGGGGAGCCTTAGGACTAAGAAGCCAGGAGTGCCTAGTACAATGTCCTTGTTCCCCTGAGCCCTTGGCATGGCAGCTGGTCCAGGAGAGGCTGTAAAATTGCTCAAGAGAGCTCTGGAAGGTGCTGGGTTTTCCCCTCCTGGAGGTGCATCGGCTCACTGGCTTTACATGGGAGATGGTTGCTGTTTTTAGAAGGCACACACACGCCCACAGTCACACATGTACACATCTTGGTGCTTTAGCAAATCGAAGGATCTACAGCATGGATTCTGCACAGTTCAGATTCCATCCCAGGCAAAAACATGCCTTCCCCACGTCACTGTGCTCTGCTCTAAGATCACCAATTACTTCTTCCTCGTGCTGTCACCAACAAGTCTCTGCCACCTGGTTGTGAGCACCTTGGAGTCCAGGGCTTGACATTCCTGCCTCTCCTGTGCCTAGCTCAGAGCCTGGTACAAAGAAGACCTTAACTTATTACAAATTAAAGGGAAGAGACTGTGATGATTAATTTTATGTGTCAACTTGACTGGGCCATAGAATGTCCAGATATTTGGTTAAATGTTATTTCTGGGTGTGTCTATGAGGGTGTTTGGGGGTGAGATTAGCACTTGAATAGGAGGGGTCAGTGAAGCAGATGGCCCTCCCCAATGTGGGTGGCCATGATCCAGTCCACCGAGTAGAACAAAAAGGTGAAGGAAAGGAGAATTTGCTTTCTCTCTGCCTGACTGTATGAGCAGGGTCATTGGTCTTCTCCTGCCTTTGGCACTTACACCACGGGCTCTCCGGATTGTCAGGCCTTCCAACTTGGACTGGAACTACACCACTGGCTCTCCTGAGTCTCCAGCCTGCCAGCTGCAGACCATGGGAGTTCTCAGCCTTAATAATCACGTGAACCAATTACTGTAATAAGTCTCGTATAAATTTATAAGGAGATTTACATATAACTAATATATAAATATGTATATAAACATGCATGTATATAGATAGATAAATAAAGAGAAAGAGAGAACAGATATTTTAGTACCAAGAAGTGGGTGCTGCTGTAACAGAACTTAAACATGTGGAGGAAGCTTTAGGACTGCGTAGAGGCTGGAAGAATTTTCAGGTGCATCCTAGAACTAAGGACGTCAAGGGCGAGATCTCAGATGGAAATAAGGAGCAGATTATTAGAAACTGGAGGAAAGGTGACCCTTGTTATAAAGCGGCAAAAACCTTTGCTGAACTGTGCTCCTACTCTTTTTTGGAAGGTATAATTTCTAAGTGATAAAACTGGATATTTCGCTGAGGAGATTTTTAAGCAAGCAAAGAGTTGAAGGAGAGACTTGATTTCCCTTCACTACTTATAGTGAGAGGAAAGAGATAAATTGAAGAAGGGATCGTTAAGGAAAAAACCCCAGAATTTAAAGATGCAGAAAATTCTCAGCCTGTCATATTGTAAAAAGTGAGAAAGTGTGCTTGAAAGACAGCAGTAAGGATGTGCCTGGACTATCACTTAATATAGAGGTTATGGGTACAAGTGATGAACTGAATCAACAATCTCAACAGAAGCCAGGAGAGAGAGATGAAATTATATCAGCAGAAAGGCTACCAGCTGGGCCTGAAGCAGGCAGAGAAAGTGGGATGGAGTGAAGGAAGGCCATAGAGCTCTTTGGTTGTGAATGTGCATTATTACTCAAGAAAAGGGAAGACAGATCAGAGGGAAGATGTAGGTTCCAGGAATTGGAAGTCAGTGTGGAAAGAATGTTGGGGCAGGGGAGGGGTATGAGGCAAGACTGGAGAGATTATCCCAGAAGTCTTAGAAAGCCAATGAAAAGTTTTAAGCCAGTGGAGATAGAAAAAGTGAGGTGCTGAAATGATCATATGTGCCGTTTGACAAGTGAGGTTAGGGAGACCAGTGAGGGGGCTGTTGTAGTTCATGTGAAAAACAATGACATTTTGGATCCAAGTGGTGGCAGTAAGGATGGAAAAAAGGGGGATGGATTTAGATTTTTAGAAGCAACAGAAGGATCAGGAGTAGAGGACAGGAGACCCAGATGCCTCTCCAAGTTCTGTTACAAATTTCTGGCATAACCTTGCTCCAATCCCTTCCTGGGGCCTCAGCATCCCCCTCTCCCACAGGGGAAGCCCTCAAGCCGCCTCCAAGAAATGGCAGAAATCTGAAAACCATAGGATTAAGGAAACTTTCAGAGATCTTCCAGTGCTTCGGAGAAATTATTGAACATCGTGGTTCAATAATTTTGTGATCCTAAACCTTTTCTCTTCTCTTCCTCAGACGCCTAAGACTCTCCTTTCTAGAAACACACTTGCTGGAATGATATCGAAGCCTGTGGCTTGATGATAAATAGCTATGACACCTTGAATCAGGCTAGGAACCAGACACTGCCAGGCATCTACAACCCAAAAGAAAAGAGAAAGAACCTCTCATAGGAAATTTCCCCTAGAGACCATAAAAAATCAATAACAAAAAGTCAGTGTCAGGTGGGGAAATGCCTTGGATGATGATAATGATGATGACACTCATAATAATTCCTTAACTTCATTTAGCGTCCCAACATGCCTTGTCTCATTTGACACAACAACCCTGTGAGGTGTGCCAGTGCATAGAGAGGGACCAAATGAGCTCAAAAGAAAAAGAATGGAAGGCAGTGCTTTCCATTCCACAGGACTTTCGGTATTCATTATTTGGCAAGTATCTATTAAACCCTTACCATGTGTCATGCTGTATAAGTGTAATAGGCAAGGTCTCCATTCTCATGGGGCTTAAAAAATAAAATTTATAATAATAAAAAGATATATAGTATATAATACACAACAAAATATAAAAATAGTAATAATTATTGTAAGTTCTTCGAAGGAAAATTAGGGTGGTGAGTTAGCAAGTAGATGGAGAAGGGCATTTCAATAGAATAGTCAGAAAAACACTCTTGGCGAGGTGGCATTACAGACAAAAAGAATGTCTACAAGTCCAGTTGTCAGAAAGGGCTCAACTGGCCTGAGGAAGAGAATGGAGACCAGTGTGGTTAGTGTATAAGTAGCGAGACGGGGAGGGTGCTATGGTAGGAGGCGGAGAGATATAAGAACCCAAACCAAAAATGCTCTCTGCACCATGGTAAGGCATTTGAATTTTATTTTCAGTGATGGGAAGCCATTTAAGAGTTTTAATCAGGAAAGTGATTTTAGTTCTAAAAAGGGCACTCTGGCTGATGTGTGGATAATGGACCATCTAGTGGCAAGAGTTAAAATTGGCAGACCAAGCAGGAGGCTGTTATAGCTGTCCAGCAAGATGGGGGTAGGTGGCTAAAAGAGAAACATGGTGGAGACGAAATGCAACGGGTATGTTCAAGATATAGTCTGGGAGTAGAATAGACAAGAGGTGGTGATGGATTTGGATGTTGGTTGAAGGAAATCTTTTTAACCTCATCTGTGCATGTGGACAAGCTGAGGCCCAGGAAAGAACAGAGATGGGAAATGGCTGAAACCAAACTCGATGTCAAGACCTGTAAGTCCACATACAGTGCTCTTCCCAGTGCGCCATACAATCTCTGTTTGGAGTGACAGCCCAGCGCATGGTGGGCTGAGGATGCTCAGTGGAGTTGGGACATGTAACTACCAACAATAGCAGTTGGTGCCAAGTTTGGTGTATGGTGGGGAGGCTTCTGGGTATTCTTGTATTAGAACAGGAGTCCTGCACTGGCTTCACTGGCCACTTGCTAACTGCTGGCCCTCCAGCCCAGGGTGCATCAGGAAAGGGAGATGGCCTCCACTCCTGCTGAGGGTAAACAGCTGCCCTCTGCTGATCCAGCAGAGAAAACTGGACAGGTGGTGAGTGTCTTTCGTAGCTTCCCAGCTTCACAGATGAAGAAATGCATTTGATGTCAATTTGAGTCCAGATTCCTCCACAGGTTCATGTAAACTTTGGACTCTTAGTTTTTTATATTTTCACTGGAGTATTTGGAACCAGGGCCCATTAAAGCCCACCTCCCCTTGTTCACTCCACACTCTCTGCTTATGGTCTTTTCACACAGAACACTTCTTTGCTCAAATGCGCGCATCCTTCTTACTATGCTATAAGGCTGCCAAAGGCAGAGACACCCCTGTGGTCCCAGAGCCTTGCCGAGCAACTGGCATAGACTGTACACTCTGCAGCTGTTTACTGAGAGAATACAGCAGATGACTTCTCCCAGTCTTGGTTTCCTCAGTCTTTGTAAGAGAATAATGGATAGCTATCTCACAAGACTGTGAAGTTTAAATGAGTTAACATGCACATAAGTCACCTAATACAGCACAGGGGCATAAGAAGCATTCATACATCATCCATGTATCAAAAGCTTTCCCTTGCAACATCATTAGAGAGAAGGGAATGCAAATTAAACCACAATAAGGTATCACTACAGATTTACCAGACTGGCTAAAAATTTAAAAATACTGATAATTTCATGTGCTGGTGAGGATTCAGAGCTACCGGAACCTCACGCATTGCTGGTCGGAATGTCAGCTGGTACAGTCCTTGACGTGCTAACCATAGTTGCCCTATGACCCAGGCATCCCACTGGTAGGTATTTACCAAAGAAATGAAAACTGTGTTCACACAAATACCTGTAAACGAATGTTCATAGTCTCTACTCTCAATTGCCCAAACTGGAAACAACCCCATATTCTTCAGTGGTAAATGTATAAACCGGAGTACACCCCTGCACGTGAATAGTACTCAACAATAAAAAGGAAAAGAGGAGTGAACTATTGATATGGACACCTTAGGTGAACTGCAAAAGCATTAACTAAGTGAAAGGAGCTAGTCTTAATAAGTTACCTATTGTATTATTTCATTTTCACAGCCTTCTGCAAAAGACAAAACTGCAGTGATGGAGAACAGATCGGTGTTTGCTGGGACCTGGGGGGAAGGGTGTGACGACAAAGGAGGAATACCAGGCAGTCCTGTGGGGGGATGGAACCGTTCGGTGTCCTGATTGTGGTGGCAGATACACAAACCTACACCTGTGTTAAAATTCACAAGAGCCGTACACACAAAAATAGTCAGTTTAACTGTGCCCTAACCTAAGAAATTAAATACAAAAAAAAGCTTTCCCACACTGGCATCAACACCTAGTATCTGAGGCCTCCTGATTCTATGGTGTCTTTTTAATCTAAGGATAGTTTCTTGGTTATTCAAGCTACCTCTCATTACAAAATGTGGAAAATGAGAGAAAAGAGACAGGTTGTAGGCAGTGTGGAAGTATATGGGAGACTGCTTGTCTAGAAGTTTCTAAAGCTAGAGCAGCTATTTCATTTCAATTCAATCCTGAACTTTCAAAGAGGAAACAGCCCCCCTCCCCTTTTTAAAGCTTTGCTTGTAAAACTGTCCTTGCACCGAGCCCGCAATAAATCTGGGCTATGGTAATACCCATGGAGAAGGCAAAAGGGGCCTCCATAAACCATGCGATTTGAACTACTACAGATGTTACAGTGGGAATTTATGGCTTTCGACGGATCCTTATCTCTTCTTGCCAGTTTCTGCACATTGAATCATGCACTGGCAGAGTCTATTTTAAGAGCCATCATTTTTTCTTTAAATATTAAAAAAAAATCTGTGGCAATTAATTTCCTCCATACTGTTCTATCATGACAAATAAATGTGAAATGCATATTTACAGAGCACATGTAATTGCATTTGGGCACATGCAAATGACATGCAAATCTTACATTCTAAATGAGTTTGTTTATCATTCCTGAATTCTAATCCAAGGACCTTACTTTTAAAATTCAGTTTACATTCTGACATGTATACAAATGAGTTTGACTCTGGAAAATAACTTAATAAACTCAGGGTTAGCTATGCAATTAGAGGAGGCATCTGGGAGCTATAAAATCTGGGAAACAACATTTACATCTTTTTCTGCATTCATGGTTTCAATTTCCTAGCTCAAACCCCCTTCCCACCAGCCTTAACTCTCCTCACTCCTCCCCTCACCCCACCGCCCCGTTTCCCATCGTCTCTGCAATCCCATCATTTGAAATGACTTCACTTCTTGTTCTTCCTGGGGGGAAGGCACATAAGTGCATTTTACTAAGGATGACCTAATCAAGTCATTGTCTTCAATGCAGCAATTTCAAAAACTAAGATCAGGGTGAGAAATGAAATGAAACTAAAAGAATTAGCATGGGTCAGGACTTTCATTCAGGTTTCTTGTTATTATGGCTGGCCCAGTTCTCCTGTGAGTGCCTACGTCCTCCCATGGATTGCTGGCCCTCTAAAGAAAGCTATGAGCAGTCACAAGTCTGATTTACCAAAGGTCGTAAGAAAGAGAAAACAGTGGGATCGTATTCTGCCACAGCTTTTAGAGGGAAGGAAACAGAACCATAAAACAAAGTGGAATGGAGGTCCCTCAAAAATTAAAAATAGATCTACCATATGATCCAGCAATCCCACTTCTGGGCATATATCCAAAAGAACTGACAGCCGGGTCTTGAGAAGATATTTGCACACACGCGTTCATGGCAGCACTATTCACAACAGCTGAGAGGTAGGAACAACTCAAACGTGCACTGACGGGAGAGTGGGTAAGCAAACTGGAGTATGCCTACAATGGAACATTGTTCAGCCTTACAGGAACGGAGATTCTGACACTTGCTACAACATGGATGAACTTTGAGGATATTATGCTAAGTCAAATAAGCCAGTTACAAGTGGACAAATATAATATGATTCTACTGACACGAGGTAACTGCAGTCGTCACAGAAGCGAAAGTAGAATGGCCATTACCAGGGGCAGGTGGGAAGGGGAGAGGGGAGTTGCTGTTGACTGGATGGGGCCTTTCGGGTTTGCAGGACTGAAAGGCCTGGAGATGCGCCCCGCGCAATGGGAGCAGACTTGACCCCGCACAACACTACTGAACGGCAGACTTGAACACGGTTAAGATGGTAACAAACACACAACCTTCGGGCACCACCCAGGGAAGGGGTACCTTGGGGAAAGAAACACTTTTCCATATATTAAAATTACCTTATGTTGGCACAATAGTTGTTGAGCTAAGTTTGTAGAACTATACGTGTTTTAAAAAATTTTTATGATTCCCCAAAACATGAGGTGGCATTTTACTTATAGGGTATACAAATTTCTAAGAATGGTGTTTTAATGTAAAATACCTTGTTAAAATGGAGTTTTTCCATTACGTTCAAAAGATCTTCGTTTTTGTTCCTAATATAAATCAGTTTTGAATGATGGTGGGACGGACTTTTGCGACTCATGTTATTAGGTAAACAATGGTCCATGAGCCAAATCTGGCTGCTGCTGTCTGTTTTTACATGGCCCATGGGCTAAAATGGTTTTCATTTTTTTTACATGGTTGAAAAATAATCAAAAGGAAGAATTATATTCTGTGACATGTAAAATCATATAATATTCAAATTTCAGTATCCATAATAAAATTTTACTGCACACACACACACAAAACCTGAACGTCCCAATTGTGAATGTCGTAGAGGCACAGATTCATAGGATGCTCCAGTCAGAAAGACCCCCTGAACTCATCTAGCGTGGACTTCTCACTTTACAGAGAAGACACAGAGCATGAGAGAGAAAATGACTTGCCTGGAGTCCTAAGGGGTTAATAGCACTGCTGAAACCCCAGGCTGAGCCCTCTTCTCTCTTATTAGACTGGGCAGACTGAAGGGTTAAATTATGACTCAGCATTCTCTGCTGCTTCTTTCTGATCCTTGTTTTTGGATAACGTATATTGAATTTATATTTACTGTAAGCCACGCACACCGTACAGTGTGAGTGCGTTTAGTCCTCACTGTGCTATGAGGAAGGTTGGATTGTTGTACAACATCTAACCTGTAGAGTCATTACTCTCCTCCTCTGCCCTATGCGCAGGCCGTGCTGATCTGTGTCCGATTGCCTTTGGGGCATCCTGTCCTCTGGCTCCCACCTACCGTAGTCTCTCAGGACCTTCGCTCTCCCTGACACCCTCCCACTGAAGGATCTTCAACCTCTCCTTCTCCTGCGCCTCCAAGTCCTGCCCCACATCATTAATCAACATGTTCAAGTCCTCTCCACGTGAAAAAAGAGGCTATCCCTCAGTCCTACATTTCCTCTTTCCCAGTCAAACTTTACGAGAGGGTCGCCTATACTTGCAATCTCTCCTTCTTCAATGTGCACTGGCTCCTGACTCCGCTGCAGTCTACTACCCACCCCCACCCCAGCCCACTCCAC
Source organism: Desmodus rotundus (assembly GCF_022682495.2). Lineage (NCBI taxonomy): Eukaryota > Metazoa > Chordata > Mammalia > Chiroptera > Phyllostomidae > Desmodus > Desmodus rotundus. The sequence goes on from NC_071389.1 coordinate 32,497,903, forward strand.
AAGGACTTCTTTGTGATTGGAATCAATGGACACTTTTTAAATCTTCTGATTTTATGCCAGTGATCACTCCCTTTTCCTTTAAACTCATGCACTAACTGAGCTCTCATGTTCAAAGTCATATGTCCTGTATCGGAAAAGACAGAGGGATAAACACTCCATTGTTCCCGCCACTTTTGTTGTGCTCTGTGCCCCACGTATGCTGTCCTCTTGGTTTAGGACAACCTCCCATCACCACTTGTGCCCCTGCTTTCACCTGTGTTGTGAACGCCTGTGTATCCTTGAAGATCCAACTGATCTTAAATTATGGTACTTACTTCCAAAGGGTTTTGTAAAGATTAAGTGAGTTAATATAGGATACATATTTCGAACAGTACCTGGCATGTAGTGGGCACTGAGTAAGTGTTGCTTGTTACCGTCATCACTGTTTCTACAGCACAATCTGGAGTACCTGGTCCAGCAGAAGCCAATGTAGCAGGAGGCCCAGGATGCAACAGGCCTGACCTGCCCCACTTCCTGGAGGGTACTGGCTTAAGGGGCACAAACTCCTGGGGCTATCAGCAGTGTGAGACCCACAACCTGGGAGATACCAGAGAGGACCTCAGGCCCCCAACACATTATTTAGATTGAACTTTTGATTACCTTCTTCACTCCCTGCCCCCCACACTCCCCTCCCCTCCACAGTAAGTAAAAGATGATAATCAATTGTACTTTCAAAGAAAGGGGCCTGGGCTACTGTGAGTCTCCAGTGTGCCGGCATATAGTAAGTACTCGGTAAATTTGTAGATCGAATGGATGGCGAGTTGCAGGACACGAGGAGCAGGTACAGATCAGAGGAAGAAAGTGCTTCCTGACTACGTTCACACTGATCTTGACCCTGCCTCAGGCTTTAGGCCTTAGACTTCCCTCGTATAAGTGCTGAGGTCTACAGCTCCTTTAACTGCCACTCATTCACTTCATGGCCTCCAGCGAGTCCTTTCTCCCTTTTGGGCCAACAGCCGGACCAGTTCAGGTATGGTAAGTAGTCTTTATCTCACAGGTAGGTATCAGCCTTTGCACAGTGGCTGGCTAAAGTACTGTGCAGAGAGACTTGGAAACTGAATCGAGGCTGAGCAGAAAGAAGTTTCATAATGACTTAGTGATGGCGTGGGCCTATGAGACAGGCGATTGGCGGTTCATGTGTCATCTATATCTCACTCCTGAACTAGAAACATACTCCACAACCGTTTTCTTCCTAGCAGACCCAGGCTTCATCAGCATATCAATTATGGTTCTTTTCTCATTACAAGATATAATCAAGCTTTTTGCGCATGCAAGTTACCCGGTAAAAAAACTTACCCAAACGAAAACTTCTGCACTACTCACTACTTGAGTAGATGAAATGAAGGTCAAAGAGGGCCCTTCCAAAAATGATGGAGGCAAAAAAGGCCCGGACTTTGGAGTCAGTGTGCTCAGCCACTTACAACCTGGATGATTCTGAGTGAATCATACCACCTGCCTAAACTTTAGCTGCTTCTTCTCCAAAGCGGGATAATAATATTTATAATCACAGAGTAGTAGTTAGGATTTAGAAGATTACAAAATATATAGTACCTGGCACAGTAAGGTACTCTGTGAGGAAGCCCCTCAGCATTAATTCCATCTCTCATCTTCAAAGTGAGGGCAGGGAGCCCTGGGCTATAAATGCCTGTGGGGTAGAGATTGTGTCCTATTTGTCTCTTCATGCCTGGTTCTTGACGCAAAATAAATGTTTAAGAAATACTTACTGACTTGCATCAAATTACATTCGATAGAAATGAAATTAGACTATCTTTTAGATGCTCTCAGTACCCAGCACAGGACCTGGCACATGATCTGTGCTCATAAACACTTGTAGAACGCAGTCCTCGGGTGGCCCGATTCCAGGATTCCACGAATGGAAAAGCATATAATGCTCAGAGGGGCACTAGAGGGAGCGCCGCACGCCCGTGCACTGTGGGCACTGTCTCATCCAAGGGCTGCCGCTTGTGGCTGCTGCGCCATACCCTCCTTCTCCGAGGGGAGACCGTGGCCTTGATAAATCTGTTATGCCTCTTCCCCATTTCCATGGAGAAAAAGAATCTGATTTTCTGCTGTGGCCCCTGGGGACACTCAGAAACCGCAGCCTCTCGCACGCAGGCCCCTACGTTACCCCTGCTGGCCAGTGGGAAAGCCATTGCTCTCCTTTCCCACCTTGTTAGCTTCCCTATGACGTCCCCTTCCTTGTCCCAGCGACACTGAATGGACCACAATTTCACATATCTGAGTCATTATCTCACTGTTCTAAACGACATATTTTTGCCACGGGCCCTGTAACTGTTCTCCTTGAGGTGAGTCCTGAAGAATTTCATGGCCTTAATGAGTACATCAATTATTGTTCATGGAAGAGCCCAATGTCTCCTTAAAGGTTATTTGAAGGTTGATTGCTATCTCAGTGCTTATATCCAGCAAATCTCTCTCAGCCTTATGAATGTGTTTGACCTTTTTATAGGTACAGAGGAAAAATAACAGAACAAAAGTTAATTTAGACCTCTATAAGACAACTTTTTTTTTTTCTGAAAGAAATGAAAGGGCATTGAAATCGATACCTGCACAATAACACGCTGATGAATGTTGGGACCTAATTTTCTCATTTTGCTAACTCGAGACTGGGAATTCTGAATAGTTTTCAATCCTGCATTCTTTGGGCACTGTGAAGTCCGCCGTATTGTGTCCACACAATGCTGCTGCACACTCATTATGGGAGTACCAGTGGTCCTGAAAAGGTCAGTTAGTTAGAAATGTCAGTGTTCAATGGAGCCGCGCAGACCTGTGTGCGCACGGATCCAATTAGAGCGGCCGGGCGCCGCCACCGTAAGCCAGAATCCTAATGAGCAAGTAGAGGGAAGAGGGAGGCACTTTTTTTTTTCTTTCTTCTTCTTATCCAAAAGAAATGGAGATTGCTTTTCAGCCACCCTACATGGGGTTGTTTAAACTTTACTAAACACCACTTAGGCTCCAGGTAGGCTGGAAGGGGACCCCCAGCTTCTGCAAAGGTTAGGACAGCCAGCTGTTGAAGGGAGAGTAATGAAGCAGGCCAGAGGAGTACTTCAGACTTCAGGCTGGTGAAACGGGTCACTCTGCCCAAGACTTAACGTATTTCACCGTGTATGATGCACACTTTTTTGGCCCAAATTTTTGAGAGAAAAATAAGGATGCATATTATACATGGTATATTGATTACATACCAAGAGTATAATAACAGGGTATTGTACACAAAAACATGGGTGTGCATTATACATGGCAAAATATGGTAATTTTACATTCCTCAGATACTGTGTGCATGGAACCTTCTCAGTCCAGTGAGCCAAAGACACTTCTCACATCCATGACCGAGGCAAAGGCCCTTACAGCTCAGGTTTGTGTTCGGATGGAAAGACACAGATGCAGCTATTTATTTATGGAAGAAACAGTAGCTAGACAATTCTCAGTACTTTTCTCAGAAAACCCTCCCAATCTGGAAAAGCGAGACCATTGCTCATATATCTTGGGAGTAAGGGGAGAATCCTTGAAGGAATGAGAAAAGGTAAGTGTGTCTAAAAGGAACCAAAGACCTAGTACAGATGTTCCTCAACTTAGAATGGGGCTAAGTCCAGATAAACCCATCATAAATTGCCAATGTTGTAAGTCTAGATACATTTAATGCATCTAAATATCATAGCTTAGCCTAGCCTACCTTCCAATGTTCAGAACACAATATCCAAAAAGTGCTGGCAACACAGGACACTGTAGAGAGTCAGCCATTTACCCCTAGGATTGCATGCCTGGCTGGGAGCTGGGGCTCACTGCTGCTGCCCAGCATCGTGAGAGCGTATGGTACCATGTATCGCTAGCTCGGGAAGAGGTGAAACTGTAAAGCATCATTTCTACTAAATGTATATCACTTTCGCACCACTGTAAAGTTGAAAATTCCTAAGTTGAACCATCATAAATCTGGGACTGTCTGTATTGATTATCATAATTACCAGCATTAGCACTTTGATAGCCAGACTCCATGGGGGCCCCTCAATGGTTCTCACTTCCTGGCATTTATGTCCAGGTATAAGCCTATATCACAAAAGACACTGCAGCTTCTACCTTGTTCTCTCTAGGATTAGTCACTCTGAAGGAAGTCCGCTGCCATGTTGTGAGGATACTCAAGCAGCCCTATAGAAAGGTCTATGTGGAAAGGAACTGGGGCCTCCTGCTGAAAGCCAGCACCAACTTGTCACCAGTGTTAGTAAGTCACCTTGAAAGATGATCTTCTAATCCCACACAAGCCTGCAGATAACCACAGACTTGGCTGACATCTTCACTGTAATTCATGAGAGTTCCTAAGCTAAAACCATCCAGCTAAGCTGCAACTAGAATCCTGACCCTTACAAACTGTGAGAAAATAAACATTACTGTCGTTAGAAACTGCTAAGGTTTGGGTAATCTGTCATGAAGCAATGCAATCACCATGTACTTAAATCCTGCTATGGGCCATGCACGTTCCTATGATGGCCACTTCACATATACCATGTCTATTCTTCACAAAATTCTAAAAAGTATTATTATCATTTTGATCTCACAGATGGTAAAAATGGAAGCAAGGCACAGAAAAGCTTACCGACTTTCCCAAGGTCAAACTATAAGTATCAATAGAAGAGGTGGGATTTGAACACAGGATGTATATATGTACTACAAATTCCTTGCTCTTCTACCCACACCCTGCTGCTGCACACATGTACAATAAATAAATAGGTAAATAAAAAGTGTACAGAGCACACACCTGCTTTTGCGGTCATTTGGAACAGATTAAGATACTTCCTACAATGAACAATTCTATGCCAACAAATTAGATAATGTAGAAGAAATAGATAAGTTCCTGGAAACATATAACCAACTAAGAATGAATCAGGAAAAAACAGAAAATCTGAACAGACCTGCCCTCAATACCCTTGGCCACTGATGTGGCTCTAGCTCTAACCAGGAAGGCGCCCCATGGGTCCAAGCCCCCTCCTGATGCTGAGTCTGGTCACTGCCCAGAGATTCTAGCTGTGGAGCCCCTGGTGTATCCGGCCTTTGTGCAGAACTGTTACAGAACAGATCAGTATTTGCCCTGTTCTCAGACCTTATAATTCACATAGCTGATTTAGCTTGAGCACAGAGATAGTCATTGAAAAAAATTCAAGTGATTTGGGGCTATTTCCAGGTAATGCCAGTCCCCAATTTATCCCCCAATTTCACATATGATGTTTATAATTTAATTCTCAGCCAATCAGGACAGATTTCCCTGGACACAGATATTTTTTCAAAGAAGAGGTCATAAGGAACCAATCAAAGAATAAGAAGCCATAGAGATTCTGCTGGGACATCTGTGTGAGTCTTTATGCTTTTTCCTACTGGACTAGAATTTGGGAGCATGCAAATTCTGCCATCTTAAGGCCGTATGTGGTCTGGGAATGGAGTTACCACGGAGCAAGTTGAGTGAGGAGGAGAAAATCGGACAAGGTCCCATGACCCCTGTATCAAGATGCACGGAAAGGCAGATTTATTTCTGGATTGCCTATTTACATGAACCAATGGACTACCATTTTTTGCTTAAGCTAATTTAGGTTGTGATTAAAGACTCCTACGTATGTAGTTCCTGAGCCTTAACTTGACCTTTCACACTTTGAATTCCAGTTCCTCTAGGCCTGGGGTCTGCGTTCTACTTGATGGTCAAGGTCTTGCTGGCTCCATCCCAACGTGACCTCTCTCATGCTGGTCAGCGACGGTGCTTTTGTGTGCCACCCCTCAAAATTCCCCTTTCCAGAGCTCAGTCCACCCACCTGGGTGTTCCAGAATGGGACCCTTGACCCCTTTCCTGTGAATTTCTTCACCGCAGTCCTGGGATACGGTGGCCTACACAGATTTCCCAGGAAAAACATCCTAGGAGCACAGCACTCAGATTGTCTCCTGGGGACCTTGAGAAGATACTTCTCCTTCCCTTTATTTTCTCAGATTCCAAAATTTGTTTACATAGATTTAATACATTTCCTGAGTAATAACACCCCATGCTGTTGTTTTTCACTGTTGATATGAGGTGGAAGTTGGGGGATGGGAACGTGAATTGATACAATCTTCCTGGAAAATGAGATGGCAACAAGACTCAATAATGCCTTAAAATATTAATGCTCTTTGGCCCAGTAATGCCACTTTAAAAATATTGAGCATAAGAAAACTTTTTCAAAAAAAAGTAAAAGGATGTTTTCACAAATAATTTTATGGTAGTTATTTATAAGAGAAAAACATCTGGAAATAACACATGCTCAACAATAGGACATATATTTTTATAAACCAGGCTACATATAAAAGATGGAAGGTACTAGAGCTTTTAAAAATAAGTATGCCTTTAAAATGCTCATAAAATGCACATGGATCTATTAAGTCCATCCCTAGTTATCTATTTTAAGACAATAACCTAAAATGTGGACAAAAAGTATACACGAAGGTTAATAAATTATTCCTAAGATTAAGAAACTAAAATCAAGTTAAATATCCAACATTATTGGCATGGGAAAATCTTTCTGTTGTAATATTAAGTGAAAAATCAGGATAACATTTTATATCTATATTGTGTAAACTATGTAAAACAAAAGTATACATGCATAAAAAAGGCAAAGAAGTAAATGTGTTAAAATATTAAACAGTGGTTGCCTCTGGGAAACTACTGATATTTTCATCTTTATAACTTCTCTGTTTTTCAGAATTTGCACCATGGCCATGTGCAATTTTTTAATACAGAAAATTATTGTAAAAAAGATGGTATGGAAACTACATAGCAACATAAAGATTGTTTATGAAATAATGTTAAGTGGAAAAAGATATATATAAAAATTTACTGTGATTGCAATTATGTAAATATGTTTTTGCATATAGACAAGAACTGAAAAGGAAAAGGTATACATAGAATTAGGTTTGTATTGTACCAAGGCTATGGGATTAGGAGTAATTTATTTCTCTTCTCTAAAGATGTCTTTAAAGTTATTTGAAGGATGTGTATGCATTCATGAACCATCCTCTCCATGCCTGTCCACTGTGCTGCTAACTTTGGGGCTGTGAGGCCCGGAGTGCCCTGACTCGGCTTTGCTCCTGGTCCTGGCCACTCTGGGCTGGCCCCACAGGCCAGGCTGGCTCCAAAATGGCCATGAGGCAGTGATAATGGCTAACTTGGTCTCTCTTGTTCCTCTGGTCTCCAGAGGGGCTAAATTTACATCTTGAGGCAAAGCCTGAAATTGTCATGTAATAGCCAGCAGTCTCAGCCTACCACCATTAATCATTATTATTTTAACAATGCTAAGAGGAGATTTAAACAAACAAACAAACAAACTTTGTGAATATTTTTGATCAGGAACAAATCTACCTGTGATTTTTTTGGAGGTTTCTATGATATCTCAGGATAACAAATGTCTCTTTAGGATATAGCCTAGTTAGCGGAAAAGTCCCAGTGACTACGCCATCCCTGACATTCCAGGCTCTCTGTGGCTCCAGCAAAGGGGATCAGCACAAATGCTGTCTGAGAAAGAAGACTCCATGGGCCAATATCACAAATAGAGAAGTGTTTAAAGATTTTATTTATTTATTTTTAGAGAAATGGGAAGGAAGGGAGAAAGTAGGGAGAGAAACATCAGTGTGAAAGAGAAACGTCAAATGGCTGAAACATCAATCAGCTGCCTCTTGCACGTCCCCAACCCGGGACCTGGTCTGCAGCCCAGGCACGTGCCCTGACCAGCAGTGAAACCAGCGACCTTTCAGTTCGCAGTCTGGTGTTCAATCCACAGAGCCACACCAGTCAGGGCATAAATGAAGTAATATTTATATGTATCAGTGGAAAAGACAAAGGATTTGAAATCAGACAGATTTGGATTTAAATCCTGACTCTGTCACTTATAAACAGTGTGCACGTGGGCAATTCACCTAAGCAGGCAGCACCTTTGTTTCTCGTCTGCAAAGCAGGAAGGATGATACCTGAATTATGGGATAGCAGGGAGAATTATGTGGGAAATACATGTAAAGCACTTGACACATCTTTGGCACTGAGTGCCAGCATAAGATACTTCCTAAATGCTGTCCTTTTAGTCTGTACCATCAAAAAGCCATGACCGTTTGACAGGGAGCCAAGATAATTCGATGGAGAAAGAACAGGCTTTTCAACAAACAGTGCTGGGAAAACTGGACATCCATATTCAAAAAAGGTAATTTGGACTTCTACCTGATGTCATATTAAAAAAGTTAACCTGTAGGAGTACATCTCTGTGACCTTGGGTGAGCCAATGTTTTCTTAGCTATGACAAAAGTACAAGCCACAAAAGAAAAAAAAGATAAATTGAGCTTGATTCATCAGTGTTCAAAACTTTTTTGCTTCAAAAGGCATCAAGTAAGTGAAAAGACAACCCATAGAAAAGGGAAAATATTTACAAATTATATAGCTTATAAAAGGCTTTTACCCCGATTACATATTTAAAAACTCTTACAATTCAACAATAAAAAGATAACTACCTTTTTGAATTTAGGAGTAGGCTTATGACTTGCTGTGACCAAGTATACCTGGGCAGAAGTGATGCCTTCCTCAATTTTTAAGAGCAGGTACATGGCTCCCCGTGTCTCCCTTTTGCCTCTGTCCCCATGCCCCACATGGCAGGTGCTGTCAGTACCTTCCCACAACATCACATGTCCTCCTGCACCTATTTCTGTACATGTGGAGTCACATCCAATTGCTGACACCTGCAAGTCTCTCCTGAGGGCTGCCCCTGGCCGCTGGAATCTGTATGTCCACACACTGGTAGATCGGATGTGTCAAGGAATTAACACACCCACCGTCGAGCCCCCTCCTTTGGCCCCCAGAGGGTTAACTCTGACGCTTACTTTCCACACTGACTCAGGGTTCCCCAGTTTGATTAGGTCCCACTGCCATCGGTGGTGGCTTGCTTGATAACAAACCTTTCTTGGTTTTCTTCCTTTTTCTGTATTACTTTCCCATCTCTACCAAGGTCTCTGAGATCATCTACCAAATAAACCACCTGCACTAAATCTTCTTGAGGTCTGCTCATTAGGGAACCCAAACTAAGACAGCCAGCAATGTTATGTTCCCAACAGAAGCTGTTTAGTCAGCTAGGTGCCACAGTAAAGATGACGTAGGACGGAGCTGGCGCCAGTCCACGTGCAAAGTGTACCTGAAGTGGAAAGTGGACCTTTGTTTCGTAAGCCCCTGCAATTCTGATGTCATTGTTACATAGTTCATAGCCTAGTGAACTCTGTATATATTGTCAGTAATTCTCATTTTAGGAATTTTTCCCAAACAAATAATTAGACATGCACATGAAAATTTTTATATAAAAATGTTCTTTGTGGTATTATTTATAATTAAATAATTGGGGACAATTTAATATGTAATAGGAGGATTAACATATAATAGAATGCATTTTAGCCACATTAAATTCCCTCTTAGAGAATATTAAATGACATTGAAAAATGTTCACACGATTACAATAAAACAGTTTATATAGTATCATTCTAACTTTATTTTGAAAATTACATGTATTTGTGTATACATGTGCAGAAAATAACAGTTTCTCTTCTCGATCTGGTGGTTAGGGTTTTACTTGGATAGGAAATAATACTTCCTCATACCACCTCCCTTCATTGACAGGTTATAGGAAAATAAAATTTCCAAAAGATAAAAAAGAAACTATAGTTGGACTTCTGGATCACATGACTATATAAGTTCATGCTTCAATAAGCCTACTCATTTCCATTAAGTAGTACTATTGAATAATATATATAAAAAAGAAATAAAACACATATTTGGGCTCCCTCGTGAGGGAGATATCCCCATGACGCTGAAATGCACAGGAATGCAAAAGGATAATGATCCTGAGGTTACTGGCCCACTAAGATCAGGATGTGGAGCTGGGCAGTTGCGGCTGACAGCTTGCTTTATCCCATACTATCCTGTGGAATAATCGTCTAACAATGCTCTGTAGGAGGTGACGATCGGAGACACAGTGTTCTGCTTAGAGCAAAGATCGAGGGTGGGGCTTCCCTGTCATGAGAGGAACCAGAAAAAAAGGGGATGTTGCAGAACTTTCCGGGAGATAGCTCCTGTGCATACAGGCCTGGAGAGGGGAGGGAGAGAGACTCAGGAGCCAGAAGCAGTGCTAATAAGCTATTCTGACTTTTTGGTCACTAGATCTGCCATATCCCCAATTTTTGCCAGGTCTTATGCTAAAGACGTGGGTGGAGGCAACTGCACAAACCACCACGCAGGGAGATGGGAGCAGAGTGGGAGTTTAGTGGGGTCAGGGATGGGAGAGAGGAAAACAGAACCCTTCCCCTTCACAATGATTTTACAAATTAAAATTTCAAACTGCATAAAGAAATGGAACACTAAAAATGATACTAAACAAAATCAACAATTGTAACCTGAATTCACTCCAGATGAAACTTACTTTATAGAACAAAGATTTTAAAGTAAGCATATTGAGGGTATTCAGAGAAACAAGGCAGACATTAAGACAGAATAAGAAACTATGAAACAGAATAGGCAGAAATAAAACAAGAACAGGTGAATATAAACAAAATTAGAAAACTTTTGGATATTAAAAATATATCTATTAAAATATTTTAAAAGACAAGACAAATTTAGATTAGATCTAGTCAAAAGCAAGTTTATGAATGCAAACTACTTGTGGGGAGCTCAAAATCAATGCAGTAAGGTAAAATGATAAAAATATCACAAAAAATTAGTTAAGAACCAAGCCACTTGAGCAAATCCAATAGTCATCTAATAAAAATTCTTGAAGAAGAAAATCAAAGGAATGGAGGAAAAGTAACATTTAAAGAGATGATTTACCAATAATTTCTCAGAAATAAAGACAGATTCTGAGGTGGAAAGTGTACTCACAGTACTGAGCGGGGTGAATAGAAATAAATTCATATCTAGATACATCAGAGTAAAAAAGCAAAACATTAAGATTTTTTTAAATCTTGAAACTTAACCAAGAAAAGATGCTACCAAAAACAATTAAATAATGGCAGACTTCTCATCAGCAACTAATAATGTCAGAAAACAATGAAAAAAAATCTCAAAGTACAAAGGAAAGTCCTCAAAGTAGTCAAATTATCATTCTAGAGGAAATGTCAAAATAAGGACACATGGACTAAGTTAGGTATTAATGGGTTCACTTTAGTAAGGTAACATAAGATGATACAATAAATAAGACAACCAAAAATTTATAAACCATCTAAGAAAAGTCAATTAGCTAATGGTGATGGTAATGATAATAATAAATACAATGACTTTATTTTTTGCAAGAGTTTAACTTAAAAGTCTAAACATTAAGAACTAAGTGTTGACAGGGCAGCGGCTACAGCATGCTAAAGCTCTTTTGTGGCTGAAAGGATCACAGAAACTTTAGATGACTGTGGACTTTGTAAGAAAATGCAGTCAAGTATATATCCAAAGGAGACCCAGTTAAGTTTAGAAATAAAGTCTGTAACATACAAATCTGCAGATGGGGGGGAAAAAGACAGGCAGTATGTAAAACATAATGCAAAAAAAGGAATGGCAAAAGAAAAAACAAAGAAAATGAATGATAAACAGAAAGTACAAATATGGTAGTAGAAATATGTCCAAACATATTGATAATTATAATAAATATAGATTAAATCCACCTGTCACAATACTATTATATTTTAGTTTTTTAAAAAGAGGATAACTATGCTTTTAAAAACTAACCATAAAAAGGAAAAGGAAAAGGATATCTCCCTACCAAGTATAAAGACAATTTTAAAATTAAGATTTATTATAAATATGGCATCAGCGAAGAGTAAGAGTGGTAGACCGATGGGACAGCACAGAGAACTCCGAAACAGGTGGGTGCTGTGTGCAGGAAGACTGATATATAACAGACGCGGGATTGCGCATCAATGAGAGAAACAAAGGACTAGTTTTTATACGGTTCCCAGACAATGGGTTCCCCATATAGAAATGAAAAAATCATGAAATACCTAAGTCATATTACACACAAATATGACAAAGATAATAAATATGACAAAGATCAGCCTTAAATGAGATAAAGACCCAAGTATGACACAAAATTTGACAATTCTTAGAAGTAAACACAGGAGAATATGTATACAGGTAGGGAAGGATTACTTAAGGCAGTCACAAAAGCAAGCTCATAAAGTAATAGATCAATACATTTAGCTACATTAAAATTTTAAAAAACCTTCCATATATCAAGATATATCATAAATCAAATAAGAAAACCCAAGGCATACTCTGGGAGAAGATATTTGCAGTGCATATAAGTGACAAAGTATTGATAATCAGGATAATAAGAACTACAAATGAATGCAAATAAAAAACCCAATAAAATTGTGAAATATATGAAAAGTCAGTTCACAGAAGAATGAGCCAACGTGGCCAAGAAATCCATGGAAAGATACTGCCACCAGTGATCAGGGAAACACATGTTACAAAAGCGATGGGACACCGTTTCACATTTATCGTGAGGACTGGGACACATTTATGGCCGACAGCTCCATGTTCACGAGTCAGGGAGATGGGAACTCCCATACTTCGCTGTTGCAAGTGTAAATGTGTCTAATTACTTTGGGAAACAATTGGCCATTCTGTAGGAAATTTGAAAACGCACATAATCAGTAATTCTTCTCCTAGCTATATGCTCTAGAGAATTCTCCTACTTATGCACAAGAGGAAATCCACAAAATGGAAATCCTAAAATGCTCTTAATAGCATGACTTGCAATTGCAAAATAACTGGGAATATCTTAAATTATGATCAATGAAATGGATAAATAAGTTGTGGTCTAATCATTTGTGGAATACTACATAGCAGTTAAGATGAATGAACCAGAGAAACGCCACACGTTTCTATTGAATGAATCTCTACACTGTAATAATGAGTAGGGAATAGTTCACAGAATAACACTTATGGTGTGACACCCTTTGTAGAAATTTCTAAAACGACACCAGTTATATATTTGAATACATGAGTATGAAGAAACATTGAACCCATCACAGTGGTGACCCATAGGGTGAAGGGAGAGACGTGGTATCAGGTGTTAGCAGATAAAAGTCTCAACCAGATTTCTACACTTTTTAAAATAGGAGACTTGTTGGCGTAAATGGTACAATGTTGATATGATAAAGCCAAGGTGTTGGGGGAGGGGCAGTAAATGGCTGTTATTACATCTCTGTTCTTTTCTGTAACTATGAAATTATTCACAACAAAGAAAATAAGAGTTTCAAGAAGATAACACAGATGGATAAGGCTTCCAAATTCCCAGCCAGCAGCCTCGAAGACTTTGCTATAAGGAACGGCAGCATGGGACTGCGGCTCTGGGCTGAGGATGGTCTGGGGAGGGGTGCAGACAAGCTGGTGCCTTCCACTGGCAGCTCCAGAGGGGTAGGGAACCTGCCGCTGGCTGCTGCAGCTTCTGGTGAGGTGGAGAACAGGGATGTCTTTAAAAGTAAGCAAAGAGCTTTTCACATGGAATAGAGTTGTCCAGATAGCAAGAGGTCTAACAGTGCTTCCGAACCTTTCCAAGTCACGGTGCACACAGACAATACTTGTCTGGCACACTGGAGTAATGGCCTCCACCATGGGGGCACCAGTTACCTCACATCCTACTCGTGCCTCAGAGCTGAGTGGAGCAACACCACACACTATCACACAAGTGGAGCCTACTTACAGTATACCAGGGTGCCATAACACACACATTCTTTTCTCATCTAAAAGGAGAGAAAATGATAGACCACCCTGAACTCTGACAGAACTTAGCATTTTGTAATTCCATAGCTGTCCAAAAGGGGCACGCTGAGAGTCATAACTACTTTTGCTTGAATTTGTGCACCAGTGATTAGGAACAGATAGAACTAGCACAAAAGAAATGCAGTTAACAGAGACTGAACCTTTTCTTCTAAAGTTTTCAGCACAGAGACCAAACCTGGTCACCTTCCCAGGCTAGTCCTCCTTCACGAGCCATCCTTCTTTGGTTCCATGCCACCTACCAGGCACCTTCCCCGTACCCTATGATTTTAAAACATTTCTCAGGAGACAGATCAAGAACCCTCTACAGTTTATACATTGGCATCATATCAGGGTGTGACCAAATAATACTGGGATGTGGAAGCAGGTAACCTGGGTCAGCACATGTGAAGTGGAAGAGGACCTACTACAGAGCAGAGCAATCAAATAGGACAGAGCCAAGAATCAGTCACCAGCTCCTTAGTGGGGAGAAACTGGTAGGTCACACTCTTGACTGAGCCACTCTCGTTATAGTCACTAATGACTTGGAATTTCCATATATGTAATTGTGTGTGTGTGTGTGTGTGTGTGTTAAACATAGCTCATTATATGGGATAGATTAACCATTATTCCAGCTAATTCATCTTTGTTTTTCTGAAGTTGCAAGTTCAAAAAGCTCTATCTGGTAGAAATACAGTAAGGCCTCCTGAACTGGGTGGATCCAACTCACCTTTGCAGTCACTGTCTCAAATGGTAGGTACAGAGACCAGATGGACAGACTAGCCCTTGTGCTAGGATAGTGCCTGCAGACGGCAACTGCTCAGTTTCCTTGGAAGTGAGCCAACTGGGCCTGGAATACAGCATAACAGGCTTGATGCAAGGCAGGGATGACATGGAACGGGCCTGCTGGCCACTGATTCACCTCCATACACTGATACACCTCCATATTTATTGCTAATCAGCCATTCCTAGAGCCCGTCAGCCGTGCCACACAGCCGCTCTGCAACACTAGCCCTTTTTTTAGGACCCATCTCCCCACAGTCCAGTAACCCAAGTGTAAAGCCTAACAGAGCAGGGGGTCGCCAGGGCTGTTAAATATTTTGGTTGTCCCCAAAGCATGAGGATGAGTCCCCACACCTACTCTTGAATGCTCATTAACCCTGCAGGCACCATCACCTCCTTGGATCCTCTTGTTGGCCAGTTTTACCTCAAGTTCTCAAACTAAATAAAATACGTTTCTGCAAAACTAAACATCTCAACCTCTCTCTAGGCTAGATGCCAGGCCTAGGGCAAAGATAGGGCCTTTTAATCCCACAGCCACAGCTGGAGGACTTGACTTTTCCCCCTGAAGGTGAGAGACAAGAGTTATCCTGACCCTCAGCACGGAGACCAAACCTGGTCACCTTCCCAGACTAGTCCTTCATGAGCCATCCTCCTCTCATTCCACACCACCTACCAGGCAGCTTCCCCATTCCCTATGATTTGAAAACATTTCTCAGGAGACCAGGACACTTCCTTGGCACTTGAGTTCATCAAGTGATTTGGTGACAACTTGACCCTGGACTATGCAGCAACATCAGAGTATTAGCCCTGCCATCTGCAGAGTCAAGAGGAGGTGCAAGAGCTGGGAGGGAGAAAAGGCAGCAAGAGCTGGGAGGGAGAAGGGTCGTTCATGGCGCAAAGGAGTTCTGCTGTTCATTCAGGGAGCAGGGGAGGAGGGCAGGAATTGCATTTGGATAGACAACCAGCCATCACTCTGGGAAATAAGGGAAAAGCCAAAGCACAATGGCCACACCTACTCACCGGGGCTGGTTATTGTCAGGAGGTCAAGCTGCCGCTGTTGCTGCAAAAGAAAACACACTGTGAGAGCACTGATTTAAGCCAGAGACAAACTCATGCTTAATAGGTCAAGGTGGACAAAAAGATGTTCAGACACCAGAGCAGGGTACATGGTGGATAAACTGGTGCTCGCTCACGATTCTGCAGAGAGACAAAGGGAATGGATGGGTTTCTTGTTTGTCCTTGGATGGCCAGGGCGGAGAGAGTCTTAGAGGTCTCCCATTCACCCCTGTATGTACTTGGGGAAAAGCCATGGGCTCATGTGCCTGTACCAGATGGCCTTAGAGTTTTCTTTGCCCACGCTGGCTGCACTGGTTAAGTGGTTGACGCCCTGGCATTCTCTTTGCCTTGAGTCCTTAAGTCACTGTCATCCTCCTGATTCCTGGGCTGCTTTATTTCTTGAATTTGCTCAGCAGTGCTGCACCACTTCAGTTGTCGATGATCAAACTATCAACTATCCTCTCTCTACTGAATCCTCGTCTCTTTGTGCCATGCAATACTCAAAGAAAAGATAGTATCTGTGGGGCACACTATGCCATATGGATGAGGCTACCTGTGTTTGGAGGCAACTGGCCTTGGCCCAAAGCTGAGCTGATCAACACTGCAGGAGGGGTGCCCCTTATCACGGCACACTTATGGGGAAGCTTTGTTCTGGAGTGGATGTCATAGAAACCGGAGGGTGGGAAAGTGGGTACTGGAGTTTGGGGGGGGCAGTGGTGAGCAACTCTCTTAAAGACTTCAGTCAGGACTACTTAAGCCCTAATCAACCTCTTTCTCTTTCCTATACTGGATTTTCCATAAATAGTACTAAAAATCTGTATTTTTTTTCCTTAAAAGGGGTCCAAACAAACTCCACTGTGAGAACCATGCTATAGGCTACACATTGCAGGAGCTTCTGATTACCTGGCATTTCATCTAATGGATTCCTTGCCATATTTCACCTTCCCTGTGTTTCCCTCTTTATCTCATCTCTCTCTAAGAATAGTTTCCTGAAATTCTGCTTAAGAAGAAAGGGGAAGGCAGCAACATTTTGGGGGTACCAACTATAGACCAGGCACTTTGATGTATCATTTCTTTTTATACTCTTGTCAATCCTGCAGGGCTGGTATTGTACAGAGAAGAGACATGAGGTTCAGAGCGGGAAAACGCTCTGTACGAGACCATGTCTTCATTAAATGGCAGGACCAGTATTAGAATTCAAGTGAATCCAATGCTGGCTCCAAAGACCAAAATATGACAATGTGTATAAATGATTATGATGATGCCTGATATTTCATAGGTGCTCAATAAAAAGAAATGTTTAGTACTGATGTTATTATCACACACCACGTAATTATTGGTTTATATAAGCTACCTCTTCCCTTTTCATACAATTATGGACGTGTAGAACTCAAAGGTCATTGAGTCTGACCTGCTACGAGGACAGAAATCCTCTCAGCAATGTCCCCACTAGTTGTGCAGACTGCTTCTGTTTCACCCCTTTTCTTGATGGGAAACTCACTACCTACTATCAATCGGATAGCTCTACTTTGAGCAGGGTTAAAACCTGCTTTCTTATGACATCATCACTCTTTCCAGCTGCCTCACCCCATGGCAAGAGTTCGGGCAGACGAAGATCTGTATTTTCTTTTCTACAGGCTAAATACCCCCAGTTTCTTTGTCCTTTCCTCATAAGACCTGGCCTCAAATCACTTCGCTTTTATAGTCACCCCCCTCTTCTATTTAGCTTTGATCTATCACAGTCAAAACCTCTTCAAGACCTCCCGACCCCTGCTTCAATGACTCCTCACCAGGCTAAATGCAGTTCTGTATCCTTTCACGGCCTCCTCAGTCACACATCCCTGTTTTCTGCCAGCTTGTAACTCTCTCCCGTTGACATTTTCAAGCAAATGATACAGTTCCAAAATGTCCTTGACCTACACTGTGAACACATATCCTCGTACTGAAGTGAAACACGCACATGGGCTAGAAGGAATGCCAAGGCCAGACCGCCTTCCTCCCCAAACACAGAATTAGGCCAGTAGTACATTGCCTCAAGCTGCCTTTGCCAAGGCCAACCTGTGTGGCTTGGCTCTTTCCTCATGCGTGTGGAAAGAACACAAAGTATCCTTCTATTTTTTCATAAGCTTGACTTTATGACTGCTGTTGGTGATGAAGGTCTATTTATCTGAAAAACTGTCTATTTCCTAATTAAGACCTGTCTCTAAATGGTGACTCTGTGTCCAGGGTCCAGCAGA
This sequence comes from Desmodus rotundus, assembly GCF_022682495.2. Classification (NCBI taxonomy): domain Eukaryota; kingdom Metazoa; phylum Chordata; class Mammalia; order Chiroptera; family Phyllostomidae; genus Desmodus; species Desmodus rotundus. The sequence goes on from NC_071389.1 coordinate 32,515,813, forward strand.
GAAAAAAGGGAAGAAAATCTAACAGGAGGCAGACATACCTGGGCTTGTGCCCTGGCTCTTGTGTGTGGCTTTGGATACCTTACTCTGTGTCTCTGGCCTCAAACTTCACACGTCCAAAATGAGTGAGTGAGGCTGAAATACCTCCAGGGACTCACGTCAAATGCAACCAGGCACTGTGCTTATGGGCTCCCTCTTCTGGTGTGGAGAGCTCCCTGAGAGTCCCTGTACCAGGAAGGACACAAGGGGCTCAAAGGACAGAGTCAGAATTAAAAAGGGGCCAGTTTGTAAGCTTTCCTTTCACATTGCAATTTTCAGGGCATGTGTGTCTTCCTCACTAATTGAGGAACATCCTAAGGGCCTGGAACACCTATTATGCAGTCCCTGGCATAGAGTACATGGAGTAGCTCTCAGTAAAAATTTGCTTCAAGTCAACTAAACCATTCCTGAAATCCACATTACCCTTTCAAACCCTCAAGCCTTTGCTCATGTTGGCCTCCCTGTCTAGTTTAATCTCTCATGATATTTGTGGAGGTCCCTTCTTACTCCTTAAGACCTCCCCGAGGTCTTCTCTGCACACCGACTTCCAAACCTAGCCCCCTTCTCTCCCTTCCTCAGAGCAGAATAAATATTGCATTTTGTTCTTCCAATGCACCTTGTAAAACATACCTTCTGTATCACGCTCTGTCTTAATGGACCGTTTCCTCCTGTTTCTTGCGAGATCCTTACTCAAGGACAAGACTGTGTGCTTTCATCAGTGTGTCTCCAGTGCCCAGCACAAAGGCCTGGAAGGAATGTTTGATGTCATCTAGTTCAAATGATTCAATATCCCATAATTCTCACTGCAGTGACCCTGTTAGGTAGGAGTTAGTGAGCACGGAAGTAAGCATGCTCCTTCCTCTCCAGGACTTTCCCCCTGCCACACCTTTGGGGTTCTCTCCTTTGTGATTTTGCTCCGACCATCTCTGCAGCCAGCAGTACTGTCCGTCCACCTCTTCTGGGAGACCTTCCTTCTTTTACTGCCACACCCAGGATCATCGTCTCCTCCTGACTCCTACAGCTCCTACTATCTGTGCCACTTCTGTAGAGATCAATGAAGACTAACCTGGTGACAAGCCCATTTAACCTGCAGTTCCCTGACATATGTGTGCACCACCTAGTGGCCCAAGCAGATAAGTGTAGGCTATTGTTTTAACCTGTAGCTCTAGATAGAATGGCAAAATCTACAAGTTCTATGTGCAAATCAAAACAAAATTGTATGCTCAAGAATCACTGTGTAAGAATTTTTACTGAAGAAACTGGGATATCCAAGTAATTACCTCAAAAGCTTCCAAAAATAAAAGGAATAAAGTGAAAGGGAAAATTTCCAGTACTAGTCTACCTAGTACAATACGCAACGTTAGATGGAGGAAGTGAAGCCAGTGATCTAGGCAGGTTCAGAAGGCTGACAGGGCCTGTGGGGATGACAGCTGGGCAGCTCAGCCACTAGCCAAACAAAAGTTACGGTCTAAGGAAGGCAGGGCCTTCACATGTTGTGTGGTAGCAGTGTGTATTTTGTGGAGTGCGTGTGTTTGGCTAAGTGTATGTGTCTTGTGGAGTGAGGGACATACCTCCTCAAATGAAAGAACTCCACAACTAGACAGAGAGAAATGTGTCCACTTGTGCCGGTGCAGTATTCCCTGGACGCTTAGAGGAGTGTGGGAGTACCAGGAACGGGTCAATTAGGAGTTGATGCGTGAACTCCTGGCTGTGTGGAAGCCCAGCATCCAGCCTTCCCTGGTAGAAGTGGTGCCCCATGGACATTTTGGAGAAACCCATTGCTGTGCTTAAGCACCATGTGATGAATGCTACATCATAACTCCATGAAGACCATTAGGGGTTGGGAGTTCCAAAGACAACAGGAGCAATCTCTAAATTTGATGCCAGCCAGGGACGTCCAGAGCATCTACAGTGGACGCTGAAGGAATCGTCTACCAGATCCTCACTCCAAGAGTTATTCCCACCCCCCATGCATTCCGTGGAAGCTGTTTTGTTAATACAAAGTCACCCCGCCTCTGGTCACAGCTGACGGCTCCAAGAGCAAAAGTACTGAAAGGTGGGCCAATTAGAAACCTTACCCAGGAATTTCAGATTTTTTATGGGTTCAATTTATTCCAAACAAAAACTACTGTTGTCCTAAGTTAAAGAACCTATCTTTACTTTTTTTTGTAATTATGACAATAACATATGCTTATTTTTGTCATTTTCTACATTTTTAGAAAATTCAGAAAGTGCAAATTATAAAATCCCACTACTAAAAGAGAAGCACAGTTAGCATTTTGGTGTATTTTCTTGTCATTTTTTTGTTTGTGTATATTTAATGGGATCATTTTTATATATAAAAATAAAATGTTTTAATCTTTGCAACAATATGTTATTCTTTTGTCCCAGGCCAAGTCTTTACTTTGAAGTATAATGGTGTAAGTCACATATATTTATTGTCATAACTGATATGTTTGCTTTATGGCTGTGATTTTGTTTCTAGTCCTTTTTTTTTTTTAAGGAAGGGGGCATTAATCAGCAAGACATCAGCAGGATACCACTTGGTTATTTTGTCACAAGGAGGCAGTTTGAAAGGCCCAGCTACTGCAGCCCGATGATGTAGACAAAGTCATAGGAATCTGGAGAAATCTCTTCCAGGCAATAGCCAACCTGGAAGATACTCTTCTTCATTTAGGAAGGTCCTCTGACTGCAGCTGCAAAAAGCATTTTGTAGTAAGAGCGCCAGGCTCAAAATCAGAAAGATAAAGATGTGACTCCTGATTCTCTCTGGCTGTGTTTGGTAGGCATGTTACCTGAGCTAGCTGGCAATTAGGTACTCCATCCATAAAAGGAGTGTGGGCCAAATCTCCGGAAGCCTAACAGGAAGGAGAAGCTGAGAGAAAGAGCAAGAAGAGTTCTGAAGAAGGTCAATAGGCAGAGTGGGGAGCATGTTGATTGAGAGCTAGGATTTCTGAGTTCAGGCTACAGCTCTGTCCTGCCTCCAGCTGAGACTTTGGGCTTCTCACCATCTGGCATCTAGGATTTCACAATAGCACCTTCAGGGGTCTCCATGCTTCTACTCTTGCCTCCTCCAGTTAATCCACATTCCAGCTGGAGTGGGATTTTTTTTTTTACTCTTTATTCTATTACAGTTGTCCCAATTTTTTCCCTCTTGCCCCTTTCCACCCAGTCCGCCCCTTCACCCACAGTCAATCCCCTCGCCATTGTCCATGACCATGAGTCATTCATACACGTTCTTTGACTAATCCCTTCTCCTTCCTTCCACCATCTCTTCTCTCTCCTCCCCTCCTACAGCTATCAGTCTGTTCCATGTTTCCATGTCTCTGGTTCCATTTTTCTTATTAGTTTATTTTGTCCACTTGATTTCAATTGTAAGTGAGGTCATATGGTATTTGCCTTTCACCCACTAGCTTATTTCACTTAGCATAATATTCTCTAGTTCCATGCATGCTGTCACAAAAGGTAGGAGTTCCTTCTTTGTTTCTGCTGTGTAGTATTCCATTGTGTAAATGTACCATAGTTTTTTAATCCACTCACCTGCTGATGGGCACTTGGGCTGTTTCCAACACTTAGCTATCCTGAATAGAGCTGCTATGAACAGAGGGGTGTATAAGTTCCTTTGAATTGGTGTTTCAGGATTCTTAGGGTATATTCCTAGCAGTGGAATCACTAGGTCACAAGGCAATTCCATTTTTAATTTTTTTTTGAGAAAATTGCAGTTTTCCACAGTGGCTGCACCAGTCTGGATTCCCACCAACAGTGTACTAGGGTTCCCTTTTCTCCATATCCTCGCCAGCACTTGTTGTTTGTTGATTTATTAATGATGGCCATTCTGACCTGTGTGAGGTGAGATATCTCATTGTGGTTTCAATTTGCATCTCTCTGATGGCTAGTGATGCTGAGCATTTTTTCATATCTACTGGCCATCTGTATGTCCTCCTTGGAGAATTGTCTCTTCAGATCCTTTGCCCATTTTTTAATTGGGTTGTTTGTCTTCCTGGTGTTGAGTCATATGAGGTCTTTATATATTTTGGAGATCAAACACTTGTCCAATGTATCATTGGCAAATACGTTCTCTGATACAGTTGGTTCCCTTTTCATTTTGATGATGGCTTCTTTAGCTGTACAGAAATTTTTTAATTTGATGGAGTCTCATTTAGCTATTTTTTCCTTTATTGCCCTTGACCTAAGAGATATATCAGCAAAAATATTGTTACATGAGATGTCTGAAATTTTACTGCCTATGTTTGCTGCTAGTACTTTCATGGTATCATGACTTATATTTAAGTCTTGTATCCATTTTAATTTTATTCTGGTGTATGGTGTAAGTTGGTGGTCTAGTTTCATTTTTTTTTTTTGCATGTACCAGTCCCATTCTCCCAACACCACTTGTTGAAGAGACTGTTTTTACTCCATTGTATGCTCCTGCCCCCTTTGTCAAATATTAATTGACCATAGAGACATGGGTTTATTTCTCTCTCCTGGGCTCTCTATCGTGTTCCATTGATCCATGTATCTGTTCTTATGACAGTACCAGACTGTCTTGATTACATGGCCTTGTAGTAGAGTTTGATATCAGGTATTGTGATCCCTCCTACTTTGTTCTTCTTTCTCAAGATTGCTGAGGCTATTCAGGGTCTTTTTAGGTTCCATATATATTTTTGGAATATTTGTTCTAGATCTGTGTAATATGTTATTGGTATTTTAATCAGAATTGCATTGAATCTATAGATTGCTTTGGGTAGCATGGACATTTTAATGATGTTAATTCTTCTAATCCATGAACATGGTATATGTTTCTATTTATTTGTATCTTCCCCAATTTCTTTCTTCAGTGTTCTATAGTTTTCCAAGTACAGGTCTTTTATATCCTTCATTAAATTTATTCCTATGCACTTTATTTTTCTTGTTACTATAGTAAATGGGCATTTTTTTCTGAGTTTCTCTTTCTGAAAATGTATTTTTGGTGTACGAGAATACCATCAATTTCTGAATATTGAGTTTGTATCCTGCTACTTTGCTAAATTCACTTACTAGGTCGAGTAGGTTTTTGGTGGAGACTACAGGGTTTTCTGTGTATACTATCATGTCCTCTGTGAATAATGACAGTTTTACTTCCTCCTTTTCAATTTGGATGACTTTTATTTCTTTTTCTTGTTTAATCACTGTGGCTAGAACCTCTAATACTATGTTCAGTAAGAGTAGTGAAAGTGGGCAACTTTGTCTTGCTCCTGACCTTAAGTGAAACACTTTTATTTTTTGCCTTTTGAGTGTGATATTGGCAGTAGGTTTCTCATATATGGCCTTTATTATGTTGAGGTATGCTTCCTCTATTCCTACCTTGCTGAGTGTTTTTATCATAAATGGGTGCTATACCTTATAAAATGCTTTTTTCAGCAACTATTGATATGATCATGAGATTTTGTCTTTCATTTTGTTTATGTGATATGTTACATTTATTGATTTGAAAATGTTATACCATCCTTGCATCCCTGGGATAAATCCCATTTGATCATGGTGTATAATCTGTTTAATGTATAGACCACATGGTAGGACACAAACTAAGGCTTAACAAATTTAAGAAAATTGAAATAATAGCAAGCATCTTCTCAGATCACACTGGCTTGAAACTAGAAACCAACCTCAAGGAAAAAACTCAAAAATATTCAAATACATGGAGACTGAATAACATGTTATTAAATAATGAATTGGTTAACAATGAGATCAAGAAAGAAATCAAAAAGCATCTGGAAACAAATGAACACAGAATAACCCAAACCCTATGGGACATACCAAAGGCAGTCCTGAGAGGGAAGTTCATAGCAATACAGGGCTACCTAAAGAAGATAAAAACATGTCAAATAAACCACCTAACCCTACATCTACAAGAACTAGAGGAACAACGACAAACAAAGCCCAGAGTGAGTAGAAGGAAGGAAACAATCAAGATATGAGCAGAATTAAGTGACGTAGAGACTGAAAAAACAATCCAAAGAATCAATGAATCCAGCAGCTGGTTCTTTGAAAAGATAAACAAAATTGACACACCTTTAACCAAACTCATCAAGAAGAAAAGAGGGGACCCAAATAAGCAAAATCTGAAATGAAAGAGGAGAAGTAACAACCAATACCACAGAAATACAAAGGACTATAAGAAATTATTTGCCAAGACTGGACAACCTGGGTGAAATGGACAAACTTCTGGAAAACATACCATCTTCCAAAACTGGATCAAGAAGAAGCAGAAAGCCTGAACAGACTGATAACAACCAGTGAAACTGAAGCAGTAATCAAAAAACTCCAAGGCATACAAAAGCCCTGGACTGATGGCTGGCTTCACAGTTGAATTTTACCAAACATGCAAAGAAGAAGTAACACCTATCCTCCTCAAACTATTCCAAAAGTTCAAGAAGAGGGAAAGCTCTCAAACTCTTTTTGGAATTATCCTAATTTCCAAACCAGGTAAAGGCACAACACAGAAAGAAAATTACAGGCCAATATCTCTGATGGAGCCAGATTTCTAGAATGTACATCTAAAAACTCATCAGGGCTTCTCAGAATCAAGTCTACCTCTTTAGCTACTCTTAAGGACTTCCAGGAGCCACCTTCCATCTCTTGTTCTCTGACTCTCAGCTCCACCCATCATGAACCACTTCCAGTTCCCCAAATTGGCTGTGCTCTCTAGGCCTTTGCACATATGGTTCCCTCTTCTTCGCACAACAATCCTGCATCCAACCTTCTTTGCCTGGCTAATTCTTATTTGTTATTCAGCTCTCAACTCACCTGCCATCTCTTCCGTAAAGTCTTTCTTGATCTGCAAAGGTTGGACTGGATCTTGTCCTTTCCCCGCGACCTTCCCCATCAGAGTACCATCACATTGCATTTCCCTGGCCTGTTTACTCCTCCATCCTCTCCTCTGGTTTGGGGAGCTCCCTGAAGGCAGAGGCTGTGTAATCATTACTTCCTCAAGGACTAGCCTTATCAATACATAATGCTCACTAAACATCTGCCCATCACTCGTTACCAAGGTGACAACTAGACAGTGTCCTAGTGAACTGATTGGAAGAGGTCTTTAGTTTAGTCCCCCCCCCCCCCCGACACACAGGCACACCCACCCACACATGCCCCATAATTTTTCATAAATCCCTTCTGTTTCTGCCTTGGGGTCCTAAGGATTGGACCACACAGAATTTGGCCTTCTTCATCTGGAAGGGTAATTAGGAGGCTATGGTTGAAAATGGACTTTTCATTTTGGTCACGAACTGCATCGCAATTACTTCCTAGAATAAGAAAGGGACATGGTGTTCTGGGAGCTTAGGGACTGTTTGATGTGTAGGGTTCTGCGTGGTAGAAGAGAATAGTCACTGATTATGTGTTCTGTTTTGCTTTCTGCATTTCATGCAGGATAGCTATTTGGGGAAAAGTCAGCCTTTCGTGGCACAGACTGGAGATGATTTAAACAAGAGCACCAGTAATCCCTGTGCATTCTCCTGTCACTGCAGAAGCCAGGCATCATGGGAAGGACCTGAGGATCAGCACCCTCCCTGAACAGGGGTCACAGGGGCATAACACATTTGGCTCAGGCCCCTCCTCTTCCTGCAGTCCACTCCCCTGCTCAGCTCCCCCACCAACCCTGCCACCATTCTCACTTTCTAGGCATCAAGGGATCTCATGCCCTCACCCTACCCTTCCCCAAGCATAGCCTGTCCCTTAGAAAATATTTCAGGTGGTGCTGGCCTCTCTCTAAAACCCACTACTGCTGATCTCTCTTACTCTCATCTAGCTTCCTCACTGGCTTCAGGATTGACCATTCTAAAATTAAACTGGCTTATTTCTTAGAATAATTTAATGATCCCATTGCATTTCTGATAGACATGAATTTTTAGCTCGATATTCAAAGAGGGTATGAAAAATCTCCACGAGTTTTATGTGCTAAAAGGCAGTTTTATATTTTAATACAACCTCCTATTTAGAAAATAAACAAGTTATCGATTATTTTCAGAACCAAACTTCAGACAATCGAGGTGGGCATGATCACGTCAGTCAGTGCCACGTGTAGCAGACGGACTGGCAGGGGGAAGAAGTGGGGAGAGCTAGTCACTTCTGCGAGGACAGGCAGCAGTGGTTATGAAAGTTTGGAAAGCACTGTCCCACGGCCCCGGGCTCACGCCTCACCCCACTGAAATGGGACAGGGCCTTCCATTTGCCTGACCATACTGCACACCACACTTTCTGTGTCCATAGTCCCTGCCACCCACCCTTGACATGTCCTATTTCTTATGCTAAACAACTGCTGTGCACCACAGCTTTCCCACACAGCACTGTGCTTTCATTCTCTGGCTCTTCATTTATTTATTTGTAGTTCAGCAAGTGTCAATGGAGTATCTGCTCTGTACCAGGCATGTTGCTGAGGACAGGGAAAGACACAGTCCCTGTCTTCAAAAGATAGTTAATAGTGAAGTGGGGAAGACAGACATATTAAGCAAATAATCATACAATGTTAATTAAAGTTAGAGTAAGTGCTCCAAAGCAGAATATGGGTCGAGGTATTATGGCTAGGGTTCAGAAGATCCTGGAAGCCTCACCTGGTCCCCGGCTCATGGCTGGACGCCAGCCCCAAGCATCCCCCAACCCCACCACTTTCTGGGGGGAACCTGAGCAGTGGCTAAGTCTCAGCCTCCCTTTTGGGCACCTACTCCCATCAGGATAACAAAAAAATGTATTACCATCTTACCCAGGGAGAGAGTGAACATCACTCGAGGCTGAAATAGAACCCCACGAGTAGGGGTTAAAGTCTGCGGGGGGCAGAGTGGGGTGGCAGACCAAAGCCGGGGCTGCCCATGTGAGATTGCTTCAGTGTGTTGCGCTGAGTAGTTTCTACTCCTGTAGCTTCCTGTTATTGGAGAAGCCAGGCAGGCAAGTGGCTTTCATCCCCAGGGCAGCTTAAAAGAGCATTCTAGTTCAATCTCTGGCAGCCTGCACAAAAGCAGAGCAAGCGACTATGGAAAAGAGCATACAAAACTGCAAGACATCTTGGAAGTAAGATTAATAGCAGCAGTGGCTGTAGCAGCTGCCATCGGCTGAGCGTTTCCTATGTGCCAATCCTCACTATCTTTTGAGGCAGGCATTGCTACCACTTTTTTTTACAAATGAAGAAACTCAGGGTCAAGCGGTTAGGTTACTTGCCCAAGGTCACAGCTGCTGAGTGGAAAAACCTAGATTCAAACCCATACTCTGAAGCCCATTCTCAGTGAGTGGTGAGAGCAGTTCATTGTGGGAAATGAGGTAACAATCTTGGCTGCTTCCCAGGTTTCCAGGCAGAGGAGCCATGTGAGCCATGGTGGGTGACTGTAGGATCCGGGCAGCCTCTGTACACGGTGGGGTGATAGAAGCTGCCATTTAAACGGGACCTTTCTACTTTTCCTTTGTAGAGCTCACAGTTTGAAATTCTGTATTTACCTGTGTTTATTTTGATTGATGTCATTCTCATTATAGTCTAAGCTCCATGACAGAAAGGACGGGGTTTAGCTCTGCTGGCAGAGTGGACTCTGTCTAAATATGTGATAAAAGATTGCATATGGAAGGCTAGCTCAGATTTTTAGAGAGGGCTAGATAAACAGCTGAAACCCTCCCTCCTGCTGGAGAGAAATGACACATCAGGAACCCCAAACAGTCAGAGGGGAGCTTGTGCTGGGGGACTTCACCCTCCCCAGCTCCGGAGGAAAGTCCTGTGTGTGTAGCAAGAAACAGCAGGAGGAAGGCTGTCAGTCATGAGTCAGAAGACTCCATGCCAGGGCAGACTGGTCCTTCCCACCTCTGCCCCAGTGACATGAGGCCATGTGGGGACCTTCAAGAATAGACACGGCATCTAATAGTGAGGGTGCAACCTAGTGCAAGGCTGGGGAGAACACATATGTGGCCGACACATGCCCACAGTACATCATCTAAGTCAGGGGTGTCAAACTCGTTTTCACCGGGGACCACATCAGCCACGTGGTTGCCTTCAAAGGGCTGAATGTAATTTTAGGACTGCATAAATGTAACTACTCTTTAACTGTTAAGTGAGAGCTTGGAGCTGCCGCCAGGTAGAAACAAGGTGCTGGACCACATAAAGCAAGGTAGAGGGCCGGATTCAGGCTGCAGGCCTTGTGTTTGCCACCTGTTATCTAAGTGATTTGATATATCCCACATTACAGTTAGGTGTTTACACACTAGTCTTTCTTTTCTCCCCACCTGTACCTCTTCTCTCTCCCTTTCCTACCCTCTAACCTCTGCCTTCTCCTCCAAGGTCAGGAGCTGGGTATTTTTCACTCAGCTGTATTCTCCCTCTCTCTCTCCTCTCCCTGTCTCCAGCACCAGGGCCTCAACAAGTTTGTTGCAGATGTAATTTTTTGGCTTATAATTAAATCAAGTTACATGATTATAAATTCTATTTTTTAATATGTTTTGAGTAAGTCACAACTTTTCTTTTGTAGAATCAAACTTTAGAGTTTAAAATATATGCCTTTTTAAGCCTTCGATTTTTTCTTTAAATCTGTGGATACGCTTTGACCTTAAGGTCACCAAGAGCCAGCACCAGTGAGGCTAACCCACGGCTCAGCCTCCCGGGGTATCTGAGCCCAGAGCTCTGGAGATCCCCTAGCCCAACCACTTTATGTCAACGAGAAGCGAACAGTCCACAGAGGGGAAGGGAGCTGGTCAAAGCCGCCTGCACATTGTTCTCATTGTTGGCTTGTGTGCCTCCTTCAGATGAGTGGAAAGAAGGGAGTTATGCTGATATCCTAGTGCCTAGAAAAACCTAGATTCCTAGAAAAAAATTGTTTAAAAAAGCAAGGGAGGCGGGTGAAGGAGTGAAGGCAGGGGGCACTTTAGTTAGGAATTTGTTCAGAGTTTCGATGTCCTGTTGTTTACTTGATTCAACTGGTTTTAAGTGAGGGGTTATCAAGACTTCCTTTAAGACGTAGAAATTGAAATAGCCCCTAAAAGATAGAGTATTTTGCTTTTCCCTGAGAAAGTGCAGCCAACTTTTAAGACAGACTAGAAGGACAGGAACCTGGACTGGCCACGAGGTCCTGGCTACCCTTTGTGTCTGGGAGCTAGTGAGTCTGTTTATACTTGACATTTGGTTCTTAAGACTGTCAGGGTATCTCCTTGAAACAGTTCATTCTGTCTGTTTCCTTAACTATTTGTTTATTTAATATGTAACAGTGAGTCCAAAAACTAATTTGAAGAAGCTTACAATAAAATAATGTAATAAAATAAAAACCATTTAACTAAAGACAGGGAGAAAAAGAAAAATAAGAATAGGAGAAATTAGGTGATGCTAGGTGTGAGATCATAACTCACAATTAATATTCTAAGATTCTTTGTTCACTTGCTAGAGGTGGGGTACAGCTTTTAGCGATCTAGGCACAGTGGACAACTCAGTTTTACGATTCCCAAAGAAAAGCAAACAACAAATGAAACAGTTGAGTCACAGAGTCTCCACCTTTCCGGACCTGAGGTCTGAGGGAACTCTCTTCTTCTGGCCCTGAGAAGGGGTGTTCTGGGGCCTAGCGGGCGGTAGGCCTTGGCCAGGTCGTGCAGGGTCACACCCGAAGAGCTGTGTTTGGAGCCGGCAGGCCTGACTCCCACGTCGCTTTTGAATAAGGCGGGCGGAGCAGAGATGGGTGAGATGTGGTGTCATGAGAGCCCGAGGGCCGGAATAAGAGGCCACAGGTCTGGGCCCAGGATAAAAGCCAAGGACAGTGAGCACCAGCCCTCACTTGTACATTCCCCAGGGGCGATGCTCTTGAACGAGTTACTTAACCTCTCTCTCACTTCCACATTTCTAAAACAGGGATTAAAAGAGTTTGAATGTCACTCAGAATTTTTATATTATAACAAATAGTACTATGTTATGGGATAAATATAAAATCCACGTCTTTTTAAAAGATAATACACAAGTGCCCTGGCCAGGTACACCAAGGTTTGGGGTTTGATCCCTGGTCAGGGCACATACAAAAATCGACCAACGAATGCATAAATCAGTGGAACAACAAATCAATGTTTTTCTCCCTCTCTAAACATCCATAAATAAAAACATTTAAAGATAATATACAAGACCTTCAAGGAAAAAGTAAAGTTTCAGATTTTTTTGAGCATATCAAGGTCACTTCCCCCTACTCAGCTGGAGGAGTTTGGCGGCTCTCCTAAAAAGATCCTGTCACGCTCATACATAAGTATTCAGTAAAGTCTTTTTCCCCCCATTCTTCAGAATCAGCAAGTGTGGAAAGGAGTTCACAGCAGCTCTGCACAGAACTGTGCTAAGGACTGAATGAAATAATGGATCAAAAACATGTGGAAGCCAGAAGCCGTGTGCTCTGGCCCCAGCTTTCCCATTTACTTGCTGCATGAGCCAATAATTTACCTTCTCTGAACCTGTCTCTACCCCATGCTGGTTAAACGACCATGGGCACCTCAGTTAAATACCAGGGAATGTGTTTAGCAACCCACCTACTAGTAAAGCATTCAGTTTAGTGCTTGGCACATAACCTCTGGGTAAATGGCACATAGTCGGTTAAGACTTTTATTTTTAATTCCAAGACTTCTTGCTTGGAAAAAGCCTTTCTCCCCCTCTCTACCCATATATAACTTCTCTCTTATATCATCATCTCCTGGAAGCCTCTCTTCTCCAAGGCTGGGTTAGGTGCCTCCTTAAGGCCAGCCTCTCAGCACCTTGTGCTACCCTTGGCCACAGATGTCATCATAATTGGGTTGCAATATCTGTGAGCTAACTGGCTGGAAGCTCTTTGTGGGCAAGGATGCTGTGTGATACAGATTGGTATCTCCAGCTCCTGCCCCTGCACTTGGCACAGAGCAGGCCCTCAGTCACGGCTGCTGAATTGCACGCAGCCAAGGAGCTCCTGTGGAATATATCACGACATTCAGAATATGACTCCGGCCCTGAAAGGGAGGCATCATTAATCTGTGTTCCCGCCCGGTTAGAGGAGTGCCGCCGCACGATGTCAGAGTTACACGTACTGCAGGAAGTGAAAGTGCCAGGCCGTAAAAGTCCATTTTCTGCACTTGACCGGCTCTCCTGGAAGTTCCATTCCATGCTGGCTGACCGCAGCTTTTCCATAGGAAGTTGCCAGCTTGATTGTGGAGAAAGAATCCAGATCTAATTGTTCTTTATAAGCCTGGACAGAAGGTATTGTTGCTTGAAAAATAGACTGTCTAAATTAATTTTCCTGAAACAAGCATCTTTGCCAAATATAAGCAATGCATAATAACAACCCGTAATTAAAAGCAAAATGATACCTTTTGTTATGTGGGGAAAGCAAATGTGTTCACACACACAAAAAAAACCCACCCCAAAATGTTATTTTCTTGGAACTCCAGGAACACATCTCGAAGTCTGACGAGAGGGACGTGGCTATGCGTGTGCGTGGGTGTGCAGGGGCGGGGCGGGGGGGGGGGTCTTCAGAGCGGTGCGGGGAAGATGCCTCTTCCTGTCTTTCTTCCTTTCTCTTCCTTTGCTTTTGAAAACTAAGTCGCTCCTCTCTGATTTCTGAACAATGCAGACAGAATATTCTTAAATCCTGCTATACTTATAACAGACGGGAATTAAGAAAGTGAGGAGAATGGACATTTATTGAACTGCCCTTATCTTCCCTTGGCTAACTTCCCTAACCTATTTTTAATCTATTTCGATTTACACACACACGTATATATACTTATAATTATATATACATATATGTTAAACCGATAAATCCTTTCTAGAAAAGAGCTACGATGTTAAAAACTGTAATCGAACATCTACTCTGTAACAAAAGTTTTATTTATGTTTCCTCATTTTATCTTCACAACACCCTCAGGGGGCAGTGATTTGACCCCATTTTGGAGACGAGGAAACTGATCCTCAAAGAGCTTCAGTAAACTCCCTGAGTCACATAGCTGCTAAGTGATGGAGCTAAGATTTAAGCCCAGCTTATGACTTTGAAGCCTATGTCCTTAAAAGTACTTTCCATAGTATGTATCATTAAATAATATTAATTATATAAAAATAAAGAGAAAAATACACAAAAAGCTCAACATCTTAACAGCCACTTCCATTTCTTCCATGCTGATTTCTAGTTCTAAGTATTTGTGCTTGTAATGCAGGGCTAATAATTATATATAAGAAACAAAGATGTAGTTGTGGCATAAATGTGATTTTGCTACTTTCTGTATTCTGTCATTTTTAGGTTACATTATATCATAAGAAGTTTTGCAATAGTATTACATAGTCACTATAAACATTATTTTAATGAGTTCATAATGTTCCATTTAGTGAAAGTACATAGTTTACTTAAATACAGGACATTTAGGCTGTTATTATTTTGGTATTATAAATGACATTACAATAAACATCTTCCTGAATATTGTTTTTTTCTTCATTTGGATTAGATTATTTCTCTGGGATGAATACCCAAGAGTGGAGTTACTGGGTCACAAAGTATGTACCTTTTTATTACTCTTGATACATATTGCCAAATTGCTTTCCAGTAGGATCATTGCAATTTCTACTTCCAAGAATAGTGTGTGAGATAAAGATTTCACTGTAGCCTTGCCAGCATGGAGATTATAACTTTTAAAATATTTTTCTTGTTAATGTAATAGTTATCATATGTTATCGGACCATTATTTTAATTGTCTTTTTTTTTAAAGGTGATTCAGTGGGTTTGAATTCTTTTTCATTATCTTGTTCATTCACTGTGTTTCCTATAGTGAGAACTGATTTTTCACACTTATCTGTCTGGAATTAAAATTTTAGCTCCCTTTTATTTTAAAGGAGACAATCACCTCTCCGGAGATAACCACCTCTCTTGTTCTTGGTTCACTATCTTTGGTGGCACTGGAAATACCCAGAGTAGCACCAAATAAAATGCTTACCCTAAATAAAAAGGTCATTTTTAAAGTATCCAGTCAAAGATGGGTCCCACTGAAAGTTGGAAATGCACGTCTAGATCACGTGGTAGAGGCTCGCTAGGGTCTAAGGATGCTCTGGGCTCCTCCCAGCTCCTTTAATCCCTTCTAGGGACTGATGATGTCACTTCCCACGGAGCAGGAGGAGGAGCTCTGCAGGGTCTGCAGGACGACTGGGCCACTGTGCAAGGGGTGGGTCTTTCCCCACGATCCCCCTAGGTTTCTCACTGCAAAGGTTCTATGGAAGAGAATATTCTAAGGGCTTCCTGCTTGGGAGGAGGTATTCTTCTCACTCTCAGAGGAAGTCAAGCAGGAGTTTCCTTGAGGTTTGAGAAAAGGAAGCCACGTTGTCTTGCCTCATCGGGCCAAAGGGAGTTCTCTCAGAACACGGGCTGAAGTTCCACACTGGAGCCTACCAGTTTCAAGTATTTGTGTGTGTGTGTATTGTGTTTGCTGTTTTGTCTTGTTTTGAGGATTTGGGGGGCAAGTGTTATCTTCTGTGGATATGTTCCCTTCTGAGCATTTGAGGGAAAGATTTGTTTTAGGCCAGGATTTTGGAGGTCAGGACCCTGAGCGGTAGCCATCTACTCCCTATCTGTGAATATCACTGGCTCCTCATTTGGATGCTTCCAGAGGATAGTAGTTACTCAATCTGCCATAGAAGCACGTTGCTTAGCAGGTACTGCATACACAGCTTCGTGCTAAGCACTGGGACAGGATGGGAAGTGGGCACAGATGAGCACTTTCTTGGGCCAGGCGTTTTGTGTACATTGGCTCACAAAGGCCCCACAGTATTATGAGGTATGTTTCCTAAATCTTTTTTAAAGGTGAGGAAACTGAGGTTCAAAAACATAAAGGGAATTATCTATGATCACACAGTTATAAGTTGGTCTCCCTGACTCTACTTTCACTGATCTCAACCCATTCTTGACCCTGCAACAAGAGTGCAATTTCAAAAATGCAAATCTGACATGCTGCTCCCCTTTTTAAAAGTCCCCAATGACAAAATAGCAATATCTAAACTACCTAATGTGATCCCCGCCTGTGCCGGCCTCTGCAGCCTCGGCGCTGGCCACCACTGCCCTGAAGTCTGGGCTTCCAGCAATACGTGCTGTTCCCTTGCTGCACCCTTCCGGCCACAATCTTTCCCAGTGAGCTGCTTCCCACTCTTTTTTCGAATCTCAGTTTATATGTTACTTTCATTGTTAAGCTGTATCTGACCTCCCCAGACGGGTTTGCATGTCATTCTTCCATGTTCATACCACACTCTATCATAGCACTTTAGCTACCATCCTATAATTCTCTGCTCATGTTCTCACTCAACTGTGAGCTCCTCGAAGGCAAAAATGGCCTCATTCATCATTGTAGCCCTAGCATTTAATCATAGTGCATGGCACAAAGTAGATGGCTGCTGGGGACTGAATATTTGTGTTCCCCCCAATTTATATGTTGAAAACAAATCCCTAATGTGATGGTATGTGGAGGTGGGGCCTCTGGGAGATGATGGGTCATGAGGGTGGAACCCTAATGAATGGGGTTAGTGCCCACATAAAAGACACCCCAGAGAGATCCTCCCCACTTCTGCATGTGAAGACACAGCAAGAAGATGAGCATCTATGAATGAGGAAGCAGGCTCTCGCCAGATCCTGAATCTATCAGTGCCTTGATTTTGGACTTGTAGGCTTCATAACTGTTGTACCTAAATTTCTCTTATTTAATAAGCCAACTGGTATATGGTATTTTTTGTTACAGCAGCCAAACAGACTAAGACAATGCCCATAAAGACACTTCAATAAATTAATAAGTGAGCAGAAGCAGAAGAGACTATAGAGCCAGCAAACAGACTGCAGTCCAAGAGGTCAGGGGTTTTTTTCTTTTTTCTTTTTGTCAGCACTTTGAGGTGCTGGATATTCCTGTTCAGCATTCAGTAGATGACTGGTGGAATAAATAATAACAAGTTTGGATCACCAATAAACAAAGTGGAAGGCATTATTTGTAGTTGACCAGCCTTTGTTTCTCAGAGGTAGTCCCTCAGAGGACCTTCTGGCCCCAGACCACCTACCAGCATCCTGCAGAGGACCAAGCATGGGCTTTGCAATCACACACTGGGTAACTCCTGGCTCTGCTCTGTTCTAATACTAGTTTTCCAGCAGCTACCCTTGAGCAGATGCCAATCACATTTCAGGCACCTCACTTTGTGCTTTATTTCTCGTACCTCAAATCTCTTACTCTTTAACAAACCCAAAATGCAGGCCTCACCCTTCTTACACAGATGAGGAAACTGAAGTTCAATGCGTTTTCGTTACTTTTTCTCGGCAGCAGAGTTAAGAAGTTCTGGCCTGGGGATTCAAACCCAAGGCTCACTGATTCCAGAGCCCATGCTCTTTATATTACATCATGCTTCCCTGCCTCTGATAGCCTTCCAGCTACGAGTGTACTGTAGGTGAAGAACAAAATACAATAAATTATTTGCATTCTTCTTTCGAAGCATTGCAGTTTCTCTGAATCAAACTCCTTTTCTTCCCTGAGCCAGCTCCTATGTGTGGGCAGATGGCAGATGGTGACAATTGTCCACTGCTTCTCTGAATATCACATTTGTATCCTATTCAAAAACACACTTACAAAGATGTGTCTGTGGATATAGATGGAGCATGGAATAGAGCACATGCTTTTCTTCATCTGCCTATTATGTCCCTGAATGTGTCAATATTTTTTCTCTGCAAGTGGAGCACTACTTCGGATCCCCTCTTGTCTCTGCTTCAATGGCTTTGTAATTACCAGGCAAGCAAGAATCCGGCAGCTGGCCCCCTGTGGAGAGAGCACTGGCTCCAGTACTTACACGAGTTGAAAGAAGAAAGAGCGCCTTGTGCTGAGATGGATGTATCAGTGGTTTTTTTTAACCAGATGTGCGCGTGTGCGTTTGGTGTATATGTAGAAAATGTGCGTGTGTGAGAGAGAGAGAAAGAGAACAAAAAACCAGGAGAAAGGAAAGGGAGAATAAAGACCCAGCTCATCTGAATGAGCCCTGGAAGAGATCATCTAGTTCAAGGTCAGCAAACTGCAAAGCTGCAGCTTCACTAGTCTGCTGCCTGTTTCTGCACTGCCTATAGCTAAATATGGTTTATATATATTTTAAATGACTAAAAACAAACATAAAAACTTGTGATGTGACAATTATATGAAATTCAAATTTCAGTGTCCATATGTCCATAAATAAAGTTTTATTGAAACAGTCACACTCATTCATTCACATTCTATGTTTGCTTTTGTGCAACAAGGACAAAGCTGAGTAGCTGAGACAGAGACTGTTTGGTCTGCAAAGCCCGAAATATTTACTCTATTGCCCTTAGAGGAAAAGATTGACAGTTTCCTGATCTAGTGCAAACTCCAGACCCGAGAGCCACCTCGAAGGCGGCGGTTGTGTGCATGTGACTCGCACTTGGCACACAGTGCCGGGTCTAGCACCAAGACCAGACACAACATGGGCAGGGCCCAGTGCAAAATGAAAATGCAGAGCCCCTTATTCAAAAAACAGGATGAAAATGCCATTAAAGGTGCTAAAATATAAATCCTTTTCCTTCTGCTGTTCCTCAACCAATCATGTTTTTTATTTGCTATTTAGTATTGTGTTCCCTTGGGCATAAGCACGGTGGCAGGGTGAGTGAGGACCATCTTGGGTGTCCTGGGCTCTACCCTGAGACTGGGTGTATAAGTGTGCATGGTCCACAGGCTGCTGGGACGCTCACTCTCCTCTCCCACCCAGCTGCCAGCTGGGCGCAAGGAAGCAGAGACAGATATTTCCCATTCCCATGAGCTGGTTGCCCCAATTCAGAGCAGGTGCCAACCCCCAAGGGTATCACAACTCTCACTCTGGGGAGGGCTAGGTTCTTGGATGGGGGTGGGCAAGAGGCTTAGTTCTGATGAGTGGTCCACTGAACATACCCTGTGGCACTGCCATCCTGGGAAGGGAAAGGCTGGCTTCAGCCCAGGGCTCCAGAAGCTGAAGCAATCAGCTTGAGGAGTATGGAGGTGGTGAGAGGCAGGACTTCATGAGCCCAGGCTCCAAGCATCTGGTGCACGCTTTATTGTCTCACCAGATTTTGCTTAGAAAATACAAATTTATAAAGTTACAGCGAGTTTTAAGACAGCAACTGCAGAGCATGAAATCCCAAGTGCAGGGTCGTTCTGAGAGTGGGGCCCAGCACTACTGCAGGGGCACATACCCAGGATGCGGGCCCTGCTGGCACACAGAGGGACTGCAGGACGGTTGCTTTGTGAGTGTTTTTAGACAAGACAGTGTGCCATGGTAGAAAAATACCTGGATGTTCAGCTCTACCCATCCTAACTCAGAACCACTGTTTCCCCACTGAAAACTGTGTATCTCTTTAAGGGTTCAAGTGCAATAGCAGGGAACGACAATGTTCTAAAGCTTGTTTTTAGCCTCACACTTTCTGGGAGCATCCTTAGGCAGCTTAGTCAGCCTCAGATTCTCACTGGCTCCACCACACTAGCTTCCATTTCCATTCCCTGATTCCAGATATTCAGAGGTTTGAGGATGGCGAGGGAAACTAGCCTATGCACCATGAGCTCCCTTCAGAGTTAGTAGATAAATGTGAGATGCCAGAAGACTGCCGTGGGATTCCACAGGTGAAAGTCCAAATGAGGAAGCATGGAGTGTTTCCTGAGCAGAAGGCCCTAAGGCTGTTTGTAACGTGGGTAGAGAAGAGGGAAAGGGGGCTCCGGGGTTCAGACAGAGGCTTCTGCATGAGTGAAGGCTCAGAGACGGAAAGGCACATGTGCACCTGGGGGTGGTGAATATTGCAGTGACTGTACACAGAGGGCAGAGAAGGGGGTGTAGGAGAGGGTCCTGAAACCCATGAGTGAGTAATATAGTCTCCTCTGTTCTACTTAAGGGTTTGCATTTCATTCCTGAGGCCACTGAAAGCCACTGAAACGCTCAGTGATAGAGACAACTTGTTAATGTGTGCCCTTGGCCGTGAACAACCCTGCTTATAGGAAGTAAGAATGGCTCTGTGCTGCCTATCCCCACTGAAGAGGCAAGCACAAGACAGGGGAGAGGGAAATAATGTCTGTAGAATCTACTGTGAGCCAAATTGATGTTAGGAGCTTTATATCTGTGTTGCAACATGTCCTTTTACAGTTGGGAGCTGAGGCTCAAAGAGGTTAGGGGTCACTCGGAAGACCACAAGGAGGCAGAGTTAGTGTTCTGTCTTAGGTCTAACACCCTAATCCAAACCCTACTGGATGCCCCACTCTGCTTTTCAAGAATCCCAAGCAAGCAGCCAAAAGCTGCCTATTTCCCATGGGATGAGCCATAGCCCCTGCCTAAAAGGCTCCTCCAGAACTTCCAGGTAGAAGTGACCATTCCTTTCATTTTGCTGTAGTTGGACCAGGCTATTATTGACATTGCCCACTGAAGACCACGGGACCTTAAGGGCCTCTCTCCTCTCTGTGTTCTCAGTGTCTGGCACGGGGCCTGGTCCAGATAGGTGAATCCTGGTTTTCAGAATGAGTGAGCATATTAAAGACTAGATTCATTCATTAATTAAAGACCTCCCTAATTCATCTTGGAGTCCATGACCCTCCTAACTGGAAGCCAAAGCCAAGAGCAGCCCTCGCAGTTTTCAGGGGAGGCTTGCTGAGGCTAAGGGTGTGCGGGTGGTGTACAGTTCTAGCATCAGAACAAAGTTTACAGCAAATGGTGCCCATAAACAGCACAAGCTACTCAGGCTAATTTATGTTCACACCAGGGCCATCCCAGACCCAAAGCCCAGAGCTCTTCACAATTCCAAAATGATTAAAAGCTCTTTACAATTCCAAAATGATTAAAAGCATCACGCAAGCGCATATTTTCCACTTTTATTAAAAGCACTAAAGCGGGCGGTGCTTCCTGCATGTCAGTGGGGAACCGCTGCCTGACCCAGGGAGAAAAGCCTTTCCTCGGAGGGCCAAGGCAGACTCCTCCACCCCCCGCTGTGGGCAGCCTGCTGCCTCCAAACCCCACTGTCCTTCTCCCCATCAAAGGAGGCTGCCCCACCTCCTGCCTTACCACGATCTGTCCCACCCAAGCCACCTGCGTCTAGATTCTTTTCACTAGCCCACTGTCCTGACATCTCAGCCTGACATCGAAGGCCCTTCACAGGATGGTGCAGACTGCCCTTCCAGTCACATGGCCTGTCTTTCTGAGAGAGACTGCCATGTGCTCAAATACACCAGATGTTTTACCCTCACTCTTCTAAGCCTCTGCTCATGGCATCCCCTGGGCCCAGCATGACTTTCCCTCCTTTCTACAACTGGAAAATACCTATTTCTTACCATTTTAGATCTAACTCAGTTTTCATCTTTCCTCTGAAGTACTGCTGGACTTTTTAAGGCCAAGTTAGCCATTCCTCTTCGTTAAGCTTAGGTCCATTGAAGCACACCTCATACTGGATTGTGTATGCTTGTGTGTCTGCCTCCTCCATGTCTCCCTGGGCTTCAAGCACTGAGCCAGGCTGGCAGAGAGTAGATGCTTGGTGAATATTCCCTAAATGAATGATTCAATGAACTCTACCTTCCCACAATGTGTCCCAACACAGACAACACTGAAGTGTGGTCAAGAAACATGCTCATCTAAGCTGATGACCTCGCTTGTCATTTCTAAAGAATGTAAGGGCCCCAAACCTCATCCACTTGTGTACTTGCACCTACACTCACGTATTCTACCCTTCCTCACGCTGCTGTGGAGAAGCTCTCCCCACCCATACCTAAGGCCATGTCCTCTGTGTTTTCACTTCTCTGACCAGATCCCTTCCCCTCTCCCCTACTCAAGGACATCACTCCAGCTTTTTTTTTTTTTTTTTGCCTATCTTTTCTGCATCACCAAAGTTTTTAAGTTTACTAGATCATTTAGAATAGTATAACAACATATTATTTCTTCCACTAAAAAAACCTCTAGGCTTCACTTCCCCATTCATTACTACTTCATTTTTCTCCTTTCTTTGAAGCAGCCGACTACATATATCACTGTCTCTTGATTCCTCATCACCCTCCCCTCTTGAACTCACTCCAGTAAAACTTTTGTCCCTACCCCACCACTGAAATGCTCTTGCCTAGGTCTCTATGATCCCGTAAAACTAATGGCTGGTTCTAATCTGCATCATACCTGACAGATCAGCAGCACATGGTCCCTCCTCCCTGTGCCACTTTTTAAAAACATGACTTCGGGGACAACACACTCTCTTCGTTTTACCCCCCATTTCACTGGCCCCTCCTTCTACAACTTCTTTGCTGGTTCAACTTCTCCCAGACTTTTTAACCTTGGAATGAGCCAGGGCTCGGGCTTGGGAACTATTTTCTTCTCAAGCTACATTCACTCCTTAAATGATCTCCCTCAATTTAACAGATCCCCAAATTTATACCTTTTGCACTGACTTTTCCTTTAAGCTCCAAACTGATATCCAACTGAATTTTCAATATCTCCATGTGAATGTTTAATAAGCATCTCAACTTGAACATTCTAAAACCACACTCTTGCTTCCCTTCTCCAAATCTGTTCTAACCACAGTCTCTCCCTTCTCATTTAAGGAAATTCCGTAAGCCCATCCTTTCCAATGTGCAGGTCAAAAAAAAACTCAGTGATACCTTTGGTAATATTCTGTAATTCGTGCTCCATATTTAATCTTCCATCAAATCCTGTTGGCTTGGTCTTTAGAATATCCAAATTCTGACCACTTCTCACCCCTACCTAGTTCCTGCTAACATCATTAGTCACCTGGATGACTAATTAGGCACAAGCCCTTTAACTGGTCCTCCTGCTTCAGCACTTGTCACATACTTTAAGACCATTCTCAAAACATCATTTAAATTATAGTAAAACAAGGCAAGTCAGCTCAAAAGCTGAATGGCTCCCACCTATCATAGTAAAAGCAAAAGTCTTCACAATGTCTTTAAAGACCCTATTGGATCTGATGCTCCATTACCTCACTGACCTCCTCCCCTACTCTTCTCCCTCCAGTCACTCCTGTCAGCCACCAGATTCCCTGCTTCTGCTGCTGCTGGAAGGTGCCAGTCATGTCCACTCTGATGGCCACTGTGCTTAGTATTCCCTTTGCTGAAAACACTTTTCCCCAGATATCCACATACTGCCTCCTTACTTCAGTCACAGCGAAGCCTTTTCTGACTATCCTGTTTAAAATCTCAATCCCTTCTTTAGCCTATAACCCCTGTCCACACCCTGTCCACACTCCTGACTTCACTTATTGCTTTATTTTCTTTCATAGCATTTTAGGGTGACCATTGTCTTAGTTTATACCTCTTTATCCAGTGTAATCATTAATAGATTTTTGCTTTAACCTTCAAAAGTGTCCTGGTTGGGGCATAAATTAAATGATCACCCTTACTTTCCATGACCTAGTATACTAAATATTTTACTTGTTTATTTTGCTTACATATGCTTCCCTGTTTTAGAACATAAGCTCTGTGAAGGTAGGAAGTTTTCTATGTTTTGTTCCCTACTTGATCTCTGCTGCCCCAGAACAGTGCCCAACACATAACAGTTGCTCAATAAATATTTGTGAAATGAATACATTCACATTTTACAAATAATAACAGAGGCAGCTGCACCATTGCTTAGTCACTTCTTTTTAAAGACTGGGTCTTGGCCTCAGTTCAAACCAATGCTCCTACGCAGGCCAGGGAACCTATTTTATCTCCAGACCCTCTTAACCCCCCAACTTTCAACACAAAAGTCACAGTGTATCAAGGATCCAAAAGGGGAAGGTCAACTTATAAAGTTCATGCCATCAAGAATCTTAAAAGTGTGACTGATCGACCTTAGCCTCATAGCAAGGAAGTAGTGCTTGGGACAGCCCCACAGCACAAGAAAAACATTCTTCACATGTAAACACTTCACGCCATTACCAAACCCTGCCCCCCACCAAGGCATAACGACTGTGTTCAGTATCATGGGGAGGAAAACACACATTAGCCAGATGGGAGGTTTCGGACGCATGCCTGTGACATTATCTCTAATCATATACAATCTATTTCATATCCGCCTTTTTGTGGGGTTCACAACTTGTAATTATTGCCAGCAGGAAAAAAGACAAAAAAGGAAGGGAAATATTAGAAGGGAGGGGTATAGATAGAAGGGAAAATTCTTTCAGATAGCAATAAACTATGTGAGAAAAATAGGCCAGAGCTTATTAGAAAATATTAGAAACTATATTTGGATTAAAGCTAAGAAAAATGAATTGTACATAAGCTGTGAGCCTTTGCAGTCAGGGAGATCTGATAAGGCTTCCAGATCGCCTCATTACATTGCGTGTCTATGACACTGGAGGGAAGTTATGGAATGTGTCAAATTTATAGCCCAGCCTGGATATTTCATAAATCTGTATAGGACGTGGAAGGACCTCTGAGGTTAATGAGCTCAACTTCACTTTATTATAAAAGAGGAGAAGGACCTGCAGTGCAAGGACTCAAATCCAGGCCTCCTAATTCAGAACACGGCTGATTCCTACAGAAGGCAACACTAACAGGGAGCTCTTTCTTGCATCATTA
Organism: Desmodus rotundus; assembly: GCF_022682495.2. NCBI lineage: Eukaryota > Metazoa > Chordata > Mammalia > Chiroptera > Phyllostomidae > Desmodus > Desmodus rotundus. The sequence continues at coordinate 32,540,365 of NC_071389.1, forward strand.
CCCTGGGTCTTGGAGTGGGAGAGATTTCCTCCAGGCTTGGCACTGGGACCAGGAGGATAGCAGAGCTCAGAGAACATTATGAGGCTCAGAGAGGAACCCCTCCGGACCCAGTGATCCTGACACTGTGGGCGTGCCCTAAGACCGTGGCCAGCTTGTATGTGTGTGCATGTGTGCACACGTGTGCATGGTGTCCATGTGGTGTGTGCATGCACATGCCTCCTGACAGTGCTGAGACACGTTGCAGCACTGCAGCATAGGGCTAAGGCCCCACAGCCAGGCAGGGGCCTTCACTCCTGCTCTCCCTCCCACCAGGTGCCGCAACCTTCTCTTTCCCTCTCTTACTTAGGTTGATACACCCTTGAAGGTGCTATGGAGTTTCCCCTCCCCACACCCAGAACACAGATGGAGTTTCAGTGGTACAGCCTCTGAGCTTCAGTGTCACATCAACCTGTGTCATTGCTCAGAACTCTCTTCACTACTTGTAAAACCTTTATTTCTCTGAGTCTTGGTTTTTGCATGGGTAAAGACTCCTACTTTTGCAGGATTGTGGTACATGTTAAATAATGTACTTACTACTTTAAAGGGACTCATGTAGTCAGAAAATTTATTGGAATAAGAATTTATGTATATTTTCTTGCATTATTCCCTCTTCTCCTTGTCCAAGAAATAGGCTACTAGTTTTCACTTTCTTGTGGATTTTTGCAAGAGGGGAAAGAAGGAGCTGCTTGGAGCCAGTGGTATTCTTATGATTTTATGAAAGCCAGGGTCCACTGAAAAGACAGTGGACTGTGGACATCTTGAAGGGAAAGGAGGAGAGAGGAGGATGGCTTTGAGAATGGGGGATTATTTCTCAAAAAGGGAGAGTATTATGCTGTATGAAATAAGCCACTGAGAGAAAGACAAATACTATATGATTTCATTTATACATGAAATATAATGAACATAATAAACAAACAAAGTAGGAACAGACTGATAAATACAGAAAACATGCTGGCAGCTGTCAGAAGGGAGGGGCTTTGGGGGAGCTGTGAAAATGTAAAGGGATTAAGCAAAAAAAAAAAAAAAAAAAGACCTCATAGGAACCAACAATAGTATGGTGATTACCAGAGGGATAGGGATGTGAGGGGGATGTAGAAGAGGGTAAAGGGGGGATAAATAGTGGTGGAATGAGACTTGAATTTGGGTGGTGAACACACAGTGTAATGCAGATGATGTATTACGGAATTGTACACTTGAGACCTATATAATTTTATTTATGAATGTCACCCAGTAAATATAATAAAATTTAAAATAAAATAAAAAAAATAACAGCAGAAAGAAAGAAGAAGAAAAAATGAGGATAGTTTAAGGGGCCTCTTGAACACCACCAAGAATACCAAGGCTCACATCGTGGGGGTGCCATAAGGAGGAGAGAGAGTGAGCAAGGAATTGAAAATGTATTTGAAAAAATTATGTGGACATAGAAGTCCAGGGAGAGCAGAGAGTCTCAAACAAGATGAACTCAAAGAGGTCCACACCAAGACACATCATAATTAAAATGCTAAAGTTTAAAGACAAAGAGAAAATGTTAAAAGTAGCAAGAGAAAAGCAGTTAGTTACCTACAAAGAAGCTCCCATAAGACTGCTAGCTGATTACTCAACAAATACTTGGCAAGACAGAAGAAATCGGCACAAAATACTCAAAGTGATAAAAAAGCAAGTGCTATAATCAAAATTACTCTACTTAGCAAAGCTATGTATTTAGAATCAAAGGACAGATAAAGAGCTTCCCAGACAAGAAAAAGCTAAAGGAGTTCATCACCACCAAATCAGTATTACAAGAAATGTTAAAGGGTCTTCTTTAAGAACAAGAAGAAAAAGAAAGATAAAAATATGAATAATAAAATGACAATTAATACATATCTATGAACAACAACTCTAAATTCAAATGGACTAAATGCTCCAATCAAAAAACATAGGGTGGATGAATGGATAATAAAACCCTTACATACGCTGTCTACAAGAGACTCATTTCAGATCAAAAGATACATACACAGACTGAAAGTAAAGAAATAGAAAAAGATTTCAAGAAAATGGAAAGAAACAAACACAAAAAGAGATACCAACTCACACCTGTTAGAATGGCTGTTATCAATAAGACAGGTAATAACAGATGTTGGAGAGGTTGTGGAGAACTCACTGCCAGTGGAAATGTAAATGGGAGAGCCACTACAGAAAAGAGGACGGAGGTCCCTTAGAAAATTATGAATAGTCCCCATATGACCCAGCAACACCTCTTTTGGGTATCTACCCCAAAAATTTAGAAGCATCTATTCACAAAGATATATGTACCCCTATGTTCATTGCTGCTTTATTCATGATGGCCAAGACATGGAAACAACCAAAGTGTCCTTTGAAAGATGAATGGATAAAATGATGTGGTACATGTATACAATGGAATACTTCTCAGCCATAAGAAAAGATGAAATAAGGCCATTTGTAACAACATATATGGAACTTGAGAATACCATGCTAAGTGAAATAAGTGAGACAGAAAAAGTCAAGAACCACATTATTTCACTCCTTTGTGGGATATAAAACATAGCAACAAATGAACAAACAAGAAAAACAAACAAAAACTCATAGATACAGACAACATTATGGTGGTTACCAGAAGGCAGGGGGTTGGAAGGGATAGTGAAGCGTAAAAGGGTTCAAGTATATGGTGATGGAAGAAGATTTGACTTTGAGTGGTGGGTACACAATGCAATATACAGTTGCTATATTGCAAAATTGACCACTTGAAACCTATATGATTTTATTAACCAATGTCACCCCAATAAATTTAATTTAAAAAAAGCTGAAGTAGCAATACTTATACCAGATAAAATAGACTTTAAGACAAAGACTATAACAAATGGCAAAGAAAGATCCAGCAATTCCACTTCTGGGTATTTATCCAAAGAAACCCAAAACACTAATTCAAAAAGAAATTGTTTCCATATTTTCATTGCAGCATTTTTACGATAGTTAAGATATGGAAGCAACTTAAATGTTCATTTGTAGATGAATGGTTAAAGAAGAGGTGGTACATGTATATACAGTGGAATATAACTCAGCCACAAAAAAAAGAATGAAATCTTACCAACAACAACAACATGGATGGACCTAGAGAGTATTGTGCTGAGTGAAATAAGTCAGAGAAAGACAGATGCCATATGATTTTACTTATGTGTGGAATCTAAAAACCAAAATAAATGAATAAGCAGAACAAAAACAGATTCACAGATACAAAGAACTTTCTGACAGTTGCCAGATGGAAGGGCGGATGAAAGGGTGGGTGAAAAAGGTGGAGGGATTAAGAAGTACAAATTGGAAGTTACAGAATAGTCATGGGGATGTAAAGCACAGTGTAGGGAGTATAGGTGGTAATATTCTAATAACCATGTATAGTGTCAGGCGGGTACTAGATTTATTGGGGTGATCACTCTGTAATTTATGTGTCTAATCAATGGGTTGTACACCTGAAATGAATACAATATTATACATCAACTGTAATTGAAAAACAAAAAATATTATTTTTAAAAAGTTCGAAGGCAAGAAATGCTGTACTTAGAAGAGTCAGAGAATACCTTCAGTGCATGATTCAAGTCAAGAAATAGTTTTAAATTGCAGTGCCAACGAAGGTCTGCTACTTCTTTCCAAATAAAAATAAAACACTGTAAAAAACACATGAGCAAAATGTCAGAAGGAAGCTAAACTCAAGGAACTGAAACAACAGAATCAGAAGCTCCACAACCCAGCCTCTGAATATAAACCTTTCACTGAGAATACATTTTGGACTAGGTACTGAGCTGGAGTTGCCACAATGAATCAAATACAGTCCCTGGTGTCAAGGATCCCACAGTCTGGTGGGAGACAGAGACAGGCAAAGAGATCATTTCAGTTCGACATGTTTGCAGTGGTCTTAGAGACCTTTTGCCATAGTTGAGCTTCTCATTTTAGTTCTACTATCTTTGTTCTCTTTCTATCAAAGAATGTCACTCTTACATAAGATTAGACATTAGAGCCTAATTGGGGTGACTGAGAAAAGGAACCCAGTGACCAGGCAAAATATTTGGTGACTGATAGAAGAAGGTATTTCTTAGCATGGGCACGGCAGAAGGACTTCACTCCATCTCCAGCATGGTGTGAGGTGTTCTCTGCCCATGGAGGTCACACAACGACTAAATGGTAGAACTAGGCTTTTAGCTAGGACAGCTGAAGCCCCAACCCCAAACTTCTCTCATTATACTGTGCTATTTCCAGAAATAACCCTAGGAGCTAATAGCTTGTACTATAATAAGAAAAAGAGAAGAAATAAAAATTAGAATATACACTGTACTAGTTTTCTGAGGCTGCCATAACAATTCACCACAAGCTGGGTAACTTAAAACAACAGAAATTTATTCTCACAGTTCTGGGGACTAGAAACAGGGAATCAAGGGCCAGACAGGGCCACGCTCCCTTCAGAAATCCTAGGGAAGAATCAATCCTTCCTTGCCTTTTCTAGCTTCTGGTAGTTAGTTGCCAGTAGTCCCTGAAGTCCCTTGGTTTGTAGCAGCATTCCTGCAGTCTCTGCTTTGCTTGCCACATGGCGTTTTCTCTGGGTGTCTCTGTCCCTGTGTCTTCACATAGCCTTCCGATACGGACACTAGCCATTGAATTTATGACTCACTGTAATCCAGTATTAGATTACACCTGAACTTGATTACATCTCCAATGACCCTAATTTCCAACCAAATAAGGTCACATTCTCAAGTATTAAGGGTTAGGACTTCAACCACTATATATATTGGTTCATATAACTTCAACCAATATATATATTGACAAGATATAACTCAACCAACGACAAACACCTTCACAATACATACAAGTATAGACAGGAAGGAGATACGTTCTGAAATTCATTTGCTGTTTATAGATTCATTTGTCTATTGTACACTACTTGAAGGCACCCTTATGAAAAAGTAAACCTACACCAAATGAATACATACATACTTGGGGGACACCTGAGGCTCAGCTGGCTTTAGATCCGCCCATTCCAGTGGGTGGCCTGGACCATGCATGACAGAGGAGCAGGACATAGCGGAGAGAGACTGCCAACCTAAAGTGTATCCAGTCCAACCCCTCACCTCATAATGAGGGAAAACCAAAGACCAAGGAGGGGAAACAACTTGTCTAAGACATTGTTACTCACTGGCCATGACAGCCCCAAATGTTAGCCAAGATCAAGAAGCTGATCTGAAAAAGAAATACATCAGGAGCTTTCAAAAACTTTAGTTGACTTCTAATTGTGCAAATATTTGGACCCAGCAATTCTACTCTTAGGAAATTAGCTTAATGAAATGGTTAAGATTTAACTACAAGTATATTTATCAGAGCATTAACAATAATGACAATATAAATAATTACCATAATCTGAATATTTACTTTAAGTCAGACATTGTACTAGGTGGTTTGCATACATTCTCACTTAATCCTCAAATAAACTTTTATTTCTCTTAAAAAACTGAGACTTAGAGAGGTTAATTTAGTTTCCTAAGAATACACAGCCAATAACTTAAAGAGCTTGGTTTGGAATCCACATTTCTTTGATTCCAAAGCCCAGGCTCTTATGGTAATTTGCATAAAGTAATCAAGTCATCCTTAGGGACCTCAAATAGAAATCCAATGACTGGGAATCAGTTAAAAATGTTAAGATTCATCTGTACAATAAAACACAGTGTCATTACATGTTGTGTTATAGATTAATATCTAGTGATAATACAAGAAAAAGGTATGTTACACAACACTGCTTACTGAGTGATTATTTGGGTATATGTAATAGAGTGGATAAACACATATAAAAACATTAACTCTCATTATCTCTGGGTGGTAAGATTATGGATGAGTTTTATTTTTGATTTTCTATATTTATCATTTTTCTGCAATGAACAAGAAATTAATTTAATAATAGGGAACAAAGGATGTTTTGTTTGCAAAACAAAGAGAATCCCAGTAGGCAGAGAGAGCATTTGCTAAAAGGATGTTTCTCAGACAGCATCTTCGGCTTGAGCGCATGCTTCAGCCCATCAGCTTTCTCTCTCCAGACAAAATCCATTCACCTATATGGCACATGGGAAACTGAGGTTTCCCACTAGTAAAAAGGGCTCATTCCTCTGGACTTAGCAGAAGCATGTGGGCAGTAAAGGCTGCTGGGCACCAGAGTATCAGAGAGATTTCAGGGCACACTGCCTCTGCCCTGTGGCTAGAGGAATCTAATAATATCCTGCTATTTCTTTCTCTTCATTCTCCCAAAGATGCAGCAGGTAAAGCTTCTGATTGAATTCCATCTTGATTTCATTAAATATTCATAAAGGCCAATTAGAAGAGGGGAGAAAGAGGCCACGAGGCAAGCCCTTCTATCTTCCTGTCAGAGGTGGACTGGCTTACCGTCAGGCACAGACCAGCCACCAGTGGTCAATATGGTCATGACCTTTCTGACACCAGGGTCACTTCTCACCATCTCAGCGAGGGACTCAGGGCCATCAAAAAAGGAGAGGCAGGGGCCAGGTGAGGAGAAACAGCTCATAATTCTGCCAGCAAGTTGCTTAGAGTGTAGAATGCAAAATGCAAATGCTGGGAAACATCCTCAATCACCACTGGAATGGAAATCTTTCCTTAATGAGCAATGACGATGGGAGAGAGCTGATTGCACTGAAGAAAAACTGCTTAAAATTCATAATCAATCAGGCAAGTTGGTTTTAACCTTTTGTAACTAAGCCATCCTGTTCCAGCTTCCATTATTGGCCAACTGGAGCTCGTTTCTCCCCCCTCCTCCCTCCCCTCATCCAGCTGGGACAGAAGGTGTGGATGGAGGCCCATAGAGAGATCTGGGAATATCAGAAAGACTGCAAGGGCATGAGAGAGCTCCTCGATCCTGACCCTTAAATTTCACAGTTGGAGGGACAAGGGTCAGAAAGGACCAGAGACGTGGCAATGTCACCAGATCAGTGGCTGTACAATCTGCTTCCTTGTCTGCATCAGCTGAGGAGTACTATGAAAGCCAGAGTTCTAGGTCTGCGACACAGGTTTGATATTGTGAGCTGTGTGATATTAGAACATAGTACTTATATGATTTTTAGACGGCAGATTCTACATTAAAATTTGACAATGAACATATCTTTCTCCATACTGCATAAGGATCTTGTGAGACTCAAATAATAGAAAGAAGATAGAAAGTGCTATTATTACATCTCTTCTTTCCATTTTCTGGGCCTCTAAGTTCTCTCCCTCCAAACCACATTCCACACTGCTACTGGCAAGATCTTTTTAAAACCTGAATCTGACCTTGCCATTTTCCTGTTTAACTCTTTCCACATTGTCCTTTGGATAAAGTGTAACCACTATTCCAGGCATTTAGGATCCTCTATAATTTGTGACACTTGCCTTCTCTTCTCTGAGCTTCAGTTTGCTGATTCATAAAACGTAAAACTAATACCTACTTCAGATGGCTAGGGTGACTAGAATTCACATCTAAAGTGACCTGTATAGCTCCTGGCACATCATAGATGCTCTATGTAACTTAATCATTACCTTATTAAATTTCATGACAACCCTGAAAAATAGGTAGAGAAGGGGTAATTTTACCCCTGATTTGAGCAACGACAGATGAGAAGCCTAGAGAAGTGAAGATATTTGATTATGGTCACACAGCTAGAATTCAGAGCTGAGACTTCACTCTTGGACTTTTGGCTCCAGACGTTGGGGGATGGAGGATGGGAAAGAAGGAGCAGGCATGGAGCTACCATAGGCTGCCAGCACGGAATGATTCATTTTTGGTATTTGTCTGCCAATCTCCAAAGGTATGGAATAGAATTCTATTTTCTAACATGATCACAAGGCCTTAGGTCACAGGGCTAGCCAACTTCTCTTGTCTCATTTCAAACTAGCAGAAAATGAAATGAAGCAAATAGTGCTCCAGTTATGCTAAACAGCTGCCTGAATAAAAAGGGAAGATGAAATTCCCAAACAATAATTTAACAGGCAGCAAAGAGAGATTAAGTGGAAATGCTCATGCATGAACTGCTGCAAATGAATGTATCATGCAAAGATGATTTCCTCAAGACACTGGACTCCACACAGGGTGGCTTGGTGACCCCTGGGCAGGGAGTCAGAAACCTGGATGTGGTCTCCCTTGGCTCAGCCTTCTCTTTCCTGGTCTTTGTGCCCATCAATTCAGGCCCACTCCAAGCCTAGGTCCACCTTGATATGAAGCAAAGGGTGAGCATTCCAAAAATTCTACCTTTTCATTCATTCATTTGACTAATATTTATTGAGCATCTACTATGTGCCAAAGCTTTTTGCTAGGCAGAGTGTAAAGACAGGCACATAGACACAGATTCTGCAGAGTTTACAGTCTGCAGACATTTTAAAATAATCATGTATTGACATAAACGATTTTACCCCTTAAAAAGTGCCATGAAGGAGAAATATTGGTAGCTATGAAATATTTAAAAGGAGGATCCAATGTAGGGGAGCGGGGAATGGACTAAATGGCATAGAGTACAGTTCTGTCTTCTAACATGTCCACAAGGCCTTAGGCCATAGGGCTAGCCAACTTCTCTGGTCTCATTTCAAACCAGCGGAAAATGAAGTGAAGCAAATCATGCTCGTTATGCTGAACAGTTGCTTGAATGAAAAGGGAAGATGAAATTCCCAAACAATAATTTAATAGGGTTTTTGTTTTGTTTGTTTTTGCTCAGTTTCTTCTCTGGGCCCCATTTCCATGAGGAGGAGGCACTTGGAGTTAAGAAGGCAGAGGGGATATGAGTGAGGAGGGGCTGGAATGCTGCTGTCAGAGGGGACAGCACCTGTGAAGGCTCTGAGGGATGAGGGACAACGGCACATTCGTGGGACTGAAAGAGATCAGAGTGCCTGGATGTGGAGATGGGGACCAAGGAAGATGAGACAGGAGGAAAGAGAAGAGGCTAAGCCCCAAAGAACCTTCTAGGCTAGGGAATGTAATTTGGAGAGCAAGTTAGTCTAAGCATGAGGGAAGCCACTGAAGAGTTTGAGAGGAAGATGGGCACGATTGGATTTGTATTGCAAAAATGCACTAAATCCCAGCAGGCTTTGTTATATAAAATGACATACTAAATCTGAAATTCATACGGAAATGCAAAGGACCTAGAACAGCCAAAATAAATTTGAAAAAGAACTAAGTTGAAGTACTAACACTGCCTGATTTCAAGACTTATTATAAACCTACGGCAATCAAGACAGTGTGGTTTTGGCATAATTAGATCCATGAAACAGAATAGAGTTCAGAAATAGACCCATATATATAGAGACAACTAATTTTCAACGAAGATGTGAAGGCAATTCAGTGGAGAAAGAACAATGTTTTCAACAAATGGAGCTGGGGAAATGTGTTGTCCATAAGGGGGGAAAACAAAACTTTGATCCATTCCTCACATCACACGTGAGTTTTAACTCGAAATGGCTCATAGACATAACTGTCAAACCTAAAACTTTAAAACTTCTAGAAGAAAACATGATAAAATCATTGTAGCCTTGGATTAGCCAAAGATTTCTTATATATAATACAGAAAGAATGGTCCATAAAAGTTAATTGATAAATAGAACCTGATGAAAATTTAAAATCTTCTGCTCATTGAAAAAAACTGTTAAGAGAATTAAAAAACAAGGCATGCACTGGGAGAAAATACTGGTAAATAATAATGGGTTGGCCAAAAAGTTCATTTATTTTTTTCCATAAATAAAAAGCACACTTTCCAGTTTCACCAATACCTTTGTTGATTTGGATATTTTGAATATGTTGGCTATCTCCTGCATAATATAATGTTTATTGTTCTCAATTAATTTCTTGATAATGATCAACTTCAACTGGTCTACCCAACTGTGGAACATCATTGTCCAGTGAGAAATCTCTAGCACAAACTTTGCAGACAACCTTTGACATGTTCACTCAGCCACAGCACCTTCTCTATACACTGCATAAATCTCTTTTTGTGTGTCAGTTGTGTTTTTGCCTTTCTTGAAATAATAAAGCATAACATGCCAAAAATGTTGCATATTTTCTTTCATCTTTAATACTAAAATGGCTACACAAAAATTCACCAATTTTGAAAAGTTTTTTTTTTAAGTGCTCCCTGATATGGCAGCTGTCACAATACAATGTAACAAAATTGTTTCAAATAAAGTTAATGACAACTAAGGGCTACTGAGCCATCTTATGGAACAAACCAAATGAACTTTGTGGCCAACCCAATATATCTGATAAAAGGCTTGAATCCTGAATATGTATGTAAAGAACTCTCAAAATTCATTAAGAAAACAAGCAATTCAACAAAAAATGTGGGCAAAGGATCCGAGCAGACAGCTCACCAAAGGATAGAAACAGATGGCAAATAAGCACATAAAAATGCTCAACATCATTAGTCATTAGGGAAATGCAAATTAAAACTAGAAAGAGATACCACTACACATCTATTAGAATGACAAAAATTTACAAGTCTGTCCATACCAAGTATTGGGGAGGAATGCAGGAACTAGAACTTTCATACACTGCTGGTGGGAATGTAAAAAGGGACAGCCACTTTGGCAAAATAATGGGTAGTGTCTGAAAAATTATTCTCCAAGAGAAATGAAAGTATATGCCCTCCCGAAGAATTATACATAGATATTCAAAGTAGCTTTATTTGTAAAAGCCAAAATCTGGGGTCAATTCAAATGTGTACCAACAGATGCATGGATAAACACCTGTGGTATATCCATGCAATGGACTATCACTCAGCAGTAAAAAGGGACGAACCACTGATACATACAACAGTGTGGGTGAATCTCAGAATAGTTATGCATAGTAAAAGCATCCTGACAAAATGTACATTTATGTATGCTTCCATTTTTACAAAATTCTGGAAAAATGCTGTATAATCTTGTTCACGTAAACTTTCAAAAATGATAACTAATCCGTAGTAACAGAGAGATCAGTGGCTACCTGGGGGCGAGTGAAATCCAGAAGGAGCGAGACATTGTAAGGAACACAGGGAGCTTGTGGGGGTGGTAGCTTATTTATTATCTTGACAGTGGCGACACCTTCAAGGCTGTATACAGATGTCAAACCTGTCAAATTGTACGCCTCAAATATGTGCAGTCCACTGTGTGTCAACAACACCTCAAAATTGTTTGAGATGAAAAGCGAGCAAAAGGGTGATGAGGAAAATGGGTAGGGACTATACGGTTGTGGGGGAGCAGAAGGCACAAATGGGTTTAGGGCGAACAGTTAGATGGCTGTTATAAAATCCTGGAGGGAAACGACGACAATTTAAAAGAGAGCGAAAGCAATGGAGAAGGTGTGAGGTGGAAGCATCCAAAGGGTTTAGGAGTCAGAATAGAAAGGACCGGTGATGGAGAGGAACAGAGTGAGGGAGAGCTGGGGCTAAAGGACAGCACCTAGGTGTGGCCCTCTGAAATCGGTGCTGTTTAGTGAGATGAAATCAGCATCCAGGGAATACCGAAGGAAGGCCTCATCTCGCCTCTGACCTCAATTTCCTGCTCCCGTCCCCGTGGCCACTCCCCTGGGCCAGGCCTCATCATCTTCTGCCTACATTGGTGCAACAGCTTTTCCTAACCTCCCCATATCCAGACTTGCCTTCTGCAGTTGATTCGTCACATCAGAGACCAGAGTAATCTTCCTAAAAGGCATATCTACCACTTCATTTTCCTGCTAAATTTCTTCCCACGACTCAGGATAAAGTGCAAGGTCCTTAGTCTGACACATGCGGTGCCTGTCTGGTTTGGCCCTACCATTTTCTGCAGCCATCTTGCCCTCCGGCAGTGCTCGACTCCACATGTACTGAATCTCTTGTAGCTTCTTGAACGTGTCCTTCCTTTTTCTTGGCCGCTCTGCTTTGAACCCACTTTGTGGTTTGGTTTGGTGACTCCTAGATGCTCTGTCAGCATTTGGTGCTTCCTTTATCAGAGCATCTATTTCCTTGGATGGCATTTACCTGCAGGTCTGATTTGGTCCCCATTAGAGGCCCTTTCTCTTGAACCTCTATGGAGCAATCCTTTCACCTTCCTTATAAATCTGGGAGTCTCTTTGCTCCTCTGGACCCCTTCCAGGAGTCTGAGTTCAGCATCTAGTGTAGTCTCAGGCACAGAGTAGGTGTCTCAGCTTTGGACCTTGGGCTTTGCTTCCTGTGAGCAATGTTGCTGGTGCTAACCAGCTGATTTCTTGCTGACTTGGCCTAACTCCTCAAAGCTCCCTATTTCATCTTGTAGATTAATGGCTCAGCTAAACAGGAGACTCTCACAGGCTTTGGACATTGGGTGGTGGTTCCACTGGTGTCACCAGGGCTGAGTGTGTTGCTCAGCATTGTCCCACCTCTAGAGGAATGTCCTGGACACTCTTTGTCTTTCGTACCTCACCTGGTGCCACATTCCTTCTTGCCTTCCTCATACACTGTCTGGAGTACCTCTGGAGTCACACATGTGCTGGACAATGGGAAGTTGAAGACAGAAGAGATACAGTCACTGACCTTAGGGAGCTCTAGACGTGGCACTAAGCAAGTTGTTCCCACACTCCGATTTTTAGTTTTCCCACCAGCAAAATGATGTCTGAGATGCCTGTTCCCCTATAACCTCAGGCTTCTGAGATTAAACTGAAGTTGAGTGACAGGAAGGTGAGTAAGTTGTAGATGAGGAAGAAATAAGCGCCTGAAAGAAAATATGCAGCATTCACAATATAGTCTCCGTTATTGCTGGGCTAATTAACTTCTCTGTGGAGAAGACAACTATGGTTGTGTGGGAACCCGCATGCCCACGGGTTGCTGTCATTGTTCAAAGTGCAGTGTTTGTCTTCAAAGCTTCACGGCTCATGACGGGAGTAGCATGGCAAACGTTTGACGGTTTCAGTGAGGAAGTTTCTGAGATACATGGCCTTTGTCTTCATGCAGCAGTTTAGTGTAAAGGTTAAGAATAATTTGGGGGCTGTTTGCCAATGGTTAAATACTAGTTAATCCAATTCCTGGTTGTATAAGCTTGGGAAAATTATTTTTCTGTGGCTCTTTTTGCTCATATGTAAAATAGGGATATAGTAAAAACCTACCTCTGTTCGCTTGTCTATAAAACGGGCATATAATAAAACCTACTTCATAGGGTAATTGTGAAGATTAAGTTAATAAATGTACAGCTCTTAGAACAGTGCTTGGCCTGAGATAAATTCTCAATGAATGTTAGTCATAATTATTATTATCCACAAACACCTAAGACCAGTTCTGATTTCCCAAGAATAAATGTGAAATTACCAAGATAGATAAACTTTAATGCAAGAATTATTACTAAGCCTAAAGTTGATGTGTTATTGTTCCATTTGCTCATGCTTCTGCCTACTGTCATGAGGTGGGTAACTGTACCCAGCCTGCAGTTGCAAAGCACAGAACTTTCAATAAAAAATATGATCACATTCCCTGCAGAATCTTCTATTTCAAAATTATAATTACAATCCAATGGTTTAATTTAATTTGACCCTTCATTCTACCCAAAGGCTGATGCAGAAGAGAGCAGGCAATCATGAGCCTAGGCAACTAATGAGGGATCTTTAGGAGACAGAACCACAAATTGTGAGTTTCTCATTTGCTGCAAAGCCTTGTCTTTTTCAAGGGTTCCCAACCTTCAGCATCTTTCATCCTACCAGCTGCTGTATCAAAGACACTTACAGCAAGAGCAGAGCCAAAAGCACACTGTACCCAAGAAGTCCATCTCTATGCTTGCAGGCATACTATTTTTACATTTACCACTTATGATGAAAATGTAGGGACATAAATGCTGCAAAATGTTCGGTAAGAAACTTACTGCAATGTCTTTAAAACATAGCCAATTAATGTAATGCAAAAATAATCGAGAACAAATAGCAATTTGACTGCAACTACAAAATACAGATACAACACACAACAAAGAATTAAGGCGGTACGGAATCAACGTTTCTCAGTTAGGTAGTTTTAAGAATTGAGGGAAATATAACAGCTCTCACTTATTGAGAACTTATTGTTATTAGCATTTTACATGGATTTTATCCTCTCAGCAACCCTCTGAAGTATCAATATTATCTCCTTTACAGATGGGAAAATTGAGGCATACAAAGAGTAAGTAATTAATGTGGCCACGTACTGACTCCAGTGCCTGTGTGCAAAGTTCAGGCCCACCTGGTCTCTTTGTCCCTCACAGATGATGAATATACCCCTTGTCAAGATCAATTGTTCTAAATATTACCCCAAAATCCAACATGGCAATACCACAACAGCAACAGTAAGGCTGCTGGTATGGCCCTCCAGTCTTCACTGTATAATGACACCGAGTAGTATCCATTCATTCAAGACATACTGATTGACCACTGACTATGCGTCCGGCACTGTTACAGGCACCCAGGGTATAGTAGTGAGTACAATTGATAAGACCCCTGCTCTCATGGGGGTGTACTTTCAACTGAGGAAAACAGACAATAAATAAACAAGTGAAGTAGACAGCATGTTAAGGTAGTCCTAAGTGCTGCAGAGAAAAATCAAACAGTAAAGGAAGATAATGGGTATTCAGAGATTAACTTGAAATTTTGGATAGGCTAGCCAGGAAAGCTCTCACTGAGAGGGTGATGCTAAATTAGAAACCTAAAGTGGGAGAGGGGATCACGGAAATGGTAGGTATGTTAATATTAAGTAATAGACCTTATCTTTCTGTTTGGGTGAAAATAAATCAAGCTTACTATTTTACCTAGAAAATAAAACTCTTTGAGCCTGGGAAGAGGTAAATCATGTACTGACCTTGACAGTGTGTCAGGCATCACACCAGACACTACGAAGGATGCAGAGACAAAAGACAGAGTCCTTGCCCTCATCAAGCTTGGGGAGAAAGGCATATGAGAGATGGCTGCGTTATAGGAAAGGGGGCAATATGCTCTTAAAGGGAGGAACACAGCTCTGCGGAGGGGATGGAGAGGGACTCGGGCTGAGGGAGATAGGCCTTGCAGCTGAGATGGACTCACAGGCTGGAGAAACAAATGAAACAGCACATATAGGGGTACAGATGTGGGGAACAGAGAGAGGTCAGCAATGGCATTGCCTACAAATGGTCCTGAGGGAGGGAGCTGGCAGGGGGAGAAGGCCTTGCTAGAGCAGATTTGTAAGGAAGGTAAGCAGAGGTAAAATTTTATCCAATTTGGTTATTTTTTTGTCATGAAAACAAAGAAATCAAATGATTTGGATTAACTGGCTTATGCGATTAGGCAGCTTAATACAATATAAAATCATTTTAAATCCGTAGAGGAATGCTGTGAGCTATAAATACGTAAATGAGTACATCATGCCCCAGATGATTGAGGAAGACAAGTCTCCTTTCTGTGGCTGCAAAAACAAAACAAACAAAACAAAACAAAAAAACAAAAACAAAAAAACCCAAGCCACTGTCCTTTTAGAGCTGAGCTGAGTCTACATCAGCTGTGAAAGCCATCAGGTCACTGGAGCTGTGGGACACCGTCTTGAGGTCAGACGACCTGAAATGTGTGATTTCAGGAAGCCACTCAAGCTTTCTGCACCTCGTTTCCCTCCCTGGATAATGTGGGTGATGCCTAAACGGCCTGCTTTTCCGGACTGTATGTAAATTCACTGCAGCCTTGCATGGGAAAGCACCTCGTACGCTCTGCAACACTCAGGCCTTTCCGCCCAGGCCCGCACGCAACTTTGCCTTTTCCTACTGCATTTAAGTGAAAGAGAGAAAAGAGAGAGAGTTAGGAACTGAAGGGGACATTGTATTTAGCTGCATGGCTTGGAGAAAGATCTTGGAACCTCTGTTTCTCTTCTATAAGATGAGGACTAATAATATCACACAGGTTGTGATAAGGTTTGCATAGAATAATGCAGCTGGCATACTGTGGTGCTCAATAAATAGGTATTCTGTTTATTTTAGGGAGCTTTTAGAAAAGCTCCAAAAGACCATGTATTTCCCTCAAAAGCGGGAAGTGGGTAAAATCTATAGAACTGCATTCCATTTGGGAGTGAGCCAGGGAAAAATGACCGGAGAGTAAGACACTGTGAAGGTTTCTGCCAACAAGTCTGAAGGGAGCTCTAGGGTACACAGCTCCTCCTTTCCTGGCATGGGGGTCCTCACCCTAAAGTGATCCTCATCTGCGACCCTACGGAAAGTTGACTTTTAAAATTTTTCTGTGAAACTTTCAAGCTCCTTCCTCTCTCCCTTCCTCCAAGGTTTGTGTCCTCTTCAAAGAAGGGCCCTCTTCTAAGACCCTGCTCTTTTGGGGAAGGCAGTAACTTGGTCCTGACCTTGCAGAAGAATAGCTCTCCGCCAGATTGCGATTCACTCTGCCAAGCCCCAGCTGACATCCTACGATCAGGCCAATTTCCAATCACTTCTCAATGGGTCAGCTGACACTCACAGGATTGCTCCAATTCATGGGCTAGCAAACTCTTGAAGATCAGGCATCCAAAGTATTTTACAAAGTTGCTTTTTACAGAGGCCTGGAGAAAAGACTCAACCAATACAGCATTTTCTTTTTCTTTTCTTCATGCTATCTGATGCCAAGGTTCTAATTTTATGTGCAAGTTGTGAATCTCCCTAAAACAAAATAAATTCCATATAAGGGAGCTTATGGCTTTATTGAAATGGCAATTTCAAGTACATAAATGACTTGTATGTTCTAAATTGTCCAAAGGTTTATGGGAATAAGAATATTTTCGTATACTGAGCATTAGCAATGTACCAGGCAGGGATCTAGTGCCTCTATTTATATTATCTCATTTTATTCTCACATCACCCTATAAATTAGAAATATTATTCTTTGTACAGTGAAAAAACAAGCTCAGAGAGGTTAAATAATTCTCTTATTCTACAGCTAGATGAGGGAATAGTTGCAAAATGAATCCAGGTCTGGTACTCCGGAGTCTATCCTCTAGATTCTGGAGTGTGGATATTTCAGCAAATTCCAAAGTTTTATTAGTTCGGGGTATTTTGAATGAAATCTTTGTAAATGATATCATACTCTTTCTTATATTCATATACAGGCAAAGCTAACTGTAAATTAACCTTGCCCTAACTTGTATTTGCAGGACTATTTTTGCATCTGCTCTGAAATCACTCTGCATTTGCCTGGTTTGGCTGCTTGTAAAGGACCATTGACTGTTCTGTGCAGTGATAATGCTTGCTGCGTCTGCCTCTTGAAAATCCTCCTAGGCCCTTTACATTTGCTGCTTCTAAACTGTTGTAGGTTACTAAATAAAGTAGCTATGTTGATTTGAGTGTGCCTAAAATGATGTAAGTAGGGTTGAATGATAATTGGAGTGTTTAGACTATGTGGGGAATGCACTAATCTGGGCGCATGCGCCTGATTAAAGTAGTTAATGTGACATAAGTAATGTCATGATGATCACAGTGGTTCTGTCTGCTCTCATCCAGGATCTGGTAAGGAATTTACTCTCCCTGTCGAAAGAATCAAAAGCAAACTCCTTCCATAGCAGAAAGTTAGAGCCATTGGTTGTAGAGCCTGTTCAGGTTAGTGACAGAGAGATGCAGGCCTCCCAAATACACACTGGGAGAAACCATTCCCACTGAAATGACTCATAAGCAGTGGGCATTTTGTAGAGCATACTGGAGAAATGCAAAGCTTGCTCATGAGCACCGTGGTGGAAGGCTGCAAAGAAAGTAAATTTGGAGTAAACATATAAGCAGGGGCTAAATCTTTCCTCAGACAATAAGACTTCTATTACTTGGAAGAGATATTTCAATACCAGCTTGGTAGAGACAAAAGCAGACAACACATGAAAGACAGGAAGATGGCAAGGCAAATGCAGTGCGGGAAAAGAGAAGTGCGGAACACCGAGAACGCAGGCCGTTCTTCAGCTCCATGTGGCCACAGTTTCCATAAATTTCTGATTGACATGGAATTGAAAGCATATATCAGAACTCTGCTAAATGCCTTGGGATACGTTAATGTTTATGTTCACGTTTCCTATGTGGTTACCTGTATATGTTTCTCATTCAATGTATAGTAATCCAAGTCCCTTGCTTTTCCATAAATCCTGACTTTGATACTCTCTCCCAGTACTAAAGCAAAGATGTGAACTTGATAGACTCTATCCGACTACTTCAGTCACATTTTTGTCCCTAGAATGTGAAGTAAATATATTCAATTAGGAAGAACTTCCTTAATAAATTTTAATTTTGTCTCATCTGGGACACAATAAACAGGGACCTTGTGACATGTACCCAGAGGTGCTACGTTTTCTGGATTCCACATGGAGGAGGCAGCCAGAAAGGCAATCCTGGCTGCATAAAGCAGATAGTAGGTACTCAGGAAATACCACTGTTCTCACTGGAAGTGAAATGAAATGAATCATAATGTTCCAGAACTAAATGAAATCCACTAAACATTATTATTTATCAGGACTCTCTAAAATGATCTTACTAAAATAAGTAAAACCCATTTTTAGTTGATACATGAATGGAAGAAAGTTATTACTCAGCAGTAGCGCCCTGTAGGTGAAGGCTTCTGGTGTGGTAGGTTCTCTAAGAGACATTTTAAGAGGCTCCCTAGCTCCTAAAAAAAAAAGTCTTGACATATATTTGATAAAGAGCTGACAAAGAACAGAATGTGACTTCCGGTTGAGATGGCGGTGTGGGCAGACACGGCTTGCCTCTTTGCACAAACACATCAGAATTACAACTAAAATTGATAGCAACCATCACTCAGAACTGTCAGAGATCGAATTGAGTGGGGGTTTGACAACAACGGAATTAAAGAAACCACATCCATCCAGGCTGGTAGGAGGGGCGCGGACATGGAATGGGCTGGTCTCTCACCCACGTGTGGTAGATGAAAATTCAGGAAGGATATCTGGAGAGTGAGGAGTCCTAGCCTCCTACTGGGTCCCTCAACTCAGGGTTCCACTGCCAGGACAGTAAATCTCCACAACTTCTGGCTGCAAAAACCAGCAGGGATTGAGTTGGGGAAAGGAACTGCTGGGGCCATAAGCAGTTCCTCTTAAAGAAGAAAGTCTTTCCATATTACCCAGATGCAGGAAAACATGCAGGCCCCCAAGAGCTTAAGAAAAACATTCATTGAAAAAGACTGTCAAAACAATCAGCTCACAAACAAATTTAGGAATCTTGCAGGCAAATCATGGGATGACGGAAGCAAGAATGACAGTTGTAACAGACTTTTTTTTTCCCTTCAGTTATCTGCCCATGGGTGCCTTGGCCACTGGCTTCAGTGCTAAGGCATTCCTGTGGACGTGGCATTCAGGAGAGAGGAGGAGATGGCCATAAATGCTGCTTGCCATTAAAGTATTTTTACCAATGGACTTGTCCATATGGCAGGTTCTTTCTGTTGTGGGTTATTTATATCCCTTCCGATGTTCACTACCAAAGCTAATGTGAAACATCAGTGAAACATTTGTAGGACTTTGAACTTCATTCATTCACTAAGGGAGCAGAAGGCTGAGTCAGCACAGACATGCTGGTAGCTCTGCTGGCTAATATTAGACAGGGGCCTTGGATGTTTCTGGAAAGAACTGTGGTGTTTGGTATTTTTTTTATTTATCAGTTTTATGAGATTTTTTCAAAAAGAACAAAGCCTGTTTCTGACCCCATCAAGCTCATTCATCTTGCTTTTGAATTTACTTCTTAAAATTCTGTTCTCCCATTTATTGTTTCATTTGATAACTGTTTTTAGTTTACTTTTGGTTTTTTGTAGCTTTATTGAGATGTAACTGACAAACAACTATATAAATTTAAGGCAAGTATTGATCTGATACATTTACATATCACAAAGTGATTACCACCATAGGATTAGCTACTGCCTCCATCCCGTAGTAATCTTTTTTTTTTTGTGGTGAGAACATTGTAGAACTACTCTCTTAGGAACATTCAAGTATGATACAGTATCATTAGCTATAATTACCATACTGTACATTGGATCCCCAAACTTTCTCATCTCACTTGATGACAGGGTTGAGTTCCTCCTTTGTGCCAGGCCCTGTGCTAGGCCCTAGGACTGAAAAAGAATGGGACACAATTCCTGCCCATGAGGAGTCCTAGCTGCTTCACCAGCGAGCTGTGGGAACTTGCTTGAGATGTTTTACCTTTCTGTTTCCTTGTCTATAAATTGGAAATAAAAAGGACCAACTTACAAAGTTATTGAAAGGAACAAATAAGATATTAAAGTATTAACATAATGCCTAACACATTATAAGCACCCATATAGAGTAGTTAGGATCGTTCAAATTATTAGTTAATATTTTACTAAGGGCTAACTCCAATGCTGTCTCCTTTGAAATACCTCCACCAATTTTGCCAACTGCAAGTAAGTTCTCCTTTTCATTCTCACTACTTTGCAGCCTAAGTTACTACTTAGTCCATTCACCTTCTCTTACAGACAATTATACCCATATCTGTCATCCCACTAAACTGCCAGCTGCTTGAGGACAGAGACTTTTTTCATTCATTCATTATTCTTCATTCATTCAACAAGAATATACTGAACATCTATTATATGCCAGGCACCATGCTAGCCACAGGAAATATAGCAAACAACAACAACAAAAATAAAAACCCCACCAAAACCAACGGTCTTAGTCCTTGCTATCAAGTTTGGTGGTAGAGATAGATAAACAGGTAATTACTGATCAGTCTATGAAAGGAGTAGGCAGAGGGATCTATTAGAATAAACAGAAGGGGAAACAAATTCAGACCAAAGGAGTCAGAGAAAGTGCCCTAGAGGAAGTGGCATATAAACTGAACTCTGAAGGGCAAGTGGTAGTTACCTAGAACAGGGTGAAAGGGGAAAGGAAACATATTCCTGACAAAGGAAAGACCCAGGGATGACAAAAAGCACTGGTTTGTATAGCTACAGGAGAACCTATAAAGAGAAGAGAGAAGAAAGATGAGTTGGAGAGACAGGCAAACACCAGACCATGCAGGGCCTTGTAGGCCAAGTTAAAAAGTCTTGTCTAAAAATATAAAAGGTCATCACAGAGTTTTAGCAAAACAGCGACATGATGGTCATCTAAACTAGAGTAGTGGGGAGGGTGGGAGAGGATATTTTTGGAAGATCAGAATCAATAGGACTCAGTGACCGAGTCCTGCTACTGTCCAGGGTGGGGGAGTGAGAGGAGTCACAAAAGACTTGAGGGTTTCTGGCTCTGACAACTGAAGTAAGAGGCCATGGATTTTCTAAACTGGCACAAATAAGACGAAGAGTTGGTTTAGAATTTGGAGAAAGATAATGAATCCAGTTTTAAAATACAATTGATGTGCCTGTGAGACATTACATGGAGATATTAAGTGAGAAGTTGGATAGAAAGGCTTGGAGCTCCAAAGAAAGCAAAGGACTAAAGCAAAGATTTGGGTGTCTGCTGCAGAGAGATGGTAATTGTAGCCAAGAGAGGGGATGAAACCATGCAGGGAGGCTGTGGAGAATTAAAAGAGAAAATAGCCTAGAACAAAACCCTGTCAAATTCCATCATCAGAATGACAGAGGTGCTAGAAAAGGAGTCTGGAAAGGTACCCAGCAGAATGCTCTGTCACAGAAGCCCATGGAAAATAGTGTTTCCAGAAGAAGGGAATAGTCAGATTAAAAACAAGAACAGCATTTGATGACCTTGGCCAGAGCAGCTTCAGTAGAGTTGAGGGGAATGGAAGCCAGACTGTGAGGGGTTGAGAAATGAGTGGGAAATGAGGAAGTAAAGATATATAGCAACCACATGGTAGGGCCAAGATTCAAATGTTACTCTGGATGCTTTTCTAATAGGTGCTTAGTAAATGTCTGTTTGACTCAAGGAAATAGATTTTAAACTCTGTTATACTTCTCATTTCAGCATATTTACCTGTGCCTATATGTACCCTGTCTCTTGACTCAGAAAAAAAAGTCACCATACCTTGGAAATCATACCATAAAAACTCACCTAGAAATTCTACGGATCAAAGTGGTAAGATTGTAGCATCTTATGTCCTCACATCAGCAGGAATTTGGTGTCAAAAATGGCAGTTGATCCAATGACTAGAGCAAACATTCACCCCTGAGTTTCTGGAATGTTTCCAATTTAACATACTCTGACCTGTTATTTTATCTATGACAACAAAGTCCTAGAAATTTCAATGTTTTAGAAGTAGTAAGTGAAGGCATTATATCGATGAGTGTTACAACAAAATACACCGAAGTCAGAAAGATGAATGTAAGTTAGAGTTACTTGCCCAAATGTGGGCATGTTATGTATTAGTTCATGCCCACAGACATTTCACAAAAGTCTAGGAAAAAATCTAATCACATAAACACTAAAACAGAAAATCATTTAGAACTAATAAATTCAGTACAGATACAGGGTATAATATTAACATATAAAAATGAGTTGTTTCTATGCACAATGAATTATTCAGAGAAAATTAATAAATTAAGAAAACAATTTCATTCACAATAGAGAAAAAAAAGGAATAAAACACTTGGGAATAAGCTTAACCAAAGAATTAAAAGGCCTGTACACTGCGAATTACAAAACATTGATGAAGGAAATCAGAGAAGACAGAGATAAATGGGAAGTCTTTCAGTGTTCATGAATTAATATTAAAATTTCTAGACTACCCAAAATGATCTACAGATTCAATGCAACCTCTATCAAAAGTCTAATGACAGACTTCACAGAAATGGAAAAAAAAATCTTCAAATTTGAATGGAAGAACAAAAAACAATCTGAATAGCCAAAGCAATCTTGAGCAAGAAGAATAAAGTTGGAAGCATCACATTTCCTGATTACAAAATATATCAAAAAGCTACAGTAATCAAAACAATATGATATTGGCAGAAAACAGGTATATACTATAAGACCAATTAAACAGAATAGGGAACCCAGAAGTAAATACAGCTAGGTCAACTAATCTATAACAAGGGTGCTAATCACACACAATAGAGAGAGTATATTCTTCAATAAATGATGTTAGAAAAACTGGATATTCTTATGTAGAAGAATGAATCTGGACCCTTGTCTCACATCATATACAAAGATCAACTCAAAAATGGATTAAAGAATTAAATAAAGGACCTGAAAGTATACAACTACTAGGAGAAAACATGAAGAAAAGTGCTTCTTGACATTAGTCTGGACAATGACTGTTTGGATATGACACAAAAAGCACAGACAACTGAAACAAAAATGGACAAGTACAATTGTATTAAACTAAAAAGCTTCTATACAGCAAAGAAAACAACCAACAGAATACAAAGGCAACCTATAGAAAGGGAAAAAATGTAAGCCATATATCAGGTAAGGGGTTCATACCCAAAATATATAAGAGATTCATATAACTAAATAGCAAAGAAACACATAACTTAATTTTTAAAAATGAGCAAAGGACCTGAAAGACATTTCTCAAGAGAAGAAATACAAATGGCCAACAGGCATATGAAAAAATGCTCATTATCACTAATCATCAGGGAAATGCAAATTAAAGCCACAAACAGATACTATCTCATCTGTTAGAATGGCTTTTATTAACATGGCAAAGATAAGAAGTGTTGTGAGGATGTAGAGATTAGGGAACCCTTGTATCTTGTGGGTGGGAATGTAACTATGGAAAACAGTACACACACAGTAAGGAGGTTCCTCAAAAAAAAATTTAAAAATATAACTGCCTCATAATTCAGCAGTCCCACTTCTGAGGGTATATATCCAAAGGAAATGAAATCAGTATCTTGAAGAGCTATCTGCATGGCCATGTTCATTACGGCAGTATTCACAAAAGTCAAGATGTAAAAACAACTTAAATGGCCTTCAACAGATGAATGGATAAAGAAATCGTGATATGTGTATGCAAATACATTATATATGGACTACTGTATACTTTTAAATAACTTTAATAAGGAGAGCATTAGTATTCCAAACATCAAAAAATGTATAATTTCTCTCCCTCTGTTCCTCTTTCTCCCTTCCTTCCTTCCTTCTGCCTTCCTTCCCTCCCTCCATCCCTCCCTTTTCTTCCTTCCCTTCCTTCCTTCTGTTTTTGTCTCTGCCAGGGATAAACAGTATTTCTCTGATTATCAGCTTAGTGGGACTGGAGAACACAGTTGATAACCACCAAAGTTGTCAGATCTCCCTTAACAATCCAAATGTCTCACTCAGAGATTTGCCAATAACCTTTTGATAAAAGAAGAAAGACTAATTTGTTAAATATTGAATAATAGGATCTCTTCAAAGCCAGGAGAAGCCTGGTGGTGGAGTCAATATCACGAGCCTCCTTTTCCTTACGGACCCCTTTACCTATGCTCTCCTCTGCATCCTGTTTTGGCATCTTTCCTAATATTTCTCTCACTGACTTGCTATTGTCTGTTTACTTGACTGTTTTCCCCACTAGACTTGAGGCTTTCACCAGCAGGGACTCTTTCATCTCAGTGTTCCCAAACTTGGCACAGGGCCTGGCTACAAGCGTCTGCTGAGTACGTGTGTGGGGAATAAAAGAAACAGAGTATTCTTATCCTTCTTCCTTACAGGGAATTTGTTAAATGTATAACAGGTGTTGGTATAACGTTAAAACCTCTATGAGACCTTCATGTAAATTGCCAAATGAGACAGAAATTCTTATTAGGCTGTGTCGAGATTGTTGGTTTGGGAAACGTGACACCCAAATCCTGGGGTGTTCTCTGATCTTCATTAAACAACCATCTTAATTAGTCATGAGGCCAAGTTTTTAATGAACTATTTCTATAAATTCTGCATGGGTCCTAAAACCCCTATTCCCCATGCAAATCCTGCCCAAATTCCCTCAGGGACATACTGTTCTCAGGAGCTGCGTTTAATTGGTGTCCCCTGGAGAATTCTGCTCTCATCACTCCCCCACTAGGTCCCAGCCATCTGGAACTGCCTTGACTTTCGCCAGTACTTCTTTTATTCTCCTTCTGGGGTCTTGAACCAGCCTAGAATATCCTTTCCAAATCTCGGTCTAATTCCTATTTACCTTTCATTTGGTGGCAATGTCTTTCCTGACTCCTTCCTGACTAAGATATTTGACTCAGCCAGATGCTGAACTCTTAAGACGGCAGGGCTGTGTCTTCCACAGAGCCTAGCATGGTGCTATAGGCATACTGTGTTAAACGAATGGAGAAAAGAGAAGGGAACCCATACTTGTTAAGTTCTCTCCAGGCCCCACCTCATGTAAGTCATTTGGTTCTCATGACAACACTTGTGTGAGGCATCACCGTCTCCAGTTCACAGACAGAGAAATGAAGACTCTGAGATGAGTAACCTATTTAAGGCCACATAGCTGGTAGAGGCGAGGCAAACATTGTACCCCAAATGTGTATTTTTCTATTGTTTTATATCCCTCTCATGGAGCAGGTGAGATTATAAAAAATTTTTGTTAAATAAAGAAGTAAACATGGGGGTCACAGCTGGAAACAGTACAGGGTGGGGCAAAAGTAGGTTTACAGTTTTGAGTACGGGAAACACAGTTTATTTTGTATTGTTTATTAATTATTATATTATTTTCCATACAAACTATTGTAAACTTACTTTTGACTGCTGCCCCCCCCTTTATAATTCACTTCAGGAAGGAAATACACGCCCAAATAATAATAATGACTATCTTTGGGTAGTAAGTATAGAAATTATTTCTCTTCTCCTTCTCCTTCTCCTTCTCCACCTCTTCCTCCACCCCCTTCTCCTCCTCCTCCTCCTTCCTCTTATCATCATCATAGTAATCATCATCATCATCACTGTCATTCTATCTTCTTGAATTTTCTAAGTTTTGTTTAATGAATATAAATTCATTATCAATTATCGTGTATTAAGAAAAATAAGCAAAATTAGAGGAAATATTTATTTATGTATTTCATTTCAAAAATGAGCTAGGTACATCATAGGAAAGAGGTAAATATCCCCATACATCTTCTTTTATATTCTTCCATGGTGTTTACTACCTTCTAACATTCTATTTAATATACTTGCGTTTATTTTGTCTGCCTCCTCCAGTTAACTACAAGCTTCACAAGGGTATGCACTTTGCTCGCTGATGTATCCCAAGTGTAAGAATAATGCCTGGCACAGAATAGGCCTTCATAAATATTTGTTGAATGATTAAATATCCGTATCATTTTCAAACTCCTTAAATGATGCCTCAGTTTCCCGTGCTTTTTGGCTTACTTTTGCAAACACGTTCCTGGTTGTCTAAGGTGAATCTCCCTAGGTTAAATAAAAGGATCCTGCTCAAACTGCAATACAGATTTTACCAAAATACGGATTCTTAATCAATGAATATGGTTTCCAAAGGAAGCTGCAGGTTCCATGACAATAATAATACATCAAAACTTGTCACATTAGTCATGGTATTTGATTATCACAAAAGCATAGTGATAAGGGCCGGGCAAGAATATTATTTTCCCCACTTAATAGATGAGAAACCTGAGACAGCAAGTGGTCCAAGTGAATGGCTAAGGCCCCTCAGGTAAGATGATGTCGCAAAGCAGAGGCCAGAACACAGATCTGACAAGAAATACAGATTTGGATAGAGGCAGGACTCTAATCCCTGAGAGGAAATGGGATTTGACACAGAGACATCCAGGGCGGGTGTGCTCTACTACACGGACCAGCAGGACCTAGTTATCAGAGGGAGGTAAGAAAACAAGGAAGGGGACGGGGGTTGGAGAAGGAGTGGGAGGAATGACGGAGCTGAGCTATGGTTCCAAAGACCTTTGCATTTCTCCCTCACAGGTGCTGGGTTCAGTCCAAGTCCACCAGGTCTCCCAAACCCCTTGTGTCCTGTCCATCCCAGTGCTTCAGCCCAGTCCTCATCATTTCCTGCCTAGACAATCGCAACAGCCTCCACACTGGCCTCACTCCTCCAGCTTTGCCACTGGCAGTCTAAATGTCCCACTGCAGTCAGACTGATTCTTCCATAAGGAAATTTCTACCATGTTATTTTTCTGTTTTACTTCTTTATTATTTCTTCGTTAGCTGGAGGATAAAATCAAAGCCTTTTAGCATGGCATTCGATGCCTTTACGCTGACCTCTCCAGCTTTATCTCCCATCACACTCACATTTCCAAGGACACTGCCCATTCTCCCCATGCCCCACACCTCATAAATCTTGTCGCGCTCTAACTATGCTATGTCCTTTTGTACCTCCATGCCTTGACACATGCTATTGACCTTTTCTGTTCTTGGTGAAGGTGAAGTCTAGGTCATCCTTTAAGAGCAGCTCAAATGCCACCCCCTTTGGGAAGCTTTGGTCCTCCCAAGTCCACAGGGACAGTGAATTCCATCTGTGTGTGTGCCTTCCTTACCCTCCTCTGGTACAGCAAAGTGTTGTCCTATTTGTTCATCTCCCCCATCCCCAGCCTCTGCTATCCTTAAGGGCAAGGACTGTCTTGGTCACTGTACTGTCACTAACATGTAGCATGATGCTTGGCACCTGTTAGTGCTCAAAAGCACTAAAGCAAGTGGCTCTCACAGTGTGTTCCCTGAGCCAGCAGAATCAGCATCGCCAGGGAACCTGTCCGAAATGTGAATTCTGAGGCAACACCCCAGCTCTGCTAAATTGGAAGCACTGAGAGTACGACCCAGTCCTCCAGGTGATCCTGATGCAGACGGAAGTTCGAGAAGGCCGCACTAGAGAATTAAAGGACGCAAACTGGACTTCTGTGCAGAAAGACTCAGGAAAGGTTTCCCAGGGGAGGAAGCATTTAAATTGGGGTGATAGAGGCAAGATTTAGATAGGAAGGAATAGAAAGGAAGGGCCTTGTTGAAAGAGGAAACTGTAAGAACAAAAGCAAGGAGCTATAGGTGGATAGAGAAATGATGCGTGGTCAGGCGATGCTCTTGGGCCCAGTGGCCTGGAGACTAGAAGAGTGAGGAAAAGTACAGGGAGACCAGTTTGGTAATTTGGTGGCTCTCCCACTGGCCCATAAGCTCCTTCACAGCAGGGACTGTGTGTGACTCAGCTCTGTGTCTGATAGGTGACTCAGGACTAGGGCTTAGTAAATGTTTGATGAATGACTGATTAAAGGCAGCTTATCTGAAGAATACCAGAGAGAGAGGTTTTCTGTGAGATCAGCCATATCATGCAACTGTTCCTGAAAGGCAAGTGCAGAGAAAATGGTTCCACCGCAGCTAGAGCATAAACTTTCCCATCTGGCTCCATCTAGTGTCCTAATGGGCAGATTTCTAGTCTAGGACGTCTCAAACCACAGAGGAAACATCCCCTGATTGCTATGCTTCAGTCAGAGGAGTGGGAGGGAGGCAAGGCAGCCAGTGGCCTTGCTGCAAATTGAAAACAACTTCAGGTCTGAGCTTTCTTGACTTTTTTCATTTGGTTATTCCATTTGAATTTCACATAGCTTCGTTGTTGTTGTTGTATGTAAGGAGGGATGAGAGGCAAGTCATTTGCATATGCCAAATTCCAAAGGTTGTGCACCTAGAATCTTTGAATTCCCATATCAGGGTGTATGTGACAGGTTTGGGTGATGTTCTGGAACCTCCACCAGGGGGTATCCCAGCCTCTATCTAAGAAAATCAGCAAACCTAGGACTTGGGAGGGGGTCATTTTTCTTTAAAGATAATCAATAAACTATTGTCGATGCCTTTGATAAGGATGGAATGAATGCTATTGTAAGAAAATAATCAGAGATAGAAACATACGTACAAGAATGTTCATTAAACTGTAATAGTAAAAAATTGAAAATTACCTAAATGTTCAATAAAAAGAAATGGTTAAATAATATTCACACGCATACTGTGGAACATTGTGTAATTCTTAAAATATTTTAAAATAATATTTAATAACATGGGAAATGGTTATCATAGTGTTGAGTGAAAAAAAGGAAAATATAGTGTGACACCCATTATATTAAAAATGTACAAAATACAAAGAAAAAAGTTGGTGAGAAATACAGTGACATGTTGACTTGTGGAATTAATGGCAATTTAAATTTACATTATTCTGATTTTATATATTTTACAATGAATATATTTATAATGTAATATGGTTTTAAATTGAGAATTGGGCAGCAGTATAAAAAGGGAAATATTAGAAAATGAAAAGTGGGATATTAGTCAAAATAGAAACATGTAATCGAATAAAAAAATATGTAGCTGTAGTAGTTTGGAGAAACATTTTGCCAATATTACGGCCCCATTATTACTGACTAAGAGGTCACATGTTTAGTGTTTTAATAAGCTACTTTCTATATTTAAAGAATTAAATAACATTAACTTGTACCTTGTTAGGCAACTTAGTTTTCAAGAGTAAAATGCCACCTATGAGACAATAGATATGTAGGCAAGTTAAAAAGTTTAGATGAAGCCAGGGCAGAAAATTGTACATCTTGATATTGTCCATTCTTAATGAACTCTTTATGAATAGCATTATTTAGTTAGCGATAGCTATATTTTCCCAGATGTTTTCACACAAAATCTCACAAAAATTCCATGAGTAAATCCCGATCGATCCATATATACTATTCTTTTCCCCTGAAACAACACTGCGTCCCAGAAATGGCAGGCCAGGTAGGTTGGCTGATGTTTCTTATGTGCCCAGCCCTGAGCTAGACTTTGTGCCCGTTCCCTCACAGATTTATCTCAGTGAATCTTTCTAATGATTTTATGACATATATGATGCGAGCTTTGTTTTACAGTTGAGAAAATTGGGGCTCAGGGAAGAGAAATGACTTCCCCAAAGTCATATAGCTAGTACGCATGTAGCAGCGCCTGGCACAAACTGAGATCTGTCCACTTGCAAACCCAAGCACTTCCTACCACATTCTTCATTTCCACGAGGGGTCACTAGGGGAGAATTAAAAGGACGGAGGAGGAGATGCAATGTCTGAAGCTCTCGGAAGGCACTACCATGGCCCAGCTCCTGTTCTGCACTCCAGTGACCTTGAGCTTGAAAGGGACAAAGGAGCAGACTCCCCTGATGCTCTGTGATGAGTCAAGAAGAAAGGCAGCTCTCAGGGAAACAGCTGGTCTTTCTCCAGCAGCCGGGCAAGGGAGATAAACAGATCAATGCAGACACTCGCCTCCACCTAATGAGCTAATGGCGCAGCCGGGGTACTGCCTTATTGGATTGCTGGTCATGCTGACAGGGCCCGGAGTGAAGCAGGCCTACTGTGGGGGTGGGGACTCCCTTCCCCGCACCCTAGTGAAGTCCAGCTCCTTTTTCTTTCAGCTCGGAATGGCCTGTTCCTTTACTTGCTTGTTCATTTGTTTGTTTCTGTGTGTGTGTGTGTTTGTCCTCACTCTCCTAGGGCATGTTGAGATTTGATGAAATGATGTCCATGACCTTTCTGCTCTGTAGACTGAGTACCACAGATGCAGGAAATACTGCCCTCCCAAGAGGCAGCCTGGCGTGTTACCAACAGTTCTCACCTGGGCATCAGCACAGCTGCATTCTGATTCCTACCGCGACTTGCTGTGGGACTTAGGGCACATCCCTGCCCTTCTCTGGGTGCCAATTTCCCACATGAACCAGGAAAACATGGGAGCAACCGGAGTGAAATGTGTTTTTGTGCCAAGTAGCACGCCATGAGCAGAAATAGCTCACCTGACACTGCCAATTACATCCAGCTACTGGCTTGATCCTGCTCCTGCCTCTGCAAACCTAGACAACTTGTTAATAATGATGGTAATGACAATTCTAATAATAATGACAAGCATGTGTTTATTGAAAATATACTCAGTAAGATACAACTAGTGTCACTCATGACTAACATCAAACTCTTGCTCTCTTTTCTTAAACAGCCTCTCCCTAAGTGTCTCTCTTGACTCTTCTCAGTGCTCTTAGCTGTATTCCCTCCGGAATGCCACTGTTGGCCGAGGCAGGCACCCCCTTCAGAGGCTGCCAGCCCATCTCACTGAGTCAGGTGTCAGGTAGCCCCTGCTCCTACACGGGTGTATTTCCAGCATATAGGGGCTCCTGGGTTTAAGTATGCCCAGGGGCCATTTCCAGTTAGCACCTGACTTAGGCCCTTCTTGGTGGCCAGAGGAAGCTGCCCGAGGTTGGGAGCAGGGGCAGGAATCTCCCCAGACTCCTTGCCTGAATACTCAGATGCCTGAAGAGAGAGTCACTGCTAGTTGCACAGGCACAAGAAGATTGCGTTGGCAGCTTCTGAACCAGGAGGATGCCAGGTAGATCATTGTTTTCAACGCAAGACTGAAGACTATAACCTACTCACAGAGGCATTCTTTGAGCCTTTTACAAATAGAATATATGTGTCCCTCTTGAGAAGTCTTCAGAGGAATTCTGGTCTAAAAGTATCTTTAGGGTTGAACTATCTCAGTAGTTTACAAATTTTTAAAACTGCGAAGCCCTCTGTACAGAAGAAATTACATTTAAACTTCATAGTATAAAATAAATGCAGTGGGTGAGACATAAGGCTCAGTTTGAAAATCACTACTCCAGTCCAGCTCTTACATGTACCCTATTGGTGGTATGGCTTTGACCAAACTTGGGTCTCCTGACTCATAGTCCAGTGCTCTCTCTCTCCTGTACACCTTGCCGGAGTCATGCACTCATCAATCCATTCCCCACCCAGCCAATATTTACTGAGATTCTGCTATGTTGAATCTACTAAAGGGATTACAGCAAGACATCATTCCAGTTGACAGAGAGCTCACGGACCACTGATGCACTGGCCAAAGAAAGAAAGGCAGAAGCCTACAAATGGGCCAGATAAGGGCTTCTAAACAGAGGATCTATTGAAATTTTGGACCAGATAATTCTTCATTGGGAGGTGCTGTCTTGTCCATTGTAGGATGGTTAGCAGCACCCATGGCTTCCACCTGCTCGATGCCAGTAATAGCCCCTCCCAGGTCTTGGCAACCAAAAATGTCTCCAGACACTGCCAAATGCCCTTGGAGTGCAAAATCACCTCCGGTGAGTTAACACAGAACAGCAACATACGTGATGTCACCAGGCTGCATAAAATTAAAAGGTTATATACAATTAAAGGCCAGGTAAATGACAAAGACAAGTATTGTAAGATCTCTGAAAGAAGGGGCTCCTGTATACCTAGTTACTCAGTATGTGTAATCCCAGCGGCCAGCAGGAGAAACTTTGCTGCCTAGAAGGAGGATGTGGTATGGGCAAGTGCCTTTATGAGGGTGGTGATGTGAGCACAGTGAGGAGAAAGAAGAGGCAGACTCTTGGCTGAATGCAGGCTGGCCCTGATAGGTTCATGCCATTGTCTTCACACCCCTGCTTGCCTGAGGATTTCCTGGCCTGGCAGCCACATGGAAAAACTCCTGGATCAAGATGAGGCCATCTGCCTCCATTCTTCCCTCTGCTACTAATCCACAGTGTGACACTGGCCAAATCTCCACCCCTTCTGGACCTTGGTTTCCTTACCTGTAACAAGGATGGGGAATGGGGACTGTAGTCTCACCAATGATCCCTATGTTCCCGCCTAGCTAATTTTTGCCACAATTCTAGAAAGGGTTAAATCAAGTCAAGCTGATGACTACTTGATCTAGGCTTTCTCAGTCACACTGAAAACCAACTTCTTCAGATAGGCAGATTCCAAAGAGAAATATAGAGAGGGCTTATGCTCCTATCCATATTTTAGAATAATTGTAATAATAGTGGTTAATTTTTATATGTGACTTTAGAGTTTACAAAGTACCTTTGCATACAATACTCACATATGTGATTCTCAAAACAAGCCTGTGGGGTGGGAATAATTATTGCCACTTCATGGATGAGAAAAATCAATGTTCAAAATGACTGAGTGCCTTTGCCTAAGGTCACACCCAGACTTGCCCGACTTCAAACTCCTTGCTGTTTGGGGGTAATCAGCTGCCTGTGCTTCACTAAGCATAATGGAAGCTGACTATTGCTGCCAGTCTTCTGGAGATAGGGTGGGAAGGCCAAGTGACTGAGAAACTCAGGCTGAACATGGAGGGAAGAGACAGCAAACTGAGGATACCATGCCGACTGTGATAGTGGCAATAGAGCTGGCTGAACAAGTGCCAAGCCCTGTGCTTTGAAAGAGTTGAAAAAATTTAAAAATAACGACAAAAAACATCTCACCACCGTTTGCCTGCCAAGGCCCTGCACTGGGACACGGGTACGGAGCTCTACTTAAGGCTTAATTCTATTGATTACACATTCCATTTTCCAAAGTGCCATTTGCCTGAAGGAGCAGGTGGTGTTTTCGGCATCCATTTAGCTGATGTATTAGCCATGTGGCTCAGTGCATCAGCAGGCCCAAGTCATCAATTTACGGCGAGATGACAGAGGGAATCACTCACTGCAGAATCATAATGGGGAAAGGGGGGTGGGGAATGGAACACAGAGAAAGAGACAAAAACATTGGGACTGTGGCCCTTACTGGGCCTGGGGAAGCAGGGGTAGATAGATGGCCCAACACAGGACCTTTGGTTAAGAGAGCAAACATATTGGGGATGACTCTATGGCAGGGCCTGTGCTGGGCACTGGGTACACATGAGGAGTCACACGAACTCCTCCCTTGAAGGATTCAGTTTTGTGGGGAAGACACAATATTAATGGCAATATCAGATACATGCTACAGTTGAGGGATGCAGTAGGTGACAGGAACGTGTTTTAAAATTTCACGATTTAGGTTCAAATCCCAACTTTGTTATTCACTGGTTATATGGTTGTAGGTGAAGCTAGATTGGATACTCCTGGAGAGCAGGCACTACCTGTTTTATATAGTTTTGGATGCCAAGTGTCCCAGCCTAGAGTTTGGCATTGACATCATAGCCACCAAAGAATATTAATAGTGTAATTATAATAATAAAAGTAGTGATAATGGAATAACAGTTATTGAGGCTTACTGTGTACCAGGTAAAAGCCTGGGCATTATGTTTTTTAATCCCCCAAACAGCCTTTGAATTATAGGTACTATAGGTACAAATAGGTACTATAGATACTATAGGTAATATAGGTACAAATAGGTACTACTATTATCTTTATTTTATAGATGAGCTGATGAAGCCCAAAGAGGTTAAATAGCTTTCCCACAGTCACAGTTTGTAAGTTGTGGTGAAGCCAAGATTCAAATTCAGATCCGTAGGGCTCCACAGCCACATGACCTTCAACACTACAAAGTTCAATTACCCCCATTGTACTCCAGTTATTTCACCCCACAGAAACTCAATTTCCTTGTAAGTCAAGAGGATCTAATATCCTTCTTCATTTGTTGTAAGCATCAAATAAGATACATATTTAGTTAGTATATTCTAAACAGCTCAACAAATGGTATTTACTATTATCATATTCTTAAGATTATTATGCTCAGGGAAGATCTTTGAAGGGCAGAGCCTACCCAGTTTCAGGGAGGCTGCTACAGTATCTCTGCAAGTATCTACTCTTCTCTGATGAGACCAAGGTGCCTCCTCTGGCCCTGTTCTTGCTAGAACTCCACTATGATTACTTTTTTTTTTTTTAATTTTTATTGTTATTCAATTACAGTTGTATGCCTTTTCTCCCCATCCCTCCACCCCACCCCAGCTGAACCCACCTCCCTCCCCCACCTCCACCCACCCCCTTGATTTTGTCCATGTGTCCTTTATAGTAGTTCCTTACTTTTAATTAG
This sequence comes from Desmodus rotundus, assembly GCF_022682495.2. Classification (NCBI taxonomy): domain Eukaryota; kingdom Metazoa; phylum Chordata; class Mammalia; order Chiroptera; family Phyllostomidae; genus Desmodus; species Desmodus rotundus. Next base: position 32,574,989 of record NC_071389.1, read on the forward strand.
ATCATCACCAATTTACTTATTAAGACTTTTCTCATTTGACATGTATGTGTGAGGTGGACCATGGCAAAGGACAAATGTGTGTAAAACCAATAATAGCTTTAGAGATTGCATTCCGATAAAAAGGCTCATTGGCCCTTGAGTTTCAGGGAAGAATTTATCTGACGAATGGGTAAGGTGGAAGTGAGAGGAAGATGCTAACCAGTTGCCATGGAAGGGAGCCCCACCACCACCTTAGCTGCCTGTCTGGTCTGGCTGGAGAATCCCCCATCCGTCCCTGGGAGAGCGGAGATATGGAAGAAAGGGCAGTCACCGCTGTTCACTCACTTGCTCACGTCCTCATCTGTTCAACACATCGCTACAGGTCGTGATTTATTCCAGACACCATACTTGGTCCTGGACTTACAAAGATAAATAAGATTTTATTGCTACTTATAATTTAGAAGGGTGATGTTTGTATAGCTACAAAATGATGTAATCATTCATTCATTGCCATACTATTAAAATATTGGCAATTTAGAACCGTCTAAATTATAAACACTAGATTTTTAATAAAGTATGGTATATCATTTCAAACAAGTATTAATCAATCACTTAAAGTGTTTATAAGTAATTTTAAATATTGTGGTGAAATGTTCACAAATATTAAATGATATAAAACTATAGATATAGTATGTTATCAACTATATGTACATAAATGCAAAAAATTAGGAACAATTGTTCAACATACTAATGATAGCTATCTTTGCAGATAGTATTATGGTGCTATTTTCCTCTGATACAATATTTTTCTGTATTTATGAAAATTTTCTATGATAAACATGTAGCAGAAAGTAAACAGAAAATTTCCATCCAAAAAGTATAAATTAATTATTATTAGAAGTATGCACAGGATACTCCCGGCACAGAAAGAGTGACTTTTCCACTTTTCCATCTAACAGATGAATATATTGAGGCCCTGAGAAATTAAGTAAGTTTTCTGAGGCTTTCCAGTCTATACATGGTTTAGGCACAATGGAAACCTGACACCTGATTCTAAATCTGGAAACTTTCTGGCTGAACCACAGGGACTTTAAGAGCTAGCTCTCTGGGTTCCTGCCTGGAGTGTGAGGGCTGACCTGCAAAGGTCTCAAAGGGTGTGGCTGACCTGGTGTTCTGATTGTTCCATAAGAACCCTCAAGGTAAAAGGAGAGTCTGGAAATGACTCAGGGATGGATCTCTAGCAGTGGATCTGGAGGAAGGAAGTGCAAAGCACCACAAAAATAACCTTGACTGTTTGCATCTCAACTTGCCAAGATTTATTTAGAAGAATATTTAAATTAGAATAATAATATAGGTCTGGGCACACAGTTAATGTTTTCATTTAGATTTAGAATATACCGCATCAGCACTGAGATGCTTTTAATGTTTGAATATTTTAACATCACTGTATTGTGTATGTAGCATCCATGATTAAATATACATCTTCAAGTTCAATTTACTTTGAACTTCATTATAGTCCCTTACAGCTGGCATTCAGCGAATTCTGCATTTGTCCACATAGCCTGGCTCTAGTTTTTTGCAATTGTATGTTTGTGTGCATCCTTCTGTGGGCATCTAAAACCCAACTATTCCAAGGAAATTCCTTTTAAACACAAGTATTTTCCTGTCTTACAAATAACCTATTTTCTCAGTTATCAGTGAACAGTAGAGCATGGGCCCACTAGGATATCAATGAACTCAACCTTCCAATGCTACTACTCTCAGGGCTGCTTCAGAGAGATGTACTGTGGGTCCAAAACTTCCCTAATGCAAACACTGTTGGCCAGGGGTGTATCCAGTCACGTACAATAGCAATTACAGTGAGATCTCTTTGATATCTTGCCAACTTTTTATCATATAAAAACTATAGCTTTAGAAGCATCTTTCTCTTTTGTCATTTTGGAAAGTGTATTTGTCGAGCAGAGTAGGTATACATTTTAACAATTTTTTAGATAGATTTATAATTTATAAATATTTAGACTTCTACCTTGTGGGCTTCAATTTGTTCTCTCACCTGAGCCCAGCAAATGTTCGAGGTAGGGCTGCACCCAATTTTCTGACAGTCTTGTGTGGGCAACAGACTTATCCATGTCCTGTTCATCTCTCACTGCTAGTATGTATCACAGTCCTTAGCGTGCAGAACACACTTAGTAACTGATGAGTTGAAGTAAACTAATTTAGGGAGTGTTTTTCATTTGTTTCATATTTTAAACTGGAGATTTTATAAAAGCCACAGAAAGCATGAATTCGGGAGACATAAAGTCAATAGTGTCTACTAAACAATTACTTTATATATATACCTTACCTATCTATACACTGCTAGCCAACAAATTACAATTAGTATACATATCCGACTTCAGGGTGACTCTGCAGCCTGAGGGGGCGGGATATGCTGATTGACTAATGCACTAGGCAGTCATGTGTCTCATCTCTGACTCTAGGGGTGGGTGTCCCTCTTAAATCACATATTTGAGTGATTCCTCGAAGCAAGATCAGTGTGATATTATCAGAAGAAGAGGAAATGGATGCTGTATAACAAAATGCTTAATGTCCTTTGAAATTGTTATCTTTATATGAGTATATATGTATATATATGTGTGTGTATACACCTTTATATATAATATAATATTGTGTGTGCATATATGTGACATACACCCCTACACACATTATGTCATAAGACATGATCCACTGGGCACCTGTAACTGCACTGTGTTTTCTGAAGTCTGCATGATCTTTACTACCTCTACGCTCCCCTCACTGCCCCATCGCTGCCCCTCCCCTATCCAATGAGGCATTCTCATTACACAATAATGATGGTGGAATAGAACTCTGTCACTGGATAATGATCTCCTGTGGTTAGATGAATGAGCTAGGCAGACTTGGGCACCTTAAGAAACTGAACAGCAAGGGGCTGCCAAAATGTTGATTTTCAAAGAGGGAAGCTTTAGTCCTCTTACAATATTCCACTCAAAGCTGAAACATTACAAGCAGAAGGAAACAGCAACACTAGGAAGAGCAAGGCCCTTGGGAGACTGAGATATGACTAAGAAATAAGGTAGCTGACCACTTTGCACCGCCAGTGATGATTTCAAATCTTTGTTTGGTAACCCTCTCTTTTAGGTAGCTGAGTTGCTTTGCTACACAGAGACAGGAAGCTGGCATACATTGGGTTGGCCAAAAAGTCCATTTAGTTTTTTCCATAAAATAAAAGACACATTTTTTCATTTTCACCAATAACTTTGTTGATTTGGATATTTTGAGTATGTCAGCTGTCTCCCACATGGTATAATATTCACTGTTCTCTATTAATGTCTACATTTGACTGCTATTAACTTCAATTGCTCTACCCGACTGTGGAACACTGTCCGGTGAGAAATCTCCAACACGAAACTTTGCAAACCATGTTTGACATCGATCACAGCACCTTCTCCATACGCTGCACAGATCTTTTTATTTTTTGCATTTCAGTTGCATGTTTACCTTTCTTGAAACATAATAAGCCAAAAATGTTGTGTAATTTCTTCCATCTTCAATATTAAAATGGCTACAAAAAACTCATCAATTTTGATACTTTTTTTAAAAATGCGCACTCATGTGACAGCTGTCACAAATTTGTTTCAAATAAAGTTGAAGAAAACTAAGCAAGACTAGAGCCATTTTATGGAAAAAAACAATCGAACTTTTTGGCCAACCCACTATGTCCTCTTAAAGTCACTCTGGGTTATGGAAGACCATGGTCTGCTGATCAGTGGCTTGAATGGGAAGATCCCTGGAAGGGCATTCAGGACAGAGGTGTTTTTATCCCTGATCTGTCTGTAACTTGCGGCACCACTTTAGGAGATGTTTTAACATTTTCCCACTTCAGTCTTCTTATCTACCAAATAGTGCTGTTGATTAAAGGATTCTGAAAGCCTAGAGGAGAGGCCTCAGACCTGACAATGTCACATCAGTATCAATGTACCTAACATCCTTTCATTTCACACAGAGTTCAGAACAATGCATCTAGTATGCAGAGGGCAGAGTTTTAGCATCCACTGTACTTCTCATGGAATTGTACTACTTTAAACTTGGGAGAAATGTAAAAGGTCACCTAGTCTAGTATCTCCAGGAACCCTGGATGCTGTGTTGGAACATCTGTGGTGGGGGGAACTCACTATTTCCCCAGACATCCCTATCCATTGCTGCTGAACTCTGATTGCCTAAAAGTCATTTCTTTAATCCCTCACTCACTCACTCACTCACTCATTCTTCCATTAATTCAGGATCCAGTAGGTCAAGGATTGTATAAAGCACTGGAGCCCCAGATGTGAGTCAGACATGTTCTCTGTCCTATAAAAACTTGATGTTGAATTGAGCGGCATGCTGGAAGGGACAGAGGAGGGGCAGTGAGGCAACTGGACAGGTAGACATTAATTACAGTAAGTGCTTTGGCAGAAGTATTATGTTAAAATCCATCTGCTACTAAGAAGAAAGGGTCAGACCGAATTTTGTATAAGCAGGTAGAAGAGGTTGGGGGAACTCACAGGAATAAAAGTTGGGGGCAGGACAGCCAGGAGGCTTATTATTAATATTAAAGAAAGGATTCTAGGCTCAAACTGTCTGAATTCAAATCTAGACTGCCACTTCTAGCTGTGTGGTCTGAAGCAAATTTCTTAGCTTCGTGCCCCAGTTCCCTCATGTGTAAAATGGGGACAGTAACAGCACCTAAGTTATAGAGGTGGTATAGGATTAAGTGAGATTTTACATGAAAAGCTTGTACAGAACTTGCCGGCACACAGGGTACACAGCAAGCACTGTCACTGATCACAGTACATTTGTGGCCATCAGCTAGCAGTCATTGCTGTAGTGGTAGTAATAGGGGGAGCAGCGGAATCATAATCATACACGAGGTCTGTCCAGGAAAAGTCCAGCCATTGTTAATATAATGAGAATGGATTGCGCGACATCAATGTAACCCGGCAGCCAAGGAGAGTGGACTGGAATGTGCATGTGTGAACAATGACGACTTCACTGCACTAGTCAGTGGGGGCGGTGAACACCATTGAGTGAGTGTGTGTACCGTGTGGCCCTCGCATTCAAAATGACTGAGCAGGTAGAGCAATGAATCTGCATCAATTTTGTGTTAAGCTTGAACATCCCTCCACAGAAACTATGTGGATGATTCAGAAGGACGCAGCCTTGGGCAACTGGTGACTGGCAGCTTCATCATGACAACACACCTGCTCAGGCATCACGTCTCGTGTAGACTTTTTTGGCAAAACATCAAATCACTCAGGTGACTCAGCCCCGCTACAAGCAACATTTGGCACCCTGCAACTTCTGTCTTTTCCCAAAACTAAAATCACCTTTGAAAGGGAAGAGATTTCAGACCATCGATGAGACTCAGGAAAATATGATGGGGCAGCTGATGGCGACTGGGAGAACTGTGTGAGGGCCCGGGATGCTGACTTTGAAGGGGACGGAGGCATTATTTTCCTGTGTGCAATGTTTCTTGCATTATGTATCTCCTTCAATAAATGTTTCTATTTCTCATATTACATGACTGGACACTTTCTGGACAGACCCCATATGCAGGAGAAGTAGTAGCAACAGTAGTATTGCAAGTGTTAGCAGCAATAGCTCCTGTAGTGTCAGTTATAGTAGTAGGGTGATTGTGGGTATCGATGTAACAGAGATGGAGACAGGAATTAGGGGAAATAGCTGAGAGAACTCCGAGAGATCCTTTGCCTCTTCCTCTGGTTTGTTCCTTTATGACCTTTTGACCTTTTTCTGCATCATCATGCACCTGCCCAACAAAGAACAGTAGGAAATCTACCCTGCAGCAGAGGCAGGTCAGTGGCTTACATGCAGAGGCCACCAGAAGGAGGGAAGCCTGGAGACAGGTTTTCTCTAAGGATGGGTGTGTGGAGTGAGGATAAGGTCCCAAGAAAGACTATAGATGACAGACACATTGAAGGGGGAAGTTAAGGGTTTATGAGTGAGAAGAAGCATATTCTGGCTGAACAAATAGAAAGGAAATAAACTGGCTCTTGGCAAATGTGTCAAATACTATGCTGGTCACTTTCCTCAAAACTGACAAAGAAGCTAGGGATCCATCTGAGTTAAGTGAACCCCAGTGTCTCAGAGCTACAAGGTGATGCTAAGGTGACCTCAATGCTAAGATGCAAGCCCAAATCTGCCTACCCAAAGTCCGTGGTCTTCCCATGAAACCCATGCGCCCTGTTCAGACACCGCTGTGCCTGCCCTTTAACCACTCCGAGTGCCTAATGTGGACTTCTCCTGTGGCTCATGATGCGGCTCCACAGCCGAGGGCCAGAATGTTGACCCAGACAGTCGGCCAGCATGGTAGTATCTAAAAGGGTATATTCTCTTTATTTAGAAAGTTTTAAAATGCACAATTCAAGGTCTGATCATTGTTTTAAAGCCATGAATCCACCTGGGATGAGAGCTTTAGAAAGTACACCAGGAATGCGACCTCCTCTTCTCCCTTGGCATTCACTCCTGTGAGAAGCCCCCGCTGCGGGAGGGGCAAGTCAACCCAGTGTGACTAGGAAGAGTCGCCCCCGGCCCGCCATGGGGGCAGGATTAGAGCCGCATTGTTCCAGCAGCAAGAATGAAAGCTTCATCAACATTCGGATTAGTGCATCCGCATTTATAGGGGTTTGAACTCAATTAAAAATTTCAGCTGGAATCTTGGCACAGGTGCGTTGAGACAGAATTGGACTGTTCTGGGCTCTCACCCCAATTTTAGAATGTGTTTCTGGAAGGAGATGGTTGGGTCAGATGGATCTGGGGCTCAATTTAGACCCTTGGCACAAAAATGTAATAAAGTTCTGTTTGGAATTCCATGGTAATTTAGTTATGTTACAGAATCAGCTATTTCCTGAAGTTTCTTTTTCCATGAGCCTTACTATTTTCCTCAAATTTGATGCCATTTTTTTTTCAAGACAGTAGTAAAGTGAGGGAGCACTGGGCTTGAAATCCAATGGACTTGGCAGAAATGTGGGCTCCATTTAGTAGCTGGAGCCTATTGCCAAGTCACTTCGTTTCTTTGATCTTCAGTTTCTTCACCCGTAAAATTGGGATGACAATTGATAGCTCTTCTCAAATGGTGGCTGTGAGAATTTAAATGAGATAGATAAAAGAGAAAACACCCCTAGCATCTTGTCTAGTACATGAAATTGCTGGACTAAATTATTTTCCTGCAAAATCCTCTCACCCCTGATAGGTTCAGATAGGTTATACGGAGTGACATTTCAGTTCTTTACTCTCAGGCTAGGGCCTGGCTCTCAATAGTTGCTTAAATTGCAAAAGCCCTGTTCCGAACTCCAGGATTTCGAGAGGTTTTGCTACCTGCCTTACATTCACCAACAACCTTCTCCAGACCTGGATCTTTCTCTTAACTCCTCTTGGCTGGTGTGTCTTTGAATGCACAGCTTGGCACACCTCCAAACCATCCTTGACACGACAGAGATTGCCTTTCAAAATACAAATCTGATCCTTACTCCCTTATTCACTGGCTTCTCAGTGCTCTGAGGTGAAAGATTAAAATGTTTCCCATGCCCAGGAGGCCCTGGATCACTGCATTGTCTGGCCCACCAACCTCTCAAGCATCACCTTTCCCTTCTTGTCTCTGCTTCAGCCACACTTGCATCCTTTCAGTTGAAAAACATTCCCTCCTCCTTTGTTTTGGTTTTTGCTCCCACTGTTCTCTTCTTCAGGAGCAATGTTCTCTTCCCACCTCCCTCGGGCCCGTTTGTTTGATCAACTTCCCCTTCATCTCTCATCTCAAAAGTTACTTCCTCGGTGGTGTCACCCTCGAATTTGGAAATCACATCAGGCGTTTTTATTATGTTCTCTGAGATGACTTTTTATTTGTAGCACTTTCTGTGGTTTATAACTGTTATTTGATTACTTCCTGACTTAACTGTAAACTCCATGAAGGCAGGGGTCATGTACATTTATTCGGCATTGTATTATCATCACACAACAGGGCATATAGAGTTCTCAGTGTTGAAAAATGACACTCCAACACCCCCACTCCTTACAGGTTGTCCCGGAACCACTGGCCCTGAGCCACCTCTGAATTCTAACTTCCCAGAGATCCTCTAGGCTTCCAACCTCATGACTCATTTCCTCCTTTTTATCAGACAGAACTGATAATCAGCACCATTCTGTTATCTTGGGCTTTTCTTTGGTTTTATTATTGTAAATCACCTCAAGGAAAGAACCCAGCAAGTGTAGCCTTGGTCTCCTGGGTACTGCTACCAAATGTGTGCCAACTCACAGGGCAGGACTCCCTCCTGTCCCACTTCAGTAGGTTGAGCTATAATGGGAGGCTGGAACCCCCCCAACCCCCTATGACACTAGGCCTGGATGCCTGGCTGGTCTCTCTAGTGCCCCTTCAGCTAGATCAACCTTTTAAGTCCCCATCTACTTTGCTTGATACATTTGGGCCCAAATATGATCACATACAGAAAGGAGCTTTGTAAACTTGAAAAGACTAGATACTTGTAAGGGATTAAGGGCTTAGTTCAGGCTCCCTCTCAGTTCACAAACCAGACTTCTGCTTGGCACACGCTGCCATCTGGAGAAGATTTCCTACTTCTTTCTTACCCAATGACAGTTCCAACCCTCCTCTCTCTGCTCTCTACTGCACCGGCATAGGGAGGACAGATTTTTTTTTTTGTCAGATCTGTTGCCATTAAGCCATTAGGGTCCCCCATCTTTAAGGTTTTGTTGACTCCCAGTAAGATTTGCCAACAACAGAGCTGCACAAGAGCAACCTAAAGAGCCAACATCATTTTAGCAAATTAAATCTTGGATGAGCTAAATAATCCATGATTACAGTTATTCTAGGATAAAGAATAGTAAGCACTAAGACTTCCCCTATACCTGTCGGCAGGTTCTCTTCCACTTCTGAATCTCAGATTCCTCATCTGTTAAACCAGGAGTTAGATGGGTGAGGGCCCGCGTGGTAGCCGTGCTGATTAAAGTGAACCACACACGTGAAAGGGCTTGTACTGACACGCTGTAAATGTTTTGTCATTACTGCTTTTAAATCTAACTCGTTCACTCTACAAAACAGAAGCCAAAGGCCATTGAGTTTAACACATTCACTCATTCCATTAATCATATATTCAAGGATTACTTACTAAATGTCTACCATGGGCCAGGCACTGTGCCGGAAATTGGGTGATTTACCAAGGCTGCGTGGCACTTCCATGGCAGACCTAGGACACTGACAGTAACAAGAACTATTATGTGTTGAGTTCACAGTAAAACTCACTCTTGTGAAGTATTTTACATACAAAGCCTAATTTAACCCTCACAACAGCCCTATGATGTAGACACTACTGGCCATATCTTCTACCACGATGACTATTGCTTGACTCCATCTCCAGACCTTTGCATGGAAATTAGAAGATGCTATCGAGATGTAGAGACCCAGAAATGACTTTGGATACCAGGTTGCTCGAAAACTTAAGCAAAAATTCCAACACAAAGGTGTTTAAGTGTCATGTTCAAAGATTTACAAGGTCAGTAGCAGTAACATGGCAGGGTTGGGAGCCAAACAGATTCCCCCATCCATAAAAATGGGAATATTTATTCCTCATTCATAGGGCAACTGTACAGCTAAAACCAGGTAGTAAATGTACAGAAACATTCCTTCCCCATGTAGCCTCTCACTCCTTCAGTTCATTTAGGTCTCTGTTTAAATGTCACCTACTTAGAGGGCTTTCCCTTCCCACCCCACCTGCAATAACTCTCACCCTACTCTCTTACACAGTTGCATTTTTCTTCACAGCATCTGACATCACATTATGTATCTGTTTACTTGTTCATTTGTTGGCTGACTGACTAAATGAATGAATGTGTGTACCTTACCCCTCCTCCTGACTCCCAAGCTGGTATTCCTTTGCCTGAATGTGAAAGCAGCCCACCCCTCCCAGGAAAGATGATGAGAGTGAGTCCAAAGGAAGTCTACATTTCCAATGGGACTCTTTGAATTGATGTCAGGAATTCTGCTGCATCTGCTCAGGGGGTCACACCCTCCCCCGAAGTCAGCATGCAGCAGGAACCCTGCCAGTGGAAGACCAGTCAGCCTGCCTCCTTCCTGCATGACTGCTTCTCGGTTACCCTGGAACACAGGTGGAAGATAGATGAGCGGGATGCTCTGTGTGTCTCCCACAAAAGAAAAGCTTTGCGGGTTCAATTAAACCTGGGTAATTTCACAGGCCACAGGGCTGAAGAAGTAAAAGGTATTTTTGAAGATTTTCTTACATGTAAAAAAATGCATTTCTTCAAACTAAGTTGGATTTTCTTTGTAAAAGAGTCAAATTAATGGAAAGGAAATGTCCTGAAAAGGATAGGTGCTGCTACTCCTTGAATTTGTAAGAATGGAGATGACATTTCTGAACATTTTTTCAGCTGTCAAAACACCACAGATTTTCTTTTAACGTTATAAGGATAAAAATTGTTCTTGTTGCATACTTGCAAGAAGTGAGACCCAGGAGAAAAGCATTGTTTCCTGCAGTTACACAGTTGCCAGGGAAACTGTGTACAGAAGTTAGCCTAAGTGCAAGTTAAAAAAATGAAGCATCTGGTAAATTGGTTTAAGAGTATTTTGAAAAATCTGGGCCAAGCATGGCACACAGCGACCCTTGTAGAACTGTGAGGACTTCTTAGCTGTGGCAGGAAATGGCACTGAAAGGTCACCTTTTTAATGAGTGTTTTTCTGGGACTAATAGTCTTCAGGTAATTTTTTAACCCTCCAACTACTCTCCCCACCAAAAAGCCAAATAAAAAGCAAAAAATACTGTCTGGCTGAAGTCTATAGAAACATATAAACATGCAAACATACACAGAGAAATTTAAAAAAACAATGTTTAATTATCTGACATGTTAGAAAAAAAAACTTACCCTTTCTCCTCCTCACTACTTTAAACAAAGGACATATGTAATTTGCTTTAAAGGAAAGGCTGAAATAGCATCAAGGAATTTCAATTGTATTACTATCTCTGAATCTCTCTTGTCCTTTTTACCAAATATGGTTAATCATTAGTCTACCTTCCATGTTCTGAAAATAAAATATATGTATGCATATCCATACACATGGCATTTATCACATGGTAGATATTCAATACATACTTAGAAAACAGAAAATCTTAATGGTCATTCAATTTAATCTCTTGATAGCTCAGAGAATTTCCTTTAAAATGTGACTGCCATCCAACTTCTGCTTAAACTCATTCAGGAACACGGAACTCATGACCTTATAAGCAGTGCATGCCATTAATAGACAGATGACCTCTTCCTTTTACTAAGTTGGAATCCCCTTACGATAACTTTTATCCATCAGACCTGATTGTTTTTGGGAACACACAGAATAAGTGTGTTCTACTCCCTCTTTTCCCCATGTTTTCTTAGGTCCACAGAAGCCCATTCCTGTGATTAGCCCTATGTTCCAATAAGAGGCAGTGCTGTGTGGCCACAGGCAAGTTACTTCACATCTCTGTCCTTCAGTTGCTAGCACTGTTGAACGGGGATAGTAATTCTTTCCCTTTCCCTCTCAGGCTGTGGCTAAAGATTGGAATAAAATGCCAGGTGGGAAACTGCTTTGGAAACTATAAGGTAATTCATATAGTAACTATGATTGCCATTTTGTCTTAATCTTCTCCACTTAACATTGCCTCTCATGGAGCTGTTCGACCTGATTGAGTGGAGCACTAAGGGAGGATGGGAAATGGACTTTCCTTGGTTAAGCTCAGCCCTCTATAGTCCTAGGCCTGAGGGTTGATTTGCATCCCCTCGGCTCCCCTTGTAGCTTTCTCAGCAGGAGCCCTTGCCTTTCTCCCCAGGTTCCCTCGTTGATGTTGCTCACCCATTTAGCTAAATGCTGTTTTGACGAGGTAGCCTATTTTGGTAAGTGCCCCTGGGGAGCTGCAGAAAGGTTTAATTCTCTTTCTTTTCCCTAATGTTTATCTAATGGTAAAGAATTGAGAATAGCTTCTATATCCCTAGAGACCCTAGGCTGACTGATTCAATAATGTATGTGTCTAGGGGCTGGCTGAGAGATGTAGCTTTCGGTAGAGAGAGTGGGTGGAGGACAACCAGCCACCACGACGGCAGGGGGCGAGGGGAGTGTCACTCATCGGGAGGGATCCCAGGGACTTAGTAATCATTAACATTAATGAACCAGGACACGTGGTGGACAAAACAGCAAGGCAGAGTGACCACATGTCCTAGAACGTATATCTGTTGTCCCAAAGCAATTCTTAATGCTACCTCTTTCCATTCTCAGAAGTGAACTTGAAGGATAAATGATACACTCACCTTAGAGGTGAATGGAACAGGAATGCCACTGCTCTCGCGCTTCCTATCCCAGTGAAGTGAATCACCACCTATCTGTTCCTTAAGCCAGAAACCTTGCAGTCTTCTGAGACACTTCAGGGGCCCTCATCCCAACAACCAGTTTCCAACGAATCCTTCAGATTTTCCTTCTCCTCTCCATCCCCATGGCCACTGACTTAGTTCTGAGCCTTATCCTCATTCTAGGACCCCAAAAGTTGAATTTCATTCTGTTCCGTTGAGTTACCGGTTCCAAGTTTTTTGAGATCTCAACTCTGCCTTCTGTTATGTTAGTCCTCTCTCAGCTCCCCTTTGTGATCATGCTTTTGGCATGCTTGTCTAAATCACTGATCCCTGAACCTCACCTCCAGAAGCCAACCTTCTATTTCATATTTTCAATTGCTCATTCATTCATTCATTCACTCACTCACTCACTTATTCAACAAAAATACTAAATATACTAAGTCCCGAGGGTTCAAATGGGTCAACATTATTGAATTAATCAATTTCGATTACAGCCTGCTAAGCAGTTATAAAGCCGTGAAATCATAGCGATATCCATTATACTTTGGGTCCAAATCCATATTCAACTCATATTCTAGAGTATTGTTTCCAAAACATAAATTTCACTATGTCATTGCCCTTCTTAAAACACTCCAATGTCTCTTCATTGGCTATTGGTGTGGAGGAAGCCCCACCAGCACAGCATCCTGCCTCTCCCACCTCCCCCTCCCCCACTCCACCCCTTCCCTTACTAGAGTCTCCTTGGGGAGTAGCAGTAACTTAGCCAAGGGTGATGGTGGGAGAATTGAGCAGTTGAGGCTTAGCTTGTGCTCTCTGTCTCTCTGGAATTACCCTGCCTCTAAAAAGTATGCACTCAGTTCCTCCCCCCTGTGCTCTGCCTCACTGCTGCCCATGACTGGGGATGAGAGCAGGTTTCTAGGGTTCAGTATTAATTGCCACCCTTTTGAGCCATGTTCCCCACTGTAGCTCTGTAAGTGGCGATTTACATGACTTCTCACTCCATCTCTCAGGTGATCAGATTTTGGATAGGGAGCAGAGAAACTATTCATTGAGTTCCTCAAACCCCAGCACTCAGGACTAAAGTCAAGTTCTCTGGTCTTACAAAAAGTAGAAGAAATCTAGCCCCTCTTTCGGTAAAGTGAGAGCATTTGCCTTTCTGAAGTTGCTCATCTTTCCTATCCTCAGGATGCTCTTTTGGAAAGTCACCCACTATGATGGCAATGCACAGGCCTGGCTAAGCTTCCCAGAGATCTTATCTGAGCTCAGAAGAGCCAGGACAAGCTGGCTGGCGGCAGACTTGTGGTAGGAGTGCTATCTGAGAGGCAGGCTCAAGGGGCCCTTCCAGTGCCCTCAGCCCCACACAGTCTGAGAGAGCTGCACTCTGGTGTGTGATTCTAACACTGAAGCAGTTTTGAGCTTTCAAGGAGGGTTTGAGCACTTGCTGGTATTGAAGTAGCCACTCCCAATCTGGCTATGACACTTTCTTGGTTACGTGGATGAGGATGAATCATCCCAGGCTTTTGTTTGCAAATTAGAGTGAAAAGGAAGTTTACAGTTAGTGTGCAAAGAACTTCTTCCTTTATTCAACTTACAGTCTCGGAAAAGCATGCTCAGTGCACCAAACTGCTCCCTTTTACAGATAAGGAAACTCAGTCTCAGGTTAAGTGACTTTCCCAAGTTTCCTCAGCAAGCTTATGAAAAAAGCTTGGGAAAGACATTCTGAATTAGTCAGAATTATAAGGGTAGCTGACAATCTCCCTTACTGATGACCACAAAGCCTACCATCTTTTACATCTAGGTAGAACTTTATACTCTTGAAAACACAAAGTATCACAATTGGGGCTTCACAAACATGTAGTCCTACCTCCTTCCTTGACAGATGCAGCAAAGGAAGGCCCAGGGGGAGGATGGGATTTTCCTGAGGCCTTGAAGGGAATCTAGCAGAGCAAGGACCCACTGAATCTAGGTCTCCAAATCTCAGTCTAGGCTTTGTTAGAGGTGCCTGCAGAAGGCATGAGCCCATTGTGCGGATGAGAATATTAGTCTCAGAGAGGTAAAGCATCTTTTTCAAGGTGGTGCCACAATTGGAGAACAGGAGAACCGAGATTAGCCTTAGAGTCAGATGATAATATTTAACTGAAAAAGTGAGAGTTACTTTTAGTTACTTATTATCTTAGGATTATTTCTATCAACTCCAGCTCCACATTATGACTTTGTAGCTATCATAAATTCAAGCCTTTAGTGTCAGTTTAATTATTATTCAGACAGATTCATAGATTTTTTCCCCTTGTTTTACTAGTGCTATTATTTGTGTGGTATGCCTTTTAAAAATAAGGTATTTACAGACCCCAGATTCTGATTTTGGGGTTCAAGTATATGCCATCTTCCATGACATTCACTATCAGCTAGCCCAGAGCCCAGCATCTGTTAAGTTGCCTGCAAACATTTGACATGTGGAGGTGGTGGGTTTCTCTCTCTCTCTCTCTCTCTCTCTCTCTCTCTCTCTCTGGTTTGTAATCAATAAGTCACTTTCAATTACTTTAATGGAAATTAAATGAATAAATAAAATCAGGCTTTACCTTATTACTACCTAATTATGAAGTTTACATTTCAAGAGTCAAATTGGGCTTGTCAGACTCAAAGAGCAGGCATTGCTAAAACGAAGTTTAACCACATGACTGGGAGGCTAGTACCCAGGTCCCCAGTCTCCAGAGCATGGCTGTGATCTTCCACAGCCCCCACTGCTTTAGGTACTTAATCTCTTGGGAACATTTCTCCACCCACAGGCTTCCCAGAGCACTGGTGTAGGAGCCAAACACGCCTGGGCTTTAACTGCAGTTCTGTCACTTACCAGTGTGATGACTTTGGGCAAGTAAGCTAACCTCTCTGAGTCTCAGCTTCCTGCTCCCTAAAATATCTACCCCTAAGGTTATTGGGAGAGTTAGAAATAATGTACTTCAAGTGCATGTCTCATAGTAGGCAATCGCCAAGTATTGGTTCCCCTTCTTTCATAAATGATTCATCAATATGTGTAAGTTACTGACCAGAATGATTGGGTCTTATGCAAACCAAAGCACTTAAGTCTTACAGCCTATTTTGCTACATCGCACAACCATCCATTCAACAAATACTAATGTCTGTGTGTGCCTGACCTGGTGCTATGCTGGGAACTGATTATCTGGTGATGAAAAATGAACACGGTCTCCGCAAACACAGAGTTGCAGCCTAGCGAGAAAGATAGGCATTAATTAAGTAAACAAGCAGATAAAATAAGTAATTATAAATTGTAATGAGTGCTGCGAAAGGAAAATAAAAGCAGGTGCTGTTAGAGAACAGGATGGCCTAATTTGGAATGGGTAATGGGGGACGGCTTCTCTGAGGAGGTGACATTACAGCTGAGGATGACAAGGAGGCAGCGCGGAGAAGGGGTGGGGGAGTAGTCCACAGAGGGCCCCAGCAGCTGTGAAAGCCTGAAGTGAGAATGAGATTAGGGCATCATTCAAACCCAACCTCTGGCTCTCCTCACAGACTCTACCACTCCACAGTGAATTGGGCATTTGTATAGGTCCACAGCTCTGCCTCTGAAGCCCTTCTGCCATTCCTCCACCTGGAATGCTGAACTCCAATGTCACATTCAGAGACTCCTTAATCTCCCCGAAGCAAATTTAACCCCTCTCTCCTCCAGTGCTCCCCCAAATCTGTGTTTAACTTTCTAACAATGTGTTAATAAGTATGTATAATGGCTGTGGTTGAACTCTTACCCTGTGCCATGGGCTGTGCTAAGTATTTTACCTGAATTTATCACATTTAATCTGTGCGGAATCTATATGAAGTAGGTATTGTTATCATCATTCCCATTTTACAGAAAGAAAAACAAACAACTGAAGTCATAGCCATCTACCCTGGCTATCAGTGGCTGAGTCTGGATTTGAACTCCAGAACTTCACTTCCACCCAAACTCTTAGCCCCTCAGGAATGTTAGAGTGAAGTCTCTGTATGTCTTTTCTTCACTGGACCCCAATGGCCAAAGATTCCTGAGGGTGCGTTTGTGTGATTCATCAATAGCCTTAGCGACACAGAACAAGCCATGGCACAAAGGAGTTAACTATTTGCTAAAAGAATGCCTTTAAATTACAGACCCTGCCTGATAAAGACGAAATCATATAACACGTAAACAGGCCTGTCCCTTCGGCCTTCCAGAGCAGCCTGTCCTGTGGCCTCTGCTGATCTGATTAGTGCAGCGACTGACAGCCTGGGTCCCTCTCCTTCGTCCCGTTAATGGCATTAGCATCTAGTCAATAATGCTCAGCATTTCATTTTACCACTTTAATTAACAAATTCAATTTGTTCAAACTGCTGTGAAAACAAATTAAAAGCTCAAGAGTGGGGCCTCCGGGAGGGGGAGGGAAGGCAGGGGCTCCACACAGATTAGGCTGATTGTTGATTTGATCTTTGAAGCTTACGAGGGAGCTGAACGCTGTCTGCCCTTCAATCATCTTCCTACCCCTGACCCAACAGGATGCCTCAGCAGTGTAGCCAAGATGAGGCAAACCAGCTTGTGTACCTTTTAGGCTTGTCCCTTCCCTCCTCACATAGACTAGATGGGGTTCCAGCCTGCCCTTCAAGTCGGCTGTCACTCTTCAAATGGGCACTCTGCTTTGGATTTGAATGCAACAACAGTAACATTAATTATAGTCCCCTTGGCCAGTGGTTCTCAGTCAGGGATAATTTTAACCTGCGGGAACATTTGACAATATCTGGAAGATTTTCTAGTGGTCACAACTAGAAGGAAAGTGCCAAAGGCATCTAGTGAGAGGCCCCGATGCTGCGAAAACTACAATGCCCAGGACGGCTCCCCTCGACCTGGCACCAAACACGACCTGGCACAAAATGTCAACAGTGTTGAGGTTGGGAAACCCTTTCCTAGTCCTGGTACGGTTTGCTAGGCATGCTCTTCCTTAACTACAATGTCTCAGCGCCGCGAGCAGGATGGGCACTCCTGACCCTCACTTAAGAGTTGAGGAAATTGACAATCAGAGTTCAAGTGATGCGCTCAAAGTGCACAGTTAGTAAATGGCAGTGAACGGTCCAGAGCAATGTCCTTTCTCCACCTCTAGCTGAGGTAAAAGAACAGAAAGCACCTTTTCAAGTCTCCGAATAGCTTTTAGGGGAATGAGAGTTGTTTGCATTTATCAAGCATCTCTTAGGAGACAGGGACTGGGCAGGCACTTACCCATGTGATAGGCCGTCAGGCTATGTGGGGCCTGACCTGGAGAAGGGGCTGATGAGGGGTGAAGCTGCGAAACATGCCCCGGTACTTCACCCCCCAGAGTTACGTCCGATGGCTGCACAGCAGCTCCACAATTTTGAATAGAAGACAGCAACCCAAAAGGTCACTGGGCTCTTAATCATTGGTTATTCTAAATCTGGGATTCATTGTCTTTTCCATTTTAGAAAGCAAGAGATGTGTAGTCAGAGCTACCTAGAACTTCTGAGGTAGGCGAAAATCAAAACCAAAGCTTAAAACTTGAACCCTTTTCAGGAGTTCTGACAGATACACAGACATATCTGCTAAGATGTATGTGTGTGGGGGGTAGAGGGGGTGGGCAGAGAAAGGAGACAAGAAGGAGGGATCAGGAGGCTTCAGAGAGAACCTGTCCAAAGCAAAGGAAGAGTCTAGCAGGGTGAAGCAGCTGTGACCCTGACAGGCAGCAATGGCTCCTATCACAGCCAACGTCAGATGCTCTGGCAGCCTGAGCACATGACCTGGATGAATAGTTCTCGACCTGGATGTGTGAATCAAAGAGTTAAGTCACTAAATTCAGTAACACTTTGGAGTCCAAGGTATTTGCTGTGGGATATTCCTAAAATGAACACAACAGAGGGCACTTTGTGTAACACTGTTCTGTGATGAGTTAATTTCTGGAACTTGGATACAGGATGGGAATTTCACTTTCGTTTCAATAAGCTATAGACTTCAAGTTCTGGAGATAAAGGCAATGATGAACAAGCACACTTTCAAAAGAATAAAGTTCCAGCCTAGAAGCAAGCAGCTTCTGGGTAGAGTGAGGCCTATGGCTATGAAATTCCTAATCAGCTTGCACGGTGTCAAGTGCTAACCAGGAGCACTTGTAAGACTCCTTGGGGGACTCCAGGAATCACCTGGAGGGAGAGAAACGTGTAAAAGCCTGGATTTCCTGCTAGAACAGGTAGGAGTTCTGGGCCATAGAATTGCAGCTAAAAATGTTCTTGTAACCTCAGTTGTATGAACAGGATGCCGAAACTCACGCCATTGAATTTGTTTATGTCATCACACTTCATCTTTGTAACCATATGTGAGGTTGTTTTATACTCTCCAAAGTCACTTGCCCAAAGTCATATATCTAGGAGATAACAGAGTGGGGATTTGAAGTAAGATCTATCTGGTTCTAAATGGCAAGCTGTATCCATCCTACAATTTCAGCACCCCACAGAAGGAGAAGTGCGGAATGGCCAGAAGGACCCATGTCTCTGAGTCTGGCTTCAGAACACTCTTAATGCATTTTCTCTTGTTCCTGGGAGTCTCTGCTTGGGGCCTCTGGAGACAAGCAGAATCACTGTTCTATAAAACTGAAAACCCATGCTTTCAAACTTAGCAATCATAGATGTATTCCTAGAGAAACCTGACGGTTGCCATTATAAATTCCAGCATGGCATCTCTCCTGACCTTTGCCCAGGGAAAAGCAGGTCTCTGTATCTGGGAAAGAAATACAGAGGAGATGTCTTAGAAAAGGATGTAGGCCTATTGACGCGCTCCTTGCAGAAACACTCTCATTCCCTCAATGTGGGGAGGCTCTGGCGTGGCAGAAAATAATGGTTTTAGAGTCAGATTGGTTTGGCTTTGACTTCTGGATTCATAGCTCCCCAGCTGAGTGACCCTGGGCACATGACTTAATCTTCCAAATTCTCAGGTTCCTCATCTATTAAACAGGATAGCAATAAAACTATTAAGGAACTGTTTTGAGGATTAAGCGAGATAATTTGGGCAAAGAACCTAGAACAGTGTCTGGCATATAAGTAGGCATTCAACAAATGTCAGCTCCACTCCCCACATCCCCAAACCATCCTCTTGCACTACAAGCTGTCCCAATTCAATGCTGTATTCCTGGTGTTTAGAACAAAGCTCGAGATATAGACTCAATAAACAAAAGTTTAATGGGTAGATAAAGGGTAGAAGAATAGTGAGAGAAAAAATCAGTGGTTATTTCCACCTCAAATTTGAATTCTAGTTTCATCATTTTCTGGCTATTGTGTGATCTTGAGTAAATTACTAACCTCTTCCAGCCACCACATCCATATGGTAAAATGGGGAGAGCACTTCTACCTCTAAACTTTGTATTGGCAGGGAAAATGCTGCCCACACCATGTTAGGTTCCTTCTGTAAGTGCTTGGATCCCGGTTCTATGCCAGGCATCGGGGAAACAAAGATAAATGACACTGTCTCTGTCACAGAGATAAGTGGCACCCAGTGTCTGTCTGTAAGGACGCACAGTTGAGTGGACAACACAGACTGACAAAGCGATGATTACGTGGGAAGGAGAGAAAAAGAGGGAAGCACAGACAAGGGAGGACTTAACCCCAGGGCAGGGAGTTTAGTGAGGGTGACCTGGAGGAGGTAGGAGTCAAGGAATTCTTTGGAGAAGTCGCCCTGTGAGAACACAAAGGAGGGGACAGGCCAACACTGGGTCCCATGTCCACAAGTGGGGAATGTGGAACGACAGCTGCACCTCCCAGTCTGAGACTCGCCTCTCCTCAGGAGCAGTGTCCCTCTGGCTGGCTGTCCCTCCATGCTCCATTCCCTGTCCCTGAAACATACTTGTCTCTTCTGTCTACATCTTCTCTGCCCAGTTCTCTCCTCCTCACCCCTTCCTGTTATCTCTTCCTCCTTCTTGAGAGCTTACCTGAAAAGTCACTTTCCCAGAAAAGCCTTTCCTGGTGCTCCAGGTTCAGCCAGGACTCCCCACTGTACGTTTTCTCAGCACCCTGTGCTTCTCCTTCATCACATTGTTAAATAATTAACTGTGTGCTTAGTGGCTTAGTATTTGTCTACTCTGCTAGAATGCAGTCCCCTCAAGGGGCAGAGATTCCTTCTTACTCAATGTTTTATCTCTAGCACTATAGGGTCTCAACTGTATATTGAGTATATTGACCCTACTTATGGAAGGGTCTCAATAAATATTTGTGGAATGAATGAATGGAGGGATGAAGATGGGGAGGAAAGGGGGAAGGGCAGTATTCACCTTTCTCTTTGATCCCATTTTCATGCTATTTTTCCTCTTTCATTATATTAAAATCCACCATGCCTCTGAGGCTAATGCTTCTTTTGTTTCATCCTCTCTCATTCTTCTACTCTAAAATTAAATGAATCCTTAGAGTTTTAAATGCTCAAAACAGGTTTGTATAAAGAAAGCATAAATGAATACTGTTTAAGCTTCTCCCTGCATTAGCTCACCAAAACCTTCCCCACTCCTCAAAGTGCCACTCACTCACAAATTGCCTTCAAGGATACGCTACTCAGGCAGCCCCGTTCCTCAATATGACCGATTTTGGGGTAGGGTCGATAGGAAAACACTCCGACTGAGCAGTTTCACACTAAAGTATGAGTGACTGATCAACCTTGAAGCTAAACTTTCCTTCCTTCCTTCTTTCCTCTCTTCCTTCCTTTTATCCTTTTGTCTTTTTTTTTTTAATTAAAAAAAAAAAAAGAAGAGCTGATATATCCAGGTGAATAGGGTACTAGAAACACACTGAGGTAAAAATAGAAAATATCTTTCTTAACATCATCCCACAAAAGCAAGATGGTTTTCCACAAAGGCTAGAAAACAGGTGCTCAGAGAACATTTGGATCACCTCGTTTGATTTACAAATGTAGAAAAAGAAGCCTAGATAGGGCAAAAGGCTTGTTGAAGGCTTGGGGCAAGGCGGAAGATGGGACCAGAACTCCCTGCACTGATCTAGTGCCCTGGCTCTGTGCATGCTTGCCCGGTGCTCTGTCAGCAGTTGCACGTGGAGCCCTCATGCCCTCCCTTTACTCTTGCCTCATTGGCCTTCTCTGGAGCCCGCCCTGCCTTTCTTGTTCTGGGTCCCAGTGACAGCCTGCCTGCTGCAGCTGCCCTTGCTGAGCACTGCCATGCTGTAGAGAGCTTTTTTGTGTTTCATGGATTCATCCACTTGCCATCTGCTTTCAGACTTCTTCTGAGAACCCCAGTGTTTCCGCTGTTCCCTCAACTCTGTCACACTATCCTCCCCTGCTAATGGGCCCAATAAACAGCTGCTCTGATTTAGCCTCGTCCCTCTCCAGGCCACTAGTTTCTGAAATTTACATCGTCTATTCTTCACTCTCTTACATTTCTTGATTCAGCAATTTCAGAGAATTAATATGTCTGAAAGAGCAAAGGTGAAGCATTGATGACTTTTTCTGAGGAATAGTGCTGACAGTATTCACTCCTATATTCATGAGCCCTTTAGTTCGGTGAAAGTTCCTCGACACTTAGAATGTGTAGGCAAGGAAGGATAACTAAGAAATGGCACTGTTGTGGTCCTGGCCGCTGATAGAAGAGGTGCATGCATTAAAGGCAACATGAAAATTAAAGGAATGTCTATTGGGGCTGATAAAAAGGGAGCCTAGAATAATGACAGTAACATATATTGAACACTCACTCTGTGTTATAGGATGCTAAAGTGGGTACTTCTTTCATCTGAGGCACCAGGAAGTGAGGAATGTTTGTTTGGAATATCCACAGAAATGTCAGAGTTTATTTCCAAGTATGTATCTGGAAACTAATTATAGTGCAAGGATACAAAGGAAAAGAGAGTTGGAAATTAAAGAGAGGGTTTTTTGAGGGGGGGGTTGGTGCCTAGAGTCCCATATGACACGACCCCAGAGGAAGCACCAGGGGTAATTCCCCGCTCATCTCCACACAGGAAAAGGGAGTAGGGACCTTGGTGGGTTGGATTTTGACTCCCTTCTGAGAAATCTAGTGAGCAAGAGTCTATGGAAAAAGTGGAGTAGCTGCACTGAGACCAGCCTATGATGCCAGTGCTGGCCCAGGAAAGGATTCTGAGCAGATGTGGATAAAATCAGTTTGATATCATTTCAGCTCCTGTGAAATTCATGTATACACTGAACCACCAGCAAAGCAGGATAAGGGGGTAGCAGTGGGAAGGAATAGGATGCACTTCCCAAATGCTGATCACAGTCAAGTACAGGAGCCTCCAAAGAACCCATGAAAGTGCCTACTGAGAAGGAATAGCTGTGAACACCTACCAGGCACAGAAAGCCCAAAGCCAGCTCAGGGGAGTGAGTGCCAGGCAAGTGAGAGTCTTCCGTTCCCTTCACTCCTTCCCATCTCTCACTTAACCCTGGCGGGGGGGGGGGGGGGCAGAGGTACAAGGGAAGAAGACATGAAATCAAGTTTAGAGGTTTGATTTTTGTCTGGGTTTGGACATTTTTAATTATTGATTTGAGGCTGTGTTTGTTAGTGACTAAAGGACTTGCTATTATGTCAAAGAGGCATTTTCATCTGAGGCATGCGAGGAGCTAACCCTCTGAACAGGTTTGAAGTACAGGTAGAAGAGGAAAATAAATCTGCTTTTATGTTCACCCATAATCCGGGCAGGAGCCCTGGAGATACGTGCAGCTGACCCTTGAACAACACGGGTTTACACTGTGTGGGTCTACTTACACACGGGCATTTTTCAACAAATATACAGTCAGCCTTCTGTATCCACGGGCTTCACATCTGCAGATTCAACCAACCGCAGATTGAAGACAGTATTTTCTGTGCTGGAAAACTAAGTGCATGAGAGAAATTTTAGGCCTTCAAGAGCAGCCAGCTTGAGCTGAATGAGATCAGTGAGGGGTCACAAGACCCATCTCAAAGGCTGCCAGCTCCCCTTTCTGGTCTGCTTTCATATTGCTCTTGTGCTGAGGGTCCTTCCCACTTTCCCCCCTCTGCCCACATGCCCCCCACTTTAAGTTCCTCTCATTACATATTGATATTTGTAGCCATAAAATAACATTGTTCACAGCCTTTTTTCCAGAACCTCAAAATCCAGATAGAAATATCTAAACAAAGTCATATTATGAACAGTTTGGAGAAATCTTATAGGTTATCTGGTCCAAACTTCTCATATTAGAGATTTAAAAATCTTAGGCCCAGAGAGGGGAAGTAACTAAACCACAGTAAAACAGACATCAGTTTCAGAGCCAAGACCGGATTTAGCTTTCCTATCTTTTAATCCAGGTTTTTAGATAAATGGCTGGTCAGTATGGACTGGTCTGGTTGGCCAAAGTCCCAGGAGGTGGACTGCTGAGTGCTGTATTACCCCTCAGTGTCCTAGAAAGAAGAGCTTCTCTCACGAGATTGCTAGGGCTCTGTGCAGAAGCAACCAGACTAGCCTCATGTAAAGAGAACTGAAGGGGAAGCCGCTGTGTTTTACTACCCAAGCCACTTATGGAAAAGACATCGTGGACCAACTTACCTCAGCAGCAGTCAGTGCCTTTGACCAGATGGTTGAACACGTGGGATAAGTTAATATGAAATGTTGAAGAGAAACACTTTATTGCATTCATCCCTATGATGGCATTATGAGGGAAGAGTTATCTCTAATTTAAAAATGAGAAAACAAAAGCTTAGAAGGTACATGATTTGTCCAAAGTCACATGGCTAATAAATGGGGGAATCTAAATATGAAGGTAGGTTTTGTCTAATTCCAAAGTCCAGTTCTTTCCAGTGAAAATCGATTCCAAAAGTCATTACTAAAGATAAATTTGTTCAATGAAAGTTAAGAAAACAATAATAGTATCATTGGAATAAGTACAGAACCTCTCTGGTAAACTATTTAGTTTGAGTGAGCAACACATGTTCATCCATTTGTTTGCTAATTTGTTCATTCATTAATCCAACAAATATTATTTGAGCATCTACATGCTGCCAGCCACTGTACTAGGTACTGAGGATAAATGTCTGGGCAAAAAAAGGCCTTGCCTATAGGGAATGTACATTCTGGTGGGAAGTGGAGGGCAATCAAGTGCCCAAGAAAAGGAGCAAGATTGTATCAGATAATAATATCAGATACAAAGGAAAAAAAGTAGATTGATATGATAGGCAGTGTCAAGGGCAGGAAGGAGCTAATTAAATAGTGGGTTCACTAAAATCTCAGGAGAAGAGGTTGGGGTTAGAGTTCAAGAGCAAGAGGATGAATAAAGGGAATATATGTTCATGATCTTGCAGGTATATAATGGGGATGAGAGCACTCTCTTGTCCTGTCCATGATCTGTCTTCTACGTCCCCAGTGGCCCCCAGCATCTGAGCAGAGGAGGAGGGAACCCCGCATCAGAGAGCTCCATGGCAGAGGAGTATGCTGCAGAGGGAGGGTGATGGGCTTTGGAACTGGACAGATCCCTGGCTCTGGAAATTTTAGTGAGTTCTTTAAACTCAAAGACTTTCTATGTGTGAAAATGATGGTCGTAATGCCTCCCTACCAGGATGTGTGGGGACCAACTGAGAAAATGGATGTGTGTCAGTTCTTAGTTGCCAGCAACAGAAACTGAGTAGCTGATCAAGCATAAAGGGAACTTACTAAAAGGAATCTTGGAAATCACAGAATGAGCTGAAAGTCCAGAAAACCAGGTTTGAGGCTCTGCCTTGTGCCCAAAGCCATGCTTGCAGAACTAGTCTGCTGAGAAAACCACAGCTGTTACCTGCATCACCAAGTGCCGGATGCCACAGTTAACATTACTGCCACTTCTGTGCCACCAAGCTAACTTGATTGCGGCTACTATGCTGGCAGCACTAGGGACATTCCTAGGCCAGCAACTGAAGCTGCCCAGGCCTCACAGTTGCTCACCTCAGAATGGCTTTCTTGGGGGGTGCTTCTGATTAGCATCATGTCTGTGCCCTAGCATGTGGAAGAGACTGGGAAAGTTCTCTAATGTTTGCTGTGAGGTGGAAGGACTCATGAAGTATTCGAACAGGGCTGGGCAGGCAGCAAATATGGCAAATGGCCACTGAGCGTGGAAGATACCTAGCATGGTGCCTGGGACCCAGCAGGTGCTCAGTGAAGGTGAGTTTCCTTTTTTTCTTTCAGTTTCGCAGGCTTCCATCCATCTGATCCTGAGCTCTGATGAGGTATTAATAATGCCGTATGGGTAGATGAAAAGGTCACAGTGTACTATTTAAGACTCCCAGAGAGGAATCGTAAATTTAGCCCATGCTGTAGACACCTTCCAGAGAGACAGACTGCTGACTGGGACTTGGCTCAGAGCAGGAACAACGTGCTTGGCATTTGCCTGAATGCAGCCTAGCCCAGACGTAGAGTAGGCTGATAAAATGAGGTGAGTTGAAAATTGAGCCTCAAATAAGCTGTTGATCCATCACAAAAGCCTTTGATGGAAGGCGGAAACGTGGAAAGACAGGCTGAGGATCCTCAGCAGACAGACGAGGAGTAATCCAGTGATGGCCTGTTGCCCTAAGCAGCATGTTCCCCTCCATCTACACTGAGTCCCGGAGCGGGACGTGGGCCTCAGCTTCCTGGCCTGCACCCCACTTCCCTTGCCTGCTGCCACTTCTCCTGCCCTCTGGGACAGAAGACCAGCCCCAAACCCCAGCATAGTTGGAAACCTGTTGTAACCACAGAACCAGCTTAAACTGGTCTTATCCTGTTTCTAACAAAACCCAGAACCAAAGTGTAAACCTTGGATACACCACTTGTGGGTAACATTTGTGAAACACCACTCATGAGTTAACACTTGTGAACCCTAAATTACTACCCCTTAAAACCCTTCCCCAAACCCCAGATCTTAGCGAAGCTGCTCCCTATACAAAGGTTCCCTCATCCTCAGTAAGATCCTCCCAGAAACTACCCCATCTTAGATGGAAGCTAATTTGACACTTACAATTTATGGGTGAATATAATTTACAAGGCGCTTTCCTGAACATTATCCAATGTGATTCCAATAGTGTCTCTGAATGTATTTAGTGTAATAATTACACTAAACAGACATTTATTGAGTACTATTGCATTTTTATTGTGTTGGGTACTGGGCAGAAGTGACATACCTAAGAACACATACACATTTTGTGTCTTCCATCTTGCCTTAAGGGTTCTCAAGGTCAAAGGAGACACCACGTGAGGAAGTGCTACATGAAAGCATAAGGCTGGTATTAGTGTGGCTATCATAGATGGCTCTCGTTTCTAAGCCACTGCTCTAAAAATCTGGGAGATGTGACAGAGGCGTGAGTTCCTGTGAGTATGGTATGAACTTGTGCTGCCCCTCAGTGCCGGTCTGATACCACAAACAGCCTTGTGTTTCTCTGGTTGCCCACCCCGGCCCCACCTACCCTCACCCAAATCATATTACTGCCAGACAGTGGCAACCACTGGTGCCCTGGAGATCGGTGTACCGCAGGTCTGGGAGATAAATAAACCTAAACACAAAAATATCTTTGACCTAAAGGGATCAGCGTGGATTACATCAGATGATGTACATATAGCATTTAGTAAGTGATACCTGCTATTATTACCTTCATTTTAAAAGTAAGGAAAACAGAGCTCAGGAGAGTTAGGTAGCAGATCCGAAGGCACACAGCTACAGCTAGTAAGGATGGAAGGGGGGATTCAGAATCGGGTCTGTGTTTCCCTATGCCGCACTGCCTGTCTGTAGAGCCCTACCCACACTTCAAGCCTAGCGCAACCTCCTTCCTCTTCTTCCAAGCTTCCCAGAGCTCCCCAGCAGAATAAATATCCCTTTCGCCCTTGACAGAAGAACATCTGAGTTAGGAAGGATATCAAGACCACTCACACATTTTAAACCACAATTATAATATTTTGGCTCAGTGGTCACTCTGTGTGAGTAATACTGCAGCTGGGTTTTGAACCCAAACCTTGCCCTTATACAGCTGCTGAGTTCATTCTCAGGGCTGCGGTGAGACAGATGGGCTGATGAATCTGAAGCCCAAGACCTAGGACCCAGTAGATTTCCCCTCTCTGCCCCCAGCCTTGCATAGCTCTTTATCACGGGCTATCTTTATTAGACAGTTTTGTATGCCAGTTTGTTTAACTTGGTATAATTGGAAAAAAGGGAGCTAGGCAGTCCTAGATTTAAATTTTGGCTTTGCCTCTGGCTGTGTGACCTTTGAAAAAATTTTTAACTGCCCTGAATCTGATTCTTCATCAGTGAAATAGAAAGAATACTGCGAGTAATATGAGATAACAAGTGTAAAACATCCAGCTAAGCGTGCAGCAAACAAACGGAAACTGAGAGTCATTAATCATTAACTGTTCTTATTACCTCACCAGATTGAGTCCTCACAGGTGCATGTCTGCCCTGACCCCGGCTCTTTAATTGGGGCTGACCTTCCCTCCTTTCCTGCAACAGGAAGCAAAAAAGACCAGCCTTGGGCATTAGGCTTTGTTTTATCTGCCTAGATTGCTCTTCTCTTCACAAGCTGTTCCTTGTTCTTCTCTTCCTGTAGAGAGCCGGCTTAACAGGATCCCTTAAAAAATCCACAGCATGGCCAATGCTGGCAGAACTGTACTTTGGATTGAGGGTGGGAGGCACCATATATATTAAATTTCTTCCATGGCATTTGTCCAGTACACAGCAGTGCCAGCTGTTTACGTCCATCTCAAGGTGATCCAACTCTCTTTCTTGGAAAGACAGAAGCCATATATCCTGAGGTGTTCAAAACACCAGTGCTAACAGCAACACACAAAACCGCCCTGCTTCACATAACCACGGTATTTCAAAAGTGACATTACAGCCAGTTAATGGCTTCCGATCATCAGGGTCATTTTCTTAGAGAAATGTTTAAAGGCACCCTCACATTTTCTTTAATTGTTTTCCAATTAAAGTATTGTAGTTGCTTATAGAGAAGAAGAAGAGAGCCTGGGGGGAGAGGGTTGCAGAAGCTCAGAGGATTTGAGTAGAAGTGAGAGAAGGGGAGGAAAGAGTTTTGCAATCATTCCTAAAATTAGATTGATTGAATCATTCCATCATTCAACAGATGTACTACTACTTACTCACCTAACTCTGTTTAGACTGCAAATAGAAACAAATAAGACACGGCACTGACCTCAAAGAACTCCCTGGACTAGTGTAGCAGGGGGGTAGGCAAACTGACCATGATGAGCAGCGTGATGAGTTCAACAGCAACAATATACCCGAGGGGCCGCAGTGAGGGCGTTCGCCATGTTCTTCTTCAGACTGATGCTCTGCAGACAAGGTGGACTTCCCTATCTAAGCTCTTCCATATTTCTGGTATATCAGAGAGGTACAGAGACTAAAAGAACGGCACACTATCAATCCTAACATTCCTTACATGCTTCACATTGTTATACATGTAAGGTATCAGTTTACACTATAGATATAGATATAAGTTTAACCTCTCATGTCTTAACCCAATCCCCTTCCTTCTATCACAGAAGTAAACATGGCCCTGAAGATTCGTGTTTAGCATTTCTATGCTTTTTCTTTTTTTGCTATTATCACAGATGTGTGCATCTGTAAACAAAATAGAACACCCTTTTGTATGCTTTCAGCCCGTATCTAAATGGCATCACGTCGCACCTGTCAGCCTGCAGCGTGCCCTCTGCCTTTACAGTGCACTTCCGGGATTTAGCCAAGCTGGCAGTTGCAGCTGTCCGTCATGTATTTCAAATTCTGTACCGAATGCTATGTGTGACCCTACCAAATGTGTCTGAACTCTCACGGTTTTCAATTTCTGTTACTGCGAATGGTGCTGTGACAAAAAAAATATCCGTCTATCATGCGTTGGTATGACATTCTCTAGAAGTGGAATGGGTGGCTAGTAAGCTACAAATATTTTCAGCTTTACTAGACAATGCTGTATCACTTCATAAAGTGGTTGTATTATACTCCTCCTACCAACAGAAGATGACTTCCCGTCACTCTGTGTCTTTACCAGTACTTGATATTATAAGCTTTTCTAATTGTTGTCAGTCTGAATGATAGAGAATTGTGGTTTTAATGCACAGCTGTCTGACAGCCAGTGAAGATCCGCCACCTTTCGTAATGACTCTTCAACTTCATTGCCACGAACTGCTTGTTTCTTACTCTGTGTCCATTTTTCCGTTGGATTGTCTGTCTTTCTGAGTTGCAAGTCTTCAAATATGCTGGGGTGTGCGTATATAATATATATGGCTTTGGCTGGGTAGCTCAGTTTGGTTAGAGCATCCTCCTGATGTGCCAAGGATGCGGTTCAATCCCCAGTCAGGGCGCACACCAGAATCAACCAGTGAATGCATAAATAAGGGGGAAACAAATAGATGTCTCTCTCCCCACCTCCGCCTCTCTCTCTCCTTTCCTCCTTTTCTCTCTCTCAAATCAATACAAAAATTAAAAGTTATTATATGCAGTATCTCATGACAGCTATATATTCTTTTTATTTCCTACTAGTCTGTGACTTGTATTTTTACTTTATTTGAAGAGTCTTGTTATAAGTTTTAAAGTTATCACAATTTTTTAAATCTTTTTATGGTATTTGCTTTTTATGTCTTATTTAATAAATGCATATCTACTATGAGTTCTCCTTTTTTTTCTTTTAAAAGTATTAAAGTTTTTCCTTTTATACTTAGATTTAATCCAGCTGGAATTTATTTTGCTGTGAGATAAGGATCCAATGTTAATTTCTATTTTTATACTTAAGAAAACCAGGCCTGTAGTGAGGGAATAATAGAAAAGAAAGCAGCAATTCATTCCATTTATTCATTCAAAATACCGAGTATTCATGGATTTATTGACATTATGGCCGATCTCACCTACGTCCAGAATTTCAACTGCCAGCCGTGGGCTAATAAACTCCGTCCCAGACTTATTTCTGTGTGTGTCCACGACGCTGTCCCGCAGCCACTCCCCAACTTTCACTCTCCAGCCCTGCAAAGGTTCTACTTAAAACACCAAGAGTACTTTCCATGTTCTGAATGAGCCCCGGCTGAAACAGCATCTCACATCAAATCCCTTCAACAGCTTCCTACTTGAAGGGTTCCCTGATTCCAGTCACTATCTTCAATTCACCTCAGCCAGAGATCTTTCTGAAACAACTCTTACCATATCACTGTCTCCTGCTCAAAGTCCTTCTCTCTCTCTCTCTCCCCCCACCCATATGCTTTTTTTTTTTTGTCAGAATAACTTTTAGACTCCTTGGCATGACATTTTTTGTCAGGATAAATTTCAGGTTCCTTGGCATGACATTCAATACTCTCTATAACTTGACCCCTAATGACCTCTTACAGTAGCATTGTTTGTAGCCACTCCTTGCCTAACCCTTTGTGCTCCAGTAACACCTATCTGTAGTTGCTGCTCATGTCGTGCTGTTTCTTGCTTAAAGGTCTTTGCTTGTGTTGTTCCTTTCCCTGCATTCCTTTCTGCTCCCCAATTCCACCTGAGATAGAAAGGTTAATTTGGCCCTGACTGGTGTAGCTTAGTGGATTGAGCGTGAGCCTGCAAACCAAAGGATTGCTGGTTTGATTCCCAGTCAGGCCACATGCCTGGGTTTTGGGCCAGGTCCCCAGTAGGGGGCACTAGAGAGGCAACCACACATTGATGTTTCTCTTCCTCCCTTTCTCCCTCCCTTCCCCTCTCTCTAAAAATAAATAAATAAGATTTTTAAAAAAGTAAGGTTAATTTTCCAACAAATGTTCTTGTTCTTCCTTCTGCCACACAGTATATAATTGGCACTAAGACATAGCTACATAAGTAGCAACCATATTCCCCAGTCACTGTAACAGTGAGATGTGATCATGTGACTGAGTTCCAGCCAGTGGATTATGAGTAGAAGTGGTGCATACCACTTTCAGGTCTGCCCCATACAAACGTGTTATGTATTAGGGCCCCTCCATGCTATACCTCACCAGTGAGCTAGATGCACTAGACTCTAAGGCCCTAGGAGGTGGCAGAATATGACAGGAGCCTGGGCCCCTGAATCACAAGCACTGCAGTCCTTAGAACTGGCAAGAGGGGTCCTGATCTGCCCCCTGAGCCTCCTTCAGAAGATCCTGTGCTTTGGAGTGCCTTCCTCAAAATGTTCTAGCTCTGGGCTACTGCCTGTCCATTTCTAATTCTTTCTGCGTGGTTTGTTAACTTGGGGGTGTGGGTTCCTGTGTGAGATCTCACCTCATCCTCCACGCACTATCTGCTGTTGACACTCAGAGTACGTGTCGTCCTGCATAGGATCCCTGCCAGTGTCTGATCATCAGTCGTCTGAGGATAGCCTACCTGTCTTGTCCCACGGCTTCCAAGAACTTTACCATGCCACTGGGCCCTTCTTATCTCTGTCCTTGCTTGTCTTTAGGGTGCTTTTAAGCTGTGCTATTTGAGGGATGGACATTCCTTGTACCAGTGGGGCATTTCCCTCCACTCACAGCACCTCCTCTATTCCCTTGCTTGGGCTCTATGCTGAAGTCATGGATGCGGTCAATGTTCAAAGAGT
Organism: Desmodus rotundus; assembly: GCF_022682495.2. Classification (NCBI taxonomy): domain Eukaryota; kingdom Metazoa; phylum Chordata; class Mammalia; order Chiroptera; family Phyllostomidae; genus Desmodus; species Desmodus rotundus. The sequence goes on from NC_071389.1 coordinate 32,606,875, forward strand.
CCACATTCCAGTCATGCAATGATAATGACCTAAAGAGATCCAGGGAAGACATCCTTGAAATTTTACACTCTAAAATTTCAAAAAGAAAGTTTAACATGACTACAAAACAAATTATCAGTCATATTTTCCTGCATATCTGACAAAGACTTGCATTTTGGTCCTCATCAAGAAAGCATAAAAGCAACCTTTGAGAGAGTCCCTGGAAGCCATTCATGACGGACAATGCAGTGCCGTGGGTACCAACGCAACCAGCACGGACTAAATGGTGCTATGGAACTGCAGAGACAAAAAGGTCTGTATTGTTTCCATATAAACATGTTCCTAAGGGTCATGGCATTATGAACAATAACAATGTTGCTATTTCTTTTTTTTTTTGAAGTGGAAGATATGAAATTTGGAACCACATATTTGACAATAAAGAACACGAAGATACCATGCCTAGACACCATGAAGGATCTTGATATGCATTGATGAGACAATTAAAAAATATATAACTACCTCTCTCCTCCACATTATTGTAAACACTCTTCAGTAGATCACTATATTTCAAGTTAAAGTGATTTTTATAATTTTTACATAAATTTTATAATTTTGTTAATCAACTTGTTTACGTAGACAGAAGTACTATAAAAAATATTTCTCCAGGGTCTCCACAAACTCAAGGCACCACTGAAGTCACTGAATACAGGAAAGCTGCCCAAGAACTAGAGTACTCATGCTGGATACTTATATAAATGAGAAGTTAATTTTTGTTGGGTTAAGCCACTGGTATTTAGAGTTTTCAAGCAACTAGCATTTACCCATTATTCCATTTTTTGTGGGTCACTGTGATTTATCCCAAAATATTTGACCCTACACATCTCCATAAAGCTTTCCTTATCTTTGCTGTTTCTCTATCATGTCCTATACTCTCCCCTCGGGGCTGGGTTAGGTACCTCCTCTTTGGCCTCCCATGATACCCTGCTCCTTTCTCTATCATTGACCAATTGTATCATACTTTACTCATCTGTTTATGGGCTTGCTTCTCCTTTCAGACCATGAATTCCCTGAGGGCAGGGAATTCTGCCCATGAATTTTGTGGCCTCTAGCACCATGCTCAAGGCCTGGGGAATAGAAGTGGTCAACAAGTAATTTTTAAAAGATTATCATTTCATGAAGGAGGCATCTGGATAGAGTAAGAAGAGCACAGGAATGAGAAGACATAGATTTTAGAGTCAACTTCACCACTATTTTCCTACATAATCCTAACCAAGCCATTTTCCTTCCCTGAGTTCAAATATCCGTCTGCATAAATTGGAGATGTTAATACCTACTTTTCATGGCTCTTCTGACAAATACAATAACATATGAAAAGTATTTCATAAGGTGACCTTCAAAAAATAAGTAGTTGTTATTATAGATGATCAATAAATATTTGTTGAATTAATGAATTCAGCAATTATATGAGAGCCTATTATGTGCCAGGCAATAAAAAATATTCAGGATATCAGAAGTAAAAAGATAAAGCAGAATAAGGAAGACAAGAAACAGCAAGGTGAGGAGTTGCTCTCTTACATCTGGTGGCCAGGGAAAGCGTTACAGATAAGGTAACATTTGGACCGAGAGGTAAAGGAAGAGAAGTGAGCTGTGAGAGTATCTGGGAAATGTATTTGAGGCAGAGATCAGCAATAGTGAACACTTTGAAGAAAAGCTTGCTTGGTGAGTGCATGGAACAGCAAGCCAGTGAAGTTGGAACAGAGTGATCAGGGAAGAGGGTGGTGAAAAAGAGCTCAGAAAGGCTGGAGGTAAGGGAAAAATCATGTAGCGTTTTATAGACCATTTTATAAAGTCTTTTTATTTTTTTATCTGGGTGAGATGAGAAGGCACTGAAGGATTTTGAGCAGAGAACTGTCAAAATATGACTAATTTTAGAGGATCACTCTGGCTTCCAGGTGTAGAATAAATTACAGTGAACATATAGAGGGAAGAGCTAGGGAGACAAGGGCAGAATTAGGACGATCAGTTAAGAGGCTATTCCAACAATCCAGGGGAGACATAGTGGTGATTTGGGATAAGAATATGGAAGTGAAAGAGATGAAGGCAATCAGGAATCTAGATATATTTTGATCATAAAGTCAATAAATAAGATGATGGGTATGCTGTAGGGAAAAAAGAAGATTAGAAGACAATTTCGTAGAGGAGAGGGAGCAAAGAATATAGAGAATATAGATGGAGTTACCATTTACAGAAATGGGGGAAGATAGATGGAGCTACCCCTTACAGAAATCAGAGAAATTATAGTAAAAGTAGTTTGGGAGACTAGAAATTAAAATTTTGCTTTAAGACAAACCGTGCTTCACATGATAATCATATATTTAAATCAAGTAGGTAAGCAATTGACTGTATGCTTCAGGAGTTCAGGGAAGAGTTCTGGGTAGAGACATAAACTTAGGAGTGATCAGCTGATCAATAATATTTGAAGCCATGAGACTGGATGATATCATGGAGAATACACCTGAGGAAAGAAGATTCAAACCTTGGGCACTTCAATGTCTGGAGGTCAAGGAAATGAAACCAGGAAAAGGTGATCTGGACAGAGAATTAAGCAAAAGTGGCTTCCTAATGCCAAAGGAAAAAGGCAATTTGAGAAGGTGTGAGTGGTCAATTTCGTTAAAAGTTGATGGTTTTATTACTTCATCATGGAGAACGTTGACAGAGAACAATTTTACCATAGAGTATAGTTTTCTATAGATTCAGCAGTTCTGGATTCAAACTCCTCAAATGCTTCTTCTGTCAAATGTGGAATGAATTTCCGAACAACTGTCTTCGAGGGCTGCTAAGGGGCCAATATAAAGTTAATAGCTGTGAAAACATTCGGTGACGCTTTAGCGTTCAACTACATATAACTTACAGTCACTGTTACCAGCTCTGTGCCAGGACCTGGTCTAGTAAATGGGGACAGCACTAGAACAACGTAGTTCACAGCGCTGTTCTGCCCTTGGGGAGCTCCCAGCCTGGTTTTTGTGGGTGTGCATGTGTGTGCATGCGCACAGGCATGTGCATCTGGGGGTGTGTTGTATAGATAAATAGTGCCGTGTGTGTGGGTCTGGAGGAATGCTCAGAGCATGGCAGTAGCACAGGGGAGGGGCAGTATCAGAGAAATTGGTAGTAAAATGACAGCCCCAAAAGACCACAAGAATTGGACAGGAGGGAAGATTCTTGGGAGCTCATTTCTCAAGCATAGATCACAGAGATGTCAGAGTCAGCCCCTGAAATGGGGGCATTTTTATCTCTCTCACCTTCTGACTCACTTGGAGCATCAACACTGTTAGCTGAATCAATACTTTCTCCTTGACCCAAGCAATTGATTTTCACAATATATTTCTTTGTCACAGACAGAAAACCAAGAAGTAGAAACGCAGAAAGACCGCTACATTCTCTGAGAGGGAGCAAAGGAGAGGAAGGGAGGGCTGTCTGTGTGTAGAGGTGGACTACAGGGTGGCAGTGAACTCAGGGCTGACGATTCCAGGATGGAGGAGGGTTAAGGAAGGAAATGCTAAGGAGGCCGTCCTGCTGAGCTCCTGGAAATGCTGGGTGGTGCTGCCATCAGCAAGAGGGAAGGAATTCATGCTGCCAAGTCCAGGACTAGGCAGCAGCAGTCCAAGGGCAATGCAGGCAAACAAGCTACAATTCCACCAGGTTGATGAGAGAAGCTAGAGCAGTACAAACCTTACCCAGGAGCCAAGGATGCCTGGGTTCCTGCCCCATAACCCAGGGCAAGAGCCAGGTGACGGCCACTTATAAACTGTACATCCAGGTCCACCAAGGAGAAATCTCAGTCCTTTCAAGACCAGTGATTCTCAGCCCTGGCTACACATGAGAATAATTTGGGACATTTAAAAAAAATATCAGTTCTGGGAAAACTTCTGTTTCAATAGAGGGGAAGTAGGAAATTGGTGTTTTTAGAAGGTCTGTAAGTATTCCAATGTGTCAAGAACCACAACCTGAAACCAGCCTTTTTAGGCAACCTGGTATACTTGAAAGGTCCCTGAGTTAGTTATCTCATTCATTCATTCACTCATTGAACAACTATTTATTGAGTTTTACTAAGTAGTTTAGACCTGGGTTAAAAATCACAACTGAAGCAAAGGGTAAAAATGTCTTTATTTTTATGGGTAGGTAGTGTTCCATTGTGTGAATGTCCCATAGTCGTTTTATCCACTCATGTACTGATGGGCACTTGGTCTGCTTCCATATCTTGGCCATTGTAAATAACATTGCAATCAACATAGGGGCGCTTATGTTCTTTTAAATTAGTGTTTTGGGTTCTTTCAGATATATTCCCAGAAGTGGGATCACTGGGTCAAAAGGCAGATCCATTTCTAATTTTCTGAGGTATCTCCATACTGCTTTCCATAGTGCTTGCACCAATCTGCATTCCTACCCACAGTGCAGAAGGATCCCCCCTTTTCCACATCCTTGCTAGCACTTGTTGTTGATTTATTGATGATGGCCGTTCTGACAGAGAACATTATGCTAAGTGAAATAAGCCAGTCAGAGAAAGACAAATACCATATGATTTCACTCATATGTGCAATCTAATGAAAAAACTGAACTAACAAAATAGAGACAGACTCACAGATAGCATGATGACAGCTAAGCGGAGGGAGGATAAGGGGTGGAGGGACTGAGCAAAAAGGAAAAAGGACTCATGGACGTGGACTACAGTGTAGTGATTGCTAGGGGAAGGGGGGAGTAAGGGGACTAAATGGTAATGAAAAAATACAATAAAATAATAATAAAAGAAAACAATACAAAACAAATCACAACTGAGACACTTAGCAGCTATACTTAGCAGCCCCCAAACTTAGCAGCTTGGGGGCACATTTCTTCTCATGAATTCGTTCAAAATGAAAGTAATGATACTACCTATTTCAGAGGGTTTTTAGAAGATCACCAGAAATTACACATGAGAATAATAACATGCACACAATAATTGTGCATTTTCGACCCTTTTCTTAATGAATTGGAAAGGAAATGGCCTGGGTGTGGGAGCAGGCGCAGAATGCAAAGAGCACTTGTTCAGTTTTTCAGGGGAAGCAGTACCAAGTCGGCCTATCGCTGGTCATTGTATTTCTCTTCACATAACTAGAGCAATTAGCAGTAGTTAGGGCACTGTCTTGTTCTTGTCGCTAAGACCTCCCCCAGCACCCAGTCTTTTGGGGGCCTGGGGCCTGCCTTGCTCCTGGAAGTTGTACAGGACCTGGATGGCTCAGATCCTCCTGCCTCCCTGCGCACGGAACTGCTTGACCCTGTGCACAGGCCTGCACTGGCAGGACAGGAGGGGCACAGACTGTAGGGGCCAGGCTTATGTTTAGGTTAGTTCAGCCACTGATGAGCAATATGCTTAGAATCTGAGCCTCTGCTTCTTCATTTTTATAGTTAGGGTAAGATTATTGATTCAGCTCACAGACTCTGAAGTTAAGCGTCCTGGGTTTGAGTTCTGATTATGCCATTAATTCTTGTACATTAGTGATAATAATATGCACTTGATAAGCTGTTGTGAGAATAAAATTATCAATTTAAGGTAATTGGAGCACTATGTGGCATAGAGTAGGATATCAATTAATATTAGCTGTTATTATTATTTTTATCATCATCATCATCATCATCTATCCCTTTGAATGCCCACAGGAGCCTGTGATCAGCTGAGCTGAGCAGCCCAACCGCCAATACAAGCACCAACACACAGAAAGCTAATTAATCCATTAAGGCAGCAGCTTCGATGACAGCTGGGAATGTGTACAAATCATGTCGTTTTTTCCAGACCTGTCATCTCACACAGGATAATGGCTCCCAGGTGGGCGCAGTATTCTGTATGATGTTCCTAAGGAACTCCCATAGGGCTTTCAGGTGGCATGAAAGATGGGATCTTACCAGAGCTTTTCAGAAAAGGGGAGACAAATGACCTCGCAGCATCCCTTCTGACTTCACCTGTGCCTCTGTGCTCACCACGTGGCCGTTTTGTGCCCTGAATGCCTAACTATTGAGGCCTGAAAAACAGATTAAAGTCCAAAGGGGCTTATTGGCTGACTCTGTAATGATCACTGTTGATAACCACTCTCCTACAAATAGCATATTACAATTTACACAATCCTTGCATAGATGCTGTTCCACTGGATTCATTCATTCATTTACTGAAAACTCACTGAGTATTTAATATGTGTCAAGCTCTGTGTGAAGTAATAGCCAACAAAATGTTGTGTTTAAGTGCTGAGGGTACACTAGTGAACAAGACTCCAGATGTGAATCACAAAGGCCCCAGCAGTTCCCAGTCAAGTTGGAGAGAACTGGAGCCGAGGAAAGAACAGGAAAAGCGGCGGTCCTGTGACAGAAGCATGGCATGTGTGGGGCAGGGTACAAACAAGAGAATGACAGTTCTCTCTGGGAAATGGTAGACAAGACTTTCCACCTGGGACCTTTGTATCGGGGCCAACTCTTAAGTACCAGCTGATCCTGCTGCCATACCTGAGTCAGTGCTGCCACCTGGTTCTCCCAGATGATGGGGGCCCACCCACACGCCTGGTTTCTGAGCAGTGTCTGCTCTCGGTTTCTCTAAATCTGTCAGTCATACACCAAATGCCCCCATAAGGTTCAGAATTTTCAAAATGTGCTTGCCAGTCCATAATCTGTTACATCTCTTGACAAACAGGCATAATAATATCTATTCTTAGAATCCTGCAGAATATTAAGTGAGATCAGGGATGCAAAAACAATACTGATGATAAAAGGGACCCTTCATTGAGTGCATGTTGCAAATTTTGCTCATCTTCACATTTTTTGTTTTTACTGTTATAGATGTGAAGGCCTCCATTAAAAAAAAGTTCAATGACTTGTCCAAGGCCATATGGTAGTAGACAGCTGAGTTTGTCTACTGCAAAAATCCTATTATTATTATTATTATTATTTTACTCTTTACATCACACTGCCTCTCCAAAGTGAAAATAAAGAAGTGCACAGATACATATACACACATGTGCCCACACATACACAAAATTATAGAGCATCTGTCATGTGCCAGGGACAAAAATTGGCATTTTGTTTGATATGATCCTCACAACACCATAAGAGATATTCTCAAAAAAAATCTTAAACAGATAAGGCAAGTGATGCTTAGGGAAGATAAAAAAACTCACACAGCTTGCTGTTGGTAGAGCCAAAGTTTGAACGCAGGTTGGTTTAATTCAGAAGTCACTGTGTTTCCACCATACACAACTACCTCTGCCCGAGACCCCCAGTCTAGTTCTGACTTCCTGATAGCTGCTTTTCTTCCTGGGGACTCGATGTCTCCATCTGAAATATTATGATCTCTAAGAGCTTTCAGCTTTGATGTTTCTTGGGTTCTAAGATATAAACAGATGGAGATGAAAGACAGCCAAGAGATATTCTGTACTGAGAAAGGCAGGAATACAGCATTGTAAAGTCCAGGGAAGATTTAGGAAAAGTTGAACATATTACTGGGCAGGAGTTAAAGCAACTCCATTCTTTGGGTAGGGGGTCAGAGTTGGCTTCACATACACTAGATCTTGGGGGATGAGGAGGAGTTTGAAATGTTAAAAAGACGAGCACTATTTTAAGAAAAGGGATAACACAGACAAAGGACTGAGAGGCCTGTAACTGCAAAGCATGTTTTCAGAATGGTGGTTTGACGTGACTTGATCCCAAGAAGGAGCAGAGGAACCAAGGGGAGAGAGCCTGCAAAGACAAATTTTACCACAACAGTAGCTAAGGTTTCAGTCAGATATGTTGGGCCATCCATTCATACACGGCAACTTTTACCCCTGGTCTTCATTAAGATATGACTCAGTTCTGGAGAATTTGAGGTTATATAACTAAGTGGGAATAGTGCTTTTAGAGAAGTAAATAATTAAAGCAATTAGCCAGACAATTAAATTACAAACACACACATCTGCCTTTTGTTTTATGTGGACAGTGCAAAAGAAAAACATTTGGATACATCTTCTGAAGATAATTTTGTCAAATCTTCTGTTGATCCTGACAGGTATACACAGTATAAAGTGGTAACAGTGAGCACTGGTTCTTTTTTTATCGGCTTTAAGGAAACGCTTTCTTGCTGGAGTTCAGAGATACACATCATAATTATACTTCTTAACAGGTTGTACTGAAAATGCCCGGAAGTCTTATTGCCTCCTGATGGCTGTACAAGACACAAGCCCCTGCCTAACTGCTAAGATGGGTAATGGCGGGATCCTCGTTATCAGTAGCTTGGGTAAGTACAAAATAGCGGGGTACCAATGACAGTCTTCATAGCTGGGTCAAAGTTCAGTTTCCTACCTCTCCTCTTGCTTTTGATTTTTCTATAAAGTTTACAAATATATTCAAATCTCACAAATTGAAATCCTGAAAATCCTCCCATTTTACATCTTTCCCCGGCGAACAGAATTGTCTGTAATTATTGCCTCCACTTCCCCAATTCCTTAACCTAAACTGGGTTCCACTATCACTCTGCCAGAAACTGCTCTTACCAAGCCAAGCATTAATGCCAAATCTTCTCAATCCCCATTTTATTGAACACTATTTTGGTGTTTGACACTTGTAACCATTCCCTCCTTAAAACATTGCTCCACCTCTGGCTTCACTGATAACTCCTTTCTCCTGGTTTCCTGCCTCCTCTTCTGACAGCTCTATTGCAATCTCCTTCACTGGTTTTTCTTAATTCACCCATACTTTAAATTCTGATGTTCTCAAAGTTCCAGACTCTAAACCTCAAATTTCTCCACCCACTTACCCAAGGGTCCCAAACCTCTGGGGCATGGACCTCTACGGTTCCAGGCCTGTTAGGAACTGGGCCGCACAGCAGGAGATGAGCTTGAATGCAATGCACTTGAATCATTCTGAAACCAACCCCTGTCCCCGACCCTGGTCTGTGGAAAAATTGTGTTCTATGAAACCAATCCCTGGTGCCATAAAGGTTGGGGACCACTGCACTTACCCATCCATCCATCAGGCATACGCCCAATGAAGACCTATAGAAATAAATCAGACAAGATCTCTAAACTCACAGAGCTCATAGTCTGTCGGGAGAGAGCTATGTAAATAGACCATCCCACCCAGCATCAGGCACTGTTTTGCCTTCACTCTGCTGGGTGAAGATGATGCAGTCTGGGACAAAGGCAGGGCTAGCGGGGCCTTGTGGTTCTTCCATTGGAGGGCCTTGGGGTAAACACAACCTACATCTGCCTCTTTAAACACACTTGAAAAGCCTACAAGTGTTTAGTCTGTCATGTCAGACTTAAGTTTCCAAAAGAATAATAACTCAATGATATTAAAATTATTCTGTTTGTTGAAAGCTCTCAGTTCATTTCATTGCATCACATTTGGGAGACGGCACGCTATAGAGGAAAGAACACAGCTTTTAGGGAAAAATAGGCTTGTGCTGGAATTCTGGCTTCATTTCAATTAGCTGTGTTATTTCAGACAAGTTAGTCAAATGTTCTGACCCTCATTTTGCTCATCTGTACAGTGCACGTATATTTTCATATAGAATATCATAAGGGTTTGATATAAGAAACACCTTGCACTGTTCCGGACACTTAGTATTTAGAATAAAAATCAGCCCAAGCTTTCTTCTATTCCACATGTGGGTCTAGCTCAAAAAGAAGACAGAATGTGGGTAATCAAGTGTATATCTCTGCTAAGGTAACAAGGCGTGATGCATTAAAAAGGGGGCCCAAGGTAGCATTGTTTTAAATAAAAGTCCTAAATTCTCTTTCAATTACCTTGTTCAAATCACTTAAGGGGAGCTTTCTGTAGTTCTGCTAATGAAGTCATCCTCAAAATCACTTTCAGACAGACTATTGCTCAATAATAAACTAACTGCATGATAATACACATACCCGAGCCCCCAAGTTGAGTGATTTTTTAAGATCAGAATCCATACAAACAGTCATTGAGAGTCTTAAGGGGGTCATTTACAGAGATTGGATTTCTCCAAAAGAAAAGAATATACCCGTTTTATTCTCTTTATTTTGCCAGCTCATCAAGAAGAAAATGATGAAAAAACTCTAATGCCTATGGTACAATTCATCACAGAGAATTTTATGGCAGAAAAATGTTTTCAATTTATAATGGCAGTAATAAGTGACATTGGGCAAAGGCAGAAAGAGACTTTTTCTTTTTTTCTACCAAGAGTCAGCTAGGAATAGAAGAGGGACGTAATCATTACTCATCCCTGGATGCTGAATGTGTAAAGGAATCTTACACGACAGCGTGCATTTTATGACCCTGCTATACACCAAGCAGAAAAATTTTTACCAAAACTAGGGCTCACACGCCCTGTTTATTATAACTGGGTCCAATTAAGGCCACATGGTGGGTAAAGGGGAGGGATCACTCTGCGTCAGAACCCCAAGGCTTACTTTTACAAGTCCAACAAAAGAGCCAGTCTTAGGACAGGAGCCATGTTGTGATGTCTGGTTTAAAAACATATTTTTTAAGTGAATTCAGCATTGGGGAAAACACACACGCACACCCCTTCATTAAAGGAGTTTTCTAATAAATGGAATGCAATGGTAGAAAACGTGCTGAGCACTGTTTCAAAATCCACTGTTTCCTTATACTTCACAGTCTTTAATTCCCTTTATTAATTTCACACGTGCAAAGCATTCCTCTGCTCTCCTGTTCCACTCATCTGTCTGTAGATGAGAAGTCACCTAGACCTACGAGTACTTACTATCCCCATCACCTGCTTCCCACCCCATATCACCTTCCTCATCAACTTCATTCATCATTCACTTATGCATTCATTTACATTTACTGAAGAACTCAAATCAACAAATATTTATTATATAACAATGTGCCAAGCATTAAAAATACAACACTGATTATGACACAATTTCTTATTCTTAAGGCAAGGAGTTCCTAGTTTAGTAGAGTAGATAGCTGAGCAAACAGTCATACCACTGCATGACCCCATTCTAAGAGCTCTCGAGAGGGTAAATAGGTACTGAGGTTCAGAGGTAACGGGAGAGAAGAACACATTTAGCACGAAGTGGCTGGGAGAATGCCTTTCAGAGGAGATGCCCTTTTTCCTGTTGAGGGTGATGAATGGGTCGGCACTTTCTAGCAGGAAATGGGTAGAAAGACAAGGCAGGCAGAAGAAGGAGCAGATGTGCAAAATGGAAGAATGTGTGAAATAGTATGACATGTGCACAGAGCAGAAAGTACTGGAGCTTAGCTGAAGGGCAAAGCCTGAGGGCATTGATTAAATTACCCACGATGGGGAAAGTGCTGTTCCATGCATTCTGGGGTCATAGACGGGAAAAATATGCAGCTGCTGATCTCAAAGAGCTACTGATTCACACTCGGGAAAACATTCTCCTCTGGCATGTATGCCTTTCCAGGCAAGTTAGTTGACTAAGCTTCGTTCTACTTCTGTTTGTTTTTGTTTTTGTTTTTAGTGTGTATGTGTGAATCTGTGTGTGTGTGTGTTTTGTTTTGGGTCTTGGTTTTATTCTTTGACAGACTTAAGTGAAGCAAGAAAGTAAAATGTGAAAATCTGGGTCAGAATCACTCTGTCACAGGGAACAGAACGACCCTAAGGAAGAAAGTTTCCCAGGGGTCCAAGGAATAGCAAGAAGGTTGAGGTGTCGAACAGAGTGAGGAAGAAGAAGAGCGGGCAACACACCAAGAGAACACTTTAGGGGCCAGATCACACGAGGCTGCATGAGCCATAGTAAAGGCTTTGAATTTCATTTCAGGTGAATAGTAAGCCACCCAAGGACTGCGAACGTGGAAATGAAATGATCTGACTCTCGTTTTAAAAGGGGTAATCTGGCTGCTCAATGGAGCATGGACTGCAGGGGCACATAAATGAGGACAATCTGTTAGGAAAGGAGTATCTTAACAGACAAAAGGATCGGGGCTTAAGCTGGAGCGGCAATAGTAGAGAAGATGAGAAACGGTTGGAATCAAGACATATTTTGATTTTCTTTACTTAACTGTCCCTCCCTCATTTTACCTGACTCCTCAAACGCCCAGACTGTTCATAGAGAAGCAGGCCTAGAGGGAAAGGACTTTTCCAAGGACACACCGTGGGTCTGTGCCAGAGGCGGACCTCAGACCCAGGCATCCTGCCTTTTTAGTTTTGGCCTCTCCAAATTTTCTACCACCTCCTCCCCAAGTCAATTTCATTGTTTTCCATATGCCTGCAATGCCATCTTCCTGGTGGCCTTTTAAGAAAAACAGAGGGCATTCAGCCAAAAGTCTGCCCAACATCAAAAAAAAACACCACCCCACAAAAAACAAACAAACAAATGAATAACAACAGCAACAAAAAAACAGGACTTTGATGTGCTCCAATTGGAGCAGAGATGTGTGGAAAATGCCAACCAAATGTTTGGACTCAGAATCCAAAATAACATGTACTTAACTTTTGAATTTAAAAAGCTAAATTCAAATATGTATCTTGTTGGTTTTCCAGAAAATATTATAGACTCTTGTAGCATGAAATTAAATAAACACCATCCCCAATGTGTGGTCTCTCCCTCCCTCTTTCTTTCCCTCCCTTCCTCAGAGTTTTCCACAATTATTTCCAAACTCCCTTATTCTCCAAACTAGGAACTTTCCATATGTTTGGACTGCATGAGGCAAATGGTTCACACTGGCTAATGCCATGGTGCACAGCGGACACCCCTTATTTCCTCGTTCAGCCCTCTGGGTCTTTGCTCAGGCTGTTTCTTTGCCTGGTATGCTTCCCCAGTGCCCTCTCTTTGTCTGAAATACTCCTTGCTGCTCCTTCCTCAAAGGTTATTCCCCAATTATTCCTGTCATTTAATTGGCTACTTTATTCCTCTCAAATCTCATTGCAAAGATGGCTATGAAGTCCTCAGTCTCTTCATCTTTACAGTGAAAATAAAAATATGTCTAATACTTGCCTCACAGAGATTTGTAAAGATTAAAAAATGTCTATCAATGAGATAGCTTTGAAAAGAGTAAACTCTCAACTATTAATATTTCTTCCTTCTTCTGCTGCTCTGTCTTCCTTCCCTTCCCTCTCTCTCTGTCTCTGTTTCTCTCCGTTCTTAGCTAAATACCCCTTCCTTTGTTGGAGAGGGAAAATTCCCCAAACATACAAATGCAACGGGCATTTGCTGTCAGCTGCCTGATGCCTGAAGGATGACAACTAGACATGTAGCACCCCTTCAGAGTCCAAGGCCAGTCCAGGGCCTGACCCTGATGAGGCAGGCCCTATATCGTGTCTAAGTCTTCCTTCTCCACTCCACCACGTAGCAACAACGGCCAAAACACCTCAAACTCTGAAAAACAACTCTGGTACCTCTTCCCAACAGAAAGGAACTAGATCTGTGATCCTTCACTTCAAACTAGATAGTTCTTCTTTATTAGTTTTATATTTTCCACGAGATTTTGTTTAAGTAAAAGTGTCCTGTGCTTGAAAAAAAAAATCTTTAAAATAACTGCTTTGATCCAAAGCCCTCATGTTAGAGAGTGAAAGCTAAAACTGGGAAACAGAATGGAACAGCATAAGGATATACTGTGGATCAGACTTCCAAAGCCAGATGAAATACCTTCCAGCCTAGGATGAGCCATCTCCTAGGCATTGTCCCTACCCTGTCTGCCTCCTGGGAGTTTTGCCTGGCATCAAATGAGCTAACAGACTGACTCTCTGGAAACACGGTACTTACTTTCCAGAATGAGTAGCTGTCATGCTCATTTTGGCAAATTTTCCTCATCTTACGCACCAGGAACCCTAATAACCAAGATCCAAATCCAGGAAGCATGAGCAAGAACCTTTGGCTTCCTGGCTACAGCCAATACCTTAAAGGCATTTTGGATCAGTGTGCATGGATTACTGATGAGTCTTCTGGCTGAGGGAATTTTTATTCTTCTAATTCAAAATTAAAAAAAGAAAGAAACAAAGAAAAGAAAAGAAAAAAGGCCCTAGCTGGTATAGGGCAGTGGATTGAGTGCAGGCCTAGAGGGAAGTCATTCTCTCTCCCCGCTTTCCCTTCTGTCTAAAAATAAATAAATAAAATCTTTTTTTAAAAAAGGGGAAAAAAGGCCTCAACATTTCAATAACAAGTCCTGGCGCTTCAACACCAGAAAATGGCCACTTCCTTTATACTCCTGTTATTGTAACGAGCTTTAAAAGCTGGTGATTTATAGGAACAGAAGAAAACTGAAATGACCTGGGGACATGTAGGTGTTTAGCAGAGTGGTGATTTGACTATTATAGGAACAACTGGCTGCTGAGTCTCTGAATACAGACAACGAAATTTCTGAAACTTATAGGTAGGTCTTCCCTCACGTGGCTTATATAGACATGCATACACCAAACTTTAGACAGCTCTCAGGTCAGACCAAAGCCACAGGTCAGCTTTCTTCTGTTCCATCACATCAACCCACCAAAACTCACCCCTTCTGAGTCTCAGTTTTCTCGTCTCCAAAGTGAGGATGATAGTATCTCTCTCACTGGGCTGTCGTGGAGGTGCAGCAGGAAGATGTATGGGGGGCTCTGCTCATTTCTGCACTAACATAGTGATCAAATAACAACAGCCACCACTCACTGAGCACTTACAAAACATGCCAGATTCTAAGAATATTACTTGTATTAATCCATTTAATTTTCAACACTACCCTTTAAGGATTATTATTATCCCCATATGACAGATAGGAAAACTGAGGCACAGAAAGGTAACTCACACATGTGTAAGATCACACAGCATAACAGTGATTGAAATGGGATTTGATCCAGGTTGTCCGACTCCAGAGCCTGGACTTAACCCATGTCGTGACCTAACTGTTGTTTTTGATGAGGTCAGCACCAGAAAGGAGGGAAACAAGTATGGTGTCTTAGCGGCTTCGCGAACCTCCACAGCAGGCAGTCCTGCCGAGTTGATCCGGGACACAGAAACGCCTGATGGTCCCTTTCAAAATGGCTGTTGCCGACAGAATGCCAGATCCCCACACTTTGCTCTGTGACATTAATTAAAACAAAGGAGTTAATCAAGATAAACTTCCACACCTGCCCAGCACCAGCCTGGAAGTTTATCATGTCTAAATATGTTTCTCATGCATTTACTGCAAATTAGTTTCTGAAAGTGAATTTCAAGGTCTAGTGACTCTGAGGTTCCCTAACTCCGTTTTCATTAAGTTTTCACAAATGATCTACTGTTGCATTATTCTTTTATAGATTTAAGGCCCCACTATGAAAAGCAATTATGCTGTCAGAAAAGTGTATTTTGACTTATTAAAAAACCTGAAAGGTTTCAGGAAACTATTTATTTAGGTTCTCATCAGGAGGGTATTTTGACAGTCCTTAGAAAGAAAGCACTTTTCAGTTGCACACTGTGTGGAGCAGCCGGACAAGGCCTTTCTGTGAAGTATATGTGGAGCGGCAGAAGCAGCACATGTAGGGAGTCAGGAGGCCTCGGGTGCTAGTCCCAGAAGAGAAGCCTTGGGCCTTCCTGTCCTCATGTGAAAAGTAAAAGAATTGCCCGCAGTAATCTCTAGAGTAACAGGAGCACAGAGATTCTATGATTATAGCTGCCTGTACTGAGTACTTACTACATCTCAGACACACGGCCAACAGACATACATCCAATCCTGAGAGGTAGGCAGTATCATTCCCATTCTACAGATAAGGAAGCTGGAGTTTAGAAAGGTTACATGTCTTAGGCAAAGTCACTCAGTAGATGCTAGATTTGGGATGCAACCTAATGGTACATTCTAAGGACTGTTATTCAGAGATAAAAGAACACAGAATAAACTATTGATTCATTCAACAATATGGACAGTTGACTGAAAGAAGTCAGATACAAAAGAGTTCATACTATATGACTCCATTTATATGATATTTGAGAACAGACAAAACTAATTATTGTAATAGAATCTGTTACTGGACAGGGGCCTGGCCCTGAGTGTGTCTGCCTAAGGGCTGGCTGGTAGCGCATGGGTTCTTGACTTTGTGTAGGAAAGATTTCACAACATGAGTCCAGGTGACTATGAGGATACATGTATTAAAGCTGGGGACAGTGAAACAAGGACGGGCTTAGCATAGAAGAAGAACAGGAGAGCCTAGGCTGGGCTGCCTTAGCTCACTAGGAAGTCAGGGAAAAGCGGACCTTGGGGACAGATTCAGGGGATTAGGCTGGGAGAAGCTGCCAGCTGCCCACTGCCTTAGAGTTTAGGTGTAGGCGATGCTGTGTGCCTGTGAAGAAAGGAGTGAGGGAGAAGAAGAAAGGAAAGGGCATAGGGCTGGCTGCTGCCCAGAGAAAGGGCACCACTGGGTCTTTTGTCTTGAGGCTTTTATCCTTTCTTGCAGGCTAGAATCTTAGGGGAGGTCTTAGGGGAGCCTTTCAGCAGAATATTAATCAGTTCTCCAGGTGTGCCCTTTTCAGGGTCATGGTCTCCACTGATTGGTCAATGACAGGGCAAGTGAGTGAGGTTCTTTAGACATTGCAGTGGGTTCTGGCATCCACCCACCTAGTTTTGCTGCTTTTCTGGACCTGGAGCTGAAACACAACTGAGGCCTGGATGCTATCTCCAGGGAGGAAAGATCAGGGGAGGAAAGCTTTCCATGGGGGTGAGGTCCTTGTTTTCCCAGTTTTGTCCCCTGTCAGGCACTCTGGGCCTTCCCTGGTAACCACCTGCACCCGATGTAAATTCCTTGACCATTGTGTTCAGCTATTTGTCACAGTTTCCCTATTCCACTTGCCAAGGAATTTTCCTAGCTTCTCATCATCCTGTCTCAAATCAAGAGGGGGTGCCTATGAAAGGGTGGAGAGTAAGTGGGAAAAGCCACAAAGGACTTTCCGGGGTGATGAAAATATTCTAAATCTTGATTGGCATGATTACACAGGTATATACATTATCAAAGCCCATGAAATGAAATGCTTAAATTCAGTGCATTTCACTGTATATAAACCTCAACAGCAACAAAAAAGTGTATGTGGCTTGTGGGCGGCCTGTGTGGCTTGTGAGCCCAGGTACAGATGCCTATATGCAAAGACTCGGGTCCTCCTAGAGTGGATAAGGCTGGGCAGCGTGTCCTTCCTTGAGAACCAAAGGAACTGGCGCAGGGCTCCTCTACACCAGGCATTGCTTTACCTACAGACATCTGAGGCTAGAGAAGACCTCTGCATTGAGAGAATGAATATTTGAGGCCTGCTGTGTTTGTACTTTCTTCCTGCATGACCTTGGGCCAGTCACTTTCCTTCTTGGACACTAGTGTCCTTGTTTTAAGATAAAGGGTTTAGATGCAGTAGCCTCTAAGCTCCTTTTTAGCTCTAACTTTGTCTTGTTTTGTCCAAGTGGATTGTTTCATGTTGAGCCCCAATGCCTGGTTGCTTTTGTTATAGAAAGCAGCACTGAATGCAGGGAAAGCACAGGAACTAAAGGGAGATGGCCCAGGTGGAAAATGGGGTCAGTCCATCCACATCCTCTCATATGGTCATTATAAGTAAAATGGTAAAAGAGAGTGAAGTGTGCAATAGCAGGAGGAAGACTCAGATTTCCAGTTTACATCTCAGTCCACAGCCAGGATCAGGGCCACTGTGTCTTACTTTTAACCTATTGTGGTATGCCTTCTCTGCTCTAGACACTGCCTAGTGCCTTTTATAGGTGCAGATCTGTTCTCACAGCAAATCTGTGAAGTAGGCATCATTACTCCATTCTACAGGTGAAGACACTAATGCTTAGAAAGGTTAGATTATGTGCCTGAGGTTCCATGACTTTCCTATGGAATAGCTGGAATCTGATTCAGAAACCCCTACATCAAATCTATTTTAACAGACACCGTCAGCCTAAAGTTAGTCAATGTAAAATAGGGGTTAGAAAGACCTGTTTATTTGGTGATATTCCATAACTGTTCATGGTTTTAATTTTAAAATTCCATGCTATCTATTTGAAATATAGCATAGAAAATAAAAGAGATGAAATTATCTTTATATGATATTTGGAAAAATAATACAGTCAAGTGTGAAAAACATAAACTCTGGTAGCAATACCTGCATTGGAGTCCTGTGTGTCTGCTTGTTTATTCAATGTGCTCCAGAGAATAAGAAAGTGCAGGTTAGAGCAGATCCCTTCCTACTACATCACAGACTGGGTGTGGTAGTCCAGGTGCTCTGAGGATTTGACATCGAAATGAATGTGCACTCAATGAGTTTAATATGGGAAATGCCTGTGAGAGAAAGTGGGGAGGGACCTGTGGGCGGCCGGGAACCTGTCAGACTGGGAGGTGGGTACTCAAGGCCTGACCTGGGAGGAAGGAGCGAGGGAAGGAAGGAAACATTAGGTAGAAGTGTCTTAGACTGCAGTGAGCCTTAAGAAAAGGTCACCAAGGTGAACAGGGAGTCCTAGAGCCAAACTGGCCTGTCAGAGGAGGCCCCTGCCACCCAGAAGAAGACGATGCTAGTACCCCAACTGAGTTCAGCGTGTGCTGGGAGAGGCCCATGGGAAGCATGGCCTCCGTGCAGACACAGCAGTGGGTCTCAGTGCAGCAGCTGGGACACAGTCAACTACAGCTCTTGCCTGAGAAGCACTCTCGTGGCTGCCACACTTGGAATGCGTCTGGCAGGAGTACACAACTTAGCCACCCGTTGTAGACCCGAGCAGGAGACATAAACACAGTGGTAGGAAATACTACATCCTGTGTTTAATCAATCTTCAAGACTGGGTAGGTCCCCATCAATTTTAGTTTTTAAAAAAGGTTGATAGGGAAGAGATTTATGAACCCAAACAGAAGTGAGTGGACATTCTTATCCTTCACTTCCCCATGTAACGCACCTATTCGGTCTGTGGTGTAAGTGGGTGTATCTTGGGGGAAGACTATAAAATACCTTAAGTTTAAATAGCTGGTGACTACAATTGCACTGCTGCTCCAGAGGTGATGTATTTACTAGCAAATATCAATACTACTCCTGTCACCTTGTGTAAGCTATCAATTTGGCAAATGCCTTTCTCTTTATCAGCGTTCAAGGACCACAAGAAGCAGTTTGTTTTCACATGACGGAGACAACAGCATGCCTTTCCTATCTTTCTGTCGGGCTATTTCAGTCCTCTTGCTTTTTGTCATAATCTAGTCTACAGAGATCTGGATCATCGTGACATTCCACAGACAGGCCATCCCACTGATACCCTGTATTGTTAACCGCAGTGTTACGAGGAGGAAGTTGCACGTACCATACATGCTTTAGAAGAGACATGTAACAGAAGGTGAGAGATAAACCTCATAGAAATTCAGGAGCCTACTCTTTCAGTTAAACTTTCAAGGTGTCTAGGGGTCTGGAGCATGTTGGAGTATCCCCACCAAAGTAAAAGATAAAGTGCTGCCCTTTGTACGATTTACCTCTAAAAAAAGGAGAACAACGTTAAGTGGGGCCTCTCTGAATTTTGCAGACAACACATACTACATTTGATTGCTCCTCTTGTGTTGTTCTGGTCCATTTACTGAGTGACCTATAATGCTGCCAGTTTTGAGTGGAGTTCACAGCAAGGGAAGGCTCTATAGTAGGCCCAGGATACAGGAAAAGCTGCTCTGCATTTGGAACTCATGGCCCAGGAGACCCAAAATGGCTATGACAAGTAGGAATGCTGTATGAACTCTATGGCGAGCTGCGTAGTAAGCCCTATGGTATGAAGGCTAAATATCTGACCTTGGGAAATTAAGTGGTCAGGTGGCCTGGGTTGCCCATCTGGATAGGTGTCTAATCTGTCTCACCAAGCCATTAACTCAGGCTTATAATCCATCAACAAGTAAAAATGGTACGTAAGTGGTGTAATGGTGTATATGGCTCTAACAGGTCCTAAAGGCTCAAATAAGTTGCCTGAACAGGTGGCTTGAATTCCTACAGCGTCTCTTTCTGCTAAATTTCTTACTCTCCCTCAGTTCAACTACAGCCTCACAGGAAGTTCCTTTTAACCAACTCACTAAAGAAAAAAAAACAAAACAAAACAAAATTTGGGTTTGGTTTAAAGTGATTTCGTGTGATGTGCTTGCATCAATCAGAAATGGACTGCTACAACTGTACAGTCCCCAACAGGGGCTCTCTTGAAAGACAAAAAGAAAGAGAAATCCTTCCAGTGGTCAGAATTTCAAATTTAATTGTTTACTTTGTTGGAACAGAGAGATGGTCTTCACTGATTTATAGCCTGATGGTTTCGCTAGATGATGATGGCCTTGAAATGAACAGGACTGGAAGATTATTGTCAAGGGGATCTGGGCAAAAGGAATGAGAATGGAATTTCTGGAATGGGTGTGAAGATATCATATTGTAGTAGAGACCAAAACTGATGCCCCAGCCATTTATCTTCAGCCAATCACCTGGTGGCAGGTTGATGACAATAGACCCCCTCCATAATTAAGGGGCAATAATTTGTCCTCACTTGAATGCACGTGTATCATGCATTTGAGTTTGCCTTCTCTATTCTCAATGCTTCTTCCAGCACCATCAATCCACTGATTTACACAATTCCTTATTCACCTTATGATATCCCACAAAGTATTAGCTCTGACAAACAAACTCATTTTGCTACAGATATGTCAGTGATGGGCTCATATCTATGGCATTTCCTGGTCTTAATACATACCTCGTTTCCCAGAAGAAATGGGCCTGATAGATTTGTGGAATAGTCTAACAAAGACTCAGTTCCAGTTCTAGCTGGGAAACTGAAAGTTGGGGTTTTCTCTTACAAGATATCTATGCTTTGAACCAGCGATCAGAAATGTTTCTTACACAGGCAGAACGTAAACACCTGAGAGCCAAGGGGTGAAAATGAGATCGGCTCCTCTCATATTAACCTAATAACCCACTCACAGAAATTCTGCTTCTCATCCCCACAATTTTCGGCTCTGCTGGCTTAGGGGTCTTAGTTCCTAAGAGGAACAAGATAATGGTTTCACTGAAGAAATTAAGGCTACCACTCAGTTACTTACCTTATGCTATTAAACCAAAAGGCCTAGAATCATGTTGCTCTATTGGTTGGGGTAATTGATCTCAATTGCTAAAGGGAATTTGGGTTGCTGCAACACAATGAGAGTAAAAGAATAATTTTGGAATGCAGAGGATTCTCCAGGATGTCTTTTGGTAGTTTTGTACCCAATAATCAAAGTGAATGAAAAGTAGAGCTCAGTTAAGGTTCACTGACAATGAATACCCTTTAGAAATAAAGGTTTGGGTCATCCCACCACATAAAGAACATATCAAAAAGCTGAAGAATTTGCTGAGGGTAAAAATGGAAGTGAAATGGGTGACGAACAGGGAAGTTATAAGTATCACTACACCTGTTGATAAGTTGCAGAAATGAGTGTTATAGCAAAAATCCATCTCTTCTTCCTTACTTGTTAGGGGTGTGTATGTGTGTGTTGAGTGTGTGTATGTGTGTATGAATTTACTTCTTCCTTCCTTTCCCTTTTCCCTTTATATAAAGTTCATTGGTGGTGGTGGTCTTTAAAGTCAGCCTTTAGATTGCCTATTATTCAAATAGGACCGTAGCTAAAACAGATAACATGGCCTCACCTAGAGATGAACGCAGTGACCATTGGAACTCTGTGTCTTCCTCTTTTGAGGACATGATGAAAACACCCGTATGTGATTGAAAATCAGCTGCATCTCCTATAGTAAAAGCAGGAAGTTCAATATATTTAGAAGAATACCTATCAATGATAAGCAACTAGAGAGCTGGACTTTGTTGGTTTCAGTTCTAAATCCATCCTTTTATACTCTGCTCTATAATACAGTAAACTACATTTCCCAGATTTCTTTTCTATCTGGTCTCCTGTTAGGTTCTGCCAATAACTAAAGGGAAATGGGAATGCAGGAGGAGGAAGAGAGGAGAGACAGCTTTTCTGCTTCTTGTGTTTGTTTGTTCCAGCTTCCAGTTTCTTTTGACACTCCTAGATCTAACCTCTTCACACTCTAGGAAGTACCAGCTACAAAGAAGGCAATGCACTCATTTTGGAGAAATGAATCCACTGCCACCGAGTCCCCCTCTAAAGTCCTGGTTCTGATAACTCCAACTCAATCCTTTCGTTCCCACAATCCTGGCTTCTTGCAATTATTATGTCTGGGTTATCTCATTGTTCCCGTTTTGCTCCTTTAGCCCTCCATACCTGGTAATGAATCCCAAATACTAAAGCCTTCTGTTGATATACTTAGTGTAGTTTGTGTCTTCCTATGTGAACCTAAGTGACCCAGTCACGTAGAGACATGCCTTTGTAACAGCAGAGTTATACAAGATCTCAAAGTTCAATTAACAAGCAACAGCTAAGTTGCCTTAATGAATAGCTGCAATGTTTTTGGTTAGTTTGTTTTGTTTTGAGGATAGAGAGTAAAAGAACCAAAGAGACCTATGTACTCAAGATGAAGATAAATAATTAAACACCTAACAATAAAAGACAATTGATAACAAATTTGTACCCTTTACAAATGGAAATCTTTGTGTAAGTAATCATCAACGTTATTTAATCCTGCTTGGCAAAAGCAGAAAACACTGATGGCTTCTTTCCTCTGTTAACTATGTCCTGATTCTTTCCAAACTTAAATCCTACCTTCCAATTGGACCTATAATGCATTCTCTTTATGTGTGTATATAGACTTATCTATAAATTAATCTCTCTACTTTCTTCAAATCACTGACCTATGTCCTAAAATTGTGGTATTTAAATCTTAGGGCACAGAATATTCTAAAGCATGATTCATTTTATTCATTCTTACAACAAGTAAGTATGGCATATCTATGATGTTTTAGGGGACTATGCTAAGAAATTAGAATATAAAAGGGGCAAAAACAGACATGTTCCTTGCCCTCAGACTAGCTTACAGTCTATTGAGGAGACAGACATCAATCAAAAGATCACACGTGTGTGTGTATGTGTGTGTGTGTGTGTATATGTATATATATATATATATATCACTGACAAATTCAACAGTGATAAGTGCTAAAATACATGGTATATGAGAGCCAATTACAGAGATTTGGATAGGGTAGGAGAAGGGGAAGCAGGAAAAAAACCCAAAATCTTTATCCTAAAAAGAATGGGAAGCCATTGAAGATTTTTGATTTTAGAGGACCTTAAGTGATCAAATGTTCATTTGATTTGTGAAACAGAGTATGTTCCGTAAAACTTGTACAGATAGAGATGGAAAACGTAAGGAAAGAGCACTAGATTATAAGACAACCTGAATTCAAGGGTTATTATTATTATTTAATTGGTCACAAACATTCACATGACAATTACAAAGGTCATTTACGGTACTTTCCAATAGTGTATACAATATAATTTTCTAATCAACAAATTTTGTATGCACTTGTGTATAATTCAGTGTTAACTCTGAAATATATAACTGCAGTATTTGGGATTATCAGTTACAAAGATGATAAAAACATTACATCAGACGTTCTTCCCACTCCTTCAAGTAGGCTGAAGTTAGCTCTGGCTGTCAGCACTGTCCCCAGGTCGATTCTAAAGACACGTGCAGCAGTGGGCAGCTGCTTTTCCCCAGCCCCTCCATTACTGGCAGAATGCTGAGATGGTGCTTTTCTGGTTTAGCCATTGTTTTCCTCTAATTATGTCCAACTTAAATGGCTATAGGAGTCAAAGATATAGAGAGAAGCTATAAGAACATTTACTATAGGTCATGAATTGCTACCTGCTCCAGAAATCATTTTTAAAATTGCCTTGAAGCTCAATATGGAAATATTCCCAATAGGGTCTAAAAATATTATTATAAAATGGATAGCCAGATTGTTGCCAAACATAATCCATGGGATTGAAAGTTAATCCAGTGGAATCATAGAATCATCGACCCATAGATTTAAGAAAGCAGAACCTTAAAACTTTAGAACTATAGAATAAAACACAGTTTTAAAAATATTGACACAGTTCAAGTGATCTTAAAATTTAAGTTTCAACTATCCACTCTATGTCTGAATCTGCAATAATATCTAAGCCTCCAAGTAGCTGCTGAAATTCTATTTGAACGCAGAGAGGGATGGAACGCACTGCCTTCCAAGGCAGCCTGTTACAATTTTAGGCAGCTCTGAATATTGGAAAGATTATCTGAAGTCAGAGACGAAATCTGACCCCTGGTTCTGCCTACACTTTGGTCCTATTTCTATTACTAGTGCTAGGAGTGATCAAGGAGAAAAAAACATAAATAAACTCACTCAAGCTCCTGGATTGTTTTTTTTTCAGTCATGGGCATAGCAACACTAGGATCCAATCAGAACATCTGTGCAAGACATGTTATGCAACCTCGACCCTAGATTCCTTCTGATGCTTCCTAATCATTTATTGTTTATTAGAAATCTGAGTTAAGTGTGATTCCTTCCTCTCCCTATTTCTACACAAGTTAGGGAACATTTATTGAGTAAGTTCTACGTGCTGTTCCCTGTTTTAAGGACCTTATGGGTACAGTTCATTTACTCTTCACAATAACAACATGAGATAGGGTCTGTCGTTATCCTCAGTGTCCAGAGGAGAAAAGTAAAGAAGAGGAAAAGTATGTATTATGTTCAAGTTTCTCAGTATTGAGTAGTACAGCTGGAATTCAGACTGAGGACATCTAGCTCTAAAGTTCATGCTCCTGACTTCTGTGTTAAAACAGAATATGAAAACATTTAAAACTCTTGTAAAAAGAAATGTTGAATTCCACAGTTTGTCACAGATAAGGCTTTACCCAACAATGGGCATAGGCCATCAAATTGTACAATGTGATGCTGGGCAGATTACTACCTTCTCTGGGCCTTGGTTTTCTCAGCAGAATAAAGCAAAGCCAATGAATGTCCTCCAAGGCCTTTTCTAGTCTGAAATGCAAAGAGCTCTATCAATACGAGTTTGGGTCAGAGTTTAGCTACAAAGATTTCCTGAACTCCAAACATACATCAAGCACTGAGTTTAGTCCTTCCTAGAAATACATGAAGAGACACAGATGAAGTCAAACAAATAGAAAACAGTATGATAGATGAAACAATAAAAGTAGGTACACAGAAGAGTGGTCAACTTTATCTTGGGGTGTGGGTGGGAGCCAAAAAGATCCCAGAGAATAGCTGACGTCTGATCAAGGTTGTGAAGAATGGCGAAGAGTTCACTAGTTAAGATGAGTAAGTGGTGGGGGACCTTCCAGGTAGAGAAGATAACACATGGAGAAGGTAGAAATGTATGTTCTGGACCTGCCAAGCAGTTCACTATGACTGGATGATAAAATATAAGGGGAGACTCGGTAGGGAACGGCAGAGAAACGGGTAGGGCCAGATGACAGGGATGTAGTGCCTAGCTGAAGGATTAGAATAGGGCTTTACAGAGGAGTGACAAGGTAAAAAATAACATGAATTTGCTTTTCTGGTTTTTAAAAATATATGTAAGCATGATCAGTTGTGCAGGCATTATTTAGGAACCAGGTTACTCATCAAAAATGACATCCCTGAGACTGAAATTGCTTCCAGCGTACTGACAAATTTTAACTCTCTTTTTTCTTCATATTCACATGGAAGCCCAGCACATTGTAATACTTTTTTTAAAAACTACAATTCCACTTATGTTGTCATCTAGATAAATTGTTCCAATTATGGGCAAAAAATGGTGCAAATTGCAACCTCCTAGAGGGCTGAGGAGAAGAGGTTGAGAACGGTGTGTTCTGTTAGACTCTGACTTGGCAGCTGCTTGCAGGTTCATAGCTATTCAAAGGGAAACAAGGACAAGGAGGTTCTAGGGGAGCTGCCCAGCATGCACGCCGATATCAGTATGAGCTCACTGACAGCTCAGGCATCCCACAGGGGACATCTGGACCTCGTTCATTTGTCAGAGTTAAACAGGATTATTGTGCAGCTCAACAAAGCAGAATTATGGAAAAAACTTGCCCTAAGTTTCTGTCAAGTAAATAAATATTGGAAATGTAGGGAATTCAAGTTACTTTAATAAATCCATCAATTCACTCAATCAAAAGTAAGTGTTAATTAAGGAAGCAAGTATAGAACTTAGAACTTAGAAGTTATATAGAACTTAGGTTCTGGTCATAGTTCTAGTTTGCTAGTTGTGAGTCCCAGGGAAAACTAATTAATCTCTTGTGCCCCAGTTTCCTTTCATTATTTCAACTATAACAAGAGGAGTAAGATAATAATAGTAATAATACCTATATTTTATCAGTAGGAAATAAGGGGAGTGATTGAAGAGATAATTAGGGGATAGAAGCAACCAGAATAAAATTCATTAACCATACAAATGCGGAACAAGAGAACAAGTCTAGAAAGGTCCTCAAGGATCTAGGACTAGTTATAGAACCAGAGAACAGAGCAAGAAAGGACTAGAGAAGTATTAATTAGGGCTCTGCTGTGTGCATGCCAAGCCCAAAGAGGAGCATATACCCTCAGAGATGAAGTTAGACTCTTATCCTTGGGTCATTTAGGAGAGACCTACAGTAGCACTGTAATTGGCAAAATGGATTTGGGAGGCTATGGAATGCACTAAAGAAAGAGCTCAGGGGAGGTTGGTGCGATCACGGCAGGCAGTGGGTGATCAGAAGTTTGAGGATCCAGTCTAACTTCATCCAGTCTAGCCTCTACCACTGTTTTGAGATGGGGAAACTAAGGTTTTGAGTGGGACAGTAACTTGCCCAAGGTCACACAAGAAATTAGAGACAGGGCCAGGGCTAGGGAAGAACCCTGTTTCTGCTACCCTGGCTCTGTGCTCCCACAGAGGCTGGAATAGGGAAGCTCTCTGGCATACTGCAGTCTATCCACCGTACAACAGGGTCTTGGCTAACGCATTTTTTCTTACTTAAAAAAATCTTTTTAAGCTTCAGTTTTCTCATCTGTCTATCATATGCCTTCTTGGAAACTCACGATGTACACCAAGTGTTGAAAAAACTGGAAGTGGAAAAAAAACCTGTTTAGGACTGCTTAAACTAAAATTTCCCACAATTTGAGACATGCAGAAACCATTCTGACAGATGCAAAGCTCGTAACTTGGCCTGGGGTGGAAGATGAAACAAGTTAAGGATGTCTAATGCTTTAAGTGTGTCCGGAGCAGTGAGTCGGAGTTACTCGGAAGGAGGTAGGAAATGGGGAAGGCCTTATGAGCAGAGCAAGCAGAAACGTGCCTCAACATGGTACCAGCAGCATTTCACAGTGGACAGTGAGCACAGGGGAGCAGAGGAAGATGAGGATAAAGAGGTAAATAGAGTCCACATATGGAAGGGCTTGTAATGCCATAATAAAGAATTTGGAAGAACTTCTACTTCTGGCCGAAATAGAATAATAGAATAGAATTAATCCTCCCTCCTGAAACAACCAAAAACCTAGATAAAATATATTAAAATGATTTTTGAGGACATTGAGCATCAGACACTGAAGAACAGGGATTACTAATGTGGGGAGCTGTAGGGCTGCTCCAGCTGACACCCTGAGAGTTTCCCGGACCTGGCACGGGGAGGGAAACCCAAGCAGAGTCTGGCAAACTCCCTGAATTAAGGTGACAAGGCGCACAAGGACTAAGGTGGCCAGAGTGTGCAGGTCAGAGAACTGAAGAGGACAGAGCCAAAGGGAGGAAATACCCTAGAGATCTGTCAAGGGTTGCCCTTGAGTGTTTAGCAGAGTAGTGATCAGCCCGTGTATGTGAGGAAACTAAGAACGGGGAAAGAATCATCTGAGAGGATTAGGCAAAGCAGCGCCTGTTATTCACAAAGGGCAGGAGCAGTTCCTATTCCCACCAGCTGAACTGGCAACCCTCATGATTCACAGGGCATTTGGAGAGAATACTCAGAAGAGACTTACCTCAGCAGCATGGAATAATTAGTCCCAGACCAGAAACTGATCTGGTCCCTGAAATGACCAAACTATTTCCAAGTAACTTAACTGCATCCCAGGAGAAAGTTTAAGAACAATTAACCCAAGGGTAAAATTCTGACATCTAATAAATGACTTCCATGTACTAAAAAAATACCAGACTTAGAAAGAAGCAGGAAAATACACTCCATAGTGAGGGGAAAAGTCATAGCAAAATGAACCTAAAGCTCATATAGATGTTAGCATTAGCGGCAAAAGACATTAAAATAATTATAACTGCATTCTATGTGTTTGAAAAGTTGAAAAGGGAACATGAAAGGTATTTAAAAAAAAAGCTGAACTTCTATAAATAAAACTATAATATCTGAGATTAAAACATGCATTAGATGGGAAATATGACAAATTAGACACTAGAGATGAAAAGATCAATGAACTTGATGATACAGCAGTAAGAACGATCGAAAAGAAACACGTGGAAAAGAAGGCACCCACCCGTCCACAGTGAACAAAGCATTGGTGAGCTGTAGGAAAACTGCAATAATCCCAAAATAAGTGGGATTGGAATCCCTAAAATGGGAAAGTAATGTAAAAATATATTTAAAATGGATGAACATGTTCCAAATTTGATGAAAACTATAAATGTGCTAATCCAAAAAAAACCCCACACCTCAATGAACCCTGAAGTAAAAGAAACACAAAGAAAACCACACCAAGGCACATCATAATCAAATCGTTTAAAGTCAGTGACGAAGAGAAAACCTTGAAAGCAGTCAGCCAGGGGCGGGGGGGCAGGGAACACATTATGTGCAGAAAAACCAAGGGAAGGATGAAAACAGTTTTCTCCTTGGAAACAATGAAAACAAGATGATGAATCAACATGTTTGAAGTACTGGAAGAAAACACTTTCAAGCTAGAATTCTTTTCCACCAAAAATATCTTTTCAAAACTATGGTAAAATTAAAGGCTTTCAGATACAGAAAGCTAAAAGAGTTCATTATTAGCAGGCTCATACTCTAAGAAATGTTAACGGAAGTCCTCCAGGTAGAAGAAAATCAATACCAGATGGATGTCCAGACCTACCATAATGAAAATAATATAGTCAGAAATGGTAGTCATATGAATAAGTATTTAAGGCTATTTCTTATTATGTAAATAACTTTAAAAGACAACTCACTGTTAAAACAAAATAACATAGTGTGGGGTTTATGAAAAATGTAAGAGTAAAATGTATGACAAAAATAGTGCAAAGGCTGAGGGGAGAAATGGAAATATGCTATTTTTTTAAGTTCTTATACTATACAGGAAGTAGTAAAATGTCACTTGAAGGTAGCCAATGATAGTTAAAGATGTACGCTACAAGCCCTAGATAAACCTCAAAAATACAGCTGTGTCCCTTTATCCACAGGCGATATGTTCTAAGACCCCGAATGGATGACTGAAACTTCAGATAGTACCAAGCACTATATATACTTTGTTTTTTATCCTCTACATACATACCTATGATACCATTTAATTTATAAATTAGGCAACTTCACAAATAAAAAATTCATTCTAATGTATATCTTTGCAACCTCAGCACATACATTTTTTTTCTTTCCTTATTAAATTGAGCATATTCACCTTTTCACTTACAGGAAGCACTTTATGGCTTTTCTTTGGCATATCCAAACTGCCCGTATCACTGCTTTCATGCTTTGGGGTCTTGTGCTTTGGGGGTAAAGTAAGAATGACTTGAACACAAGCACTACGACACCGCAACAGTCGAGCTGATAACCTAGACAGCTACTAAATGACTCACGGACAGGCTGCATAAATATCTATCCGTGGCTACACCGAATAAAGAAAGGGGTGATTCACATCCATCCCACTACTCATATGGTGCACGATTTAAAACTCCATTCAACAACAGAATGTATATTTTTCTGGAGTGCACACAGAACATTTACCAAAAGACCATATTCTAAGCCATAAAACAAGTCTCATATATGTGACAAACCTGATAGAATCTGCAGAAAAGCTACAAGAACTACTAAGTGAGTTTAGTTAAGTTGCAAGATAAGATACCACAGCTTGGAAAGATCAAACACATAGCCATGCCCAGGGATCCTCATGGGGTTCCACGAACACACCAGACTATTTCCTATGCCATGCCGAACACTCCACCTAGAATGTTCTTGCTTCCCTCTTCCTCACGCTGTCCCCTTCCGCCATGCCCTCCAGACATCCTGGTAAAAATCCTGTTTATTTTTCAAGATTTAACTCAAATACTACCCTTTCAATAAAACCTTTCCTGACCCACCCTACCACTCCCCGACCTCAGGAGATAAAATTTGTACATCTTCTGAGCACTACATACATGCACCTAAAATAGAAGCCATCTCTATCTTTTTAAAAGGCTAGTCTGTGAGCTACTTGAGGACAGGGATTTTTCTTATTTAGTCCTTGAAGTGGAGAAATACATGTCTTCTCCACTGTAGTCACCAATCACTGATGTCCATCTATCTGTGCGTGTTTCTGCCTCCTTCACCAAACTGGGGGCTCCTTGTGGGCGGGTATTGTGTCTGACTTTTACCCTAACACAATGCCTGGCATATGGAAAACCCTTTAGGCATATGCGCTCAACTGAATGCCTAGATCAGAGTGTGGGGAGGGTCTGAGGTTCCCTACTTCTGGAAGAGAATGTTTCAAAGACCACAGGATAAGGTTGATAACAAATGAAAGACAAAATAAGTCTCCAGACAGCATGAAGATTACCTTCAGTAATCTCTCTTCAGAGGCAAATATTCCACCTTTGCTACCAACCTGTTGGTCAATATTGAGAACCTGTGGCGGGGACAAATCATGCTGCACTATCTTTTCTCAGCCAAGTTAAGAAATCTCTAGCCTCTCCATAAAATGTGAGATAGGAGACAGGGGAATTCAATTTAGAAGGCCTCCATCACTCTTCACCGAGGCACTCCCAGGCACAGGACTGGGCAGGGGAGAGGAGGAGGCGTGCCAGCATCAATATCTCATCACTGCGGCTCTGCTGGCCTGAAAGGTCAGCACACAGATGAGTGTCCCAGGGGAAATTTATCTTGAGAGCAGTGATTCTGCCTTTCAGCGGGTTGATAGACTAACTCTGTTCACTCCTCTGACAAAAAAAAAATAGGGCTATTTATTTAGCCTAAGAAATTTCACAGCTGTGGGAGGGACCTTTAGACATCATTGGGCCCGACTCTCTCTTTGACAGATGAGGGGCTGAGGCCCAGGGAGCAGAGACTCAGAGGCAGAGGCTCTGCCAGGGTAGGGTCCCAGCCTCTGACTGCCCTCTCCTGTCTCTCCACACAGATTCCATAAATCCTTTAGATTTCAGCGATGCCTAAAGGGTGAAGCCTAAATGTATGGGCATGTTCTTTGGGGCTCATCGGTCCTGATCCTAACAAAACTTTTTACTCTCATTTCTACCTCTTCCTTACCTGCTTTTCAGCCAGAGTGTACATTCACTCGCAGTTCCCAGAACATCCCATGTTCTTTCACACCCCTGTACCTTTGCTTGTGCCATTCCCACTGCCAAAAGTGGCATTTCCTCCTTTGGCTATATGGAAAGTTCCTACTTATCCTTCAAAGCCTAGTTCAAATATTGCTTCCTCTTCAAAAACTTCTTGGATATTCGAAGGCAGAACTATTTCCTCCCTGCAACAAGCTTATAGCACTTTTTATATGTATCTGTTATAGCATTATGATGTAGCATAAGTATTTGCTATAACCATATACATTAATACATTCATGTCTACATGTAAGTTATGTTATTTGAATAAGCGAGTTCCATTTAAAATTATCAACAGTGTATGAGAGGCAAATACCTTACTCCTGCAGACCCACAGTTGGTCAGGTAGTAAGTACCCAGAGTGACATTACTGCCTCAGGAACCTGCACGTCTTTCCCAAGCTGGATAGTCAAGTCACAACCACTTATTTATACCAGAAACACTGGGATATATGGCTTATTTATGATGCTGAAGACACTTCCCACAAAATCATAAATCAAATTTTATTTAAAACATTAATTAATATATATTCATTAAGGTGTAAATGGACAATGAGGTATTTACTACAGAAACTCTCAGTAGATTGGTTCTGTAGTATAGGATAGATTTTGTATGCATGATTTGGCCAGGTACCTGTAGGTAATTCCAACACTTATATAATCTCTGTTTGTAGCATGATCAGGGAAAGCAGAGGCCATGCAACTAAGGGGACTGTCTTGAAATAAAAAGTTCAAAAAATACAAATTTTCAAGCATACTTCGAATCACAAAAGACAATCATGAGTCTCGTTCACTTGGATACTTCCCTGGCTCTCCATTTAAACCTAAATTCCAAAGTGCTGAGCCCAACACATTAGGGCTTTCCCAAATGGGCTGCTGTGCAACCTTCCCCTCCTCCACGACTCCGGCCCTGAAGAGCCATGTGCTACACAGCCCTGCTGAGCCTCCAGACATGCTCTTCTTCCTCCCTCTTTACCTGGCAAACACCAACATATCCTTCGAACTTTAGCTCCAGTGTCACCTCAGCTGATACCTCCAGACTGGTCAGGGGCCCCTTTTGGCCTCCAGGCTTCCCTCTGTCACAGCACAAATCACAGTATGTGGTCATTTTCATACTTCAGTCACTCTCATTACACTGAAGATCTTAAAAGCAGGAATACAATTGGTCAGTTTACAGATATTTATTAAGCATTTACTAAGTGCTGGGCATTATTTTAGGTGCTGGTGATATAGCAATGAACAAAATAAAGGCTCTGCTCCCATGGATTTTACATTCCAGCAGGAGAAAACAATCTTAAATGAGTTAACAAGTTAAATGAGATCATTCTAGCTATTGAAATATGTCATGGAGAAAATTAAATAGCATCCTGTGCTAGTGACTGGGTGGTGTATTTTAACTACAATGATCCTTGCAAAGATGACCTTGACTAAGACCTGACTGATAAAAATTCTTCTATGGGAAGAGTGCCAAGTCTTGGAGAGAGGAATGAACTTGCCATGTTTGTGTACGAAGGTTATAGTATCTAGATCTTAGTGACCGAGTGGAGAGAGAAGAAGTAGGACAAATATGCAAAGGCCAGGCCAGGTTTTATAGGGTCTTGTTGGTGATGGTAAGAACCTTAAGTTTTATTCTAGTTAGAAGCCATTGAAAGGTTATAAGCATGGAGTAACATGTTCTGGCTGCTGTGTGAAGAATGGACTCCAGGGGGCAAAAAGTAGGAAGATTAGTTGAGGGCTGTTTGAGTGGTCCAAGCAAGATGTGACAGTGACATGGACCAGGGTTATGACTGAGAAAATGGAGAAAAATGATTGGATTGCAATATATGTTGGATATAGAGCTGGTAAGACTCACTAATGGACTGAATGTGAGATGTAAGAGAAAGAATTTAATGACTGTCCTCTAGGTTTTAACCTGGGGCCATTCACTATGATGGAGAAGACCCAAGTTTCTGTCCTGAATGTTTATTTTGACATGCCTATTAGACATCTGGATAGAGGTGATGTGTAAGCAGGTTTATTATACTAGTCTAGAGTTTAGGAGGAGTCAAGGCTGAAAATGTAGATATGGAATTCATTAATGTATAGTTGACATTCCCTTCCCTTCAGGGAAGGGAAAGGAAGGGAAGGGAAGGGAAGGGAAGGGAAGGGAAGGGAAGGGAAGGGAAGGGAAGGGAAAGTGGCAGAGTGGCTAAGGTACTCAAACACCTGAAGTATGGTAGGGCAGGAGCCATCAAAGGATTCTGAGAAAGAATTCCACTGAAGAGGAGATTAAAGAAGAGGAGAAGAAGAAGGGCCTTGTGAGTGTGGTGTCTTGAAACCCTAGAGAAGAAAGTATTTTAAGAAGGAAGTTATAAGTTAAGTGGATGAAATGGTTCTGGGAGATCTAAGAACATGAAAACAGAGAAATGACCATCAGAATTGACAGGATGTTGATCTAAGATGACCTTGACAAAGGCTATTTCAGAGGAACACTGAGTATGGAAGCTCAATCTGAATGGAATGAGAAGAATGACGCATGGTGAGGGAGTAGAAAGAATGACTATAGATAGTAATTCATTGGACAAGTTTTTGCTATACAGGGGGCTATAGAAATGGGTTGTAGGCAGAAGGTCTCTCTCTCTTGTCTCTCTCTCTCTCTCCCTCCAGATACACACACACACACACACACACACGAATGATCAGGGAAAGCGAAATCCATGCAACTAAGGGCATATATATATTTATTTTTTTCTTCATTAAGAATGAGAGGAGGTCATCAGCTAAGATAATCTATTTGACTCCATCTTCCTAGTGTTTAGAACAGTACCCCGCATACAATAAGTACTCTGTAAATGTTTGTTGAATATGATAACGACAAACAAAATTGTGCAGGATCCGGCCCCATCAATTGGTGAATCTTCCTAACTCAAAAGGAAAAGCTCTTAGTCTTAGACTAAAATCCTGGATCTACCATTTGCCACCTGTAAGACCCTGCTGAAGATACTTAAACTCTGATCTTGAGATTTCTTATCCATAAAATGGGAATTAAATGCCTACTTCATAGTAATATTATAAAAATCAACCAGATACTATATATAAAGCACTTGGCACAGAGCCTGGCACATAGTAACTGTTTGATAAAGGGATATTGCCACCAATGGTAGATAACGTTATCATTGCGGCTACTCCTACCAATATTGGTCATCATCAAACCCTTCCATTTGTTTCCCCATATAGATTGAAAATGGCTATAAAGTAAAAAAAGACTGTCTTAAGAGCCCTTCATACCAGGTTTCTGTTTGAAATGGTAACAGCTGATCAACTGCTTTGGGTGGTTCAAAGAGAGAAAAAGCCCTTCTGGTTCGGTGGACAGAGAAAGCTTAAAGCCAAGTAATTTGAAGACTGAAGCCTAACAATTTCATGTTTACCTGCATTTTAAAAAAGTGAAATTGTATTAGTTATCCCCTCCCACCTCTACAAGAGCCTATGGGTAGATATTTTTCTCTTAATTTCATAAGTAAAGAAACGGAGACTTAGAGAAGTTAAATGACTGGTTCAAGAGCTCAGTTAATAAAAATAGGGTGAGGACATCTGATTTTAAATGCTCTGTGCCCCCTCATACTCATTTTTTTGAAATGTGTCATAGGAAGCACAAAAGAGAAAGAAGCTGAAAATAGATATGAGGGGCCCATCTAAGCTCTACCTACCCACCTGACATCACATTATAGGAAGGGGACTGGCATATATCTCCCTAACTGTCTTCTCCCCTGTTATTAGGCATATGGTTAGATCACATTTCCTATGGATATTCCCACTGTAATGAAGTCTAGCCATGTGACTGACTTCTGACTGGTGGAATCTAAATGAAAATAATGTGTTCCCCTTCAGGCCTAAGCCTTATGGTACTGGGCTTTCTCTCTCTATCCTCTTTTTTCTTCTTTGCACCAGCTAGAACCTCAGGGGATGTGAATTTGACCATGGACATACAACAACACCAGAGGTGAAGGTGAAGCAGGGCGTTAGGAAAAACATGGTATCCTGAATAACTGTAGAGAGTACAGCTGGCTGCCAACCTAGACTGCTCAATTCAGTCTCAATTCAGGTTCAGTCTCTTTGTGAAAGAGAAATAAACTGTGTTGTTCTTTAAGTCACTGAACTGTTG
Organism: Desmodus rotundus; assembly: GCF_022682495.2. NCBI lineage: Eukaryota > Metazoa > Chordata > Mammalia > Chiroptera > Phyllostomidae > Desmodus > Desmodus rotundus. The sequence continues at coordinate 32,642,348 of NC_071389.1, forward strand.
GTTTTCTTTGTTACAGCAGCTTGTCCTTACCACTACTAAATACATGGGAACATCCACTTGAGAAGACAGTTGCTGACCAGGCTCAGGGGAACATGGCTGCTGCAATCCTTCCCTGGCTCTTCTGAGGCAGAAGAAACAGATAAGCCCCACATGGTCCCAAAAGCAGACCAGGACAGACACATGACTGAGACCCAGAGACAAAGTTCACTTCCATGAAAGGAGGAGCTTCTTCTGAGTTGTTCTATCAAAAAGAGGCCTGTCTTTCAATGCAATGAGGTCTCTGTCAGTTCAGGTGTGTGAGCAGGGGCTGGATGACCTACTGATGAAAACGCTATGGCCAGGACTCAAGCTTTGTTGTGGGGTTGAACGAGATGACCTTTAAGGCTCCTTCCATTCCTAACAGTCTGGGCTACAGAGGAAAACAAATCTCATCCAATTAAGGGCCTCAGAAAAGCAAGTGATGACTCACTGATGTAGAAGCTGGCTGTGCCTGGAGTTCAATTGCCCTAATAATCATCATCATCACAGAAGTTCTATTGGCTTTTTCCCCCTTTGATTAAAGTCCTTAGAAATACCTTCAGGCTCTCTTCCAAACAAATGGCCCATTACAGAAACTCAATTTTAATCTGATCTCTCCTTCGGTAATTACATTCTTAGTCAGGGGAACGGGACATTCACTTAATGAAGGGGATGAGGCTCAAAGGATAAGCACTGCAAACGTCTAAAAGTGAAGAGAATGCATTTGGCATGAAATGCCTCCATCAAAGCACATCAGAAGTATGCTGTGCAGTGTGGAAAAAGCCCCCGCGTGGAAGGCAGGAAGCCTGGGCCCTATTGAGCCCTTGACCCTGACTCACCTTCTCTTTCTCACTAGGTTTCTGCACCATTCCCCACCCCCACTAAATCCATATCCCACAAACCAGCCTGAAAGACTGGAAAAAAACAAATATGATCAAGATTCTTTGTACTTTAAATCAAAATTCTCTGTGCTTTAAGTCTTTTTCTGAACACCCATTTTTTTTTTTTTATAAACTCTAACGTGATCTACAAGACCCTCAGGCCCCTTAATCTGGGCCCCATGTGTCTCTTTTCAGCATCAACAGGGTCTATCGGAGCCACACTTGACTTCTTTCAGTTCCTAGAAATAGACTCCCACTTTCCTCAGAGAACATTTCTCTGACTTCCTGTTTTTTTGGTTAACCTCTATTCATCCATTGGATGGCACTAATTCTCAGTTTTATTTAAAAGTCCTTTATAAAGCACTTACCATGTGCCAAATACTGTGCTTCATAAATCTTAACTAATTTTATCTTCATCAGAGCTCTACAAGGTGTTATTATTATTCCTATTTTATAGATGAGGACACTGAGACCCAGAGACATCATGTAACTTGTCCAAGGTCACACAGCTAGTAAGTGGCAGAGAGAGGATTCCAACCCAGGCAGCCTGGCTCGAGCACATGATTTTAACCTCTATACATGTTGAAGCATTATTTCCTCAGGGAGACCTCCCTGACCAGGTTACCTCCCCTCTGTATATAGTCTACTCCACTGTGATTGCTATATACCATTCCATCGTGATTAAGTATGTTATGCCAGCTTCCCTGCTAGACTGAGAGCTCTGGGAAGACTGGGAGGCCATCTTACTCAGTAAACGGCTTGTGAATGAATTAATGAACCTGTGAATAAAACTCAGTTTCAAGTGAGGATTTCATCTTGGGGTCAAAGTGAGGAATTTAATCTTGGCCTATATTTTTTCCCATTGCTTTGAATAAGAAAAGAGTCCTAAATTCAGATGTTCACTTTGATCCATGGTAGAAAAGGGTCATAGTGCAAGCCATTTAAACTATTTGAAAGTTAGCTGTTCCCTTTGTAAAAGTTTGGATTAAATGGCTTTAAAGATTCTTTCAGCTCTAGAACATCTCAAGTATTTATAACCAATGCATATTTTGGGTGGTTATGAAAAATTTTTATTATACTTGCCTAGTTTAATGTTGTCTTTAGTGGCCTGGTGTAAAAATCCTTACTCTACTTACCACTAAGAACAGAAAAAAATTTTGGTTGTTAGGCTGGTGTGAAATGAAGGGAATTTAGGAGTAAGAGAGGGCAGGAAGAGTGAAATGAAAAGAACACAAGAGTGACAGGCAAAAACTAAGAGCTGAGTGCTAGGGTCTGTCACTTACCAGACTTCTTCTATATCATCTAGAACAAGTCAGTTGCTTGATAAATTTAGACTCTAAATTGGATTAAGTGCATTCCTTATTGATATTGCTTTCTCTTTCTAACATTATGCTTGATTTTTCAGGAGATTGAAGATCTGTTTTCTTCAAGGAAGCTTCCATGGCTTAAAGTTCCAAGTCTTATATCCTCCTCCCCTGTCCTGTCCACCCCCAGAGCGTCACAGGAATGAAAGAGTCAGGAGTCACTACATAAACCATCAAATCATGGCATCTCAAACTGGTTAATATCAACCTGAAGCCCTCAAGTGACAAGTAGTTGTTTAGCCCTTATTGTAAGTCAGACTCCATGGAGGAACTTGGGCAAGCCCCCTAACTATTGTCCTTCAGTGTTCTCACATATAAAATAGAAACATTTGAGTACTACTGTAGGCAGTTAGGAACACTCAGGGACCGGGGAGGAAGATTTAACCTTCAGTCTGACAAGGTTCTTTAGGAAGGTTCTTTAGGAAGGTCTTCTCCATGATCATCTTTGCAGTGAGCTGTGCCTCCCACCATGGTAGGTAGAATCAGAATCTAACAAGCTTCCAAACCAGAAACCGGCTCTCCTTGACTCCAACCCAACTCTCTTTTTCCACAATCCACTGGTCACCAAGGCGTGTCAATTCTAATTGCTGAATACTTCTTTTCAACAATTCAGTCCTCACTATTATGGCAGTTTCTTCATCTTTACTCAAAATTACTGTAACAGTCTCTTCATTTGTCTTCCCATACCAGTCTCTCTTGCCAGAGAGAAGTTCTTAAATTTAAGGGTGACCACATTACTCCCTTGCATAAACACCATCAAACCTATTGTATGTGGTTATAAGAATCCCCACAATATGGACTCCACAAACCTGGACCGGAAGTTTGGCTGCCTACCACTACCCTACCATTAGTACCTGGGGAAGTTATCTAGCCTCCTTACTTCTCTGTTTCTTCATCTGTAAAATGGGATAATAATCTCTACCCTATAGGCTTTTGGTAAAGGTTGCATTAAATAGTGTATTTAAGATGCTTAGTATAATTTCTGGAACATAGTTGGAATATAATAATTGTTGTGTTTTTTAATTAATAAGGAACTCAAATCTTATGGATGACCAAGCAAAGGAAATACAGACATGGTAACAATCATGGAAAAGACCAGGAAAAAGAGATATGTAAATAGCATTATATGCAAGTTCAGAGGCAGGTGTCATAAACACTGACTGAGAAGTGACAGGAGACTTCTTAAAGGAGGGAGTTTTTGATCTAGGTTTTGAATGGTCCCTGGGCAGAGAATGGCTACCTTGAGTAGAGTCTGCTGGCCTACTTCGATAGCTGATTTTCTCTGTCCCTTTCTGGGGCTTCGTTCACTGAAAGTTAAAATAATTAACATGGAGTTTCTGTTCTCTAGGCTATGGTGATATACTTGTTCTAGCCATAAAACAAAAGCCTTATTTTCCAATATAATTGATCCCTTAATATTCAGAGACTCAAACATTCTCTTTCTACCTTCAAAACAATAGAAAATTAAAAGAACAATTTCTCTTTACCTTCCAAATCTTGGCAACCTTAAATAGGAGGGTGAGAGAGAGAGAATATTAAGGTCTCATTGGTTTCAATTCTCAACAATGTAATGTGCAATTTTTCTCATTGGAATTTCAAGAACTCTTATTATTTAATCTGTTATTTATTCTGTTAAAGTACAGTCTTCCTTAAGAGCAAAGAGATTAATGGTTTCAAATTCTAGCACGTTGACCTTTATTCTACATTAAAATGCTTATTTGAAACCATTCTGCCCGGCCTCCCATAAGCCATTTGGTATTGAACGTTGAAGGAAATATAAAGTTTAACTTCCACTCCAGTCAAGAAGCAGAATTTTAGAGATAAAAATAGGGTTCTGTAATGTGCATGCAGAGGTGCATGGAAGGTGCTTTGTCGGGCTTGTGCACAGACCAAGTGAGTAAACGCCTGGTTGGACTGGGGCCAGTGTCCTCTGTTCAGCCTTGACCCATGCCCAGAATGGATGAAGCAGGATCCTTCCTGCTTATTTCCCTACCACAAAGTGTGTACTTTGTCCTACAGCATGGAAGAGAGGTATAAAAGAAACACAAAGAATGAATGGATCAAGGAAGCATCATGGGTGGATCTGGAGATTATTATGCTAAGTGAAATAAGCCAGTCAGTGAAAGACCAATACCATACGAGCTCACTTATATGTGGAATCTAATGAACAAAATAAACTGATAAACAAAAGAGAAACAGACATGGATCCGTGAAACAGAATGACAGCCATCAGAGGGGAGCGAGGAGAGGGGACTGGATGAAGGAGGTGAAGGGATTGGCCAAAGAACATATATGCACAACCCATAGACACAGACAACAGTGTGGTGACGGGCAGAAAGAAGGGGGGGCAGGGCTGGGTGGAGTGAGGCGAAGTGGGGGAAACGTGGACATCTGTTATAGTGTCAACAATAAAAATAAAGTTAAAAAACTAAAATAAAGTTGGAGGTTTAATATGGGAGAAGAGGAAAAAGGAAAGATAATGCACACTTATTGACTACCTACTATGCATTAAGTATTATTCTGGAAGCTGTTTATGTGGCTTTATCTGCAAACAACCCTGGACTCAAATAGGAGTGACTCTCCAACCCTCCCTAAACTCCAGTCCATACCAGTGACCCCTTAGCTGCATGTCCCTTCTCACTTTTCACCAGAGTTATTCATGCATGAGTCTTGCCTCCTACATTAGACTTGGTGGCTTTCTTTCAAGGTAGGTACAAGTGATATCTTAACCATTTCTCTTTCCCCTGAGAGCCCGGTTTATATTTAGTGCCTGGTACAGTTGAATTCTGTTGAAATTATCACCGGGAGTCATCTCAGTCCTGCCTGTTCAAACTCTGCCCATCAGTTCCATTAGTAATACAGCCCAAACAAGACCCACTGCTTGGTTCCCCACAAAGCTCTTGGAGCCAGATGTGGGCAGACATCCATCTCTCCTGTTTCCCTGCCCTGTCCTCTGGGGCTTTGGCTTTTCCCTGAGTTTGAGGAAATTCCAGAGTCTCTGAATAGTCTAATGAGTCCCTTATGCCATCACTTAAAGTGTGTGCTGATTGGCACCAACTCAAAAGACGAACATCTCATTTCCACAGTGTCTCAGGGCCTGGGCCTCCATTCAATCTACCTCCCTCGCTCGGCGTGACACACACACCCTTATGTGGGACTCTCCATATGAAATGATAGCTTTCTGGGCAGAGCTCCTATGGTCCACTGTCTGGTTTTTTGTTTTTGTTTTTGTTTTTTTACTCTCAATATGAAATGAACAAATACAACTGGCAGGAGATTCCTAGTGTTGGACACATGGCATTCCCAGGGATGGAGTCAGAAAACAGATCACCAAGAGACAAAGTCCTGACTGAGAGTGTCCTGTGGCACTGCAGGTATGATGGGCATATGAGAGGGACAATGTTTTGAAGACAGCACCAGACTGAGTAGATTGAAATAAAATGAAATTACATATAAAAACTATCTCTCATAAAGCTGGACCAGAGCAAGTGCTCAATGAATGAGTCACAGTACCTAACATGTCATCCCACAAACTTAGAGAATATATCCTACTTATGCCAGGATACTGGGGAAATAGTGATGAAGGGGATCCAGCCCTTGCCCAGGACTAGTTCAATCTAGTAGGGAGAGAGCGGGACAGGGATGATACTGGGTATAAATCTCTGGGTTAGAGGGAAGCACAGAGCACTGGGGGAAACAAAGAAGAAGAAGAGGTTAACTCTACCTGAGCAATTAGTGAAGGCTTCAAGTGATGGGGACGTTTAATCTGGGTCTTTAAGAATGAGAAGATATTCTTAGAGTGCTTGACCTAAGAAAAAGGCAAATGGGCCACTTGTACAAAGACACACCATGTACACATGAAATTTACACTGTTTCTTGAGCATAGAAGCAGTTTGAGAGGGATGACCAGCAGGCCTGGGGGTAATGGAGGGAAAAGGGTTTGGGGCAAGATGTCTGAGGAGTGCTGCTTTCATTTTGCAGTCCAAATAAACTGTTATGGGAATTTGGAAGTTATGGGAAGGGGTATGGGCAGTGTCAAGAGAGTCAAGACTTGAAACCCCCAAGTCATAGACCTTGGGCCCTGCATTGTTTAGGATGAGTATTCTCTGAAAAAAGGAACCAGATATATTCGTGTGTAAAATCATATCATCCATCTGTAGACAAATGCAGGCCATTCATCGAAAACACAAAATTCAGAGCGACATTCAATCCAGCACTCTGAATGCCTTCCCAAAGGAACTAAACTTCAAGTGAGAAACAAACCCTCAATACAATGGAGTGAAAAGCAGACAGATTACAGGGAAGCCCAGGGCCCCTCTCTTGTGGTGGTCATTCAGAGTACAACTCTCTTGGTTGTTTTGCCAGAACATAAGGATGGCACAGCTATTAGTGAGCCCAAGCTCCAGACTGAAACTTGGCTGTGCCAACTGCCTGCTCTCCTAAAGAGTCACTGGGTACAGGCACAAAAGAGAGACATACAGAGACACCAAGACAGAAACAGAGAGATAGAGAGAGAGAGAAGAAGAAGGAGAGAAAGACCAAAAGACACGAGTACGAAAAGGTGGTAGGGGGAGCTATGAGGGAGAAAATAAACATCTACTAAGAAAATGCTATAATAATCTAGGCATTATACTAGGTACTTACCACAGAGTATGTAGCTCTAGTAAAATGGGAAGAGAGATATAGGAAGTCTCAGTTTACTCTTACAGGATAATCCCAACCCACAGCTCTAGAAGACAGGCCTAGTCCTGCATGCCTGTACTCAAAACTACTGTGGTTGCAGGTGCCACTGAGGAAGTGTCATGCTATCCACAGGCAGAAAATATTCCTGACCTGAGCCCCAAGTTCCACTATTCCATCTGCTCTTTCAGCTTAAGCATTTGTCCCCAGTTCCAATGTAAACCCCTGGAGTGAAGGATTTAGGAGCCCCTCTGGCTGAATTGGAAAAAGTATGACAGCACAGAAAACAAACAGATGAATATTTGAAGCTGGCACGCTTGTGGCAATGTGGCTTGCTTGTTACCTTGGGGGTATCCAGGAAACCTCCACAGAATGTGACTGCAGCCAGCTCAGGCTCTCTTTTACTCATCATGGGTTCATTACAGTGCACTTAGCGATGCTGAGCAATGTCCAGGAATTCTAATGAGAAGCTGGTCGTGGCAGAGACAGAAGCTTTTCTAAAGGGCACCGAGAGTCTTTGATGATCCAGAAAATAATGGCAGAACAGACATATTTTGAGGAGCCCTTTATTCTACAAAGTTGGAAGGGAGACAGCTTCACAAAACCAAGGCAACCATCCATTTTGAAAAGATTAAAGGCCCCCTCTCTCCCACAGAAGGACATGCTCTTCTGTTTCCTCACTTCACTGTCCATGTCACACATTGTTGTGCCTAAGGCTACCTCTTCTGCATCCCATTTGCTGCGCCCTAGCTCCGACCCCTCTGGAAAGTTCTTGCTCCTTCTAGCACCCAGCCATTGCTTACACTGGAAGGCAGCATAGATCAATAAACTGGGAGTTGAAACACTTGGCTCTGCCTCTTGACAGAAAATAGGCCTGGTCCTGGATGCTGTGAGACCCTGAGTGACTCCCTTCTGTGTGAGAGCCTCAGTTTCCCAGTTTGAAAATATATGGCCTCTGGGACCCTTATAACTCAAAAAGTTGATTATTATATAACCCTTTGAGATCTAATTTAAGCCCTACATCCCCAAATAAGCCAGGTAATCTCTGATTACCTGGTCAACTCCCACTTTATCCTCCTCTATTTTTAAAAAAGGCTTTTATTTAAGTAGGTTATATCATCCTTATTGTTGGTTCCACACATTTGGATAATATTAAAGGTGGTGAAAGTCTTGACTCAATGCAATAAAGGACCACTGAGGAAGCAGGCCTCCTTACCCTGTGCCATCCCGCCCTTCCTCCCTACCCTCAAGTGCACAGCCCAGGGCTGAGTAAATATTTCAAAAATGAGTGGGAGGGAATCCTGCCAACCAAGGATGCTTTCTTTCTGGGAGACTGACTGGAAATGGCTTGCTAGGCCCTAGATTAGCAGTTTTTGGAGCAGATTGGTGGGAAAGGGTATTGCTGGCTGAAGGGAGGGCATGAAATACAAGACATGTCCTTTAGGTCAAGAGGTAATATTACGTTTAAGAGTACAGGCTTTGCCACTTAATAGCTTATCTCCCTGTGCCTCATTTTCCCCTTTTGTAAAATGCTGGGATCACTAAAAGGACCTACCTCATAGAGTTGTTAGGGTTATAAGAGTTAGTACATGCCAAATGATTGGAACAGTGTCTGGCAACATTTTAACGTTCAATAAAAGTACTCCATCATTATTCCTGGATCGTAGAATCAGAGGTCAAGGACTGAGGAGATTGAAGTGTAGTTCACTGAAAGGGCCAAGGTCATGAAGGGCTTTGCATAATCTGTAAAGGAGTTTAGCTTTTTATCCATCAAGATAAATGAAAAATTGAGAACTAAATGAAAAACTGAAGATCAGATTTGATTGCTAGAAGATTCCTGTGGGGCTTGTAGAAAAGAAATGGGAGAGAGGTGAGAGTAGGAGCAGAGAGAAAAGTTAAAAGGTTGTTCATATAATCTATGAGGGAAGTTTGGTAGCTTGGATCAGAGCTTCCCATTTCCTCCTGGTGCTAAATGCCTCCAAATGTTATCTGCAAACTCGCCCTCCACTGGAGGATGGAAGGAGGCCAGGTTCTCACAGAGTGACCACCTTTTCTCCCAGCAACCTGCCCAGGTCGGGCAGATCTCTTCACATTTTTCATCCCTGCATGTCAGTCAGTAATGAAATGCCTGCTCATAGATGCCTCCTAAAGCTCTAGGTGCCCTGCCAGCCCACGTGTGGCCCCATCCTACAGGGAGCCTCCCTGCTTGCTCTGTCGCGCTCTCTCTTGGAGATACCTAATTATAGAAGACCAATACCTCAGGTGGCCATCAACTTAGCACCCAAGTCAAGGCACCTCTGAGAGTAAAGGAGAATACTATTGATAATTACACTGAGCATACGCAATCAGTCTGTGCAGCTGGTGGAGACAACCTACTTCCCCAAATCTTTCTGTTTCTAACATTTCCCTTCTTCTGCACAGTACTTTCCAGCTTACAGAAAACTTCCACTTCATTGTTCCATTGATCCTAACTCCAGCTGTGAGAGTTAGCAGGGCAGGGACTATTTCTTTCATTAAAGTGGCCTTCCTTTGGTCTAATTAGCCAGTGGCAAGAACGAGACAGAGCCTTCTGCCTCCACTCTGGGGCTTGCTTTAGCTCTTCACTGTGTCAGGGTTTATGGGTAATTGATTTCATCCCCTCAGGTTGACAGCGGAGGAAAGGATCACAACACCCTCCTTCTTCCCCTTCATCTCTCCTTTCTCTAAAGCAGGGGGGATGGTAGGGGACTGAGAAAGTTGAATTGAGTAGCTAATAAAGAAACTATTGCAATGTGGCAAAATATCAATGAATAAATAGATTCATCACTCCAGAGATAATTATAAATAGTTATCTAGATGGTAGGATGATTTTTTTTTAATTTGTTATTTTTTCTATATCAGCATGTACCAGTTATATAATTTTATAAAAAAGCTATTTTCATTTATTTATTCTTTTTAAAGAAAGAAACAACTGAGAGTCCTCAGTGAAAAGGAACAATCTTAGTGGAAAAAAAGAAAAACATAGGCTTCTGAGCTAGACCTCGGTTGTAATCTGAATTCCACTCTGTGACCTTGAGCAAGTCACATATTCCTCTGAGTCTCAGTTTCCTAACTGCTGTAACAGAGAGCCCCTCACCCACCTTATAGGACTGTTGTGAAGACTCTGTGAGATTCAACAAGCAAGAACCCCAGGTAAGGGCCTGGCTCACGGCTGACTCTTAATAAATGCTCATTCCTTTCATGGGGCGTTATGGTTGCAGCCTCCCAAGGCTTCTGACAAGCCTTGCCACCTCCTCTGCTCATGGTTCTGGAGCCACCGGGGATGGCTGTGACAGCTGCACCCCTCAGCACACAGGCGGGGCCATCCGGAGATGCTGGGTGCCTCATGTGGGGAGGCAGTCCTGTCAGAATCACTGGGGGTTAGTCAGTCTGCCTTCAGGGTTTCTGACAGGATGTTTTGATAAAATAAATCTATTTTAAGTGACTGTAATGAAATACTAACCAGTTTCTGAAGGGCTTTTAAGATGTTTTTAAGAAGTTTCAGATCAAAGGCCCTGGGAAGGCTGGCTTTGTGCATTAAATATTTAGTACTGATTCAGTCACTTGAGAGCTCAGGCATTCTGACATTGCAAGGGGGAGAAAGCGCACTCCAGCTGGGGCCATATTCACATTAAAACACAGGTGATGGACTCAGCACCAAGGGGCCTGTCTTCTGGCTCCTATTGGCTGGAAGGTTAGAGGAGGTGACCTCGGAGGCTGTCTGCCTACAGATTCAGGATCTGATAGAATTATTCATGCTTTATAGGGGTTGAGCAAGCAGGTCCCTCAGTGAACCCTTACAGTGGGGATCTGCCTTCCCAGCTGCCACCACAGGTCTCAGTGCCTGTCACTCTGCACACTGCCACTTTGAATCCGCCAAGTGCCTGACTCCTGCAAGGTGCTTTGCAGTCCAGCTGGGAGAGACTGTCCTCAAGACCTCTGAGCCACACATGGCTCAGAGTCCTGGCAGGTAAGGCTCAGAGTGAAGAAAAGACTCACAAAAAACCACACTGCAAGTTAGCAGCATGGATGGGGCTGGTGTCAACAACTGCGTATAGTATATGGGAAAGACAGTCACAAGGTCTTTCCCATATACTATACTGTCCCTTCAGTGACAAAGAGCCGCCAGCAGGTGGACATAAGAGGAAGAGGAAGGAGCCTAGAATGGGATGTATGGTAGTAGCTCTTGATCTATACTGGGTCACAGCCACCTTTGGAAATCTTGTGGAAATTACCAATCCTCTCCCAGAAAAATGCACACGTGTACATGAGTATACCACGTTTGGCACCTGGTTTGGGGGAATACAAGCAATCCTTCAGGTTGCAAAACCTAGGTTTAAGGTCCTAGGTTTAAGGTTTAGTACTGACTGAGTCAGTACTAAATATTTAATGCACAGGAAGCCATTTAAGGCTTCCATATTGAGGAAGATCTCAGAGATGGAAACATTTATCGTTCTTCCGGGCCATGTTTAGGCCCCCCTAGCAGAGGAAACTGCCTGTTCAGTTGTACTCATTCTTTCATTCCCCTCCGCCAACGCCATAGGCCTTGTCTTTTCCCACGTGGCAAGCTGAGGAGCTGCAGTTACATCAAAGCCCACCAAAACAAGCAGAATATCTAGGATAAAGTTACCAGGCAGGACCATAGGAAGAAGCAAATTTATTAGCCCCTGCCTGACCCGGCTCAGCTCTGATTTTGCAGACACTGTCACCTCCACCTGGAAGATTACCTGTGTTCAGTCGCTGGGCCAGTCCTAACAGGCCAGGGAGTCCAGCGGCAGCCTTAGTCTTTCCTACAGGTGGGATCTTGTTGTTAGAGGCTGGAACACACACGTGCGGAGAGCCTCAGGTCCTTACACACCAGTGATGTCACAGTTGCCCACAGTGCCTTTCTTGGAATGTGAGTTCACTCTCAACCTAAACCTGTGAAGCCCAACCTCAGACCCTTACCTTCTCTTCTCCTACAGACTCGTCACCCACCTGACTTCCAATACCAAACATTGCTTGGAAGTTTTTTCTGACATGACCGAACCCCTTTAGAAATACACATGAGTTCACCAAACACTTCTGGATACTGAGTATCCTGGCTGAATTTAACACATTCCCCAGAATCTTCTTCTTACCCGTTTTGGTGGCTCTGCTATTTACCAGTTCAAAGAAGCCAGAAACCTAGGCATAGTGCTTAACTCCTCTTTCCCTCACTTATAACATTCAATTAATTACATGTTTTGTGAATCGTAACTCCTACATATTTCTTGAATTTATAAAGTCTTTTCCTTCTTTCTTACTATTGCCTTACTTGTTTGAGAACTCCCTAACAACGCTATCTGCCTTCTAATCCATCCTCCATACAGCACTTAACATAAAATAAATTTGACTTTGTCACTCCCTTGCAATGACTACACTGACAATTCCACCACCACAAGAAACAAAACAAAACAAAACAAAACACTAGCGTACCTTCCTTGCATTCTAATTTCTCTTTGTGCCTCTCCTAGGTTCCTTGATTATGAGCCTTCAAACCTCTACCAATTATTCCTTCACTGGCTCCACAGAAGGACGATAGGAAACATGACTGTCCCAGGTTGGAGCAGGCTGCTGTGGAAGGCAGTGAGCGCCCATGCCTTAATGGGTGTGTGTAGAACTTGAAAAGACACTCATTAAAATGTTGTCAAAAAGCTCTGCTCTTGGATGGGAGACGGGTAGTATGCCAATATGAGGGCAAATTATGTCCTGAAGAGACTTCCAAAGGTTTCAGAATAGCACATGCCTTGGGGACAATAACACGTAGTATTGACAATAACATTGGCATCTGAGTAAGGAGGCCCCACCTGGAGAAAAGCCGCTTCTCCCCTGAGACGGGCCTGAGCCAAGGCCAGCTGGGTGGGAAGCCGGGTTGGCACGTTTTCCTCCGGGCGATGTAATCCATGTGGACATTCCAAGGGAATAATTCAGGCCTCCTAAAATAAACCAACTGGAGCCAAGACTGTCAAATGTGGTTGTCTACCTTGATCAAAGTAACCAGGAAAATACCAAATCTCACTCCCTTGTCCTGTATACACAGCTTTTTAGGCATTCCTTAAATGAGAAGGAGACAGAGTCTTAAAGACAAAACAAATACTTTGCACTTGGGTAGTTCTTTAGAAACTCAATACGCGGTGAAATTATAGTTATCAATTGAGAAACTAATGTGTGCCAGGCAATATGGCAACTGCTTTATAGACCTTATCTTTTTTTAATTACAGGCTTTTGAGACAAATTGCGCAGGTTTAACTCCCAAGTCCCAACTCTACCGCTCACTAGGCTGTGTGATATTAGGCAAGTTAATGAGTCTCTCTGTATCTCCGTTTCCTAGTCTGTAACATGCACAGAGTAATAGGTCTCGAAATGGTGCTGTGAGAATTACACAAAGTATTCACATACCAAGAGCTTAGCCTGTACTCTTGTGGCACATGTAAGTGTTCAATAAACGTTAGCTTCGGTTTATATCACTCCTGACAAACACCTTGAAACTTAAGGGTTATTTTTCCAAATGTGCAGATGAAGAAACAGGCTGAGTGACGTAAAATAATTTGCTTATTTTGGTAATGAATTAGTGATGAAGCTGGGATTCAAACCCTGATCCAACTGCACAGCCTCTCCATTATCTTTCCCGTTGAGAGAGTGCTGTGGTTAGTGTTACTTCTATGGCTGTCATCGATGTCATCATCACTGACAGCATTAATGATGATGCCCTTTCACATGGGCACAGTACTTTTGAGTTTTTAAAACTAAATGTAGACATTTTATCACAAATTTACCAACCTCCAGGCCTCTCAGTGACTACATGGAACCTCAGCCACCTTCTCCACCCCGGGACAGGAGCTATCTCTGTGGCACTCTTCACAGGTGATCCATCTGTCCCAGGTGGACCTCATCAGTGCTGAGAGAAAAATGACATGAAAGGGTCATTCCTGGGAGGAGCAGAGCTGGGCAGTGCAGAAACCCAGTTACAGGAGAGGCTTCCTTACCAAAGAAGATCTCAGAGACGGAAACACATTTATTGTTCTTCCAGGCCATGTTCAGGCCCCCAGACTGTCCAGAGGGAGGGGCCGGCAGGAGGAGGCTCCTTCACAGACCAAAGGAAGGATGAGCCCAAGGGAAGGATGGCCAGATGAGCTTCACCCACTTGGAGATAACTGAGGAGGGTTAGGGGCCCAGAGAAAGAACTACCACCAAACAAACCTAGGGAGTTGTCTCATCTTTGCTTGTATCTTCCACTGGTGCCTTGTTCCCTAGTTCTGCACCTCCAGGGTTTGACAGAAATCCCTGAAAGTGAAGAGGGCCTATGACTTTGTTGTCTGGGGCAAAGCTGTGGAAAAGCTGGAAGGACTGAATCAGCCTCCTCAAGAAGGCTAAAGGCAGGAAGCGCAGGAGAACAGGGTAGGAGCATAGTCATAAGGAAGACAGAGATGTAGGCTGGGAGGCAAGTCAGGTAAAAGGCAAAATAGAGCCCCAGAGGCAGTTTTGCCCCAAGAAAGAACCCTGGAGACTTAAGAGAATAAAGCCTCTCTCCTCGTGATTGCTCCCATGATCCTATTAGGTCTCCATGGTAGCACAGGGTAGTCAGTGAAAGGATCCATGCAGAAGAAAGAGCGTACATTTTAGAGTCAGTCAGACCTAGGCATACACCCTGGTTCTGCCACTTACTAGCTATGAGAGCTAAGGCAAGTAAGCTAGCCTAAGCCCTGGTTTCTTCATCTGCATAAGGGAATAATAATAGCAACCTATTATTAGGTCTGGAGATGAAAAGATGGTGTGATACGAGGTAAAAACAGAGCCTGACACAGTGTATGGGGAGAAAATGGTAGGTAACGTGAGTAAAAAGGTTCCTCTTTGTCAAAATACAAAGAACGTGAGATTCCTAATCAGGAAACCTAGGTCCATACTCCTGGAGACTACAGAACTTTTCTCTCTTTAGGCCTCAGCTGCCTCCGCAGGAAAAGGAAGGTGTTAGAAGACTAATCTTTCAGGATCTTTCTAGGTCTAAACTTCCATGACTTCAGCTGCTTTCCGCGCAAGCATGGGAAAAAAGAGATGAAAACTCCCAGCCATGTGTCTCTCCGGAACTCCTGTGAAATGGAAGCTTGGACAAACAATATAGGATTGAGTAATATTCTGCTGACCTAGTTAGACAAAGTTAGGAAACTTTTAAATATGTATGAATATTATTGAATAAAAATAGGAGGCTGATTCAAGTGGCTGCAGTGCATATTAATAACTTATTATTATCTACTTTAATGTAGGAAATATACTAGAAACTGCCTTTCCTATAAAATACAATTTGGAGAAGAGAGTACCTCCATTCTCTCCTCAGCAAATAATTATCTTTTAATGCCAAAATGTGGTAAATGAGCCAGAAAACTCAAATGATATTAGGGGATAAAGTTAAATAATTTAGAGAAAAAGAATCCAGCCTTTAATAAATCGATACATTCCAAGGCATGATAGAAAAAATAGGGTAGGATGCTTACATTCCATTTTCTGAAATGAAACCTCTTCGGGAAGGCAAATAAGGAATTTGAACATTTTCAGAAGCTTCTCCTTCTAGGAGAGATATGAATTAATATATCTATCCAACCTGCTGTGAACCCAGCAACTGCATTGCCAAACAGGAACACATTCCATGTTACAGCATGAATCGGTACTATGTTGCTGAGTAATATTCCATTATATAGATATATAACATTATTTATCTGTTCACTTATTGATGGGCACTTGGTCGTTTCCACTTTTTGCTATTAGAAATAATGCAGGTGTGAACATGCAGGTACAAGTCTTTGTGTGAACTTACGGTTTTCAGTTCTCTCGAATATGTACCTGGAGTCGAATTACTGGGCCATAGGGTAACTCTATGCTCAACACTTTGAGGAACCACTAAGTGTTTTCAAAAGCAGCTGCACCATTTTATATTCCAACCAGCAATGTATGAAGGTTTCCATTTCTCCGCATCCTCCCTAACACTTGTTACCATCTGTCTTCTTTTATTACAGCCACCTAGAAGTTGGGATGGAATATCTCACTGTGGTTTTGATTTGCATCTTCCTGATGGCTAATGATGCTGAGTATTTGTTTATGTGCTTACTGGCCATCCGTGTATCTTCTTTGAAGAAATGTCTATTTAAACCCATTGCCCATTCTTCAGTTGTGTGTGTGTGTGTGTGTGTGTATTGAGTTGTAGGAATTCTTTATATGTTCTTGAAACAAGTTTCTTTTCAGATGTATAATTTAAAAATATTTTCTCCCATTGTGGAGCTTCTCTTTCCACTTTCCTGATGGTATCATTTGCAGGACAAAAGTTTTTAATTTTGATAAAGTCCAAGTTGTCTTTTGCTACTTTGTTTTAGGTATCATACCTAAAAAATCGTTGCCTAACCCAAGATCACAAAAATGTACTCCTATGTTTTCTCCTAAGAATTTTATAGTTTTAGCTCTTACAGATAAATGTCCATTTAAATAATAATTTTTGCCAAAGGAAAATAGAATGGGGAAGCAGAAGTTGGCAACATTCGAGGAAAAGAAATAGCAGCAACATTCTCATTGTGAGAATGTCAAACCACAGGGAGGCCCTGGAAGGCAGCATCTAACCCATTTCCCTCCTGCCCTCTTCCCCCACCACCACTTCCGGCAACAATCCTGGAGAGGTAAGCAGAGCCCTGGCATTATTGCAGCCTCAGGCATATTACCGGCTACAGGATTCCCTAGGAACTTCAACAGCTTGCTCTGGCAAGGCACACGGATTCTAGCCAGGAGCCTTCAGTCAACTCTCACCCGGATTTTCCAATTTCAACGGCCCTGTGCTTTGTCCCTTTCATGGACTGTGCCCATGTCCCAACATATTGTTCCCAAGCCATCACTGGCTGGCACAGCCACAAAAAGTAACACAAAACAAACTTTTTGAAATTAAAATTGCAGAACCTGAATAATATCTTTGGCCAAAAGCATGTTGTAAGTTACTTTAAGACCTTCATTACGCCAAATAAATACAAAAAGGGCAAAAACGTAGCCAGTGATCTGTTTTATAATACCAAAACACCAATTCCCTAAATACTAATAATAGGATTCTAGGAAACTGTCCAGTTCATTTATCAAGTCTCCCTGCAGCAGGACAATTTTGTTAGAAAATAGATTATAATGTTTAGCAGCTAATTCTATTTTATTTTCCCTAAGAGGCTTTAGGAAGTACCCACACCCCTACCCCCTGCCCACCAATGCCCACTTTTCTGAGTTTCTAACCACTTGTAATACTTTTGGCTTTTAAGAATGGCCAAGAGATAATGTCAGAACTACTTGATGGAAAATTTTGATTCCCCTTCCCCCTTCTCTTTTCCCTTTTGTACTGAGGAATGATAATTTGCTCTAGGCAGGGATAATCCCTAAGGGAGCTCTAAGCAGCAGCACTGGGGATTTATTCTGGGACCAACCATCAGCCACGGTGTTCCCCAAACTGTTTCCCTCAACAGACCCAAGCCATTCGTCTCTGTACCCCAAACCTCCTTTTCCACAGCCTTTAGCCCGTTTTGAACATGACCTCCTAGATGGCTGTCCAATCTGTACCCTCTGCTACATCACCCGTATACCGTCCTTTCACCCAGTAAGTAGCCTCCAAGATAGAGTTCAAACATTAACTCACCCATACAGTTCTTTCTAATCCCCCAGCTTGGGTTACGAGCCTCTTCCACGTACCTACAGTTCTTTTTCCCACTCCCCACCAATCACCTACGCCTTGATTTCTTCTATACAGGTACTACCACTTATAATGTGTAATCTTGAAAAAGCTACTTAACCTCATTATGCCTCAGCTTCCCTACCTGAAAAATGGGGATAATGGTAGTACCTGCTTCATAGGGCTGTTGATACTGATTAAATGAGATAATAAAGCAGCTAGAATAGTGCTCAGAATGTAGTAAACACTCTAAATGTTAGTTTTGCTACTTTTTATATAACAAATTGTATATAGTAGTCTCCACTTACTCAGAGTTTTATTTCTGGAATTTTCCATGTAATATTTTTGAATTGAGGTGACCAGGGTGTAGCTGAAACTGCAGAAAGTGAAACACTTTATACATTGAAATTGTGCACCATTCTGAGCAAGATGACGAAGTCTCTCTCCACCCTGCTGTGACCCCCCAGGACAGGAACCAGCCCTTTGCCCGGCATGTCCGCACTGTACACGCTGCCAACGCCCCCTGCACGCCCCCCCACCCCGCGCTGTCAGTCATTCAGTAGCTGTCACGGTTATCATATCAGGGTCATGATGTCACAGGGCTTGTGTTCAAATCACCCTTATTTCATTGTTATAATTGTTCTATTTCACTGTTATTGCTGTTGATCTTTTATTTTGCCTAATTTCTTAATTACACTTTATCATAGGTGTGTATGTATAGAAAAAATTAGTATATATAGGGTTCTGCACTGCCTGCCATTCTGGCATCCACTGGGTTTTTGGAATGTATCTCCTACAGACAAGGGGGAACCACATGTTTAGGGGGCTTAGAGTCTGGTAAGGCAAATGCTGTGTTGCAGTCTTTACAAACAGCTCAGAAGGCACTTTCGCCTCTGCTGTCTAACATCTATGGAAGCTTCTCGTCATGGCAACAGCCCTGAAGCTAAACCGCACTGCCTAGTTCGCAGATGAGGGCTGGGAGGTTATCTGACGTGTGCAAGGTATAAACGGCAGAGTCAAAATTCAAACCCAAGTACGGCACTAGCCCTGGTAATCTTTCCACTTAAATTATGACTGAATAAGGGGTTTATCTGGATATCCATTAGGAGTGGGGGGGCTAATGTATGAGGAAACAGATGAACAGAGAGGGGAAGTCATTCGAACAAGGTTACACAGTTAACGGGCGACAAAGTCAGGGCTTTAGACCATGTTGCTCACAATACTGACTTAAGCACCTAATTTCCTTCTGATTGCCCTGTAGGCATTCAATTAATGTTTGCAGAAAGAGGAAACAAGGAAGCAAACCTTGCAGGTGGGCCTAGGAGTGACAGGCAGTGGGCCACAGTGGCCAATCTAGAAGTAAGCAGCTGGGCTTCCAGTTAACGCTGTCTCACTAACTCACCGTGTGACTCAAGAAAGTTACCTCCCCTCTCTGGGCCCCAGTGTCTCAAGCTGCAGAGAGAGAGGAAAGTTTGCCAGTGCTGTTAGCATACGAGCCCTTTCTTCAAAGCACGACTATGGTGAAGGGCAGTAAGTAGGGGCTTACACACCAGAGAGAATAAGAAAGGCCAGAGCCCTGACTTCTCAGAAGTCCCTCATTCTTCTTCCTCCCCAGTAGCCTAGGTCCCTCCATAGGGAAACAGGGAGCATGGTTTTAAAACCCCAGAACTAAAGGAACTTAAGATTATTCTTGGCTTTGACATTCTGTGACTTAACATAAAAGAAGTGACCTTGCGCCCTAATGTTATATACCAGTGATTCAACAAAATGGAAATGTGGCTGCAGAGGAAGTGACAAAGGGTGACCACCCCCAAGGGGTACCAACAAAGACACTTGGCTATAACAGCATGGCATCTCCACCTGCCTCCAGTCCTATACATACCCAAACACAAAAATATTCCCTAAACATATGACAGAGGAAGACAGATATCAAATGAGTAATCAGAAGAGTGGTAAGTGTTTTAAAGAAGAAATAGAGAATAAACACAAGTAATGAAAGCTCTCACACTAGTCCGGGCAAGAGCATATCATGAAAAAATTACATGAGGAAGTGATGTTTAAACTGGATCCTGAATAGAGAACAGGAAGTGGTTAGGCAAAGGGCCATAGAGAAAGAACATCCCAGGTTGGGGAGAGAGCCCATGGCTCACAGAAAGAACCGTAGGAAGGCCAGTGTCGTAGAACACAGACTGAGAAGGGTATGAGAGAGGCTGAGGAAGCAGGCAGAGGCCAGATTTTGCAGGATCTCATAGACCATGTTAAGAATTTGCTATTTTGTTTTAAACTACTAAAAGGCCAGGGTGTTCAATGGGTCATTTTCATGGATACTAAAACTACATAACATGGTGGCAGCAGTGTAGTGGAAAAGACTAGTAAGGGCCAAAGTCCTCCATGATTGAGGGAAGTGTCCAACAGGTCAGCAACAAGGACTGGTGGAGGGTGATATACGCTGATGGCATAGAGCTCAAAACATGTCTTTTTGGATGATGTCTTTTTATAAAAGTGGGAAGAAAGAATAGTCTAAAAGTAGTCCTTTGTTAGCAAGAAAGATGCAGTCTGCCAGCCTTGCTGGGTGGTGTTCAATGAGGCAGTTACACTGTCTCTCTGTCAGGTATGATAGCGACAGTGAGGAGGTGAGGGAGCACAAGGTTAGGAGCGGAGTGGGAGTTCTGGCAGCCACAGAACAGAGAGACAGCCCGCAGGCCTGTTTGCCTCACGTCTCATACCCCTCAGCATACCCCTGAGAGATGCTGACAGTCTGAACTAGGGTACTGCCAGCAGAGACAAACAAGGGATAAATACTAAGGATATTGAGTTGTAGCCTTGATCATACTTGACCACATATGATATGTGAGGAGTGAATAAAAAGGAGTTAAATTGGACAGGTTTCTGGCACGGCCAACTTGCACAGAGTTGACTCATTCACTGAACTAGGAAACCCAGCTTTGGAGCAAGTGTGTGGTAGTCCGGGTCAGCCTCTGCAGCCTGAGGTAAATCAGACATGTGTCTTCTATTCGAGCAGAAGGAGAACTCAGGGTCACAATTCCTAGCATCTCCTTTACAGGCCCTGTTTTACCCATGGCTGAGGTTTGCAATGAATGGACCACCTGCATCAGTATGGTAAGCTGGAAGCCTCTCAGCCAGATGCTGAGAGGATATATCTGCCTCCAATTAATTTGGATTCTTTTTGAAGGAATAGCAAAAACTATGCCAAGAGAGTGGTGACTTATGAAATGGCCTCTTGGAAGGGAGCCAAAACACTAATCTTGTTTAATTTAGAGTGTCTGATCAGGACAAGGTTTGGTGCAGATGGGGGTCCATCGAACTCTCCTGAGAGGTGGATTAGGGGCTGAAAATTGAGATTACTAACTTCCAACAATTATTCGATTTAAAACTCAGCCAAAAAGATGTGATTATTTTTCATACATTCATTTGGTCATGTAGCCCGCTGCAACCCCATGATGTTTTACTTCAAAGAGGATGAAAGAACAAAGGGGAAGGAAGTGAAAAATAACAGAAGGGGACCACCTCATTTTGAAGTTATTATGCCAGGCAGAACAGTGCTCACCCTCTCCAGCCTCTTTTCTGTGGTGTTACTGTCTTCTCTTCCTGATTTTCCTGCTCACAAGGTCATTGGTTCCCTCCAGCTCCTTTCTGAGATCCTGGCTTTTCCACACAAGAACTGTAGTAGAAGCTGCCCAAGCTCCAGTCCTTAAATTCCTCCAGATCTCCTCATACTTGTCCAGTCTGCTCCTCCTTCTCCTTACCCCAGCTTTCTGGCTTTCTCTGATTATTCCATGTCCTCTATTCTTTTCACTTTGGCTTCATAGTTTAGCTTCCTTTTTTCTGTCTGCCTCTCAGATTCATAATTTGGTCTGTATTATGAAAATCTTTCAAGATAAGACTTTCAGGACCTTCCCTGTGCCACCTGACCATTCTCACTGTGACTTTCCTGAACTGGGAGCCAAAGAGCTGCAGAGCTGTGCCAATCTTGAGAGAAGTGGCTGGAGTCCCAGTGGGGTTCCAGGGTCCTCACTGTAGAGCCCACACCTAGCCAGAGCCTTCCCCACTCCGAGCCTTTAGAAAGCACTCTTTTCTAAAATTTGCCCCTGCCATCTGGTCCTCCCTCAGTCATCATGGATTTGAACCATCTATTAAATATGAATTTACACATGATCCTTATGGACCACATGGAGGAAAGGGGGTAGAGACTACATCTTGTTTATTTCTAGATCTCTCACAGTATGTGATACATAATAGTAGTAACTTAAACTGAACTTAAGTGAGTTTTCTGGGAGGCAGGAAAAACCTTGTTCACTTAGGTGACTTATGCTATTGGCATTAGAACCATAATCAGATCCAGCGGATAATATAGAATTGATATAAAATACCAACCTAGGCATTCCAGAGAAGTTTCTAGTAATATGCATAAATCTGTTCTTGCTTTTAGGTCTTGTCCTGTTAAATACTTATATCCTTGACTTAAATCAATACTTTAAAAATATGTACTTTAAAAATTCTGAATGAAGTCAGAATACTAATACTAATACTAATACTGCAGATAAGAGAATCCAAGAATCAAAATGACCATAGCAGGCTAGAACAAAGGACTACAACCAACAGGTTGAAATTTAGAATAAGTGTAAGAGGTCACAGTTATACTTACAAAATCCATTATAGGCTAACATGGTATTCTGGATTGAATCCTGGGAGAGAAAAAGGGCATTAGTGGAAAAACTGATGGAATCTAAATATAGTCATGTAATTTAGTTAATAGTAATGGATCAACATTAATTTCTTAGTTCTGACAAATGCCCCATGGTTGTGTAAGATTTTAACATCAGAAGAAACTGGATGAAGGGCATATGGGAATTCCCTAGATTATCTTTTCAACTTTTATAAGTTTAAAATTATTCTAAAAATAAAAGGTTTATTTAAAAAGAATATCAGAGAAAAAATAGCTTTATTTAAAGAACAGCAACAAAGAAAATCGACTACAGGGAGGCCTTATTGTTTAAAAAACAAAAAGCTAATGTAAACCCTGGCTATATTTCTAGAGATCTAGCGCCCACAGCAAGAGAGGCAATAGTCCTATTCTACTGTGGACTACGTGCTTAATCGCCTAAGGAGTTTCACGTTCATCCTGGCGTTCTAAGAAGGAAATTAACAACGTAGGTCATGTCTAGAGAACAACAATGACGGTACAAAGTTTAGAAACCATGAGATATGAATAAATATAGAATTACAGGGGGGAAGGAAAAAGGAAATATTATCTTGGGGTAGAGAAAACTCAAGATGGGGTTGTGGCTACTGTCTTGCTATCTTCGCAGGCCTGTCCAGGGGCTAAAGGAGGCCCAGAGGGTTGAGCTAGAACCAAAGAGAGGGGAAATTACAAGGAGGTAGTTCCTTCTGGTGATGGTAGAACTTTCTTGTCATTGGCTCCCTCAAAAGTGTTTGAGGAAAGGCTGAAAAGCAACATTTCTGGAATGTTAAGAAGACTCTGGTCTATACAGTTTAGGCCCTTGCCCATAAGAGATGCCTAATATATTTGTTAAATTTGAATGTTACCCCTATAATCTTTGCTCTAGAGATTGTATGAGGTGTTAAGATGAGAGAGACCAGCAATTCTAGGTATTTCTATTACATTCTTATTACTGCATATGATGTCTTGGTGGTAAGTTTTCCCTCTACTACTCTTGGCTCAGACAGGCAGGAGTTAACCTTACTTCTAGATCAGCTGCCATCAGCAGGGACAGCCTGGAGATGGGTGGGTTAAGTACCACAACAATCTTGTTTTCTCTTGCTTGGCTCCTCACTACCCTGAAGACTGAGTCCGGCCCTAGCTGGGTGTCTGATTTAGTCAAAAAGTCGAACTGATACACCAAGGTTGTGGGTTCAGTTCCCTGTCAGGGCACATACAACAATCAACCAATGAATACAAAAACAAGTGGAACAACAAACTGATGTTTCTCTCTCTCTCTAAAATCAATACAAAAAATGTTGACAAAATTGTAAAGAGAGGAAGAGGGAGAGAAGGAGAGAGGTAGGGAGGGAAAGAGGGAGGGAGGGAGGGAGGGAGGGAGAGGGAGAGAGAAGGAGAGAGAAAGAGACAGAGAGAGAGAGATTGAGTCCCAATTCTTTAGCTTAGCATTCAAGGCCCTCCTGACCAGCCTTCACCTACCTCCACTACTTTCCACCCCCTTCCTCCACAACTCCCCACATTCTTCTTAGGCTGCACCCTGTGTTTTTGTCAGCTGGAACCACACAAAATTTTCAGGACTCATCATGTGTCTCAGCCTCTGTATCTATGGTGTGATTATGAATTCACTACCTCTCTTTTGCCCCTTCTCTCCCTGTTATCTCTATTGTATCAAGCATCTTACCAATACTGCCATTACTGGTTTTTACATCTGTGTTGCCCACTATAGTTACTACTTTTCAGAGGTAGGGTATGTTTTTTTATTCATCTCACTGTCTCCAAGACACCCAATGAGCTTGACAGACAGAAGGTGCCCACTAGATATCCACAGTATTGAAGGATGACTTTGTGAGGATTTAGTAAATGACCATATAGTGAATAGAATATTCGCCTACCCAGGACTGGCTTAAAGTCCATTCTTTGGGCTTCACAAAGGGTTGGCTTCAAATCCCAACTTCATGACACAAATTACTTAATCTCATTGTATCTCAGTTTTAAAAATGATAATGGGAGAATATAATACTTACATATCTCAGAGTTTAAATGCTTCCTTCTAAGTAAAGTCTTTACTTTAACACTCATCCCCTTTCCTGATTTAATTTCTCCAATATTGTCTGTCTCTTCCTACTAGAATGAAAGCCCCATGAAGGCATGGATTTCTTGCCTGATTCTGCTGCTGTATCCCTAGAGTCCAGAGAATGCTGATTATCTGTTAGGCATTCAATAAAAGTAGAGCAGATTAAGAGGAAACATCACACACGACACATGTGTGCTGAGAACATACAATCGGGAATACATGGACATTTGAGTCATAATTTATGTTAGAGTTGAAAGGAATGCATGAAATAATCTCATCTGACTTTCTGAGGCCCACAGAGGGGAAGTGTTTTACTTAAGGTCATAGAGCTAGCCAGTGGCAGAACTTAGGCAATACTATCTTCATATAGATGATTTTCCAGTGCTTCCCTAAAACACTCTATCAGTTTATTTTCTTTGTTAGACACTTCCTTTTGAAGTATCCCTAAGTATGGGAATGGCTCTCTATACCTACTTCTTTTAAAAACACACACACATACACACAACACACAAATACACATGCAGAGTTTTGTTCATCTAATTAGCCCAGTGATATATACAAATAATAGCATATTTTACTGTGTGACAGTACAAGGGCTACATGATTTAAAAACTAATGTTTGCCAGTTAAAATCCTCCTCTGGCTATGTTGAAATGGGATTATAGGTAAATCCTATCCTCAGAAAACAAATATAAAGCTGGACAAAACTGACACAAACAACCATTTCAGCATTTTTGGAAACTGCAAAGGTATAGAACAATATCAAAACTATTATGCTTGAAAAACTGCTGATCTTCATGTAATAAGAATGGGAATCTGTGGCATTCCATCCTGGGGTTGTTCCATTTTCCCCCAGGCTTTGCAAATGCAGGGTTCTGTTAGAGCAGGTCAGGCTGGGAGGATTGGCTGCTTCTCTGCCATGGTCAAAGGGACTCAGTTAATTTGGAGAAGTGCGCAGTGCTCATACCCATCAGCATTGTCTGTGGAAACGCTTATCACAGAGGTGAGCTAGTGAGGAGGCCCCACAGTGAAAAGCTGGGACAAGAAAGTTCCTGGCTGAGACTGAATACAGGCTCAGCAGAGACCTGTGAAGGCTCCAGCCAGTCTCACATTTCTGAATGAACTTGAGACTGCACAAATGCACACAGGAAACAGCACAAAGGGAAGGCAAAAGCCAGGGCAGCCCTGAAAACTGCCCAAACTTTGACCATGATCCCCATACAGATGTACTGCCAGAGGATGGAAGCCTTACTGGCTCACGGTGGGTGAGCACCAACTCAGCCCAATCACAGCTGAGCACTACACCCTGCACAAATGAAGGGTTGACTCCCAGGGAATCCAGGCTCAACAACAGAAAAGAAAAGCTGAGCAGAAGCATCAGACAGAGTGCCAAGACAATTTATGTGTAAAGGTTAGTGTTTTCAACAAGTGGTGCTAGGACAATTGCATATCCACATGAGAAAAAAAAAAGAACTTAGACCCTTACTTCATGCAATATATAAGAAGTTAATTCAGGTTCCAGCCAAGATGGAGGCATAGGTAGAAATGCCTTGCTTACTCACACAACCAAAAGAAGGATAACAACCAATTTAAAAACAATACACAACCAGAACTGCCAGAAAACCAAATTCATGGAACTCAGACCACCAAGGAGTCAAAGAAACATTCATCCAGACTGGTAGGAGAGGCAGAGACAGGCAGCCGGACAGAGAAGACCCCCTGGCAAGGCAGACCATGTGCCAAGGCAGGGCTGGCTGATCAGGGAAACTAAAGACTCAAAACCTCTAGCTATAAAATCCTGGGGGTTTGGGAGAGCAGGAGAAACTCCTCGTCTCACAGGACAGTTCTTTGGAAAGTGGGGCTAGAACAGAGTGAGCAAGCGGCATTGTTCCCTCTCTGACGCCAGCTGCACAGACAGTGCCACAAAGCAGCAAAGAGGGTTGGCCCCTGGCAAATACCTAAGACTCCACCCTCTTAAACATGACAGGTGCGCCAAGACAAAGAAATATGGCCCAAAGAAAAGAACAGATGAAAACTCAAGAAAAAGAGCTAAGTGACAAGGAGAGAGACAACCTGTCTGATGCAGAGTCCAAAACACTGGTAATCAGGATGCTCACAGAATTGATTGAGCTGGGTTACAAAATGAAGGAAGAAATGAAGGCTATACAAAGTGAAATAAAGGAAAATATACAGGGAATCAACAGTGAAGGGAAGGAAACCAATACTCAAATCAACAACTTGGAACAAAAGAAAGAAATAAACATCCAACTGTAACAGAATGAAGAAACAAGAATTCAAAAAAATGAGGAGAAGCTTAGGAACCTCCAAGACAACTCTAAATGCTAAACATCTGAATCATAGGGGTTC
Source organism: Desmodus rotundus (assembly GCF_022682495.2). NCBI lineage: Eukaryota > Metazoa > Chordata > Mammalia > Chiroptera > Phyllostomidae > Desmodus > Desmodus rotundus. Next base: position 32,669,154 of record NC_071389.1, read on the forward strand.
CAGAAGGAGAGGAGGAAGAGCAACAAACTGAAAACTTATTTGAACAAATAGTGAAGGAGACCTTCCCCAGTCTGGCAAAGGAAATAGACTTCCAGGAAGTTCAGGAAGCCCAGAGAGTCCCAAAGAAATTGAACCCCAGGAGGAACGCATCAAGGCACATCATCATTAAGTTACCCAAGATTAAAGATGAGGAGAGAATCTTAAAAGCAGCAAGAGGAAAGGAGACAGTAACCTACAAAGGAGTTCCCATAAGACTATCAGCTGATTTCTCAAAAGAAACCTTGCCGGCAAGAAGGGGCTGGAAAGAAGTATTTGAAGTCATGAAAGGGAAAGACCTACAACCAAGATTACTCTGTCCAGCAAAAGTTCTCATTTAGAATAGAAGGGCAGGTAAAGTACTTCACAGATAGGGTAAAATTAAAGGTGTTCATCATCACCAAGCCCTTATTATATGAAATGTTAAAGGGACTTATCTAAGAAACAGAAGAAGATAAAAAACTATGAACAGTAAAATGACAACAAACTCACAACTATCAACAACTGAACCTAAAAAAAAATAAAAACAAACTAATGAAACAACTAGAACAGTAACAGAATCATAGAAATGGAGATCACATGGAGGGTTATCAGCAGAGAGAGGAAAGGGGGAGAATGGGGGAAAAGGTACAGGGAATAAGAAGCATAATTGGTAGGTACAAATTTGACAGGAGGAGGTTAAGAATAGTATAGGAAACAGAGAAGCCAAAGAACTTATATATACAACTCATGGACATGAATTAAGAGGGGGGGGTGCTGGAGGGTCGGGGGTACATGACAGAGGAGGGATAAAGGGGAGAAAAAATTGGGATGACTGTAATAGCATAATCAATACAATATACTTAAAAAAGGAAGTTAAAATAAAATAAAATTTGGAATATAAAAAAGAAGTTAATTCAAAATGTGCCATAAACATAAATGTATATGAAAGCTATAAAAATGTAGAAGAAAATATAGGAAAAAATCTGTGTGGCCTGGAGCTGGGCAAAGAGTTCTTAGATAAGACTCCAAAAGCATGATCCATAAGAGAACAAAACTAATAAACTGGACTTCAAAATTTAGACCTTCTGCAAAGAGCACAGTTAAGAGAATGGGTGAAAAGATAAGGCATAGATTAGGGGAAATATTTGCAAAGCATGGATCGGAAAAGGACTTGCATTCAGAATATAAAAGGAACTTGCATTATAAGAACACAAATAACCCAATTTGTTTAAATGGGCAAAAGATTTAAACTGATACTTCATCAAAGAAAATATACAAATAGAAAATAGGCACATGATAAGATGATCAACATAATTAGTCATTAAAGCAATAAGAATTAAAACCACAATGAGATACCACTACATACCCACTAAAAATGGCTGCAATAAAAGTATATAGATAATTCCAAGTAAGCACACAGTGAAACTATGACCCTCTCCTAGACTGCTGGCAGGGATGGAAAATGGCATTACTAACTTAGGACACAATTTGACAGGTTTTTTTTGGTTTTTTTTTTAGTGGAAAGTGAACTTACTCTATGCCCCCATGATTCCATTCTCGAAATCTACCAGGAGAAAGTGAGTTGTATATATAAGTAATCACACGTACACTTTGTACACTTGAAGACATGTATATGGATGTTCATGACAGCATTATGCATACTAGCCCCAAAGTGGAGACAATCACAGTGTCCATCTACTGGAGAACAATGAACAAAATGTGGCATATCTTCTCAACAGAATACTATTCAGCTCTAAAAAAGGAAGAACTACAGATTTATATTACAGCATGGATGGATCTCAAAAATATGCTAAGTGGAACATACTAAATGCAAAATGTGACTGCACAGTATATAGTTTCATTTACACGAAATGTTCAGAATTGGCAAACCTATAGTGTCAGAGAGCAGATCAGTAGTTGTCCAGGAAGTAGGAGTGGGGATTACCAAGGGAATTTTGGGGGGGATGATAAATATGTTCTAAACTTGAATCACGGTAATAGTTGTAAAACTATCAACTTACTAAAAGTCACAGAATTAAGCCTTAGCAATGGGTGAATTTTATGGTATGTAAATTATACTTAAACAAAGGTGTTAAAACACGAAAAAAGATGTATTTATCTTAAATGTCAGATTGTGGCTTTCATGCATGTACAGAGGGATTTTCTTTGGTGGGGTTAGAAGAGGTCACTGCTGAATGAAAACATAAAATGCCATTAGTATATAATTAGTAGCAGTAGCAGCTAACCCTTGGTGATTAGTAGTTTCAGCACTAGAAATTCAAAATCTTGCTTATTGCTGGATCTTCCTAAGATCTGGATGTTGGCATGTTTAGCCTTCCCACTTGTAATTATCCTCCCTCCAAATTGAAATAAGGATTAACTAATTATAGTGGTGTCTTCAGACACAAACCACATCAAACACCCTGGTAACCAAGAATTGTCCTATCTGCAAAAGTATCTGTTTTTAGTCCCAGAACACAGGGACTGAGCCAACCCACAGAGCTTCCCTAATCTTGTTTAGCCAGCATAGGTACACCCTGCATTTCTATTAACTTTATTTTCTTAAGATGCTGCTTTAATTAAGATCATTCTTTTCTCACATATATACGGCGGGTCTCAGTAGGTCCAACAGAGAAAGTAGCAGTGGATCTATGAAAGCACCAGGACACGGTGTTAGAAGCCATGCGTTTCAATCTTGGCCTTGACATGAACTAGCCTGGTGCCTTTATCCAGGTAACTTAACTTTTTAGCCTTAGATTATTGAATCCCCATACTGGGATCATCCTGCCTATTCCATAAAACTATTGAGAGAAATAAGAAAAATAGCATGTATGAAGTGCCTGACCCAGCACCTCTGTGTTGAATCTGAATAAAGGATGCAGCCACAACTTCTTACATGACAACCAAGGCTCTGCAGAGCTCAGCCCCAGCTTTCCTGTCTATGCTAATCTTCCAGTAGGAAGATGCACTATTCCAATCACATCAGACTTCTCAGCAGCCACCCCAATGCAACGACTCAGGCTGCCTCCTGCTATCTTCTCCCCTGCGGTGTTCAGTAACCCTACCCACCTTTCAACACTCAGCTGAAAGCCCATCTTCTCCATGATGTTTAGTCTGACCATTAACTCTTTACACAACTCATGAGATCCTTAGTAACATACACTTTAAAAAATATTATATCTGCTTGAACACGTCTTATTGCCTTTCACTTAGAATGCACTCCTGGAAGCACACCAAGACTTGTGTACCTCGTAACATATCCCCCCCACAGGGCCTCTCACAGGATCTGAAGTAGGACAGATCTCAGATTTTTTTCTAACTCGGGAATTCCTCAGGGAAAAAAAAATTTAAAAACCCCTATTCAAGTCCAACTTTCTCACTTTATTGACAGGAACACTTGTCCCCAGACAGGCGAAATAACATCCCAGGCCATCCGAGTGGTCTGGCATCAGCGCTGGAGGCAGAGCTCAGGGCCGCTGGAGCAGAGACCACAGGCTGTCCGTCTCTGGTGTCAGTTCTCCTCCATGCGTTCTGGGTGACCAACGTTTACCTGGAAACATGTCACCCAGAATGAAAATTTCACTCTCATTCTTCCTTGAGTTAGATGTGGATAAAAGTAAAAGTGCCATGTAACTGCATCTTCTCTTTTCTCCCCCTACCTCCTTCGTCCCGCTGCCTGGGACATGGATGAGATGGTGTAATTCCACATTGAATCAAGAGATCGAGGGCCACAACCCAGAGGTGGCAGAGCAGAAAGCTGCAAAAAACTGACACCCTAAGGGCTTTGAGGAGCACAGCCTGGATTGCCTACATTTAGATTTTTATACAGAAGAAAAATAAACTTCTATCTTCTTTATATTGCTGGTATTTTAGATGTGCATTTGAATATTATTGGCAGCTTAACGTATCCTATTAGCCCTCCCATCAGCTTTTTGATGCTCTTAGCTCTTCATATTGCCTCTAGACATACATCTTAAGACATTCTTTCACTCATTCAATAATTCACTAGATAGCAATTCAATGAGCATATGCATTCTGTCTGGCATAAATCGAAGGGGGGCTACAGTGTACACAGGAGTGACATGTACAGATCCTATACTTAAAAGTCATGGATATTGAATGAACTTCTCACTCTCTTACTTCATGTTACAATTCATGTGTCTGGCTAAGATGCATCTCAGAGTTTCTCTGACAATCCTATCTTAAATAACCTCACTGTTTCCAATAATATAGTGTTGATCAGACCATTTGTGCTTAATATATTCTATTTGCCTCTCTACATCCACTCTCTTCCCTTATCCACTATTTTCTTTGCCCAGGGAGGCTTATCTATATGAGTTTTCTTTGCCCTCTGATTTCTGCTTGGGTTGGTCATTAAGAACACCCAGAAAAAGATCAGAGAGAAGTAAGAGAATGAGCTCTATGTATTTATTTTTCTCAGCTTCTTCCCTGTGGGGTCATTTCAGGCTGACTTTATTCCCCAACTGAAGGTCACTGTTCCACTCAAGGTTGCCACTACATGGCTCTTTACATTGTGTTCTGGTAACCATTCCTTCCCTTCACACCCTGTGAGCTGCTACCAGCCCCAGGGAAGTGCACTATACCCTGTGGTTTCCATACACACTGCACACACCTTGTAAATAGCCCATTTATTAAGTCTCCCTCAAATTACCCTAATGTGAGGCTGCCATCTGTTTCTTGCTAGCATGCTGGCTGATACAACACGTGTCCCAGTTTTCAGTTCAAAATGTAGGCACTAGATACACATGGCACCCATCGGAAGCACTGTTAAGAAGGGGGTTAGAGTAGAGGTAAGATATTTAGCAAAATTTAGTGTACAGAGACTCTTAGCCTATAAGAATAGTATTGTGACCACTGGCTTTGGAGTCAAGATTTGGCTCACATGTGCCTGAACCATGCAGAAGTCCTCTTTATTTCTCTCTTTTTGGAGGTATCCTGGACTAGACTCTATGTCTTTTAAGCAGTCTAGTCTTGAAAACTTTTATTTAGAAGTAGGACCCATTACTAGGTGGAACACACAGTCACTAGGCAGAGTCCATTTTTCCACCAATACATAAAGGAACTCAAGTATAGTATTTTCTGCAAATTCCACCAGTATCTTCACTTAGGGTCTTTAAAGTGCGCAATATACCTATTTCAGAGGCACAATCTACACTTCTTAAAGAGTGAACATAAAACCAAATTATCATTTGTTTATCCTGTACTAGTAATCAAAATATTGCTGACTAGAGAGAATAAAACCTATGCATCCAAAGTGAAGAATCCTGGGTTGTACAGGGTGGGAAAGAGGAAAGGAGAAGAGGAAAGTGTTGGTAGACAGAACAACATACCCCACTAAGTGTCCAGGTCTAAATCCCTAGAACCTGTCAGTGTGTTACCTTACATGACAAAAGGGACTTCACAGACATGATTAAGTTAAAGATCTTGAGATGGAGATACTGTCCTGGATCATCTGGGCGAGCCCGACATAATCACAAGGGTCCTTACAAGTGGAGGAGGGAGGCAGGAGATTTGGTGTCAGAGTGATGTAGCATGAGAAAGATCTAACCAGCCAATATCTGGCTTTGAAGATGGAATGGAACCACAAGCCAAAGAATGCAAGCAGCTTCTAGAAACTAGAAAAGGCCGGGAAATGAATTCTCCCTGAGTCTGCAGAAGGAATGCAGACCTGCTGATATCCTGATTTGGGGCCAGTGAGACCAGGTTTGGACTTCTCCAGAACTGTGAGATAATAAATATGTGTTGTTTTAAGCCACCGAGTTTATGGGAATTTGTTGTATCAGCAATAGAAAACTGATACACAGTGTGAGACTGAAAGGTCCAGACCCAGACAACTAAACCAGGGGAAGGAAGAAGGGCTGGAAACGGATGGATGGCCGAGCCAGAACACATCGTGGGCAGCACATCCAAACTGCACAGCACTGGCTCACCTGCACTGCGGGCAAGTTAAATTCACTAAAAAGCAAACTTACTCTTCATCTCAGAAGCGCACTTTCATAAAATGCTTTCATGCCTTTTGTGACACCCAGTAGAAGCCTTTTTCTTTTCTCTCAGTGTTTTTGGAAATTAGCAGAACTTCTGTATTTTGTGACAGAGCTTTATCAGAAAGATCTTTCTTCATTCAGAAAGATAAACATCTGTTATATCTTATTCTGTGACTTCTTGGTAGCCATATTACAGAAAAGAATTACACATTAGAAACAACAATTTCTAAAAATTCCAAAGTATATAGTCTAGAAAGCACCAGTATCTATTATTTGCATTCTGTGAAAACCCATTGCTAAGCCCCCATGGATGTTCTGAATGGGCCTTACCACGCTCTGACCCAGCTTCTCCCGAAAGAAATAATCCATGTTCCTCTTTTGCAGGCTGTCCAGGTAATGCTGAAAGCGAGTATATGTGTATGGGTAGCAGTAAGCAAATTGGTAAATATCTTCTTCTCGGTCAAAACAAAATGCAAAGGACATCACATAATTCTTCCTATGGTCTGGGCAGCGGTAGTAGTAAACATTTTTAGGTGGTAGCCTTTGCCTGAAAGATACAAAGAGAGAAATTGGGTCATATCAGACAACCATTCAAGCTTCAAAAGGTGGTAAGCAGGAATAGATACCCAGGAAAAACTGTAGCATCAAGAGCCCTGGGTGCTAGCCAGGGACAACAACACTGCAGTCAAAAAGAGACAGGAGTCTGGTACTGCTTTATTCAAATTCCAGCTCTACCCTTTATCAACTGCTTGGACAATGCAACATTAAACAAAGATGAACGAGTTTTATTTATTGTTTATTCTTATTGTGAACACTGACTATATGCCCAGGCATTATGCTAGATTCTTGATATGTAACGGTAAATAAGAAAGGCAACATGCCATCCTCCTGGAGTATATATTGTAGCAGGGAAGCAGTCAACAACCTCTTAACAATTAATATACAATATAGGTAGGGCCTCTCAAAATGCTTAGAGTGTGATGTTACAGTGACATAAATAGGGAATGCCTACTTTTCCCAGGCAAGTCAAGTTTTTGTGTTACAAGACTAATTTAGACCTATTAAAAGAATGTGCATTATGAATATTCAAGGGAAGAAAGAATATTCAACACTTTTTCAATTTTTACTATTATTAGATTATTAATAGATTATTACTATTAATTTATAGGTTGCTATTATTTTTCTACAGAACATTTCATGAAACTAATTTTCCACAGAAGCCTTTTGGGAAATACTGCTTCAAAATACACTGTGCAGGCAATTCTGCTAAGCCACCATGCTCATTCTCCAACAAGGAACACTACACCACGTCTGTGAGAAAAGGCAAAATGTTCAAGTCATAGTTCCTAAAACATCTGCACATTCACCCACTCCACAGGTTCACGGCACCCTGCCCTGCTGTTTGACATCCAGGCCATTCTCACTTATAGAGAAAGCCTCTCATTTCTGTCTCTTCAAATCCTGTTAATCATACAAAGCCCGTATCAAACTGGACATTTTCCATGATCATCCATGGACAATTTCAGGCCACTTTAACTCCCACATTCTGTAGTAACTTGCTTTTTTTTTTTTAATTGTTATCCAATTATAGTTGTCCCCATTTTCCCCACATTACTCTCCCCCTACCCTACTCACCCCTGCCTTCCACCCTCAATCATCACCTCCAGGTGTCTTTATCCAGAGGTCCTTTATACATGTTCCTTGATGACCCTTCCCCTCCTTTCCCCCATTATACTCCTCCCCTGTCCCCTCTGGTTACTGTCAATTTATTCTTTATTTCCATGTCTCTGGTTCTAATTTGCTTGCTTGTTTGTTTTGTTGATTAGGTTCCACTTACAGGTGAGATCATATAGTATTTGTCTTTTGCCACCTGGCTTATTTCACTTAGCATAATGCTCTCCAGTTCCATCCATGCTGTTACAAAGGGTGGGATTTCCTTCTTTCTTTCTGCTGCATAATATTCCATTGTATAAATGTACCATGGTTTTTTGATCTACTCATTTACTGATGGGCATTTAGGCTGTTCCCAGCACTTGGCTATTGTAAATCGTGCTGCTATGAACATTGAGGTGCAAAGGTTGTTTTGAATTGGTGTTTCAGGGTTCTTAGGGTATAATCCCAGCAATGGAATTGCTGGAACAAAAGGCAGTTCCATTTTTAGTTTTTTGAGGAAATTCCATACTGCTTTCCACAGTGGCTGTACCAGTCTGCATTCCCACCAAGAGTGCACTAGGGTTCCCTTTTCTCCACAACCTTGCCAGCACTTGTTTGTTGATTTGTTTATGTTGGCTATTCTGACTGGTGTGAAGTGGTACCACATTGTGGTTTTAATCTGCATCTCTTTGATGACTAGTGATGCTGAGCTTCCTTTCATATGTTTCTGGGCCCTCTCTATGTCCTCCTGGGAGAAGTGTCTGTTCAGGTCCTTTGCCCATTTTTTAATTGGATTGTTTGTCTTCCTGGTGTGGAGTCATGTGAGCTCTTTACATATTTTGGAGATCAAACTCTTGTCTGAGGTATCATTGGTAAATATATTTTCCCATATGGTTGGTTCCCTTTACATTTTGCTGATGTTTTCTTTAGCCATGCAGAAGTCATGCAGAACTTGCTTTTTAAATGAATACTTCCTAAGGCTTATCCATTAGTATTAGTTTGGAAGCTTCTTAGGGCAACTATGTTTCTGAAGGTTCTGGCAACAGTGGCCAGAGGATGTAAGGTTCACCTGTACTGGCTTGGCATTCAACTAAGAAGCCGAGGGGCACAGAAACACACGGAGGAAAACGTGAAGAGGAGGGCTATCAGAGATGAGGTTGAGAAAAACAAGAATGGCACTGGGTCCAGGGAAAGCAGTCTGAAGAAAATTGTTAAGAGCTTCAAGATCATTATGACATGCCTTTAGTTTATTGCAGAATCTTGTTTCTACCTTGGTGTCTTTCTGAAGACACCAAGGTGGGAGGTGAGGTGGGGGGCTTCCTGTGGGAGAGCAGAGATTACGTGACATTGATGCTGTAACACAGAGTGGCTTGTATTGCTTTTCTGTAGCCCTGGGTGTTTTCAATCCCACCCAAACATTTTCAGTGTAATGCAGAGAGGGGAAAAAGACAGAAAAAAAGAGGAAAAAAGGAAAGGAAGGGCCAAGGGAAAAGAGAAAGAGTGGAATGGACAGGACATACCTAGGAATCATTCTATAACTGGTTTAACACAAAGAGCTATTCTGTCAGTGAGGGTATTGTTATTCCACCTTGCAGAAGTGGTTATGGAGGTTCATAAAAGTTAAAGAGTTTCTCCATGGTCTCAAGCAAGTAAATGACAAAGCTGGGATTCAAACTTTATCTGATTCCAAGTTCAGTACCTATAACACTTCTTCATTGTCCCTCTTGATAAACTATGGGCTCCTGGAGTTCCAGATATGAGTGTATCAAAGGCCAGGGGACAAGTAAAATGTTAGAATGGCACAAAATTCATCATGGCTAAAGCACAAAGGGTGAGAAGGGGGATGTGTCTGAAGAGAAGGCAGAAACCAGATTATAAAGGGACTATATAAACCATGTTAGAAAATTTAAACTTTATCCTGAGGTCACAGGCTATGTTTCAGGTGAATGAAAGAAGGAAGGTACCATGATTAGACCAGTCCAAGGCATAGATGAGAGTGGTCAGAAGGAGGACAGGGTAGAAAAAACAAGACAGATTTTTGACTATTAGAGAAAAGTGGATGAAGTGATGGGTCATGGATTCTAAGATGGGCAAGAACCTGAAAATGCCGAGATGGACAGGACAGAGAGAGAACAGCATAAGCAACAGAGGGACGGTGCTTTTCCCTGGAAAAAAGTCAGGGAAAAGTCAGTGGCAGTATCCAAGTCTGTCTAGGGTGTTAAGCCCATCAATAGAGGCCATTTGCTCCCTACTCCCAAAGACTGGAGGTACAGGCATACAAGTAACAACAATCTTCTTGTCGTATACGGATAACTTTAAGAAAACCTCCCTAGCCACTCCTCCTTACTAACCAGATTGCTACCCTAAAACTTCCGATTTGAAATTTTGGAGAAACCAGTGGTAAAATAGAGAAATAATGGCCTGGAAGATGCACAGGGAAAGAAGAAGAAATTTGACCCCGCTTGGTTCTTCTGTACGTGGAGTGCAAGAGGATAGGCAGCTTGCACAGGAAGTAATAGCCTCCAGGATAGTCAGGCTTTAGCTTTTGTTTTATTCAGCAAATTTTGTTAAGTATCATTTACCAAGCATGATACTTGGTTAAGACAAGAGGTAAAGGAAGCAGTGGGCTGAAAGACTGAGGATCCAAGTGAGGTTATTAAACATAGCGCTGTTTCAAAGGAGAAAGTAGAAAGTGGAAAGTTTCAGATACAGAAGGAAGCAGTGGGAAATCAAGAGAAGAGAGAGAAGGGACCATTGCAGGGATGAGGGTATACAGAGAATAGATAATGGTCTACACATTTGTGATGTGATTGAACATGCAGGAATGTGAGGTTGGTACAATAAGCTAGTCTCAGGGTTCCAGACTTGTATTCAGAAAGACTGCCAATGAAAGTGGTCTTGAGGTGTCCAGACAAGGGTCTGTAATAGTCACTTCAGGCCCTGACTCAGAGGTCTGAGTCTGAGTCTCCTAGAGCACGAAGTGAGTGTGTCTTCACGCAGTGATTCCTACAGTCAAAGGTCCCTCAGGTTATGATGCTGATGTTTTCAACTCTTCATTTACTAGTATATCCAATCAGGTTCCATGCTTTAAATCCAATCACCCCAGCTTTCTCCTATTCTAGCCAAGTTTAGCAACTTGACTCTGACAGCCTACTGTCTCCACCAAATTTGATTATGTACTACCAGGAGAATTCATCTAATGCCTACAGTTCGCCCAGCTCCTCCCTCGAGTGGGTCGGATGCCTAACCCGATTTGCAGGCAGAGTGAAGGTAATGGGCCCTGGGTAATCATTCAAGAAGCTGAGATGCTGCTCAGGGCTTACATTTTCCAGACTCTGCTACAGATACAAACAAAAATCTATTTGAGAAGGACTCAGGAGGACAAATCCATGAGGTCTTTCAAGTAATGCAAAGAATAAAGGAAAAGAGGGCTGGGAGTATGTGGGAGAAATGTGTCTCTCATTTGGAGCAGTTTTTCTTTTATTTTTGCTTATTATGTTTTCACTACGTCTCAGGCATGGTGTTAAATGTTTTATATGCATTGTCATTTAATCATCACAACAACCCTATGAGCTAGAGTCTATTATCATCCTTTTTACATTGATGAGAAAACTGAAGCTTAGAGAGGTAAAAATTTCTCTAAGGTTGCAAGGTTAGTAGGCAGCAGATTCTGTATCAGACATAGAGTAGTGTAGCTCCGAAGTCTGTGCTCATAGTCCCTATAGTATCTTGCCACCTACCTTTCTCCCCATGCCCCCCCCAACTCATAGCTTTACCTTCTGCTTCCAGAAAAATCTGATCTCACAGTACTTTCCCTGAAAACTCTCCAAACATCTCCACTCCCTCACATTTCAGTTTGGCCCACAACACTCCTCCAGATCACCCTGTAATTCCAGCATCATCAGCCATTTCTCTCTCCTCATACCCTATATGAGGATTGACTCATAAATTTATTCATATGGGCAACTTACATGTCCCTAACACAATTTTTTGTCATACCTCCAATACCTCTGTGTCTTTGTATTTGATGTTTTCTCCCCTTAGACCACCTCTGCTGCCACCTTAACTACTTGATAAACTCTGACTCACAGATGTGGAATATTGTACATTGCCAACAATGGTTTAAATATTTTTAAAATGAATGAATTAGTTAATTAACAAAATAATGTATAAATGCCTATCCTTTAACATACCTCCTCTGAAGTCTTGTCTGACTATTCATTCTTTATTAATTTTTCTCTACTTTAACATATGATATTTAAAAAAAGTTTTATCACCTGGTTTGTCTCTTACCAATGGGCAACAATAGTACATGGAAATTTCTTGAAAGAAAAAGTAGGATTCTTGGAGGCGGGATGAGTGTCACATTTTTCCCCTCTCACTAGAAATGGTACAGAGAAGCATCAAATAATACTTGCTTATTTTAAGAAGCAAAAGGAAAAAAACACTCATGTCCAAAGATAAATGGTAGGGACCATAGGGAGGTAAATTTTAGCTCAGTGTAAAGACTCTATAACATTCAGTTGAAGGGAAAGCAGAAAGGCCCACATTACAGGTGAGTACAAGTTTGGGAAGCTAAGGGATCCCTTAAAGAAAGTTCCTGTTCTTGATGTTAGGTTACAGAAGGAGGCCTTCTGATTTTGTTTCACACAGACAGTCTGAGATACCAATGGAAACAATAAAACAATAATAATAATAATTATTATAATACTAACTCCTAATATGTATATATCATTGACCATATGCTAGGCCATTCTAAACACTTTATAGTATATTAACTCCTTTAATTCTCACAGAAATCCTCTGAAGTTTCCTATCCCAATGATACTGTGAAAATGGAGGTAGGGTAGGGTCAAGAGTGCATGACTCCCCAGAAGTCTCCAGAAAGAAAAGAGTCTGTAATACCTGATCTTGCTGGAGAAGCAAGAAGATTCCAAGACTTGCGTGTTCTCAGAACTCAGAGACTGAAGGCTGATCCAGCTCTTGGACCAAGCCATCATCCCGGTGACCTAAGAGGACATCCACATGTGTGAGGGAGACCTATAACTCACATCCTCAGACTCAGCTGTGTGTACATGTGGGTGAGTGAGCACACACACGTGCATGTACATACTCAACACATTAACAATCATAGAATATATACTTTCTATTATAGCTTCTATTTCGTTATACTGATTTGACTACATGCCTGTCTCCACCATTAGATTGAGCTCTCCTTGACAGCAGGGCTCATATATTGTTCATCTTTGGTTCTGCAGGATCTACACAGGGCCTTGCATAAAGGAAGTGCCCAAAAATGATTATGGGTTGGGTAAATTAATATATTTGTGAGGGAAATTTAAGAGATTAACAAACTAAATAATATCAGCCACACCAACCAACATGTATGTAGATTGTACACTCCCCAAGTGAAGCTGTGAGTCATGCCCTGAATACATTATAGTCTCAAAAACCCCCCTGACTTTTTACATGTTGATCTGTCTGTCTTAATTGCCTTTCCCACGCTTTTCTACATAGTGAATTCCTATGTAGAGAAGTGAGGCCCAGCTCATATGACATTTCTTCTTTGAAGCCTTTGTGAGCAACTCCAGGATGAACTAATTGCTCTAAAAACTAATTGCAGACACTGCTGTATTTCTGATTCATCTCAAAATCAGTAGCACTTAGCACAGTGCTTGGCCCTGAAGAGGAGCTCAAAGCATGTTTGTTGAATGAATGAGTGAATTTAGGACTAAATGAATGATTCCTTTCCATTTACCATCCTCTCTGCCTTCCCTCCAAAATGTCAGTCAAATCTCCAACACACTGTTTCGGAGGTTACATGAGCACAGAGGAAAAGAAGCCCAGGACCTAAAGGAGTATACAATGCTCTCTAAAACAGCAGCATTCTCTAGCCCTCCTCAGGAGCCCTGAAAGACAGAAGCCCTCATTTCCTCTCCAATCAGGCAAAAAACAGGGATATGGATAAATGAATTCCAACCCCAGAGTCTTCCTTGACAGCAGACACAAACTTTTTTCTTCAAATTATCAGAAAGGAAACTAACAAAGAATCGATCTTTGTAGGCAGTGATTCCTAAATGAGGTATGCAAAACAAAGTCACTCATACATTTCCATAAGGAGTAACACATGTAAGCACCTGGTGTATGCCAATAATGTGCACTATGGTCTGACTGATAAACACCTATTCTTCTCACCACACCAAGGCTAAGCAATCAGATATTCATTCAACAATTGCAACTGCAGAGACGGTTTCTTGGTTCCCCTACTTTGTATACCTGGGGTTGGGAAGCAAACTGGCATCCGGTTTCACAAGTGTATTTGAACTTGAGGTAAGATTTCAATTCCTGTTCCCTCCAGAGGCATGGTCTGTCACCGATGCCAATACATGGCCTTTAGTTGATGTTTGGCTGGAAAAACACAGACCATCACCTGGTTTGAGCCCATGGCCTCCTTTCCTTCTATGACACCTGGCACAGCCAGGAAGCTGCCACAGGTGCCCACGTTATAAACCCACCCTCCCTCGGCAAGCAGGATCGCTCCTAATTCCAATCCTATCTTCCCCCAAATAATTATAGTAGGGCTCCTGTCACCAGCATAACTATTCTTATCTTTCTCCTCACTTTGTCACAGCTAATCTCTTGGTGAGTCACCGGGAGGGGGAGAGAGTGAGGGAGCGCTCAGATCCAGGCAACACATTTTTACACCTGGTGTCTAATCAGATTACCATCTTATCGGCCAATGGGCACAAGTGGTGGGAGGAGAGAGACAGTGCCACAGATTGCCAGGGAGTTTTTGATAACAAAAAGATACTGCTTGATTTCTGAATTAACCTTTTTGTCCTACACACTCTATTGTTTATTTTTCAGAGTTTATTTTATGTGTAGGATTTTGTGTGTGTGTGTGTGTGTGTGTGTCTGCCTTCTGGAGAAGGACACCTACACACTGTGGCAGCAGCTGCTTCTATTAATTTCAAGCCATTAAAAAAATTAAAATTAAACCCAATTACTTTGGCTGGTTTAGAGCCGGGGAATAGCTGAGACTGATTATTCCCCCTGGTCATGAACAGCAACAATATTCCTGCCTACGTGCGGCTGCTGGCAGAATGCTAATGTAGGCAGGAACTCCAGGGAGAGGCTCTCGGCGCAAGGAGAGACTCTAAGTCATGTACTCTGTCTTCTGCAATCCAGATTCCTGAGAAGCAGCAGGAAGAAAACACCGGACAAGAACTAGGAGTTCGGTTATAGTCCAGGATGTAGTCCTTGAGCAGCACTCTTTCCTTTTTGGAGCCTCTGTGTAAAATGCAGTTACAGAAATGTGTCCCTCTTACAGTTGTCGTGACTCTTAGACACAAATATCTGTGTTTCCAAAACTAGAATTTGCTGGCATATTTATATAGGATGGCTTATGAGGCAGTATCAGAATGCTGGTGCTCCAGGATGGGGTGGCAGGTTCAGCTGCAATGGTTCAGATCTGCACTGAACTTTCGTATCCAAGCTGCTTTGTTGCTGCGTCATGAGTGGAATAATATAATAGAGGTTCCAGCTCTGAAGCCACTAGACTGAAATCTCCTTGTAGTCCCCTTGCATAGAGCCTAGTGTACAGAAGGCATTCAATAAATATTTTGACTGAATGAATAAATAAGTCAAGCAGAGCAGGGGTTTGCTTGAACAGACAGATCTGTGTTCAATTCCAGCTTTGGATGCCTTGACAGCTAAGGTAGGGAAGGGGAAGGGGGTGAAGGGATTGATCAAAAATAAAAAATGACTCATGGACAAGGACAACAGTGTGGTGATTGTGGAGGGGGCAGGCAGGATAAGGGGACTAAATGGTAATGGAAAAACACAATAAAAAAAGAAATGTAGTTATTGTACAGTAGAAAGAATGTGGGCTTGGCCTCTAATCCAATCCCATTACTTGTGAGCCATGTAGCCTTGAGTCTGGGTTTCCAGATCTACAAAATGAAAACAGTATCTAGCTCATGGATTTGTTCTAAAAATTAGAGATGAGATTAGAACCTGAAAATAGGCACTCCGTAATGGTAACCATGATTATCACCACGTGCTATGTAATGGATAGTTGGCATCATACTATGTCTTGGTTCAGAACAATGAATTCCAAGTTTACACTATGTGTACTTAGGATATGAGCTAGGCAGAGCAAGTAGGGTAGGGGAAAAGAAAAGAGTGACAAGGGATGAGAAACCATTTAAATACACAGTTATGAAAGGAAATCAATAAGAACCTTGTTTTCTCTTCCTGACCTTTCCCAGACCCAATGTAACCAATAACCCCCTTTCAAGGAGACATGCTCTCTGATAAAACTAAGTTTATCCATCCAGATACGAAAAGGCGGTTAGCTCCTGCCAGTCCCCAGTGGTGCCGGGGGAAGCACTGGCAGGTGCTGCCCTACCGCAGCTTGCTGTCCTAGCCAGTCCCACGGCAGCCCGTGCAGCAACTCGCCAGACCCATGGCACTTCCAGTCCACCAGTTGGTGGGATCAATAGGAAATGCGGAGAACTCTAGGTTAGGGGAATGGGAGGCGTGTTTAAGAAATAGAGACTGAGCAGTCCCGCTTTTAGAAGATAGTCTGGTGGCTCTTGGCATATTTATCCTATGGTGTAAATCTAAAATTATTTATTTGATTTTGGTTACATTTTACAAAAAAACATACTGCAATAAACCAACAACTAGCTCAAACACAAAAGTGCACGGTTTAGGAAATTTGAGTACTAACTGTCTATTTCTCGGTGATGAGCACGTACCTTGTATAAAATGTTTCCCAGTTTTTATGACCCTCTGAAGGGGTGTACTGATAGCATGACCATGAAAAACCGGAAGACCAAACTCTGCTAAATAAACATCAGCATCTACTTGATTTAACAGTTATTTTAAGAAAACTTATGTCCAAAGGCTACAATTTACACATGTAAAAGTGGAAACACAGCAGAAAAATGATTGAAATATTTTAGAACAGTCATGTACTCTAAGTGAAAAGCCACACTTCAGAGTGGAGTGTAGGATCACTTGTTATTTAGAGTATGTGACTGTTCCTCTAATATAATTTCAATCATTTTTTTTAAACCTCACCCAAGGATTGTTTTTTTTCATTGCTTTTAGAGAGAGAGGAAGGGACAGAGAGAAACACCAATGTGAGAGAGAAGCATCAATCGGTCCTCTCCTGTACACACCTGGATCGGGGATCGTATGTGCCTGGACCAGGGACTGAACCCACAACCCAGGTATGTGTCTTGACTGGAAATCAAACCTGCAACCCTTCAGTTACAGGATGATGCTCCAACCAACTGAGCCACACCAGCCAGGGCTATTTTCAATCATTTTCAATTCTAAGTTTTCTTGTATATAAAGTGGTAGCTGATAATGTTTTTTTCCTATTAGCAGAACTAAAGCCAGCAGTTTTAATCAGTGTCGTCAGATGTTTCAAATAGAAAATAATTTAACTTAATTCCAGTGCAATTCAATTACTTTAACCCAATTCATGGACTCATAGTTGAGCTTTTGTAAATTCATTCTGTTGAAGGCAAAATACTCCCTTAGAGGTAATAATGCTGATAATTCAGTTTAAAAAAAGTTTCAATATTAACATTAAAATTATTTATTTTTTGTTGTTATAATATAAATACAAATTTTGGTAAAAGCAACATACTTGTTAAATCAGCAATCCTATGGAGTACAAATTTATTTTAAATTGGTTGGGGGTGTCCATATCAATTATAACTGCATTCAAAGAAACTTTTATTTTCTACCTTCACAACAGGAATCATAGTTCTCAAAATTTACACAAAGTAAGAGAACTATACAATTTTTTTATGAAGTCAATGCTAAACTACACGCAAAAATTTGTTTTATGTTTCAGGAAGGTAGACGAAGTATATTTTCTTTATGATCTGTCATCAATGGGATTTTAGAGATTTTGAGCCCTTAATAAGCTGCTTGGTTAATTAATGTTGATTTTTCTTTTGTTGTTGTTTTGTTGTTGTTAATAAGACCCCTAAATTTTGTTCATGAGACCTCTAAAAATAAAATTTGTGTTGTATTTTCTTCAAAATCAATTGGAAACCTTTAATCAAATATTCAACAAGTGAAGCACCAAAGTATTTCAGCTTTTAAAGCTTATACCAAATTGCAATTATTGAAAGCAAAGCTTACACGCAAGAAGACATGGCATTTATCTCTACAAAAGCAAGGGAGGAACTGCACAAATTAAATGATGAAAGCACAACTGGATACAAGATTTGACTTTGAAATTCAATGACTATACCTTGGGATATTTTCTTTTTGTTCACCGATGAATAGCCCAGCATCTGACACAGTACCTGACACGTGGTAGACTCATAGTGGATACTTGTTACGTGAGCAGAGTGAATATATATGATGAGGAGATAATGACAGAAATGTACAAAGGCTGATTGTTAGTGGTCTGCTTGGGACAAGAAGTTCTAAAGCCACAGATGGCTAGAGGGTTCCCAGCAGAGCTGGAGTAGGAGAGGGTACTGTGATAGGGGAGTTTCTAAGCTGTCCTATGAGATTTTGTGGGAGCTTCACACAGGGCTTCTTTCAGAGAAAAGAAAAAGACGTTAATCGTCCAGACAAAGCCTCTGTCTTCTCTCTTCTCCCACATAACGTAGTACCCTGGTTTGTGTCTGGAGCCATTGACACTCAGCCCCACCATGTGAGGTGCCACGGTGAGGTCTTCCAGACTCAATGTAGAGCTTGGACTGCTTCATTAAGCAGGAGGGCTCTCGTCGTCATGGCATTCCACTACAGGGCGGTTACAGACTCTGCACTCACTGAATGGAGTACTACAAGCTAGACACGACCGAGGTTGAGATGGAGCACTTAGCAGTAGACAAAAAAAAATACAGGGAAACAGGACCATCTGGAGCATTGTCTGGCTTGTCATCACCTCCCCACCCTCACCATCGCCATCAAATCCTAGCACAGGGAGTACCTGTTCATTAAGTGAAATAAACTGAGACCCCAGTGGGAAAGACTGAGGAATAGATCATGAGAGTAGATTTAAGTGGCCAAGAGTCCAAGAAAGCCAGGAAATGGCCTAAATTCCAGGTTGCCAGATCTAGGGAGCTTAGCCAAAAAAAAAAACAAAGTAAAAAATGATCTGGTCCAAACACTAGGTTTCCACGTTCAAAACAATAGGGGCTGAGGGACAACAATGTTGGAGCCACGACAGCAGCTAAGGCAGTAGACTGCCAGGGAGAAAAATAAGGAGGGTCAGAGGGCATGGGTAGCAAATAACTTCCAGCTCTCCAGAGCAGAAAGTCTCAAGTGGATGAAGACGTGATCAGAATCAGTGAAAAGGAGGAGAGTAGGATCCCTTAGCAGAGGTGATATACGTTCCAGGTTCCACGCCAGGTCTCATGGAAACAATTCTTTCCTCCTACTTAGTATTGCAAAGGGACTCAGAAGTAAGACCTGCCTTGCCAGGAATCAAAGCCTGGCATGAATACATGGGGAGTAGAATGGGAATCTTGAGGGATATTTCCTCGGGTATCAGTCTCCAGACAGCGGATGAGGAAGCCAGGCCAGGCTATTGCTCCACATGAAAAGTGATAATGACTGGATGACCTGTGGATGCTTGAGGAGTGGCAACCTGGGAGGTGTGGGATTTGAGCTGGACAGGCAAAGCACGGGCTGAAAAACAAAGACTGAGATATGGCACAATCCTGGGAAGGCCAGATACAGAGAAGGGCAGGCTCTCCTCGTGGCACCAGAATTACTGCAGTAGTATGGCAGCTGTTAAACCCCAGCAGGATGAATTTAGCAATCAGCATCAGGTTATCAGGGTCAGAACAGGTGGGAGGTTGGGGATGGACACTGACACAGGAGCCAGAGGAAAAGGTAAAGCAAAGATCCATCGTCCTGGACAGAAAGCCAGTCAGGTCAGGACTTAGATATGATTCTGGGAACAAATGCTGAGATTTGGAGGAAATTTCATCTTTTTACTAGCACCTCTTACCCACTATCTACAGGATAGGACTGAGCTTGCTCCATGGCTCGGACTAAGTCTACAGGTGAGCTGAGTTGTCAAATCATGGGAGCCTACTAGCAAGTGTCTACTATGTCTAGCCTACTATGTCTAGAGTTACTTACCTTTAGTCTCATTTCCTATGGCAAATCCTCTCTCCACCTCCCCTCTTAGGTCCCCTCCCTCCCCCTCTGTGATCCTCATACTACCCTGTGTGAACATGCATCATACTTTATTATAGGTTAATATCGCTCTTCCTCTTCCCATTAGAGTGAAGCCATGTCTCTATTTGTACATCACGAAACCCTAGTGGTTAACCTACATCTGGTACACAGTAATAACTAAATGAATAATTTTTATTGAATGAATGGGTGAGTAAAGGAGAGAGTGAATAAGGCAGGGAATAGCAAAAGATGGGGGCAAAAAGGGAGATTGGGGCCAGATCATATAGTATCTACAAGCCATGTTGTGGAGGAAAGACTGACCCTAAAAGAAGTGAAGAACCACTAATGGATTTTAAGTATTTTCTCAAGTGACTCCCTATACTCAAAGGCCATTGACTTCTAAGGGGGCAGTGGCTATGCTCATTAGGTTATCTCCTCACAAAGTAACCAGTTAAAATGCTGCTTCACAGGAGAGGGCCTGACATTTTGGTCTTCATCTCATGAAAGACAGTGTCTAAGTCAATTTCCCAGTGCCGACCATCTGCCTGAGAACAGCGCCGTTCCCCTTCCACACCACTGACCGCCACAGTTAAACAGTGATGTGAAAGAGCTCTCATACTTCAGTGGACTTGCTGATCGTAGAAACTCTGACTTCGTGTATTTCACAGCCTCCCAGTTTTCAGGGTTATTATGCTAATTAAAATAATAAAATGGACTCAGTAAAGAGCTTTTGGTCATTGAAAAGAGTAAATGAACTTTGCAAGTCATCCACCAGCTTCCTGAAATTTGGGAACCAGAAGTATAGGACTAAAACCTTTTTATTTTCTTCCAGTAAGAAAATCGTTGAGAGATTTTCTTTGTAGTCTACCTGGGAGGTCTATAAACCCTTTACACTAACGCAGCTATACACTTTTATAGCGAGATGGGACTTCAGGGATCATCTAGTCCAGTGTCTTTCATTTTTTCATTTTTTCAAAAGTGCTTTCTTCAGGAGAAAGCAAGCAGAGAAGCACAATATATACAAATGAAACAAACAGATAAACAGAATTCAGATGATAAGAAACAGGGTAAAGAAGGGTTGGGCTTGATCTGGTTCAACCTTTTCATTTTACAAATGAAGCTGAGAAAAGGAAATGATCGGTCTGAAACCACACTGGTGGTTAGAGGGAGAGAGAGCTGGGAACTGCTCTTCCAATTATATTCGTTTTGTTCATTCATCAAACAATTATTTATCAAGCGTGGTTCTTGATGCTGAGGATAAATTAGTATAAACAGCAAAGTTTCTGTTTTTATGGGAGGGAACAAATAGACAGATACATATAATATGTCAGGCAGTGATAAATGCAATGAAGAAAAAACACCTAAGGGAAGAGAAAGTAAAGGAGGGGTTGACAAGTTTGTTGTACAAGGTGGTCAAGGAAGACCTTTCTGATGAGGTAATATCTAAATAAAGTGAAGGGGTTGGGGGAGAGTTTTGCAGGCAAAGGGAATAGCAATGCTAGTAATGCGTCCCTGCATCTTCTGCTCCTCCAGGATAGAGCACCTACTAGGGGCGGGCCAGGAACTGCATTAGTCCCTTCACATGCATGAAGGCTTGGAGTGTTCATGAGAATGCAGATTTCAGAGGCAAACAGACCCGGCTTAGGATCCTGGTTTTGCCAGGCAATTGCCTTATCTTCTTTTACCTTCAATTTTCTGATTTTTTAAAAATGGAAATGATATTATTTTCCTTGCAGATTTGTTCAAAAAATCTAATAAGAAAATAAATATAAAGTTCCTGACCTATACCGGTCCTCTACAATGTATTATATACTTCACTTTATTTGGCTAAAGGATTCTTGTTGTAGTGGGCATTGTTTAATTTTGCCTGCTCAGCTCTATGTCTTCTTCCCAAGTGCAAACTTTTCTAAACTCAAATGAGTCCTTACTCATTGAGTAGAGTTTAATGGAGTCACAAGGAAAGGCCTTGCTGTCCCATGCCAAAGCCCATAACCCTATCTGGGCTGATCAGATATGACTTCTGTGGAATCTGTGTCTTGAGTAGAGAGGAAATAATGAAAGACCTTGTGTTGCTACATGGCCTGACCAGACCGTTCTACTCCAAGGTCACTTTTGTGGCTTCCTCTCACTGGTGCCAAAACTCTTCATTTCTTGGTCACCCTCAAGTCCAGGTCTCTCTCTACCTCCCATTAATTCCATGAGTCCCCAATATCCTTCAAATGCATTTCCTTTTGCCCAAGTTAAACAGAATAGATTTCTATTTTTAGTAACTGAAGAAACAGTATCTCATACACTTATACATAATCAATTTACCTGGAGACAATGAAAACACCACCAAACTAGGCTATATTTGCCTTCTACAAGGGGACTAAATGGTAATGGAGAAAATACAATAAAATTTAAAATAATACATAAAAGAAGAAAAAAACTTGAAATATATATATGGTCTTTGCCAACTCATTTAACTCTCTGAGAAGCAACTTCTCCAACTAAAAAACAAGAAGATTAAATTAAAAACAAAACAATATTAAACTAGCTTATCCTCAAAGGATCTTTATGAAAATGACATTCTAGGATTCCAAAGTCTATGAGGTTATGACTCTAAGAATTTCATTATAATGTTATCAGTTTTGTAAGATATCTTTAAAGCTTTAACCAGAGGCCAAACAAGAGAACTTTTTCAGATTATTTGATAGCCTCAAATCCTACTGTGTAAGCACCTGCCTATTTTACCTCTGTGTAGGGGTAGCTCAGACATTCAACTGCTTCTTGGGTTGAATAAGAAATAAAAGTGTAGTACGGGAGATGTAGTGGGTTCACCGAAAGCTGGCACAGCTAGTCAGGGCTTGAATTCCAGAGGCTAACACTAACACAGAACACTGCTCCACTGAGTAATGTGGACGATCATAGGAGACGGTGGGTGGGTGGGGGAGGGTCGGGGAGGGGGGTGACCAGGGGAAGATTCCTGAAGACGGTGGCTTCAAACTGAATCTTGACAGTGGGTTAAAATGCAGTTTCTTGGAGGAAAGATTTCTCAGACGGATGGAGTATATCTGACAAAGACTAGAGATGAGGGCACACAAGATATATTCAAGGTCACTGAAGCACAGGTTTTCTGTGGGAATCATTGGTGAGGAGTTTGAAGAGGAGATGGTACTCAGTTATAGGGAACGAGGTGAGCTACTAAGGAATATTATCAATCAAATGTATCATACATTTGTTCTACGTTTCTCTAAGTAACTTTTCCTACATTGCATCTGCACCCTCTGCCTTGACTATCGAGGTGCCGAGGGAGGGAGAAGACTCAGGTAGTGTCATCAGAAGCCACCTGGTGGACTTCAGAGCAGTGTCAGCTAAAACGGGAGAAATGGGTGCATTTCTTTTCCAGGCAGGGCTATGGAACAGCAGCCAGCTTCGTATCCAAAACTCTCATGACTAACCCAATCCTTTCTGGGAGAGTTCTAGCGGGAATCTTGAGCTAGGTCTGATATGGGGGAGGGGGTGGGACAGCGGTGGTATGAAAAGAGGAGGGCTGGGACAGTAGAGTGGAAAGGGAGGCTAGGCATTTCTTCCTAAGCTGGTTTTCTGTCTTGAAGCCTAAGACTGAGGAAGTGTTCTGCAAGCTGACAAGTTATTGCAATAAGGTTAAAAAGAAGTAAAAAAAAAAAATCCCTTAAGGTGAAAACAGAGGTGATGGGATCAAGAGGCAAAAGGAAAGAGAGAGGCCTTAATGGAAGATTTATTAGAGAGCATGGCTTGCACCAGTCCCAGAGGCAGGAATGACTTGGAAAATAAATTCAGCAATGGTTCCTGTCCTTTTGGGCTGAGACCTTATAAAATGTGTTATTTCTCAAAAATGAGTCCCAGTCCACCCCCAGGCTTCTCACTTGCCAAAGACGGATTCCCAGCTTTGTGAATGGGTATTTGAAATAAGAATAGAAGGAGTGGTGGTTTTCCACTCCTTCTTTTCCTGGCTTAGTCAGGTTTTTCTGTTTTGTTTTGTTTTTCAGAAATTGCATCTGTAGTTACTTGAAAATCAGTCCGGATGTAGCTGTATCAGTGTCCATTTCAGTGGGAGCAGTAAACATCTCAGCTGAGCAAAAGTGCGTTTCTGTGCCCAAATGCAGGCTGCGTTTGTGTGCCCAGAAGCCCACAGACCCAGCCTGCAGAAAAGAACTGCTTCCCTGCCTATGAGGTTCATATGCCCCACCTGGCTACTTCCAATTTCAGAATTGGTTAATTCTCAATTTTCTTAGAAAAAGACTTAGTAAAAGCAAACCTCAAGCACACATTCAGTACCTTCTCTGAGTGAACATTTTTCTAAGAAATGTACAGATAACTAAGATATAACCCTGTTTTTCTACACCAAGAAATTCAGTCTTGCAAGAAATACAGACATCCTGCCAACAATAAAAGGTGTTCTGAGTGCTGTGTTTACAGGTGTGTGTGTGTGTGATGGGACCACGGAGAAATCATGCGTGACATGACATGGCGGGTCATCCAGACGCATATGAGCTGGGCCTGGATAGATGGATGGTTAAGAGCTGAACAAGGGATGAAGGGATGATGAAAAACTTTCTCAGCAGAGGAAGACGGAGTTGGATTTTTTATAATGTTTAAGGGAACAGGTTTTTGTTGTTTCTTTTTTGTTTTTTTTTCCATTTAATAAATTTTAAATTTATTTTTCAATTACACTTGACATACACTATTATATTAGTTTCAGGTGTACAACATAGTGAGTAGACGTTTATATACCTTATCAAGTGATCACCCCAATAGTTTGGTACCCATCTGACACCAAAGTTATTACAATATTATTGATTATATTTCCTATGCTGTACTTAACATCCCTGTGACTGTTTGTATAAGTGTCAATTTCTACTTCTGAATCCCTTTCTCCCCAAAGTCCTCTCCCATCTGGCTATCATCAATTTGTTCTCTGTATCTATGAGTTTGTTTCTGTTTTGCTTGTTCGTTTATTTTATTTAGATCCCACATATAAGTGGAATCATATGATATTTGTCTTTGTCTTTCACTGACCATAATACCCTCTAGGTCCATCCATGTTGTTGCAAATGGATAGATTTTACTCTTTTTTGGGCTGAGTAACATTCCATTGTATATATGTACCACTTTTTCTGCAATCCTCCATCAAGGTTGCTTTTGCATCTTATATACTGTAAATAATGTTGAAATAAACATAGGCATGCAAATATATTTTCACATTAGTGTTTTGGACTCCTTCAGAGAATGCCCAGAAGCAGATTTGCTGGATCATAAGATAGTTCCATTTTTAATTTCTTGAGGCGCCTCCATACTTTTTTCCATAGTGGCTGCAGCGATTTACATTCCCATCAACAGTGCACAAGGTCCCATTTTCTCCACATCCTCATCAACACTTGTTATTTGTTGATTTATTGATAATAGCTATTCTGATCGGTGTGAGATGATATTGGTTTTGATTTGCATTTCACAGATGATTAGTAATGTTGAGGATCTTTTTATGTGTCTGTTAGCCATTTGTATGTCCTCTTTGGAGAACTATCTATTCATGTCCTCTGCTACTTTTTAATCAAAATTTTTTGATGTTGAACTGTATGAGTTCTATATGTTTTAGATATTAATCCCTTACTAGATATATAATTTGCAAATATCTTCTTCCATTCAGTAGGTTGTCTTTTTGTTTTGTTGATGGTGTCCTCTGTGATGTAAAAGATTTTTAGTTTGATGTATTTAATGTTAGATCTTTACACACACATGCTTAAAAACTTCTACTGCATGTAAATAAAAAAGGTTAAGCTCATCACCACAATGTCACCTCCATCTACTTTATTTGGCACTACTTTCTTTCTTTCCTCCTCTGCTCTAGCCCCACGAACCTTCTTTCTGTTCTTCAAATGCATCATGTTGATTCCTATCACAAGGCCTTTTCATTTGCTGTTCCCTCTCTCTCGAATGCTCATCCCTCAACTCCTTATGTTTTGGATCTTATTCCAGATGATAACCCTGTAAGAAGTGTTTCTGGACCAGTTAATTTAGATTAGACCCCTAACTGCAGTCACTCTCTTTCATTCCCCTATTTTATTTTCTTTATAGCACATTCCACAATCTGAAATTTTGTTTCCTTCCACTAGACTGTAAGCTCCTTGACAGTAAACTCTGTGTCTATATCTACCTCTTCACTGTCTATACATTCCTGGCACAATAACTGAATAGATGATTCAACGGTGATAAGAACCTTGCATTGGGTAAGCAGTCACCCAATAAAGGCAGGTATTAGCTATAAAGGTAGATAAGACTAAGAACAGTATTATTATAATAGTAATATTGATCAATTAGTGAGCATTTTCTGTGTGCTGGGCTGATGTTAAGCCTACTACCTTGTTTTATCTTACAGTAATCTTGGGATATAAAAACTATTAGCCAACTTTTAAAGATAACGTATTTGAGGTAATAGAGAGTTCAGTAATACTTCAATTTTATATTGCTCCTGAATACAAGAATTAGAATTTAAACCCATTCTGTCTGACTCCAAAAATCAACATTTGTCAATTAAATGAAAATGGGTGATTGAACTACAGTTTCCCTCCAGACTCTTCAGCACCTTGCCAACTCAGACATCTGCTGCAGATGAATGACCGTACGTGAGTATATCATTACAGGAGAAGGAATGCCTCTCGGGGCGAACTGAGGGGACAAGGCCAACCTGGTGGTAAATCACAGATCTTGCCCTCTGATAGCCACAGATTCTCTCTGTACTTAAACTTTATGTCCACTTGCCCTGGATAAAACACTGGGTCAATATATCCACCTCTACATTAAAAATCTAGAAATATTGGGGAAAAAATCTATTCGCTTTAGAGCAAATACTTGGATAGAAAAAGATTGATCTAGTAAATTTCCTGGACCTTTGATCTCATGATGGCCAAAAATGACAATTTGTGTGTGTGCATGTGTGTGTGTTTATAGTTTTAGGTCCAAAATAAATTTGAAGTGACTTATAGAAATATATATAAATATAAATAATAAGCAAGAGGAAATTAAGACAAGAAGTCATGGGCAGGAACATGAAATAAAGTTTGAAGTAAGATAGTATAAGCAAATCCGCACCATAAAGTCCTGTGCATTCCTTAGAAGTAGGCTTTAAATTTGAGCTTCCTAGTAGCCATAACAAACAAGGAACAAGTTCAAATAGTTCATAAAATTAAAAAATAATACAGTTGGATGGGGCAAAAATAAACCAGTTACTCACAATTTTTCCTGATCATGAAACTTGACAAATATTTATCATGCTTTCATAAGTGTTTTCTAATTTCCTTTAGAGTAAATTCATTATGCAAGTTCACAAAACTACTTTTATGGAGTCCCTCAAAGTAAGCCTGATGCGGACACCGGCCCACAGTGTACACAGCCTTGTGGCTGAGACGAGACAAATTCACACAGACTACCAAGTCCTGTGGAGGAAAAGGGACAGCACAGTCACTCTCTCAAGAGGAAAGCACCCCGACCCTTGCCTTGACAGGCTTTTAGTGCTTTTCTGGGCACATTACATTGAGGATGGTCCTCATTTACTATGCATAGGTTCACTTCAGGTGGTTACATTTGATAGAAAACAAAGGAGAGGATGTTGCTAATTACATAAAAAAAGAAGGATATTTGCAAATGTAAAGGGAAAAGCGGTTGAACTGGTTACACTCTTCCTTGGAAGGTTTAGTATAGATTTTAGGAAGTTACTTTAAAGACATGCAGTGAACAGTTTGCTGCCTCAATTTAGGGTGAGGGAGTTTTAGCTAAAAGCAAGTCTCAGAGAAGCTTAGGTACAATGCAGGCCTGATTCCCCACGGGAGAACCCATCTGTGGGCATGGGTCCTGTGTGCTGGACCTCGCTTTCCACTGGCCTTTCGGAATGGGAGCTGGGCCCACACCATGCAGAATGGTTTCCTATACAAGCCAAAGGGCATTTCTACCAAAACCATGCTATGAAACATGAAGATAATGGAGTCCAGTTATGCAGCTCTCACATTTTCTAGTATGATTGAAGGACAGGGAAACTAATGAACTGTGTATCACTGAGCAGGTTTCCATTAATGTCATTTCTTGCAACTAGACTTTTATTTAGAATAAGACAGCAAAAAATTTGAGGTTCCACTTTGTGTCAAATCCCTGGAATATAGATATTCCACTCTGGTAATTAAATGCATAATCTTTTATTATTACAGTCAACTAAGCAGAGGATAATATGATATGCAATTTTGAAAATTAAAACAAAACTATGTACCAGAGTAGATGGCCAAGGGAAAAAGATGTAAATAGGGCCAACGTTAATCATGGAAAAATATACCAAGATCTAACCTAATATACTGACAACTGACATAAAATTGTGGACTTTATAGCTTTCAATTTTAAATAAGTCAATATATTTATTATTTCCTCTTTTAATAGGAATCAAATTTTTACTGGAATTGTTGGCTATTGTGTTAAGCACCTTAAGAGCTTCCTTACACTTCAAAGAGACAAACTCTTGGGAACAACTGTACGTTCACTAGGAAGTGCATTTGACCTAAGCTATAAAATGCCTCTTTCAGAAAAGGGAGTCTAGAAAAGTTCCCTGTTCAGTGCTTGTGTTTTAATAAATAAAAAGTAGCTGCAATGAAGAGAAAGCAGCATATGGGATAAAAACCCTAGAAGTAAATTGTCTGCAAAGTGTTGCGGTAATCCCCCTGGCATGTGCTTCCTAGAGAATGATAGGATGTTTGTCAACACACGTAGAACAAATGATAGGATAAAACTCCCATATATAATTCATCTCTCTATCAAGTTAAATACACAAATACCTCAATTATGGGTTGGCACAGACTACATATTTAAAAGCTTCCCACAGTGCTCCAGGTTCTCATTGCTGCCATTCCAGACAATGCCAGGAAACAAGTATTTCCCTCATTTAGAGTCACCGGCAAGCACCCCTTTTCCTTGGTCAACAAGCACCATTATTTTATCCTGGCTGCTAGTGCTCTCCTTGACCAGAAGCAATTAGAGAAAGACTCTAAGCTAGAGGGAATGCACCCAATTACACCATAGGTGAGACTTCTTTGTAAGTTAGGTGTAGGATTCCATTGTCCCCATTCCCTGAACAGATTTTTCTTTCTTTCTTTTTTTAACATTTTTTTTATTGTTGTTCGAGTACAGCTTTCTGCCTTTTCCCCCCACCCCTCCCCACCACCCCACCCCTCCCTACCTCCTTCCCATGTTTCCACCACTCCTTGTTATTGCCCATGTGTCCTTTATAATTGTTCCTGTAAACCCTTCACCCTTTTCTCCCATTACCCCCTCCCCTCTCCCCTCTGGTCAATGTCATCCTGTTCTCAATTGCAGTGTCTTTGGTTATATTTTGCTTGCTTGTTTGTTTTGTTGATTATGTTCCTGTTAAAGGTGAGATCATATGGTATTCGTCTTTCCCTGCCCGGCTTACTTCACTTAGCATGTGCTCTCCAGTTCCATCCATGCTGTCACAAAGGGTCAGAGCTCTGAAGAGATTTTTTTTACCATAACATCTATGTCACTTCAAATGAACTTGTGTGTGTGTGTTCCTTTCTTAGATATAAAATACTTGAGATCAGAGAGCTTTCCTTATTTGTCTTCGTATACCCAGACCTCTCACATACGGGACACCTAAAAATTGGCAACAAATGAATAAACACTAAAAGAATAAATACTAAAAATGATTTAATAAAAATATTTAATATTTGAGTGTTTAACACCATCACCTCACTGATTGCTGTGCTGTAGCTTACTGAACATGTATGATTTAAATCATCAAAGGTACACCAAGAGTACACCCACACAATGTATTCTGTGAGATTTTTACACATAACTTCTCATTTGAAATCCATTTCTACTTATAAAACTGAATGTCATACAAATATTTTAAAATCATAGTTACTATATAAACCCAGATGAAACTTCAGACTAAAACTGTGTTGAGTCCTCCACATAGATTTGCAAAACAATGGCGAAAATCAGCCAAGAGTCGGATGATGACTTATTAATTCGATAATTTCCGAATCACTTCTTTGACCAAGCTGTTCTTTCAAAGTCAATTTCTTTCTTTTAAGATTTTCTTTAAGAAGTACACATTAAATACAATGAAGGCATAATTTATGCAAATAAACAGCAACTAAGGATATATCAGTTATAAAAATAGAGTCCCTCTCTGCATCAAATGAGATATTGTAAAGAACTGAAGAAGCAATCATTTTGCTTCCAATTTATTAATTCTCAAAGATGACCAAGAGGAGGAAAAAGGAGGAGAGGAGGAAGGGGAAAGTAGTGAGTTTTAAATATTAATAAGTATGATCATTTTAATAATAATGGCTAACATTTATTAAGGGCTCACTATGTAACAGGCACTGTTACATTTCATTCATTATTATTATGTCCTTTTTTTAAAATTAAATTTTATTTTTTACACTGTCAAATCAGTTGCTTTAATCTACTCTTTTCCCAACAAACCATTATTTTTTATTGTTACTCTATTAGAGTTGTCCCAATTTTTCCCCCTTTGCCCTCCTCTACCCATCCAAACCCCACTCCTACAGTCAATTTCCACACTGTTGTCCATGTCCATGGGTCATTCATATATGTCCTTAGACTAGTCCCTTCCCCTTTTTTTGCACCATTACCCCCTATCCCCTTCTGGTCTCTGTCAGTCTGTTCCATGTTTCCATGCTTGTGGTTCTATTTTGTTCATTAGTTAATTTTGTTCATTAGAATCCTCCTGTAGGTGATTCTTAACTTCAATGTCTCTGGTTATATTTTGTTTGCTTTTTTCTTTTGTTGATTATGTTCCAGTTAAAGGTGAGATCATATGGTATTTGTCCCTCACCGCCTGGCTTATTTCACTTAGCATAATGCTCTCCAGTTTCATCCATGCTGTTGCAAAAGGTATGAGCTCCTTCTTTCTCTCTGCTGCATAGAGTTCCATTGTGTAAATGTACCATAGTTTTTTGATCCACTCATTTGCTGATGGGCACTTAGGTTGCCTCCAGTACTTGGCTATTGTAAATTGTGCTGCTATGAACATTGGGGTGCAATGTTCATAGCAGCACAATTTACAATAGCCAAACAATAACCAGAGGGGAGTGGGGAGGGGACAGTGGGGAGAGGGTATTACAGGAACTAGTATAAAGGACACATGGACAAAATCAAGGGGGAGTGTGGAGACGGGGGAGGGAGGTGGGTTCAGCTGGGGTGGGATGGAGGGATGGGGAGAAAATGCAGACAACTGTAATTGAATAACAATAAAATTTTTTTTAAATCCTCCTATAGATGAGATCATATAGTATTTGTCTTTCACCTCCTGGCTTATTTCACTCAGCATGATATTCTCCAGTTCCATCCATGCTGTTGCAAAAGGTAGGAGTTCTTTCTTTCTTATGCTGTGTAGTATTCCATTGTGTAAATGTGGCACAGATTTTTGATCCACTTATTTATTAATGGGCACTTAGGCTGTTTCCAGCACTTGGATATTGTAAATAGTGCTGCTATGAACATAGGGGTGCATAAGTTCTTTTGAATTGGTGATTTGGGAGTCTTAGCCTATATTCCCAGCAGCAGAATCACTGGGTCAAAACACAGCTTCATTTTTAGTTTTCTGAGGAAATTCCATACTGTTTTCCACAGTGGCTGCACCAGTCTTGCATTCCTACCAACAATGCACTAGGGTTTCTTTTTCTCCACATCCTTGCCAGCACTTTTTTTTACTGATTTGTTTATGATGGCCATTCTGTCTGGTGTGATTTTATTTGCATCTCTCTAATGGCTAGCGATATTGAGCATCTTTCCATATCTATGGGTCATCTGTATGTCTTCCTTGGTAAAGTGTATATTCAGGTCCTTTGCCCATTTTTTAACTGGATTGTTTGAGTTCTTAGTCTTGAGTGATATGAGTTCTTTATATACGTTGGAGATCAAACCCTTATCTGATGTATCATTGGAAAATATGTTCTCCTATATGGTAGATTCCCTTCTCATTTTGATAATGGTTTCTTTAGCCATGTAGAAGCTTTTTAATTTGATGTAGTCCCATTTGCCTATTTTTTCCTTTATTTCCCTTGCCATAGAACATATATTGGCAAAACTCTTCCTATGTGGGATATCTGAGATTTTCCTGCCTATGTTTTCCTCTAGGACTTCTATGGTGTCACTTCTTTTATTCATTTTGAGCTTATTCTGGTGTATGGTATAAGTTGGTGGTCTAGTTTTTGTTTTGTTGTATGCACCCAGTCCAGGTCTCCCAACACCATTTATTGAAGAGACTAATTTTACTCTATTGTATGCTCATGTCCCCTTTGTCAAATATTAATTGACCATTGAGACATGGCTTTATTTCTGAGGTCTCTATTCTGTCCCATTGATCTATATGTCTGTCCTTATGACAGTGCCAGACTATTTTGATTAGAGTGACCTTGTAGTATAGTTCGATATCAGGTATTGTGATCCCTCCCACTTTGTTCTTTTTTTCTCAAAATTACTGATGCTGTTTGAGGCTAGTTTTTTTTGACTCTATATACATTTTTGAAATATTTCTTCTCAATTTGTGCAAAATGACATTGGTATTTTAATAGGAGTTACATTGACTCTATAGATTCCTTTGGGTAGTATGAACATTTTAATGATGTTAATTCTTCCAATCCATGAACATGATATATGCTTCATTTATTTGTATCTTCCTAAATTTCTTTCTTCAGTGTTCTATAGTTTTCCGAGTACAGGTCTGTTACCTCCTTGGTTAAATTTATTCCTAGGTACTTTATTTTTCTTTTTGCTATAGTAAATGGAATCTTTCCCTAGTTTCTGTTTATGACATTTCATTGTTGGTATACAAAAATGTTAATGATTTCCGATTTATTTTCCTGCTATGCTGACAAATTCACTTAATAGTGAATTCACTTAATAGGTTGAGTAGTTTTTGGTGGAGTCTGAGGATAATGTACATTAGTACATTATCATTTTGTCTGCAAATAATGACAGTTTTCCTTCCTCCTTTCCCATTTGGATGCCTTTTATTTCTTTTTCTTATCTGATTGCTGTGGCTAGAATTTCCAATACTATGTTGAATAAAGTGGTGAAAGTAGACATCCTTGTCTTGTTCCTAATCTTAGTGGGAAAGCTTTTAGATTTTGCCATTCAGTATGATGTTGGTTGTAGGTTTCTCATATATGACCTTTATTATGTTGAGGCATGCTCCCTCTACTCCCACTTTGCTGAGTGTTTTTATCATAAATGGGTACTGGACATTATCGAGTGCTTTTTCAGCATCTAATGATATCATCATGTGATTTTTGTCTTTCTTTTTATTTATGTGGTGTATTACATTTATTGATTTGTGAATATTGTACCATGCTTGCATCCCTGGGATGAATCCCACTTGATTGTGGCATATGATTTTTAAAAATATATTGCAGAATCCAGATTGCCAATATTTTGTTGAGGATTTTAGTATCTATGTTCATCAGAGATATTGGCCTGTA
Source organism: Desmodus rotundus (assembly GCF_022682495.2). Taxonomy (NCBI): domain Eukaryota; kingdom Metazoa; phylum Chordata; class Mammalia; order Chiroptera; family Phyllostomidae; genus Desmodus; species Desmodus rotundus. Next base: position 32,702,527 of record NC_071389.1, read on the forward strand.
GTTTTCTTTCTTTGTTAAATCTTTACCTGGTTTTGGAATTAGGATAATACTGGCCTAGTTAAAAGAGTTTGAGAGTCTTCCCTTTTCTTGAATGTATTTGGAATAGTTTGAGAAGGATAGGAGTTAGTTCTTTAAACGTTTGGTAAAATTCACCTGTCCAGGTGAATTGGTCCAGGGTTTTTGGTGCTGGAAATTTTTTTATTTCTGCTTCAATTTCACTAGTTGTTATCAGTCAGGCTTTCTCCTTCTTGATTCAGTTTTGGAGGACTGTATGTTTCTAGAAATTTGTCCATTTAACCCAGGTTTTCTAATTTTTTGGTATATAGTTTTTCATAGTAATTTCCTACAATACTTTGTATTTCTGTGGTATCAGTTGTAAATTCTCCTTTTTCATTTCTGATTTTATTTAATTGGGTCCTTTCTCTTTTTTTCTTGATGAGTCTGGTTAAAGGTTTGTCAATTTTGTTTATCTTTTCAAATAACAAACTCATGGATTTATTGATCCTTTGAATTGTTCTTTTAGTCCCTATGTCTTTTAATTCTGCTCTGATCATGATTTCCTTCCTTCTACTCACTCTGGGCTTTGTTTGTTATTGTTCCTCTAGATCTTGTAGATGTAGGGTTAGGTTGTTTATCTGAGATTTTTCTATCTTATTGAGGTAGGCCTGTAATGCTATAAACTTCCCTCTCAGGATGGCTTTTGTTGTGTCCCATAGGTTTTGGGTTGTTCTGTGTTCATTTTTCCTTGTTTCCTGACACTTTTTGATTTCTTCCTTGATCTCATTTTTGACCCATTCATTATTTAATAACATGTTACTCAGTCTCCATGTATTTGAATGATTGAGTTTTTTCCTTGAGGTTGGTTTCTAGTTTCAACCCGTAGTGACCTGAGCACATACTTGCTATGATTTCAATTTTCTTGAATTTGTTGAGGCTTGTTTTGTGTCCTACTATGTGGTCTATCTTTGAAAATTTTTCATGTGCATTTGAAAAGAATGTATATTTTGTTTCTTTAGGGTGAAAGGTTCTGTATATATCCATTAATTCCATTTAATATAGCATGTTGTTCAGTGCCACATATTCTTGTTGATTCTTTGTTTGGAAGGCCTATCCATTGACACTGGGGTGTTAAAATCCCCTATGATGACTGTGTTGCTGTTGATATCTTTCTTGAAGTCCTCAAAGACTTTCCTTATATATTTAGGTGCTCCTACATTGGTTGCATGTATGTTTACAAGGGTTATATTCTCTTGTTGAACTACTCGCTTAGGTATTATGTAGTGACCTTCTTTGTCTCTTTTTATGGCCTTTGTTTTGAAGTCTATTATATCTGATATAAGTATCGCTACCCTAGCTTTCCTTTCCTGTCTGTTTGCTTGGAATATTTTTTTTCCCATCCCTTCATTTTCAGCCTGTGTAGATCTTTTGTTATGAAGTGGGTCTCTTGTAGTAGCATATATGCAGGTTGTGTTTTCTTATCCATTCAGCTACCCTATCTCTTTTGAATGGAACATTTAATGCATTTACATTTAAGGTTATTATTGATAAATATTCATTACCATTTTTTCTATACCTGTGTTTCTCTCTCTCTCTCACCTCCTCTCTGTCCCCCTCCCCCTCTCTCTCCCTACCTCTCTCTCTCTATTTCTTCTCCTTCTTGTAGAAATCCCTTTAGCATCTCTTGCAGTGCTGGCTTTGTCAATATGTACCCATTTAGCCTTCTTATGTCTGGGAAACTCTTTATTTTGTCTTTCATTTTAAATGAGAGCCTTGCTGGATAGAGTAGTTGTGGTTGCAGGTCCTTGCTTTTCATTACTTGGAATATTTTGTGCCAATCCCTTCTGGTCTGTAGTGTTTATGTTGAGAAATCAGCTAATAGCCTTATCAGTGCTCCCTTGTATGTTACTAGCTGTTTCTCCTTTATTGCCTTTAAGATTCTCTTCAAATTTTTAAGATCGTCTTCAAATTTTGCATTTTAATTATGATGTGTCTTGGAGTGGGCCTGTTTGGGTTCACCTTGATTGGGACCCTCTGTGCTTCCTGAACATGCATGACTTTTTTCCTCACCAAATTAGGGAAGCTTTCTATCATTACTTTTTTTTTCAAACAGGTTTTCTATCCCTTGCTCCTTTCCTTCTCCTTCTGATACTCGTATGATGCAAATGTTGTTACATTTCACATTGTCCTGAAGCTTCCTTAAACTATCCTTATTCTTTCTGAGTACTTTTTTGTTTTGTTGCTCTGACTGGGTATTTTTTTCTACCTTGTCTTCCAACTTGATGATTTAGTTATCTGCTTCATCTAGTCTGCTTTTAATTCCTTCTAGTGTATTCTTCATTTCAGATATTGCATTCTTCATTTCTTCATGGTTCTTATTCATAGTTTCTATGTCCTTTTTCATGCTGCCATAGTTCCCACTAAGTTCCTTATAGCTCCCATAAAGTTCCTTGTAGTTCTTACTGAGTTCCTTGAACATTCTTATAACTATTATTTTGAGTTCTATGTTTGATAGATTGCTTGCCTCAATTTAATTTAGCTCTTTTCCCAGGGATTCCTCTTTTCCTTTCAATTGGGGGTTATTTCTTTGTCTCTCCATTTTAGCTGACTCTTTTTGTTTGTTTCTGTGTCTCAGATTGTTCTGCTTTGACTGCCTGTCTTCATGGTCTGGCCTTCTGTGGTAGGATTTCTGTGGGACTCAGTGGTGCAATCTCTTTGATCTGCTAATCTGTATGTGCTAGGGATGCCCTTTATTCAGTTTATGTAGGCTCTCTTGTTGTACTTGGGCTTTGATTATTGATCACTCATTCATTGGTGGGTTCTCCCCTCCAGCTGGTTGCTGGGGGTCACAACCACCACCATATCTATTATGTGCCTGTTGTGAAGCATCTTCTATATTCCTTGGCTCAAAACTTCATATCAGCTAAGATTCCATTGATTTTTCAGGGTTTTTGTTTTTTTTTTTTCTTTAAGAAATCAGCCAGCAATCTCTGTTGGGGGCAAGAGCAAGTGGACTTAGTTTCCACTTACTTGGCCACCATTTCCACTCAACATGTCCTTTTTAAGAATAAGGAACAGGTTTGAAGAGATTCTCATGACCTTCAGAATCAGTTATATCCTGAAGTATATAACTCCAAGCCTAGGCTGGTAACCTACGCTTCACTACCTCCTGACCAGGACTCTGCATCATGTGCTAAGGAAATAGCTAAATACAAATGGTAATGGTCCTGTCTCACCAGGTCCTCATACAATAATATCATGAGAGAGAAACAACAGATTCTGTTCCTGCTCTACACTCTGATCCATTCCCGGAGCTTTTAAATCTAGTTAGAAACTGCTAACTCTCAAATTTGTATCTGATGCCCTACCTTTCCCCTGAGCTTCAGCATATATTTAATTGTCTACAAGACATCTTTATTTGGATATCTAATGGCATATCAAATCTAACATGTCTGAGACAGAATTTTTGATTTTTTTCCCTTCACTTGCACTAACCATTCTTTGAGGCTAAAAACCTAGCAGTTATTCTTGGCTCCCCTCTTTCTATAATACCTCACATTAAATCCACAGGCACATTCTTTGAATGCTATCTGAGAAATATATTCAGTAATCCACCTCTAGTACCTAAGCCATTCCATCTCTTCCCTAGACCACTGCAGTTGCCTTCTTACTCCTCTCCCTTTCACCACTGTTTGCCTTCTCATGGGCCATTGCAGCCTTCTTGTTGCCTAAGGACCTCCTCCTCTTCCTCCTGGGTTACTGCAGCAACCTCTTCACTGACATCTCTGCCTTCACTCTTGCTCTTTCCCCTTCACTGGCCCCTTTAGTTTGTTTTCTAGCCAGCAGCCAAGTGATGTTTTACACATATAAATTAGATTCACATTACTTCCCTTGTTGAAAGCCTTCAAGTGGCTTCCCATTAAAAATTTAGGGCAAGATTAATCCAAAGTTCTTACCATAGCCTACAAAGTTCTACATCTGATCCAACTCCTGGCTATTTCTCAGGTCTTATTCTCACTGTTTGCTCACTCTGCTCAGTGACACAGGCCTCCTTGCTTGTTCTCATCTTGGGGCCTTAGTCCATGCTATTCCCTATGTCCAGAATGCTCTCCTCTCGATCTTCAGAGGGCTCACTCCCTTATTTCATTCAGATACTTGCTCATAGGTCTCACACTATCAAAAATAGTCCTCCTTCTATGACTCCCTATTTCTTCTTCTTGCTTTACTTTTCTTCATTTCACTTATAGTAGCTGATATTATTGTATATATTTGTTTTATTGTATGCCTCATCCACGAGAATGAAAGTTCCATGAGGAAAAAGACTGTTTTGTTCAGGTGGTATTCCTTCCATATAGGACAGAGCTGAACACACAGTAAGTGATCAATAAAAATCTACTGACCGAATGCTGTTTCTCCTGGGTCCAGCAAAAGGCCTGGCACATAATTGGTGCAAAAATATTTATTAAATGAAAATGCACATAGATACCAAAGGGAGTGTGGTAGGTGAGTGAGGTCTGTTTGGAGGCAGCCAGACTCAAGGTTGCATGGACACTTTCCCCCCCAGCTTTACTGACAAAATTTCAATATGGTTAAAGTGCAAAACATCATGATTTGATATATGTATACATTGTGGAAGAATTCCCACCATTGAGTTAATTAAAATATCCAGCACCTCACATATTTACTCTTTTTCTTTGTGAGAATACTTAAGTTCTACTCTCTTAGCAACTTGCAATTATGTAATATAGTATTATCGACTATAGTCAACAGGTAATACATGAGATCCTCAGACCTTATTCATCTTATAACTGAATGGTTGTACCCTTATACCAACCTCTCCTTATTTCCTCCACCCCCAGCCCCTCACAACCACTTTTTGACCCTCTGGTTCTATGAGTTCAACATTACTTTTTTTAGATTTCATAGTATAAGTGATATCATGATGCAGCATTTGCCTTTCTCTCTCTCTGCCATATTTTATTTAGTTAGGCCACTTTTAAAGTCTATTGAAGGGATGGTGGAGAGTCCAGGTGGGGATGGGTAAGCAGACCAAGAAACAGGCTCACTTTAAACTCCTATCCCTTGCAGTGTGGATATTACTAGAGAATCCTGTCGAGTAAACTGATTCTGTCTTTAAAAATGGTGAGCTTGGTCTTACATTATGGAGGGGATGAAATCTCCATTCATCTTGACTGGCTTTTCGTTTTAGTTCCCAGAATTAGCATTCCTGCCAAGTAGTGCCCAACCTGGGGACCCTCCAAGTGCCTAAAATTTCACTGACACATTCATGAATGTGACAGATATAGCGTTGCCTGCTCTATCAATTCCCCCAAAATCATATATTTCCCTTTGACAAATGCAGTGCTACACAATTCATAATAGAAAGGAAAAGAAAACCAATGGCTTCAGGGTTCCTACTATTTGCCAATAACTGTGTTAAATGCTTTACTCAGATTATATTATTTAGTTCTCATAACAACCTTAGATTCAGAAATTATCACCCCCAATTTAGAGATAATGCCATTAAAATCTAAAGAGATGATGAGATTTGTCTAAAATTTAGTACTAGAACTGAAACATTTTCATTATTTTGTGGAAAAAAACCACCAAACCAAGATGAGATGAGAAAGTTAATACTCAGGGACTCAGGATAAAACTAGGTGGCACACTCAAACTAGCTAGCAGGAAGGGAGTTTAAAGCAGGACTATTTTCAGAGGCAGAAGCAGAATGTAGGAAAACTGGAATGGGTAGAGTGGTACCTGAGGCTAGATACCACCTGCAGGCAGGAAGGGGAAAAGGCATAGGGTGTTCACCAGTCTGTAGAAGCTGAGGGTCTGTGTTGAGAGGGGCACTTTATAGCACCTGCAACTTCAATTAAGTTACAAAGCCAGCCGGTATGAACCCTCAGGGAGAAGACTGAAAAAATAAATACCACAACATTACTGATGATCTTTTGGTGGTATCCCTGATTGGCTGACCTGCAATTGAAAACATATGTCAAGGGAGTCTATTGATGTGATCAACACAGATCAGCCTCAGGGCAAGATTGAAGATACAGCAAAAGGGAGGGGGATGCTCAAGTGGGACAAATGAAATAGACCCTCCATACCCACTTAAAGAATGTCACGGAAGGCTTTAAATATACCTGAATTTGAATTACACATCTTTGTCTAAATTGCCACATTGTATGTGTATGTTTTAACCTGCCAACTATTGTTTTGTTCACTCTAATACTAGAAACAAAAGATTCTCTTTAAGTGACTATTATTTTGCCATTACAGCCCAATTTAATGAAAATTATGTGCTTTTTTCATATTAATTTCTCTGAAAATTCCTTTTTGCTACTTCATGTACATCACATAGTTCTTTCGGAGCATTTATATATAGCCTTTTTTAATTGTTTCTCTAAAACAATTAGAATTTCATTATTATATTTGAAATTTTAATATAGTCATTATAATGTCAAAGGAAACTTCTCTGAGACACATTCATATTTTCATATTAATGGAAGTACTGTTATAATGTTAATAGAAAAATGGGTTTAATCAATTATTTAATTCATTCATTAACTACACACTACCCTAAAACTCAAGGGAATGTAAAATAAACAACTCATTTAAAATAACAAAAAGACCACACTTCAGAAACTTTAGTCAATAACTTTAAATCATTTTAGGCTGGTGTGATTGATCCCATCAGTACAGAAAGAGTATGCCTGTGAGGAGAGGGTAGCTCTCTGTGTTAGAGGGACCTGGAGTAAAGTCCCAGCTCTACAGTTTACTAGCTGTGTGATTTTTCAAGAGTGTTAAAGTCTTTAGAGTCTGTGTTTCTTTGTCTACAAAAGGATGAAATTATATATATCTCATAGTGTTGTTTGATGATTGGGGTAATAAAATGCAACAATTCTATGACAGTGTTCGGCACCGTGAAGATGCTCTGGAAATATGAAGTATTATCTATTCATTTTTATTCTTGAAAAGGGCTTCTTTCAGATGTCCTTTCCTGCTTTTTCACTTAAGGAAGGACCTAGGACCTTTTGTCTTCATCTCTCACATACACCCAGACCCTGAAACTAGCCCTAAGCAAGGAGTCCTTTGCTTTCTCTCTTCTGGTCTGGGCCCCGCCCATCATTTTTGACTCCCTAAGACAAAGGCACTGGCTAATAAGACAAAGACCCTGCCCCCTAGCTTGCAAATGTATTACTCTGTCTTAGCACAGAAAAGGAAAAGAAGGCCAAATTTTTTTTTATGCCAATAGAAAAGGAAGAAATCACTCCCCAATTATCTTTCTAGTATCATCATCAGATGACCTTGCAGTTGTCTATTTTCATATCTGTCTTTCTTACTAGACTGTGAGCAACTCAAGGGCATGGGGCCCACATCTACTCACTTCTGCATTCTTAGCACTCAGTCTCAAACATTTATTGAATTAAAGAGTAAACGACTCTGTCTTTCTCTGAACACTGCTCTAGCTCTCCAATTGCTTGCAGCTGTACTTGAAGTTTATTCTGAAGAGGAGAGTGGCAAAGGAGGCCATCTGTAAAGATGACCTTCAGGTTTTGGCCCCATTGAGGCACCTTTTCCATTTTCTGCTCTTATTTCACAGGAAGCGAGATGGGAGGAGACATCAAGGGAAAGGACATCAATCCTGGAGAGCCTAGATGCAATTTGCACCTCCACAAATTGCCCTGAGGAACTAAAATTGCAACTAATTATCACCAGTAATTAGGGTTGCTCTTTGGAGAGGCAGAAATAGTGTCCTGTAGAGATCACCCCAAGGTCCTCAAAGAGAAATTCAGGTGGGACAGATGTCACTCTCCTCCCAGCGTCTACCCTGGTGAGTTTGCTTCAGTGACTGACCCAGAGATTTAGTGCCTGCACCCCCCCCAAAAAAATACTAATGACAAAAACAACATAAGGTATCTTGAAGGGTTCTGAAATTTTAAAAACGCACTTTCATCACCAATATCTTACTGGATTCTCAGACCAGTCCTGTGACAAATGAAATTCATTCATTCTCTTACAAGTACTGCATGCAGTTTATGACGACACACCGTAATACAGCTGCCTTTATAGAATGGGAAGACCCGTGCGAGAAACAGTAAGTATGTCACTGCAGTCCAGTGTGATCACTGCCATCACTAAAATGTAGGTAAACGTCTTACATCCACAGGTACCCCGTCTTTTCCCGTGTATAATGTGCGCCCATGTTTATGGCCCAAACTTTCAGGGAAAAAATCTTTCATGTTAATTTTTTAATTCAATTATTTATTTATTTATTTATTTATATTTAGATACTTGTTTTTGTATATAATGGAATTTTGGATTGATTTTTGAACATATTATGGTACAAGAAATTTTATGTAATAAATAATTACAAAACATTAGAACAGATATAAGGTATTTCAGGTACTACCCATGTATAATGTGCATCCTTATTTTTCCCCTCAAAAATTTGGGCAAAAAATTCACATTATACATGGCAAAATACAGCGTGTGTATACATGTATGTGTGTATATATATATCTCCATGTTACAGAAATGGCTATGTGACTTAAGTAACTTGGAAGATGTAGTGTTTGAGCATCACAGCAAACACATGAAGTAGTAATATCTCCATTGTAAAAGGAAGCTGAAGCTCACGGAAGTTACATAACTTGGTCACAGTTATACAGAACATGGAGATGCCAAGACCTAGGTCTGTCAACTTCAAATCTCTGGCTTATTCTAAGAGAATACCTCTATTCAATACTAACTTTGTCTATTCAGCTTTCCTACAAATATTTATCTAGCTTCTGTTTGAATACCTTTGGTGACAAAATGTTTATCGTCTCCTAAGGTATCTTATTTCCTTGTAGAAGAGCACATTTTTAAAAATGTTCTTCCTTAACAGAAACAGCAATGAGGAGGAAATATTGCACTTAGAGGGGAGGGGCTCGGACTAACTGTGGATAAAGAAAGTATGACTTTCCAGATAGTTTTGTGAGCTACACAGGAACAAGAGGTCTGGCTAAAGTGAAAAGAATGCAATAGGCTAAGATTTGATGAGGACATGAGCAACCAGAATTCTCATGCACTGCTGGTAGGATCATCACTTGGTAGTATTGGCTGTATTTATAAGTGGAATATATATATGTGTGTATGTGTGTGTGTGTGTGTGTGTGTATACATATATATACACACACATATATATACATATATATATTAGGCTGAATATCCACCCCCTGATCCCTGGAACCTGTAAATGTTACTTTATATGCCAAAAAAGACCACAGATGTGATTAATTGGGAATCTTGAGATGAGAAGATTATCCTGGGTTATCTGAGTGAAACTGATATAATCATAAGGGTTCTTATAAGAGAAGGCAATGTAAAGACAAAAGCAAAGAGAGATTTGAAGATGCTATGCTGCTAGCTTTGATGGAGGGAGGAGTCATAAGCCGATGAGTGCAAGGAATGTAATTCTGCAAACTGGAAAAAGCAAGGAAATAGATTTTCTCCTGAAAACTCCAGAAGAAATCAGCCCTGCCAACACCTTGAGTTTAGCCCACAAGATTCATTTTGGACTCATTACTTCCGGCACTGTATGAGAATAAACTTGTGTTCTTTTGAGACACTAAATTTGTAGTAATTTATTGAAACTAATGCTATATGCATACTCAGTGCCTGATTCATATACCTAAGAGAGATACATATGTGCTCCAAAAGACACCTACAATAATATTCTTTCAATACCATTTGTAAGATACATAAATACAAAGTACCCGAATGCCATGAATATGGATAAATAAGTTGCGGAACCTAGTCAGGGTAGTAGTTATTGGGAATGGGGAGCATAAGGAGTGCTTCTCAGAGGATGGTAACATTCTGTTTCTTGGCTTGGATGCTGGTAACATAGGTGTGTTCAGACTGTGAAAATAATCAAACCATGTATTCATATGTTCACTTTTATGTTTGTATGTTATACTTCAGTAAAAAGCTAAAAAACAAACCAAAGTTCCAACTCGCCGATGTACCTGGATCCTCTTGGGGTCACCCATGAAGTTCACAGTAACAATGGTTATTTGCCTAGGGTCCAGTATTTGAAAACTAGAAACCCTTGGGCTCTAAGCACTTATTTAACAAAGTCTGCTTCAGGCACATTCCTATTATGGACTTCCCGACCCTAGACACACTATTCCATCTGACTGAAAAATTCAGCATGTGACGAGCCATCCTGGAGGTACGTGATTGCCTCTGCAAGACTGGGTCTGGGAGGCCTGAATTCTGACTCTGTCACTAACTTGCTACAGTATGAAAAGTCACTTCACTCTAAGATCGTCTATAAAATAGATCTAACTATAATCTGCAGGAATTAAACATAACATGTGAATACTCCCAGCCCCGCTCCATGCCTGGCCCACAGAAGATCAGCATACATGTGTTGTGTCTAAACAAGAGAGGAAGACTTCGCCTGGAAATGCATTTGGAGGGGAGGAGACGGAGTCACGTCTAAGTCCTTGTTGTCTGGTCACACTGAACAAGGAACACGAGACAGCCCTGGGAAAGCTCCAGAGGCCCAGCTGGTTTAGTCCAGGACTGTAGAGCCTGAGGTGTGAGAACAGATATAACCTGAGGACAGAAAAATGCTATACAAAGTAAAATCAGTTACCATATCAAAAGGGGAGAAGTGAGGCCAGCAATAGCTCGGGAAGCAGGGATTCCATGAGGCACATAAGGAATAGAGCGTCGGATAGGCCAAGGGGAAGGTTTCAGAACACAGCCTTGTACACTTCTCCAGGGCTAGAGGCTCACTCCAACCTGGCCCTGGCTTAATAACACGAGGGTGACCATGTTACAGGGGCAATGCTGGACTAGAGAAGCTGGACCTTGAAGGGTTTCAACAGGAAGACTTCTCTTTAGCTAAACCCTTCGCAAGTGAGGCTGGATCTTGGCACACTGCCTCCCTCCCACAGATGGCTTTAGGCATTTGCAGATTAAAGAAAAGTTCAAAACTCTATTTTGATACCTGGCAATATGCTACCCAACGGTTTTCTGTTGTGTTCTATGACCTTTCTGCTGTGTGTCTGTTTTGCTATTGATTTTAATTACGGAACATAATTCCCGGTTTGAGGACTCAGGCAGCTCCCTCTGGCGGGCCAGGTTCCTGCCAGAGCCTCCCAGAGGAAGGCGAATGGGAAAGCGGTATGGCTTCGAGCTGTGCGCAATTCCTTACAAAGGGCACAAAGGGTCTTTTTCGTTTAAATGTCACTGCTGCGGCCTCGTGCTTCTCTGCCATCCCACTAAACGTGAAGGGGGAATGCAATGTGGGAACAGAAATACTGCTGAGTTGCTGGGCTCATTTCAGCAAAGAACAAAAACACTTGCAAAGCACAGCCTGGACTCAGGTCTATGGTGTGCCTAAACTGTGAGGGACCCAGCCAGTTTCCCCGAAGTCTGGGTCTGAAAACAATACTAGCTGATGGGACATACACACATTTTACCCTCTCGAGGCGAAGTGCATAGTGCAAAAAGTCATAGAGTGTAAATCTGGAGACTTGAGTTCTGGTCCCAGCTTGGCCATCTACTATTTATGGGACCTTAAGCAAGTCACTTAATGTCTCAGGCCCTCAATCTCCTAAACTGCAAAACAGATGATCTGATTCAGTAACTGTCTCTCTGTGCCAGACACTGTACTATGTGGCTTCATTTAATACGCAGAGTGACTCTGCCAGGAAAACATTACCATCCAAGATCCTTGGGGCAGAAAGTGTCTCTTTAATTGCACTTATCGCTGCTTACTTTAATTTATTTATGCAATGTCTGCCTCTCACCCTACCTAGTGATAGCTTCAGTGCAAGAGTGGGCTGGTTTAACCTTGTGTCCCTAGTGTGGAGGGACTATCAGGGTAAGGCACAGGCAAGAAGAACAGAGGTTGTTCTAGATCAAAGTCCAACTAATCATTGACTTCACTCAAACCACTCAAACACAACCCAGGATCAGAAATTGTGAGAGGGTCTCCTTGTGATTTTGGCTTCTTTGGTACCAGAGCAAGGCTCTGTACATCTCTTTCACACTCGCGTGCACACACACACACACTGTTAATCTAGATGTGGGCAGGAACAGTCCAGGGTCTGCTGGACAAGGACAGGACTGACAGTCTGATAGTGTGGGGAACTGAGTGCAATTTGAGGGGACCTTTTTCAGGGACCAGGAAGCAAAACTGAAATGGAGATTAGCCCTCAGAATATTTAAGGAGTATCCTGGGACAAGGAAGACACAGCTGTTACAGAACAGACCCGGGACAGGGAGGGGGGTGAATGATATACTATTGCCAAAAGGACCCCCACTTTCTCTCTGGGGGTCCCCCCCAACCTACTAGGTTTGCCTTGCCCACCACCGGAGGAAAGACGTCTCTCAATGCCAGAGATTGGTGAAAAGGAAAGGAATTTATTTAAAAGTTATACAGACTTAGAGTAATGACTTAATGTCTTCATTAAAATGCTGAAGTCCTCTAGAACACCCACAGATGCACACAGTCCTTCCTTCTCCCTCTGCCCAGTCTGGGGTACCGTATCTCAGGAAAAGAAGCAGAAGTCTGTGATTCAGGCTCCCAGCACCATCAGCTGTATTGCCACCATGGGGTCCCCTCTCTGCCAAAGCCGTGTGGTCCTCTCCTATTCCGCCAAAGCCACAGGGTTCTCCACTCTGCCAAGGCTGCATAGTTCTCTACGGGTATGGCTGCCACGCCTGGGTTTAAATCTCAGCGCCAGTCTTCCTCTGCAGCCCATTTCTGACTCCTCCTACAATCAGTTATACCTGCCATCATTCCCGTATTCTTCCAGCTTCACTGGGCTGCCATAGTAAGTCTGGGCAGGTGTGGCCCCATGGCATGGAGCCAATCTTCTCCAAGCTCTATTGCAGTCTCTGTAACCAGGGGGAGTTGCCTCCCAGTTACATCTTGGGTGGAAGTCACTTCCATCCCCCTGGCTCAAAGCATGGCCACAGCTATTTAACATATCCATGAAACCAGTTAAAGGTTATAGATATGTTAAATGACCATGCCAGAGGTTAGCCGCACAGCTGTTGCTATGCAAAACAGCTCTGAATGGCCCTGCTCCGTGTGTCCCATCCCCCAAGCTCAGACTTGTAGGGGTGAGGACATCCTATACAGATTTTTCTAATATTTCCTGGACACCTTGAGTTCTGGACCCCATTACAAATCCCTATTTGGGGCCCCCCTCTTGGCTGCACCCTGTTACAAAGCCAGCCCTGGGGAAGGTCAACACCCATGGCAGGGAGGGGATGGAAGGAGAAACACTCGCGGATAGAGGGAAAGTGAGCTGTGCTGCATGCCCATGGGCAGCCTCAGCTACACGCTTGAGGAGGTCAGGAGCTAGAAAGACCTTTCAGAGTTGTCCCAATTTGGGCCTCCACAGTCACCTTATGTGGTATCCCTAAGAAGGAGCATAGCTCTGGGGCGGGCATTTCTCTGTAGCTGAGTCAATCCCTGAAGGGGCTTGTGGGTTTATAGCTGCAGGCTGTCTATCAAGAGCACTTGTAGGAAATGAGATAATGAGGCTTCCTTTAAAAGGAATTTAGATGATGCCTCACAGTGCTCACCACAGATCTCAAGGTCACGACATTTGACTGGCAATAGGTCAAGAGGCATAAAGTTTGACTGGCAATAGGTCAACAAGCATAAAGTTCTAGCAAGACTGGACAGATGGTCGAGAGGGATAGAATACACGCCAGGGTAGAAGCCCAGTCAGGCAGGCCAGGGTCCTGGTGGCTGCATGATGGGCCAGGGATCAGAAGGCCAAGCTGGGGGTGGCTGAAGTCCAGGAGTCAGGCAATATTTGCAGAGTCAGGCAGGGCTCCATGGACACAGCAGACACAATTTCACAGCCAGTAGCTGAGAGAGTTCCAGGAAATAACACTAAGGAACTGGGAAAGAAGGAAACTATTTATTGAGATCCTACTCTATGCTAGGCATTTTGCATAGTTTATCTCCTTTCACCCTAATAATTGCAAGTAAAAATGTTATACTTTACCATGTTAAAGATAAGGACACTGAGGCTTAGAAGATTTCAGTAAGAGGACTTAATCAGTAAGTGGTGGAGCTGACATTCAAATCCAAATTGTTGTTTCAAAGAGACACTGAAAGCGCCTGGGCCCCGGGCAGTGAGAGCTCCCTGTGTGCAGGAGATGCTCCAGGGCCCAAGGAAAGAAGACGCAGAGGCCTGCAGATTCTGTGTCACTCTGGGTGAATCATCCTTTTATGGATCTGTTTCCTCATTTTTCAAATGAAATAAATGACTTCCCAGCAGCTTTTCAGTTCTAAACATCTACTGATATGTGACCCTGATGATACTGGCACATGTTTCCAAGTAAGACTACTCTATATAAAATGATGGCATGGGTTTGGGAGTCAGGTAGAGCTGGGTTCAAATCCTAACTCTTGACAATGTAAAATCTGTTTGGGGTGTGTGTATGTGTGTGTGTGTGTGTGTGTGTGTGTTTTGTGTTTGAGGTGAGATATTTTAGAAACATAGAAAAGTATAAGAGAAACAGAGTTTGGATGGTTTTCTATTTTCAATTTGGGGCTTATCAAACAGGCTTCTTTTGGGCTGCCCCCATAACAACAACTGGGTCCTTGTGGGATATGAAGAAGAATTAGGAATTCCCGTATTTCCCCATGAGAGGACTCAGGAGTTAACTGAAAATATGGCTGGGAGTTTGCTAGTGTGAGGTCCTCTTTGCAGGGGAAGATCGCCTGAGCTAGACCACACAAGAGGCAATATGAGATTATGTCCTCCAGAGAGGACTTGAGGCCCTGATCAATCAAGGGAGGGAAGGAGAAAGGGAGGGAGGGAGGGAGGGAGAATGACGATTGTAGGGAGAGGGAGAGAGAGAGAGAGAGAACGAGAACCAAGGACACCAGCAATAAGTTTTAGCAGGTTAGCAGTAGATGCTGCTATGCACTGAATGTTTGTATTCCCTCAAAACTCATATGCTAAAGCCCTAATTCCCAATGTGATTATACTTGGAGGTGGAGCACCTGGGAGGAAATGAAGTTTTAAGGATCGAGCCCTCTGAATGAGATTAGTGCCTGCAAAAGAAGAGACATGAGAGAGACAGTCTCTCTCCACCATGTGAGCACACAGTGAGATAGTGGCCATCTACAATAAAAACCAGGAAGGGGTCCTCACCGGGAGCTTGATTTCTGACTTCTAGCCTCCAGACCTGTGAGAAAAATCATGTTTGGTGTTTAAGCCACCCAGTCTATGGTATTTGTTATAGCAGCCCAAGTTGACTAAGCAGGGCTGATATACCTTGGGGGATTTCTGCCTGAGGAGTAAACCAAACCGGCCACTCCCCAGCAGAGATGAAAGACCATCCAGAGAACATACTATGGATCTAAAACTCCAATGTCCCCCTCTTGTCACGAGGTCAGTACCATCAGATATTACTTTTGAGAGGAGGGGGAGAACAAGGGAGGAAAACAGAAATCTGAGATACCAGGCAATTTTGGCTAAAGAGCAATGCACACATAAAGAAGCAGTTTGGTTGCAGTCAGGACTAAGTTAATTAGTTTGGAATAAAATTCAGCGTCACAGTTCTCTCTTTAAGCTTCCCAACACATGGGACCTCCTGAGGAAGATCAGAGCTGCTTTACAGAAAGAAAGATACTAAATTTTGCTTGTGTGGTATGAATAAAGTTTCTGGACCCACTATAATAATGTGAAATATTAACATTGTGATTTATAATTTACAGTATTGAGCTTTGTATGTCTTATTCACTGTTATATCTTTAATGCCAGTATAATTATCAACACATGATAGGATTTTAGTATTTGTTGAATCAATTTAATAAATAAATGACAGAATCCATTTTGAAAAGTGAGCTTCATCACCCTCTGTGAAGTAAATATTACTATAATGCCCATTATACAAATGAGAAAATCAAGGCTCACAAAGCTTAACTGAGTTGTTGGAGGACATGCACAACTTGGATCTAATTGTACTGAAGCTTGAACATGGGTCTTCTGACTTCAAGGCCATTGGCTGCTTCTCCTAAAACAAGATTCTATCACTTATCCTCACTGACTCCCATGCCAGCTACAAACCCACTGATAAGAAGCTAAAGGACATAAAGAAATGTTTGTCAGGCCCACTCTAGGGCCCTACCCCTCGACTCATAAAGCAGATCCCTGTTCTGTCATGGGCGTCTATGACTACCAGTCTCAGATACTCATGTCTGACATAACTGTCACGTACATGGCTCCGTTCGGGAACACACAAACCACCTCCTCTGGCGCTGACTTCCTGCTTTCACAGCGAAGCCAATATCCCTCAGCATTTTTAGCTCCTTTCAGTGCTAACCCAACAGTTCCTGTGTTCTGGGCCCCAGACTGAGAATTCAGGAATGTGTCCACTGCTGAAGGCTTATGGTTTCTGTCTCCCTGTTAGTAGTAACTCTCTTTGCAAAACAGAGAAAGCGGTCCTTTAACCCTGGCCTCTTGGGATAATGCACGCATGGTTCGGGGACTTCCAGAAAGGTAAGAGGGTCAAAGGTAAGATCAAAGCCCAGGATGAAGGACTAGATTTTGAATACAGCACCTACAAGAAAAGGCTTGGGAACGGTTCTGACACGTGAACATTTAGAATGTTAAAACTAACAAAGACCTCAGAAATCACTTGGCCCAACTGTTCATGTGGGAAAGTCCTTGTGGAACCAATAATTGGCACTTGTTTCACTAAAGAGATTCTACACTCTTCATTTCAAAGCTCAGGGAAATTTAGTTCTAGAGAATTTAAGCCACTTGCCAGTGGTCACCAAGCAAAACATGATTGATATATGACTGGTATCTTTCTGACTTCTAATTTTCAGACCCCAAAATCTCTGCCATTCATCTATGTATGATGCAAAATCATTGTAATCTCCCTTCCGCTAAAAACAACATTGTGTCAGCTCTCTACTACTTATAAAACAAAATCAGAATTTGGCCTCAAAAGTCTCAAAAATCCAGCCACAAGCTAATCTGGGCCCTTATCACTCCACTGACCCATGCTCAACCCACTGGAGATTCCTCATCGTCCAGAAACGTGACATGCGCTGGCACATCTCCAGGCCATTGCGCATCCTGATCCCTCTGACCCCTCTTTCTTAAGCTCCTTCTCCCTCTTTCTTCATCTGCTACGTATTCTCATCTTGCAGGGCTCTGAGAGGCATTTTCTGCATCCTTATGATAGCATTCAGGGTTCATTCCTGTGTCTCCATATCACCCTGCACATGGAATACATTTTAGGTCATTTAAATTATTTGGTAATGTATTTGAATTCAGTATTTGGCTGGATCACCTGAGGGCAAGGGATGATTCATGTTTATAAAGGGAATGAACATCACCATACACGAAATGGAGAAGCAGCTATTATAATTTTACTTCATAATCAGGAAGGTGAAGAAAAGCACTCGGATGTAGAAGATGCTTATTAATAAAATATTTGTTCTCCTTTCCTCTTCAATTCATGACAATACTAACCCCTTAAATATTTTTCTTCACTTTATAGTGGAAGAGGAGTGGGGATCCTAAAATTTAAGTAACTTTATCATGTTTACAGAGCTCAGATGTGGCAGACCTGGGATCCTACCAAGGTCTTCTGAATTCAAGTCCAAGGGCTTCTCCTGTTGCACTTCTATCGTGTTCCATACACTCACATCAAACCTCCAAGATAGAAAGTTCAGGGAATTCCAACCCTCCCCTCCTCTAGTAGGCTGCTCTGGACCTGAGTGGGCTCCAGAAGGCCCTACAAAGATGAGAATGGCCAAATGTTCACCCCCAGAGACGGCTGAGATTTTTTTCCTATCGACTGCCTAATGAAAGGTACCACAGACTGCTCTGTTCGCCAATTCTTTCCTCCTGTGTAATAATCCCCCTGGAGCTGGAGGATCGTAGCACATTTCTTACATGGAAAATAGGTTATCTGCCAACAATCTGAATTTCAATCTTTAGCCCTGACCTTCTGCCCCAAACCAGTATTAAATATTTTGCTGATGGGGATTTATTATCTTAAGTGGAATGCATTTTACCAGACCCAGAGAAAACGTTATGCATTCACTAACATTAAGAGCATAGCTTCCTAACATGTACTGAATGGCTTCAGGTAAACAAAGGCTGCCAGACAGGGAGAGAGGGGCGGCCTTTGCAAACTCTCTTTGGATGGAGAGAACACAGTGAGAAGAAGCTATGGAGTGATGCTCTCAGTCAGTCGCAAGGACCTT
This sequence comes from Desmodus rotundus, assembly GCF_022682495.2. Classification (NCBI taxonomy): domain Eukaryota; kingdom Metazoa; phylum Chordata; class Mammalia; order Chiroptera; family Phyllostomidae; genus Desmodus; species Desmodus rotundus. The sequence continues at coordinate 32,720,789 of NC_071389.1, forward strand.
CCTCTCCAAGCACAGTGTTTGTGAACAGCAAGAATTGATAGGGCACAGGCTCTAAAGAGGCCATGGGGAGCTCGTAGGATTATAGAACCTTAGGACTGAAAGGCTTTTCAGAACTCTGTCCATGCCCCACCAGTTGCGGGGGTGGGGGGAGTGGGTTGCATGGAGAAGAAACAGTCCATCTAAGGTCACACGATTAGCTGATGGAGAGTTAGGACTGGAATCCAGGTGCCCTGATATCCTAACCCCAATACTATCCTCTCTTCACTACTCTTTAGGGGTAAGATGGGGGCATCTCGGCGCCATGGTAACCAGGAGAAACACCGCAGTCAGTGAACTTATGCCTGCATCCTGGCTCTGACATTTAGTAGCTGTGTGACATGGGAAATTTCTTCAGTCTCTCTGAGAGTCAGTTTCCTCATCTGTAAATTGAAGTAATGAGGATAGCTACTTCATAAAAAAGCACCTGACTTATAGAATTACTTTAATGATAAAATATATACATGTATGGAAAACTCTTGGTACAATGTTTGCTACAAAAAGTGATCAATAAATGTTCATTTGTGTGATGATAATTTTGTTATTACCACATTCTTTTTCTTTTCTGCTCTCTTAAATAACAGGGCAAAATTGGAAGGGCTATCTCACCTTTGTATAGAAAGGATAGATGAATATAAAAACCCTTTAAGTGAGAAGAGGTGATAATAACTTGAAAACGTATTCCTCACCACCTCATCTAGGGGTTCACTTTACCAGCTAAAATGGATTCAAAATATCTCTTTCTTTGGTGAGGGCCCCCGATGCTGTCAAAGCCATTCTGGAAGACTAGAGAACTATCCGACTTCCCTGAGATATCCATAATGACAGATAACGAGTGTTTCTAGCTAGTTTTCTCTTGGATACTCAAGTCTTTATTAAAAGGGTTTTATATTCTTGATTAAATTGTATGTACAACTTCACAAGTGTTCCTCACTCTCATCACTAGCAATACCAGAGATTTCCACACATTTTTATTTGTCTCTATTTTCCAGCACACACGGCCCATTTCTGAGCATGTTCCTACTGAGTATCTTTTGAATAAATAAAGAGTACTAACTGAAGTTTAGCCCTCACAGAAGCAGCGTGGATGGGGTGGCTACTTGGGGTGGCTACTGAACCCAGTGATTCTGCATGCCCTGAAAATAACTCCAATATGCAGGGGTGGACATGTGACCTTTTCTGTGCAGCATGTTCCTGTCCAAGGACATAGCTCATTGAACCTTAGGTCAATAACTGACATACATCAGAACAATGTGAGTTCCTCTTTGGGAAATGTGGAAGTGCAAATGGAGAAACAAGACTGGTTTTGTTAACACAGAATCATATTCATGTTAATACCTGGTGAGGCAATTCATGAACTTTACTGCCCAGATCCCCCAAGTGATGCCTGGGGAACTTTTCTATAAATGCTATGAAATACCTCAGTATCCTTCCAATGACATCATTAGAAAGGAATGTCTTGAGAAGGGAATTGTCTTAATTTGGAAAAGAATAAATTATATGATGCTGAGCTTCTACTGGAATTTTCTAATTCTAATTCCACTTCTAATGGAACTTTTGTAATTTATAAGAAATGAATAAGAATGTAAAGATGAGGCAGACAGAGAAGAAAGGAGAAGGAAGTGGGAAAATTGGATTAAAATATATAGGTATACACATATAGAAATATAGATTATCTCTATATCTGTATGAATCAAGATATGAGGAAAATGAAGCCCAAGTTAATAGAAATAGCTAAAGATGTTTTAAGAACAGGTGTGGTTAATGTTAAAGGATTTTTTGCATTGTTACAATATAAATCCCTTTCATGTCCCCAAATATTGAGGAAAATCTTATCCACATACAAAAGCTTTGTACATTAGATTAATTTTATGTGTGAGTATGTGTGTATGCCTATGGACATGCAAGAGTGTGTGTGTGTGCACATGTGTGTGAATTTCCATGTACCCAGGAGAGGAGCTGAATCCCTTGTCTGGGTCAATAAGAACATCATATGCGGGACTGAAAGATAATCCATAAACTATACTAATTCAGAGAGCTTTGACTCAGCAATAACTCAGAATACCAAGATTCCCCCCAACCCACAGAAAGGTTGGGTTGACAGGGATTTAGAGTTTCCACTGTACCTGGGGTGGGAGCTAAGCTAATTTCATTTGAATCTCAAACAATAGGAGACCACAGCTGACATCTAATTTATATAGCCTGTCTGGACAAGTGATGTTGGCAAGTTATTTCTCTGTTTGCTGCATTTCTTTATTCCAGTTAAGACTAGTACCTGGGATTCTCTACTCTCCTGTGTACTGTGAGAAGGTTGGAGCAGATGGTCCGTTCCACAGCTACTTCTCTGATATCAGACTTTCAGTATCATTTTATCCAGACCTTATCCATTCACTTATTTGTTCATACACCACTCATTCAACAAATAGTACTGACCATTTGTTATGTGTTGGCCACTACTGTAGATGCCTGGGGTATGTAAGTGAACAAAAGCATAGGAAAACCCCTGTCCTTCCATTCTGGAATACCAGGTTTTTAATAACAAGAAGTTTCTGTACAGTTTAAGCAAGAATGAAAGAAAAAAAAACAGAAAAACAGAAAAGTGGAAGGATGATGAGCTCTATTTAATGAAAAACAGTGGCTTTTCTGCTGATTGCAAACAAAAGAACAGATTGCCCTATCTAGAGTTTCAAGCCGTCAGGGAAACTACTTTCTGCCAGTAGTTCTGCAAGTGCAGGGCGCAGAACTGCTGGCAGGGTGAGCAAAGCTTACTGGGAGGCCGCATCTCTCTGCATCCAGTATTATGGACAAAACAATGAATGCTTTCTTAATAGAATAGTAAGCAGAGACAGGAGTTGGCATAATTAACATAACATGAATTTTTTTTTTAATTCCAGTTGCGGGCTGCCAACAGGAGATAGAGCAAACACAGAGAAAGGGTGAGAGCTGGGCAGAAGCTTGCTGCCCTCTTTACTCTAGAGAATTTGCTAAGGCTCTAAACCTGGGCCAAGTGGGTATAGTAAAGAGCACTGGATGAGGAGTCAGGAGAAATAACCTGACTGATTCTACATGAACTCACTGTGCGACCTTGAAGAAGTCCTACCCACTGTCTGAGCTCTTAGTTCCCTATCTCGAAAATGAGATTAGACTGAATATTCTTAAGATTAAATTATCATCTAGACCAGGGGTTTTTAAGTATACCTTTATAATTTTTAAACAGAGCCTTTGTTTCAAAAAAAACAAACAAAAAACAAAACCCCTCACATAAAGCCCTATCATCTTAAGTAATTAAAACCGAAATGTTCTAAGAGTAGAAGGGGGCAGAGGGCAGGTAAGAGTTCGCCTTCCCTCCTGCCTTGGCAGAATCGCCGTTTACATCAGTTGATAGGACTGACTATACCCTTCTGAGGAAACAGCTGCCACTGAGGCCACCACGCATCTCGTGAACCCAGCACTCGAGTCACTGCTCCATTCAACCGGAAGGCCATTAGGGAACATCCCACCTCACCTTACCTGCCAATTGCCCTCAGTCACTGCTGCAAGTCCAGACCTTCTTGGGCATCTGTCCTCACCTGGCCACTCCTCTACAGTCCTACCTCCACTAATCCAATCGAGCTCTCAAAACTTCTCCCTTCCTTCCTTCCACACCATGTTTACCCTGAACTATGGAACAATACCTATTTCGTACAGTAGTTTTGTGAATTAAATGAATTAATATATGTTAATAGATAGTGCAGTGCCTGGCACATAGACAATATCTGAGTCTTTTTATTTTTATTGTTATCATTATTCATCCTATTGTTGTTAATTGGACTACACACATGCCAGTTATACCATGGCTTATACTTCGCTGAATCCCTAGATTCAATAATTTTCCTTTACGCATCAAAAGCCTTAACTTTTGCCTCACTTGTTCCTTCTTCCCCTACCCACTTTCCTTCTTCTAAGTGAGTTCCACATCACGCAGTTGATCTATTCAACACCACGCCTTTTTACCTCAATGCTGTATCCTCAGCAAACAGAACAATGCCTGCCCTTTTAAAATATGCTATTTGAATGAATATAGACAATCTCCCAAAATCTTTTTCTCTACTTACGTCATCTCCCCTTTGCTGGCATCATCTCTCTCTCTTTCTCAAGCACACACACACACACACATACACACACCCCTACCTACAATCTCAGATGTTCACATCATATTCACCAACTGCAACTTTCAGGCTAACTTGCTGAAACACTTACTTTACAATAATTCTTTTAAGTACAATCCATTGATCCCCCTACTTAATAACCATTAGCTCCCTTCCTCCCATCATGTCCAACATTATAATTATGTCCCACAAACTCCTTCAATTCCCATGTCTCCAACCATTTTTTTCTCAGGTGGCAAACCCAAACCCAGAAGGAACTGTCATACCCACCTCATACGGGACCTGAAAAACTGGGGATAATCACACACCTAGGTAGGGTGACTTCACTTTAAAGTCATGATCTCAGTCCTCAAGCAGCTGTTATTACTGCTCAGCAATTCTAAAAGGTTATTCTAATAAGTAGGTTTCTCATTTTTTTGTTCTCTAAAAAACTGTTTCAGACCTTCTATCTTGTGGAAACCATTATTCTTTTCCCTGCCCCATTCTTAAAGGATAATCTCATCTAACGTTTTCTATTTTAGGAACCATCAGACAGGAGCATCCTCATTTTACCACAAACAAAATTAGAAACATGCCTACCTCTCTTTCCATTATCTTGTTACCATGGTGAAGGTGTCCTTCTTCCTAACAGAGGCCCTCAGCGTGTCCTCTGGATCCCACACCTCTCACTTGCTCAAGGACTGCACTCTTGCTGGTCATTTCCTGTGTCTCCTCATAACCAACCACGCTTCTCCCTGGATCAGAACCACTGGAAAATAACTGTGACCCCATGACTCCACACTCCATCACCACCAGCTGCTGCCCATTTCCCTGCTCCTCTTCTTGGCCACACTTCCGCATATAACATTCGGTTAGCACCTCATATTCTTCTATGACAATTCAGTTCACTCTGCTCTTGGTTTTCCTCCTACTCCTGGCCACTTATTTTCTGATTTCTATGAGGGTCCCTTTTTTTCTGTCCAACCTCTAAATGTTAACACCCCCAGGGTTTTATCCCATACCATCTTGTTTTTCGTCCACCTTTCTTCCTAGGTTTTCTTATCCGAATATAGGCATTACATATAATCTATACGCTAACAACGGTCAAATGTATGTTGCCAGCCCAAACTTCTCCTCTGGACTTCAGCCTTTTATATCCAAAAGACTACTAGACATCTTCTCTTAGTGATCTCACAGGTATCAAGAATCTGACATTTTTCAAAATAAATATGCCAACCCCCCTATTTCACCCACATTACTCACCTTGCAAAATTCTCCAATGCAGTCAATGGAAACAACGTTCAATCAGTCGCCCAGGCTAGAAACCTTAACTCAGTATTGACTCCTCATTCTCTCTTCACCCCCAGATATCATTAAACTTTCAATGTTTCATTTCTACTGCCACTCATCCTAATTCAAGCCACTACCTCTCACTTCTACAACAGCCTTCTTACTAATTCCCTCTATTCCACAGTAGTTCGTAATGATACTGTATTCTCCATGGAAGCCAAAGTATTGAAAAAGGGCGCATCCATTTACCTAAATGTTAATCCACCTCTCCAGCTGCTGGCCCCACTAAAAAGCCTTCATTGTCTTCCCTTTGTGATACAAACAAAACCCAAATGTTCTGATATGGATTTCAAGCCCTGCCTGATTTTAGCCCTGCCTCTCTCCAACTTCATCTTTACATCTTCCCCACCAGTTCCAAGAATTCTATCATTTACTGCCCACTAGAGGTTTCCAACCATTCTCTTCCCTCTGCTTAGCATGGGCTTTAGTGCTTCTCACCTGTCTTCTAAGCCTTCAAGCTTCAGGTTAAACATCACCTCCTCAGAGAGGCTTCCTTTGGCCATGCCTTGTAAATAGGACTCTCATGCTACTTTCTAATACTAAAGCTGGCATGTTATCATAGTTTGTCACGGTTTTAAATTATATATGTACTTGTTTATTTACTCATGTGCTGTCTTTCTCTACCATTAGACCACAAGGCCCACGAGGGGAGAAATATGCACTTTATTTACTCAGCTGTACTTAGTCCCCACCATAAAGTTGGGTCCTCAAGAAGTAACTGTTAAATAATTTTGACTAAACCCTAAGGCTGAAAAGAATATATTCTGAAAGATATTTAACTGAACTGTGAGCTTCCTAAAGACAGAGTGATGTGATTTCTCTCTACCTTTTCAGCATTCTGCACAAAGGGTAGGATCTCAGGAAGGTTTTAAAACTAAACTGAGATGCATTCTAACTTAGAGTCTGACCATTAAAACAATAGAATGTACCAATTTCACAATCTTAGCAACAGCAACTACCTAGCTCAGCCTGGGTTCTCCCAAGTTAAAGTTTAAGAACTCTAAGAGAGGCAGCACATATAATGTAGAGAGGGCCTGGGATTTAAATTGATTAAGACATGCTTGGAAGCCCAGCCTTTTCCCCTTAGCAGCTAATACCTGAAGTAATTTCTTAAAGTGCAAAAGTCTGCTTTCTAGAATTTATTAATACAGCTATAGAAATAGAGTTATTTTGAAGATTAATTTAGATAATATCTATGAAATAACAAGCACATAGCTGACTTACAATGAATGTTAGCTCCCCTCTTGGCATGTAAAAGAAACCCTATTTGGATTGGAAGTGCTCTTGGAGATTTGAAGAAAACTCTCCTGACTTTATACCTGGGGATTTGTTCAGGGTCACCCAAAATATCAGTATGAAAGCTGAAATTAGCATGTGTATCTTTTCTCTGTATTAATTTTCTTATTCTATTGAAAAAAAGGATATTAGCTTTAGATAACATGGGAAGTTAATTTCTGGTAATGGGATAACAGAACATGTGGTGCAGATGCTGGGAAATGAGTGCAGGAGGTGAAAGAACTCTAGGAAAGTGGTCTTTTGACCCCTTCAGTGCTTTCATCATGTAGCAAGCAAAGATAGGTGAGATTTATGGGGGTTGAAAGGTTTGGGGTTTTAAATAAAAGATATGAAGTAGTCAAAAAAAGAAAAGGGGATATTATAATTTTCTATGGGATGGTTCTAGGGGAAGAAGTATTATTGTATTATCATAGTAGGCATGCTTTAGAAGATAACCTTAAAAATCTATGGATAGTTAAATTTCTTATAGTATGTATCCAATACAATATTGGATACTTGCTGTGCTTGGGCTAAGATGAATGAGTCTTCAGATTCAAATACATGTTATTATAAATAAGTTATATATTTAATCCAGGCAAAGCACACGTTACTCAACACAAAGTTTGTCGTCTATTCTAAGACATACAGTATTTTTTGGACTATAAGATGTACTGGACTGTAAGACGTACAATCCCTCCTCTAGGTTTTAGAGGAGGAAAATAGGGAACTCCCCCCAAATGAGCCAGGTACGCTACATTAGGACTATAAGATGCACCCCTATATTCCTCCCAAATTGGGGGGGGGTGCATCTTATAGTCCAAAAATACAGTACATTTTCCCCCCATTTAGCATCTCTCACATCCAGATATACCTTACAGTCTTCGTCAGAGTCACGACTCAATGGTCTGAGTATTCACATCAAAACTCGCTAAACATGTCAGTAGCTTGGGAGAAACATCCCAAGATGACCATGAACATTTTTAAGAAAAGCTGCATCATTGTGTTCTTGAAAACACAGAAGCTGCTACTGTGTTTCACTGTGTGGAAAAACGTCCATTGACAACTCTGAGTCAAGAGTAATTCAGGATAGGCAGATCTGGAATGTTTTCGAAATACCTTAACACTTTATTTGCATGTGTTTCTTTAATTATGCGTGAGAGAGATCTATGATAAAAATCCCTGTATAAATGTGTTTAAAAGAGGTCTTTCAGTAAATATAAAATTAAAATTTGATGTAATAAGAAAACACTGTGTCAGAGTTTAATTGGCAACATTTTATTCTCTAGTAGTACAAAAAGTAATAGGACATCTTACAGTTGACGGCTTCTTAAATTTGATAAAATGTGGTAAGTCACACCAAATAAAATGCTGCAGGCTATGAAACATTATCTACTAAAAATGCTCCAATAACATTAATCCTATACTGATCAACAACAATTTAGATTGTGACTCTATTAAAATACCATTAACCCATTTACTGAACACGACATGTGGATAGTTATAGTACAGTAGTTAAAAGTAAGAACTCTGGAATCTACTAACCTACAATTCAATCCTGACTCCCCCATTTACCAACGCTGTGATTGTGATTTAAAACTTACTTAAATTTTCTCATATTTTTATTTTTCAAAATGGTTCAAATAATAATTATATTTTAAAGTTTGTAGTAAGGATTAAATAGATCTTTCAAATAAAGCAAGTAGCAGTATGTGGCTCCTATACATGGTTCAATGTCTGTTAACCATGGGAATATTGTTGCCATTATTATTATTATTATTATTATTATTATTATTATTATTTACTTGATTTTTACAATATCCATTTGAGATTATCTCTAAATTTATAGATGAGGAGTTTGACTCCTAAAAACTTTATGCTGAAAGAGGGTTATACAGACCACTGATTATTTAGAAAACTTGCAGTTAGTAAATTGTACTAGTCAATTAATTGTCAGATGCTCAAGCTTAAGTTCCTTGCCATTCAATATTTATAAAAGCTCAGTTGTGAGAGAAAGAAAAATAATGGAAAGTAGACTAGAGAGTATGTAGTTCATCTGCTCCTTGAGAAACTCTAAAATTTATCTTTGGATCAAGCCAGGGCACAAGAGAACACTATTTTGGTCTCATAGGACTGCTTTTATCAATGTGTCAGATAACAAAGGACTACATTGAGAGACGTTATATGGAAGAGCCCTGTGAAATTTTTCCTGACTGTTAAACATGTGTCTGAGAATGTTTATCACATTATAAACTACATTCTTTGAAGACTCTTCCCCTATGTTCTTCCCCTCCCCGGGTCTCAGTGTCAATAAAAGTTGCATTTGTCCTGAGAAACAGAACTCAGTGTGTAATGGTTAGTGTGAGCCATGTGTCCAACCCTGTATTTCTCTTTGCTGTGGTTACTTGGAAACTAAAAATCAAGCTCGTTACTCAACCCCAACAAATGTGGGTATAACCTTACTCCTGGTTTCCTCTTTTCCCTCCTCTCATTTTGCCAGAAGGGAAAGTTTGTGAGATGTCTCTACACTGGGAGAGAGCCTAGTGCCTTCTGGGCACCGACAGAAGACCATGTAGTTGGATCACTTCTAGAGTTGCTAGTGACAAAGCTGGAAACATAGACATGCCAGCTGGGTGCCTGGGAAGCAATGATAAGCTCTGTATTTTTATAATTTACTCCAAAAAATTTATGGCAAGTGAAATTATAATAAGTCAACAAATAAAAAATATATAAGTAAAATATATAAGGAAATACTAAACACGTATCTTAATTTCATAGTTTCCTATGGGAAAAAAATGAATTAAACTACCTTGCCTTACCTCCAACCCTGGTTTGCAATGAACAGTTCTCTACAATCAACAAAATATAGAACAGAAGGGTGAAGGTCAACTGATACCAGGCAGAGCAAGATTCTAAGGAGAACAGTACAAATGCACTTTGAACTGAAAATCATTTGCCAGCACCTGCCTGGCTGGAGCCCTCCCCAACTGCCCACCAGCTGCTGTTGGAGATTTAACTCCACCCCATGAGCACACTCATGTGTCAACCCTGACCACTGCACTGCTTTACGAGCAGTTTGGAGGCTTTAGAAAGGCAGCAGGCTGATGAAGCTCCCTTGAGAAGAACAGGATCTGGGTTTGAAATCAGTTATGCCACTTATAAGCTGTGTGACCTTAGGTAAGTCACCCCTCTGAAACTTGTTTCCTCATGTATTATGTAGGGATAATGGCACTGTGTAACAGTAGATAAAATAGTAGTATCAAGATTCTATAGAAATAATACCGGTGAGAAAACCAGAAATGTTCACTGTTCCTCTTCTGTTTGAGCTTTGGTTTCTATAAAATGAAGCAGTTGAATTAGAAAGTCCCAGAGGCAGATCAACTCCCAAGTCTCTGGTTTGCAGAGCAGTTGCACAGAAGGGGGGTTGGTGGGGGGGAGGTTGGGAGGTAGGCAGCTGGATGTAAGAAATCATCAGAGAATTGCTAGTTTTCTTGACAACCGTCAGTAGCCCACAGGAGCCCATTTTGTTCGTGGTCAGTGGGTGACTTGGGGTGCTGACAAATTTGAAAGGGAAGCATTTCACAGTGTGAATGTGAAAGGTAATTCCTGACTAATCCATAAAAGTCAAATGGTACCAAAAAAGAAAAAAATAATATAGGCATTTAATCTTTCAATGTTCAAATACATCTACAATACATGTCCAGAAAATAGCATATTTTGGTGCATTTTCTGGAAAATACATAGAAAAGGCCTATTTTGAAGAATTTAGATATTTGAAGTCATAGACTATTTATTTGGCCTTTTCATGTATAGACACTTACTATGCATATCATTTAGTCTTCATGATAAGATAGAAAAGTAGGGTTTAATGGCTCCATTTCATAGATGGGGAAATGACACAAAGAATGTTTGAATAATTCACCCACAGTCATACAGCCAGCAAGTGCTGAAATGAGATACAGAGCACAGATCATTGGCTTCAAAGCCCACACTTGGAATTCTTTCTCTTAAACCAGGCTGCCTCCCCAAGAGAACTAGAGCTGCCTACATCAACCAGACCAAGTGTACACAGAGCGTAATTAGACTAAGTCTTCAGACAGTCTAAGCAGATGGGTTATGATAGTTTCCATATTGGAAAGAAAAGAAGAGTAATAGAGGACAGTATGAAAAGCTGATAAAAATTTTTAAAAAAAACAGTAGAAAATAGATGGTTGGACTTTTACAGATTAAAAATTACCTTCCTATCCATTAACTCATTTGTTCATCACAATTACTTTGTGCAGTGAGTACTGCCATCTCCATTTTAAACGAGGAAGCAAGCTCAGAGGGGATGAATAACTATCTCATGGTCACCTAGATGATGAATGAGAGTGTAAGCTCCAACCTTTCTTCCAAGTTCCTGTCCTTTTCAGCACACCAAGTCAGCTAGGTTTCTACCCTCATGGCCTGGACACTGTTACTCTGTAGAGGGATGTATTCTCTTCTAGATCTTCAATGGAAAATTCATTCACAAGATACAAAAAAAAAATTAGCCCCTCTTTTGAGTTCTGTACAAATTTCAACATGGTGTGTGCACATGGTACTGGTGGTGGGGAGAGGGATCCCTGCACCAACAAGCAATTCTCAGACACCAGCAGGGTTTCTACAATCCAACTCGATTCTGACACTGTCTACCCAGAGATAGCATCAGATGACACTGGTTGAAGTGCCCCTCACCCCCAACTTCAGAAGTCATTCTCAAGCCCAGGTTGTCACCTGTACTTTTGAGCAACCAGCTATAAATCAGAGGTTTCCAAGACCCCCTTTTTGGGTTCAGTTAACTTGCTGGAGCAGCTTGCAGAACTCAGAAAAACACTGTACTTATTAAATTACCAGTTTACTATTAAAGGATATAATTTAGGAACTGCGACATGGAAGAGATAGATAGGGCAAACCATGTGGGAAGGGCCATGGAACTCCCAGGCCCTCTCCAGGCACACCATTTCCCCCCACATCTGTATGTGTTCACCAACCTAAAAGCTCTCCAAACCATATCCTGTTGGGTTTTTATGGTGACTTCATTACAGAGGCATAATTCATTAAATCATTGGCCACTGTCAAATGAACTCAGTCTCCAGCCCCTCTCCACTTCCTCGAAGTGTATGCACCTCTGTGTGTGTAAATCCCAAATCTCTAATCTTGTGGTTGGTTCTAGGGCAACCAGCATCCTTAAGTTACCTAAGGGCTTTCCAAAAGTCACTTAATTAACATAACAAAAGCACCTCCTTATTTTTTAATTTTTATTGCTGACACTATTACAGATGTCCCCATTCACCCCTGCTCCACACCTTTGCCCACCTCCAGCCAGCACCCTCTTCCCTCTGCCCATCACCACACTGTTGTCTGTGTCTGTGTGTTGTGCATATATGTTCTTTGGCTACTCCCATCACTTTCTTTCATCCAGTCCCCACTCCCTCCTCCCCTCTGACAGCTGTCAGTCTGTTCCATGTATCCATGTCTCTATTTTGTTTGTCAATTTATCTTGTTCATTAGATTCCACATGTAAGTGAGATCATATGGTATTTGTCTTTTCCTGACTGTCTTATTTCTCTTAGCATAATAATCTCCAGATCCATTCCAAGGGTTTTAAAAACTGATTAAAAAACACAAGTTTAGGCAACTGTTCATTTCTCCAAAGTTACACACATAGGAAGTTGTTGGGTCAAATAATATTCTGTACAATCCAGATCTGTCTTGGAGGACTGGCACTAATGTTACTCAGTCCACCCTTTCTTAATTATGCTATGGTGCCTCTTTTGACATTCTATAAAATGACTTTCCCAAGATCATTTACCTATCTGTGTTTCCCAAGGGAATTTTCTTATTTTAAGGGAATTTTGTAAAGAGATTTTCTTGATTTTACTTTTGTAACTCAGAGCCCTGTAAAGAATTTTGAGATTGTCAGTGTTTATTAGCATTTCACAAACTGAACTGAAATTCAGCTTTGGTATAGACTCCGATGTTAAAGATCCTGGACTGATACTATCTTAGCTATGAAATAGTCAAGGACACATCCAATCCTGATATAATAATTGGAAGCAGATTTACCTGTTTTAAACAACTAAAAAACTGAACAAAATATATTAAAATTTTGTTTTCAGATATTGGACAATAGGCAATGACTAAAATAAGAGGAAAAAGTGAGGTGAGCCTTGTAATTAACTAGGTTTGTTTGTTTGTTTGTTTGTTTTACCTGGAGGCATATTTGGGACCTTGGAGAAGGGAAGGGACACCAAGAACAGCCTAATGGTGTTGCTAAACTGAAAAGATAGAAATCACAGTCCAGAGATTCTGGGGTGATAAGGGTTAGTCCTTGAGAAGAGGGAAGTTTCCAGAAAAAGAGCTTCAGAAATTTGCATAGTGGTGGCCTGGAGTCCTTGCTGACTTCAAATATATGTGTAGGGGTAAAACTCCATGAGGACAGGAAAGAGGCAACTAGGGAGAGCTGTGAGTTGAACAATTTCCAGAGATCATAGAAGAAGTCTGAGTGGAGAGGCCTCCTTGATCCCTTGGATCATTTAGTAAAGACCCCAGAAGGGCCAGGCCTTAGAAACAGAGGTAAACTATTCTTAGAATAAAGCCACTCTAGATATTCCCCAAAATATTTTAAAAACAAACTTCAAAATGATCGTCCTGAACTGCAAGTAACTCAACTTCTGGCCAAAACAAAATCCAAGTCTTTAAAGAAAGACAACAAAGTACAAACATATAACAATGTTAAATCCACAATGCCCAGCAGTAAATTAAAAATTAAAGAAATATCAAGAAATAGGGAAATGTGATCAATAATCAGAAGAAAAATAAGTCAATAAAGCAAACTCATAAATTGTAGATATAATAAAATTCAGTATACAAGAACATTATAAGAGCAACTATAATAATGTCAAGTATTTAAAGGAAAAAGGCATAATGAGGAGACAAATAGAAGATATAAACAAATAAAATGGAACTTCTAAAGATGAGAAATACAAATCTGAAATGAAAATTCACTGGACAGAATTAATCTCAGATTAGACACTGCAGGAGTAAAGATTAAAAAGCTTGAATGCATAGCATTAAAAACTATACAAAATGAAGCATAGGGATAAAAAAGACTAGAAAATTATGAGTCTCAGTGACAATATCAAATAGTTTAATACATGTGCAATTGGAGTCACAGGAGGAGCAAAGAAAGGACAAACATGATAATTCTATGTGAAAAAATAGTGGCTAAAAATGTCCAAATTTGATGAGAAATATAAACCCACAGATCCAGATCCATGAAGCTCAATGAACACCAAGTAGAATACCACCCCAGGCATGTTATAATAAAATTTGTGAAAACCAGAAATAAAGAGAAAAATCTTAAAGACAGCAAGGCAAGGGGGAAGAGACAATACTATGTAAAGCTGTAGAAATCTCATCAAAACCTTGCAAGCCAGCAGACAGTTGAATGTTATTTAGAATGCTGAAACTGTCAACTTAAAATTAGAGCAAAAATATGTTTTATAATTTCATATATATTAAACTCTAGAAATGACAAACCTAATCTGTAAAGGAAGAATGCAGATCAGTAGTAGCCTGAGTCAAGGGGTCACAGATGAAGGGAAGAGGCACAACGGAACTTCTGGGACTGATGGAAGTATGCTGTCTTGATTGTGGTGGTAGGTCCATGGACATACAAATTTGTCATCACTTATTACCTCTACTCTTAAAATATGTCCAGTTTATTGTATGTAAATGACAAGTTAATAAAGTTGATTTTCTTTAAAAGGACAAAGTTCTTATGGAGCTTCTCCTTTACTGTAAAATAGAGAATTAAATGAGCAATAACAGCATGTTAAATGGTATGTTGGGGAAATCCAGGAGTGTGGCAGTTCATTACAGAAACAACTAACACAAATTAGGGGCTTAGGAAGATTTCTCAGGGAAAAGCTGAGATCTGAGAAAGATATCAGAGTAGTCTCTGAAATAGACATAATAGCATGTGCGAATGCCCAGAGCAAGAGAGAATGGTGTGTTTAAAAACGATGACAACATAGGTTTTGAAGAGATATTTAGGAAGCAGAATCAAGAGAATTGTCAGGATTTGGTGATTGACTAGATTCTGGAAAGAGCAGAACAAAGAATAAGACCCTGGATTGTGCCTTGGACACTAAATGAGTGGTAGTGGCATCTTCCAAAATCGTAGACCCCAAAGGAGAATCAGTGTATGGGGATGATGATAAGTCTAGTTTTGAATGGGATTTGAGGTGCCCACAATATACCAAAGACAAGATATGAAAATAGTAGATGAAAACATAAGTTTTTATATAAAATCAGACAACCAGGAAGAAACATGCAGTTGGTAATTAATGACAATGGATTATTTGAACTTCCCTAGCAGAGTTCAGAAATTGATAAGAAATGAGGACCAAGCAAGTTGAAGATTACTAATATTTAGAAAATTAGCAATGGGAGAAGAACCTATACAAGAATAGAAGAGCTACTGAGAAAAAGACAAACATGAGAGAGTAGTCTCATGAAATCTAAAACTTTAGGACAGTGTGGTCAACAGCCTCAAGTGCATTTAAAAGATGAGGAGTGAAACTGTCTATTGGATTTGGTGACAAGGCCATTGTTGACCTGTGAAGAGCAGTTTTGTTGGAGTAGTGGCGACAGTGGTGAAGAGTCACTGAAAAATGAATGTAAAAAAATAAAAACAGGAAGTATAGAAAACTCTTTCAAAAAGTTTTTCTACCAGAGGAAAGACTTCAAAGTAATTGTGCAGTCAAAGAATTTTCCCACTGAAATATAGGAAAGACTTAAGTATTTTAAATGGGATGAGTAGATGCACAGAGATTTTGAAAAGGAACTTACGACACCTTTTCATCCTCCAGTTAGCTTGATCCAGGACTAAGAGGAATAGGAGAATCTGAAGTGTCTGGGTAATACTTTTGACTCCAAAGTCCCTTCATCTCCATAAGTGAAACCAAGGAGAATCACAGTGGTTATAAATCACACAATCATATAATTTGGGAATAGGAGGGATATTAAAAGTGACCAAGTTCGACTTCGCTGGAAATATCTATCCTACAGCAGAAGACATCAAAGGATTTCATGTTTTAATATGTTTTTTAGAAAAATGGGATGCCCTAGAGAAAAGATAAAAATACCAATAAACACAAAAAGGTGTTTCATACCGCTATTATTTAAGTAAGTGTAAAAGAAAACCCTAAAATAACATATTCCTCTATCAAATTGGCAACTATTAAAATAATACCCAGTATGACGAAGAGTACAGAAATGAGCAATCTTTTACATAGTTCAATGAGACTGTATATCGCTACAAAATTTTTCTACAGGGCAATTTGACAATATATGGCTGTTTATACCCTTTGACTCTGTAATTTACCCTGCTAACTTTTTATCCTAGGGAAACAATTATTATTCTCACGCAAGAATGTTCATTGCTGAAATGACAGGTTATATATAAGAGCAAATACTTAGAAACAATGTAAATGCATAAAAATGGATTTCTTTTAAATAAGTTACATGTATATGATGAAATACTTTGTTGCCATTAACATATTTTTGCAAACTATAATAATATATGTTTGTGATATATTGCTATACAAAACAACTGTTTAAAAACCAATAAAAAGCCAGAGTATGTTTATGATCTCAATTTTATAAAGTGCAAGGGACATGCACAGACATGCATCTACACAGCACATACATGTACACAAAGTACATGAAATAAGCCATAATATTAATAGTAGTGTCATCCTGACTTGTGTAATGTCAGGTGACTTTTTTGGTGTTTTCTTTAAGCTTTTCTATACTTCAGAATATAAACTTTCTGTAGTGAACACATATTACTCTATGACCAGATAAATTAACAGAAATTATGAAAAAAGTCATATTCAAAACCATAAAGAAATACTTTTAATCCAAAGCAATTTAAAAAAAGAGCACAAGTTTAAATTTTCATATCATCTCTCACAATTAAAAGCACATAGGAAAAAACAACAAACCACTGTTTTAGAAAGCAAGAAAATCCTGTTTTCATCAATAAACATAAGTGAAGACAATTTAAAAAGGAACAGTTACTAGGTGCCAAGCATTTCATTTGCTTCAACTCATTTGACACAATTACTCTTGGAACTGTTTCACTGACCCCATTTCAAAGATGGGGAAAGTGTTGGAAGACATTAGACTTTGCCCAAGTCCAGAATTCAAACGTAGATCTTTCCAACCTTCAAGCTGTACCTGATTCCCTATGTGTTGCTGCTCCCAGAGTTAACAGGTATTAAATTAGAGAATTTTATTTCTGAAAGTAACCAGGGACCAATTTAAAATCTCTAAAAATACTGCATCAGAAAAAATGGTGCTGTGAAACCCTTTTAAATTTCTTGTTAGAAAATAACAGCTACAGGCTGTTACTAAGAAAACTGCACCAAAATTACAGGCTCCTTTCAATAAGTCAGTCTCTAATATCTCTAAGCACTAGACTATTTAATTTGAATTTGGCTGTTGTGACAAATACAATAAATTAACTTGTGA
The DNA here is from genome assembly GCF_022682495.2 of Desmodus rotundus. Lineage (NCBI taxonomy): Eukaryota > Metazoa > Chordata > Mammalia > Chiroptera > Phyllostomidae > Desmodus > Desmodus rotundus. The sequence goes on from NC_071389.1 coordinate 32,738,137, forward strand.
AATTAATCATTTTGTTTTTAATGAAAACATAAATATAGAAGCTTTGCTGTGTTCTATACATATGGCTGGAAGGGATAATGGTTTATGTTGAAAAATACTACTCTGCAGGAATTTCTACGGCTGTTTATGCTATAATTCAATTTGTTCTATTTAAATACAAAAATATGCTAGTCCTTCAGGCAATTAGTCCAATTAAAACCACAATGAGATATCATCTCACACATGTCTGAATGGCTATCATCAATAAATCAACAAACAAAAAGTGTTGGTGAGGATGTGGAGAAAGGGGAGTGCTTTTGTGCGGTTGGTGGGAATGCAGATTGCTGCAGCCACTGTAGAAAGCAGTAAATTAAACATGGATCTGCCTCTTGACCCAGTGATCCCACTTCTGGGAATACATCTGAAGGAACCCAAAACACTCATTTGAAAGAACATAAGCTCACTTATGTTCATTGCAACATTATTTACAATCACCAAGATAAGGAAGTGCCCAAGTACATCAGTAGATGAGCGGATAAAACAACAATGGGACATTTACACAATGGAACACTACTTGGCTGTAAAAAGAAGAAAATTTTACCCTTTGTGACAGTATGAATAGACCTGGAGAACATTATGCTAAGTGAAGTAAGCTGGCCAGAAAAAGATAAGTACCACATGATTTCACTCTTATGTGGAATCTAATGAACAAACTGAACTAACAAGGAAAATGGGGACAGAGTCGTAGATGGAAAATAGGATGACAGCTGTCTGGGGGGAGGTTAGAGGTGGAGGGACTGAGCAAAAAGAAAAAAGGACTCCTAGACATAGACAACAGTGTGGCGATTGCTGGGGCGAGAGAGGTATGAGTCTAAATGGTTTAAAAAAAAAGAGGTATGGAGTGGTCAATTCACTAAAATTATAGCCTAATTTCTTCCCTCAACTCCTGCCTCCTTTGCCCTTTCCTTCCACTGTCAAAATACTTTAAAAGAGTAACCCGCATTCACTATTGCTGTGCCTTTGATGCTCATTTATTCCTAACACAACCAGTCTGATTTCTTTTCATACCATGCCACTGAAATGGCTCTAAAAACATCATGGTGATCTCCTGGTTGTCAAAGGCAATGGCTGTCCTCATCCCACTTGACCTTGCCATGGTACCATTGACCTAATTTATGTCTCTTGCTCAATCCTTTCTTTATCTCCAGACTCCCATATCCAACTGCCTCTTCAACATTTCCACTTGGATTCTAATAAACACCACAAATTTAACATGCCCCAAACTGACCTTCTGATCTTACTCTATGAACCCACTCCACATGCAGTCTTTGCCACTTCAGTTGATGGCTATTCCATCCTTCTAACTCAGAGCAAAAATCCTGCATCCTCCTTGACCCCTCTCTATCTTTTACCACATATCCAGTCCTTTAAGAACAACTATTGGGCTTACTTTAAAAATAAATCCAGTGAGCAATCCACTGCCACCACTCTGGTTCAAGTCACCACCATTTCTTGCCTAGATAACAAAAATAGCTTCAAAACTGGTCTCCTTACTTGTAGCCCTAAAATCTATTATAAACCTTGCAACCAGAGTAACCTGTCCAAAAGGAAAGCTTTCTGAAACATACTCAGTCAAGCAAGCAGGTATTTCCAGGGAGGAGCTATGGCTACCTGCCCTGGGTTAAGAGGAGGATGGAGCTCAGGAACAGCCAGCCATATTTGTTTATTGGCCATTTAGAGAAACACTTTTTAAGTACAATAATTCATGTAAATCTCACAATCATTTTAGGATCCAGGATTTATCATTTCTGTTTTACAAGCCAGCAAACAGGCTCATGAAGTGGCATCATTCCTTCATTTATTCATCCATTTATATATCTATTCTCTTACTATTTATCAAGACCTGCTATGTGCCAGGCTCTACAACTAACCCAGAGCTCTCAGCCAGTCCTGGTAGAGCAGAAATTCAAATTCCTGGCTGCTCACCTTTAAGTTCAAGGGTCTTTTTCTTTCAATACAGCTGCACGGGGAACATCCAATGAGGACCTTTTCAGATTTTTTTGGGGGGGGTGAATAAAAATCATGTGAGGAAATGACACAAATATTACATTTGAAAAGCAATTACAGTACTTTATGTACAATAATTGGCTCTTAATACACGTAAAATGTGTCAAATGAATAGATGAGTGTATGAGTGCGAGGGTAACAATGTTATTGCTTTTCCTATCCCACAGGACTCCAGTGTATTGTGAGGGTCAAATGATACTGTGCTGTAAACAGTCTTGACAAGAGACTGTTTTAATAGCTTTTTAAATTGTTGCTTTAAATATTGTTTGGAAATAGGTAATGATGCACAGGGCTGGGTTAGATTCACTTCTCTACAGAGCGACAACACTGGATTACAAGTTACGGCCCTGTCTGGTTTTCCTTCACAAAATAAGCACCTACATTTATTTCCCCCGTATACCAGCAGATACACGCCCAAAATGGGGTTCAATATCTGTTTTTTGAACTACCCTATGAATTCCAATTTTATAGATTAGAAAGTTGAAGCTCTGAAGCCCAAGTGAATAGTATAAATTCACCCAGCTTTCAAGTGGCAGAACTAAAATATGTACTCAGTTTTTCTGTGTCTGAGGACACTCTGTAAAACATACTACTTTTTTGACTAAATGTTTGGTATCACAAACTAGATAACACTAAAACAGTAACAGTTAGGTAAAACTTTATCATTGATTTGGTACTTTCCCATCCTCATATTTTCTATTTTACTATTACAACGACACTTGGCAAGCACAATTTATAGATGAGAAAACCTAGGCCTGGAGTGTCCCAGATGTGCAGCATTGCCCAAGGTCACAGAGCAAGCAAATGAAGGAGTAGGCAAGGAGTAAGAGATGTGGGGTCATCTCTTCTCCAGGCTCAACATCTCTAGCTCCTGCATCCTCATTTCCACACCCTTCTCCTCTCAAACTGACCTGTCCCGGGAAAGCTACAGGATCCTCTTAAGATGGGGCACCACAACTGTACTCATCACACCAGGACAGAAGAATATGGCCCTTCGACTTGCACAGATTTCTAAAAGGAGATACTCTGTCATCCAAAAAGAGCTGCCTAGGCTCCAGAGACATGACTGGTGAGGAACTGAGCCAGCTAGCAAAGTGTTTGACAAAACCTGACTGCTGGGGGTTCTCAAGTTGCAAAGGCAAGGACTTCTTGAATGTGCCCAGTGACCTGCATGCACTATAACAGACTCAGGTTCTGCAGGCACTGCCAGGGTGGTGTGACATGCATCCAAGTCTTTTTTCCCCTTTTATATTATTTTTCTGCTTGAAAAGTCGAGTCCTCCTTCTTTGGCAGGTTTTGGAGCCATGTGACTGACACATTTCTGGCAAGTACTATAAACGCGATGGGATTGTGTCTAAGAGAAACTGTCATTGTGTAAAACTAGGACTAAATATCTGTGCTCCCTCTTGGGGCTTTTAAAGGTGAATACCATTTCTGAGAGTTGAAAAACAGCTTTAATTACCGAGATAGCAAGTCAAGGGGGAAACATGGTTTTAATGAAGTTTATATTTAAACACAACAGAAATGCATAGTAACATTTACTGGTATTAAAAAAAGGAAGAGTATTATTAATTTTGCTCCACTTAGATTCAGTTATATTCAGTTTAACAAACATTACAAATACAGTGTAAATTGCATTTATTCTTAAGTATAAATACCATTCTATCAGGAAATCAAAAGAATTAGAGACTGAGAAGTAACACATTTAATTCATTCATTTTTTTAAGTTTATCCATTTATCCAACAAATATTTATTGAGCACAGACTCTGGAAACAAAGTCTAGGTGTAAATCAGGTATCTGTCATTTAATAGCCCTGAGCTATTATTTTTAATCATTATTATTGTTACTACCACATATTAGGCACTTTTCTAGGTACTTGGGTGACAAGTAATCAGAGAGCAAAGGTTCACAGTCTCATGCAGCTTGAATTCAAGTTATTTCTGTTTGCTGTTTTGCTGTCAGACAGCTGGCTGCTGCTCGTGTGGCTGTTAATCTACTTGCTATGGCAGCCCTTTATCTTTTATTTTCCTTCATTTGTTTTACTGTGGACTCTGAAGGCAGCCAAGAAAACTAATTAGAAACATGTCTAAAGCAAGAATCAAAACCCAGGAAATGAGAATCTGAGGATGCTCTGGAGGACCTAAGAGGAGAAACCATGGTGCTTCTCCTTGCAGAAACCGAGGTGACAAGACACAGGTAGGCAACAATTAGGTAATAACACAAGATAGTTTCTTGAGCTCAAAACATTGGGTAGGCCAAAAAGTTTGTTTGTTGTTTTCCATGAAATGGCTCTAGTAGTGCTTAGTTGTCTTAAACTTCATCCAAAACAATTTTGTTACATTGTATTGTGACAGCTGTCATATCAGCGTGCATTTAAAAAAAAGATGAATTTTTGTGTAGCCATTTTAACATTGAATATGGGAGAAAATACACAACATTTTCGACATATTATGCTTCATTATTTCAAGAAAGATAAAAACGCAACTGAAATGCAAGAAAAGATTTGTGCAGTGCATGGAGAAGGTGCTGTGACTGACTGAACATGTCAGAAGTGGTTTGTGAAGTTGCGTGCTGGAGATTTTTCACTGGATGATGCTCCACAGTCTGGTAGACCAGTTGAAGTTGATGGCAATCAAATGGAGACATTGAGAACAATCAACACTGGCTACCAACACGCAGGAGATAGCCAATATACTCAAAATATCCAAATCAATAAAGTTATTAGTGAAAATGAAAAGTGTGTCTCTTATTTTACAGAAAAAACTAAATGGACTTTTTGGCCAACCCAATAGTATGCCATGGAGCTCCCACCCAGTGTCAAATTCCTGACCTGTTTTAAGGTGGACAGTTAATTAACTTAAAATTTTTGTAATCTCCTACTATATATTAGGCCATTTATCAGATGCTTAGAGTTAAAAAGAATAAGTTAATGTTGTTATTCTTTTTTTTTTTAGGCAGGCATGGCTACTTTATTCAATGGCTGATCCGTGTAATTGCCAAGGCCACACTATGTACAGCTAAGAGAGGTGGAGCTTTATTTCTTGGTCTCTTCCTCCTTGGACAGAGTTTTGGTGATTTCCTCCTTCTTGGCCCGGAGCCGCTCTTCCCGGCGCCTGCGAGCTTCCCTGGTCTTAGACCTGCGGGCCTCAGCCCCATCAGCCAGAAGCTTCTTGCGAGCCTTGTCCGCCTTCAGCTTATGGATGTGTTCCGTGAGAATCCGCTTGTTTTTGAACACGTTCCCCTTCACTTTCAGGTACAGGCTGTGGTACATGTGGCAGTCAATCTTCTTAGATTTGGGTATCTCCTGAGTAGCCGGTGAAGGATTCTCATCCTTCTCACCCGGGTCACTTTCTCGGGCATTCGAGCATTGGCAGTACCCTTCCGCTTACCTATGCCCGTAAGCCTGCCCTTCCTGCGGGCCGAGGTGTTTTTCCGGCATCAAGCCCGGGAATGGACTGTCACAGGCTTCCGGATGATCAGCCCATCTTTGATCAGCTTCCGAATCTGCTGACAGGAGTTGGCATTGGCGATTTCATCGGTCTCATTGGGGTCCAAGCAGACCTTCTTTTTGCCACAGCGGAGGACGCTGGCGGCAAGCCTCTTCTGAAGCCTGAGCATACTCATGGCTGCTACCGCGTGGCGAAAGGAAAGCAATGTTGTTATTCTTAAGAAAGACACATAAACAACTATATTAGAAGTCAGAGGTGATAATGCCGTCATGAAAGAAGTACAAGCTGCTGCGGAAAGAAGGAGTAATGAATTTATTTAACAAAGAATTAGTGAGTGCCAACTCTGCATCAGCACTGAGTTAGGTGCTGGTAACACAGTAGTAAATTAAACAGACAAGACATAAAGCTTACTTCTAGCGCAGTAAGATAAAATTAATTTTAATAAGAACAATAAAACAGGTAAGTTCAGATGGCGATAAACACTATAAATAAAATGAGACCTAATGATTTAATAGTGATGCTGACATTTGGGGTTATGCTACTTCAATTGGGTAGTCAGGGGAGACTTCTGTGAAGAGCGAACATTGGAGTGGAGGAAAACACGGCAAGGAAGTCTCTTGAAGATCAGGATGAGAGAGACTATTTGCTTCTCAGGTCCCCTCGCACCCTCCTCAGTTCTGCTCTTTGCCATACAAGAGAGTTCACCTGTATGTATTGAGTTGAATCTTACGGAATTGCTGATTTTGGCAATTGGTTCAATCTACCAAATAAAAAGGGTTCCTTGTGTTTTTTCCTGTACCCTACCAACACCCATGTAAACTGTCCCTTTATTAAATTCTCTTCAAATTCCTGCCTTAATCCTGAATAGGAAATAAGTTTGGAATATTTGAGAAAACTGAAGAGGCTAGTATGGCTGGAGCTTGATAAGAAATGGGAAGGAAAGAGAAGATGAAGTTGCTGAGATAGGCAGAGATTAAGTTATGCAGTGCCTTATAGACTATGGTAAGGAATTTGAATGTTATTTTAAATGTAATGAGAAGCAACTGGGAATAGAGGGGAAAGAAGTAATTAAATCTACGTTAAGTCAAGGTAGGAACTTCAAAAAAAAGAGTTGAGCCTCAATGGTTGGATACAATATTGATTGACAGAAAAGAAGGGAAGAACATTTCAGGCAAGGGACCTAGGAGTCCAGTGTAGTTACAGGAAAGAAACTGGAAGGAAACTAGGCCGGAAATTCAAGTTAAAGTTCCTCCAGGAACCTAACATGATGACTATGAGAACTGGGCACTTTCTAATGGTTTGAGGGCTATAGGACCCAATAAGAACTAAATTTTTCACTGGCTATATACTCTAGGACTTTGGTGTCTTTAAAAGATATAAACAGAATAATGAAATCTATTATTTAACTACAATTTTTATCAAACTTAGACAATACCAACATTGTTTAGGTCATTGCTTTTTTCTGATGCTTTCTTCACTTGGCCTAAACTTCCTAATCTTCCCCTTAAAATGGTGTTACTTAGATCTCCCTTAGTCAAGAGTATCTAGATGCCTACAGGTCAGGAGCAGACCTATGGTATGCCTTTCAGGACAATTGGGGCAAAGATTTTCCATGGCCCCAAACCCACCTCCTCTTTCCTTGCTGAGCAGGGTTCCTACTCTCTCAAACACATGCTGTATTTATTACCACCTGCAAACATTTCCTATCTCCTTTGTCTCTCCTTTTTCTCCAACAAACTCAATGTATACCAAAGAATGCAGAATTTGAGTTAATGCATATTTGGGTTATAATTCCGGCTTTGCAACTTACTAGATGAGTGACTTTTGATATATTATTACAGCTCTTTGAACCTTAGTTTCCTCATTTATAAAATGGAATAATAATACCTGCCTTCAGGGAGTACTGAGAGAATGGTTTAAGAGTGATAATGAATCTAGAATAGTACTGGATGCATAAATACTCAATAAATACCCTTCTTTCCTATTATCTCTATACTTTCCTTTCTTTCCTATTATCTGTATACTTACAATAGTGTTACTGCCATGAAATTTAGTACTAAATAATATCCCCAGAAAGTAATCATAGAACTTTTCATTGCAGATCCTAGTTCTGTTATTGTGGGATATTAAACTATCTATTGAGAATATAAACTCAATATAATAATGGGATATTATAAATAATTATAACGACAAAAATTTCTATAATTCACAAATCATTTTCATACTAATTTCTTCATTTTCTTCTAAAATAACCTTATAGGATGGTAGGTCACATATTATTCCTATTTTATAGGTGAGAAAACAGATTGAAGATATTACAAGACTTGCACATGCTCACTCACTCTATAGGGGATGGAAAAAGAAGAAGATCCCAGTTCTTCCAGATTCTTTACAAGGGTTCATTCTACTTGATTCCTAATAGACAGGCATGTGCATTTACTGGCTAAGTCACTTCTCTCCTGAGACCTTCCATTGTCCTAAGGACAAGCTATCGAAGCAGTCTGTGATATATGCCTACTTCACCTCCCCAAACTTACCTCTCCTCATGACTATTCATTAGTTTAAGGAGGAGCCATATTGAACTTGTTGCTTGTTGTTCCTAGAACACAACAAACTGTTACTTTTGGGCACATGCTGCTGCCTTCGCTTGGAATGCCCTATCTGCTCCTGAATACCAGGTAACACCTTTCCTTGAATCTTCCAAGACAACACAAGACTTGCTATACCTAGGAGAGCTTTCTTGGTACCCCATGAAAAAGTGGCTCCTTCATCCTCTGTGCCCCTAGGTACAACCCTGTGACATGCAACTGTGTCTTGAATTTGGTGCAATTGTATTTTCTCTGCATTAGTGTATCTGGTGCAACCCTGTCGATGGACTGTGAGCTTCATGAGGGCAGGGAATATTCGAGCTTTTTAATATTCTCAATGCCCAGCCAGGACTTGGCATGGAGCAGGTGCTCAGGGAATAACTGATAATATGAAGGATGAATTAAGTTTCCTAGGGTATCCTTGGATCTGACCCAGAAGCCGTATGTATTAAAGTATTCAAGGAAAACAGTAACGCACAGACCTTCTTAGGAAGGAGCCACACCTAACCATCTACATATATTAAGGCATGGGGAGCAAAGTGGAAAAACAAACACAAAAATGGAGAAGTCAGCAATTACTGGAATTACTACTCTTTGGGACAAGCCTTGAATATGTTATTTTTCTCAGCAGCAACTCTCTTACCATTTTATCTCCATATGCCACTTGCCAACCCAGACTGAGCTAGCTCTCTTGTGTAAATTAGCCTTAATCCTGATGAAAATGGTTCTGCCAGTGAAAAACCTAGGTTATCCACAATGAAATGCATTTTAAAAGGCCCGTGCACAGACCTGAACATAGACAGGATCTCACAAGTTCTCTGAGCAGTAGTTTTTCTATCTTTAAGGTATAGTTAATGTCTTCCCCTTGCCTCTCCACCAACAAGGCTAACCCTGACATAAAGCAATGGTATGGGAATATTTAAATACTGTCAATCTGCCCTGTTCTGGAACCCATGGGGGAAAAGTTTCCGCTTATGTACTGCAGGGTGATTATGACTCTCAGTAGATACCAGGGCTGTGTCAGAGCTCTGCAAAAGACAGAGGAGAGGGGCTGAAGGGCTGTGTTAGAGGGCTTTACAGGCAAGGGGCCTTGAGTGCCCCAGAGAGTCCATCATTAAGGAAGGCTCATGAAGAGGTAATATTGGGTGAAAGGCAGGGCTTGCTCTTTTGTATTCCAGCACCAAGCACAAAAAAGACATTTGATCATTTCTAGAAGGCAAGGGAGTAAACGAAAAAAAAGGACAGAAGGAAGGGAGGCAAAGAGGAGGAAGGAAGTCTAGGTCCAAACACTTGCCTTTCTTGAAAAGCAGCCTGAATCTAGCATTGGGTTTAATGAGCACTAAGCCCTTCCCATTTCTCACTTATAGACCCAGCTCACTTCAGTGCAATTCCATTTGGTTTACATAATTTACACACAAGGCCTGCTGATTCCTCAGACCCATGCTGAGTGCTGGGAACCCTGATATGAATGAGACGCAGGCTTTGACTTCAAGAACTAAGCTGAGGCAGTCCTAGAAATGGACAATGATAGCTCAATGAGAGTGTTCAGGAGGAATGGGGCACACAGAACGTGGACTGACTACCTCTGTCTGCAGAGGTTGGAAGACTTCACAGAGGAAAAGGTGCTTAGGTTAGGTGCCTGAAGCAAGAGTAAGAGCTTTCACAGGCCAATTAGCAGAGAGGCAGAAGAGGGTTCTAGGCTGAGCTCACACTGAGAGCAAAGGCAGTGGGGCTGGTGGTGATGGTGGTGACAGAACCAGATACTTCTTTCTGGGGAGTCCCAGAGACAGCATATATGGCTGAACAAATGTGGAAGAGGGGGTGGCAGGAATTAAGGCAAGAAAGACAGGATAGGATATGTCCAGCCTCCTCCAGGTGCTGGCAGAAATGGTGTTCCAGGTAAGGAAAACAATACAGCAAAGGCGAGAGGAATCTGGGGCTTGCTGGAGGAAGAATTCATTTACAAAGTCATAGGTTGAAAAGGGTTGTCTCAGAAAGTCATGAGCATAGTTAGAAGGTAGGGCAGGAGAGAATAACCTTTAATATGTGAGGCATCATCTGGCCTTTTTTGTTCTAATTGTCTTGTCTTAGACATCCTCTCTTCACCACCTTTGCCACCCCACCCCATGCCTCGGCTGCATAAATTACAGATACCATAGATAGGACTGCCTAGTTTTGAATCACAACTTTACCATTTATCAGTTCTTTAAACTTGGGGCATTTTCCAACTTAGCTTCAATTTCTATGTCCCCCAATGAGGATAACAGTAGTATTCACAAGATTGTTGTGTTCTTTAATAATAATAGCTAATTTATATTATTTATATTGAGTATTTACTATATATATCAGATCCTGTCCTAAGCATTTTTTGTGTGTATTAGCTTATTTATTTCCTAAACAATTGTTATACTGTAAGTAGTATTCTTGTCCCTATTTTATAGATGAGGAATGCAAAGCCCCAAAAGATTGAGGATGTGGCTTAGGCCACACAACTATAAATAAAAGATTTGGGATTTGAATCCAGGCATTTTGACTCCAGAGCCTATACTCCTAACCTCAGTGAGTGAGATCATCTGTGGAAAGTGCCTACCACTGTGAGACATCACAAAAACTGCAAGTTTGTTACCCAGTGGCTCTGTCAATTTAAATAAATGAGTGTCTGGTTAATGGGTGACTGGATAAACAAGTAAACAAGTGTTGATTGAAAGGGGAAGCAAATAGCTGAAAGGAGAACCCCACCACCAATGAGATCAGGAGGGCGAGGAGTTAGTAGCTATAGGTGGAATGGTGGTGGTTAAGTGTCCCATTTCATGAGATATAACTGGTAATTAAGCACCATTGTCCTGGACCAATGAAGAGAACACAGAGAAGTGCTGTAGAGTCTGTCAAGGGAGCATCATAGGGCCTGGGTGGTCACACTAGGCTCCCCCTGTGTCCCTAAGATTAAGTTCCAGAAGGTAGCCTTTGTCATTCTTCTGCCTCAGCTATCATCATGACAGACGACCTAAAATTCTGACCACAAAGGCACAGCCTGGTGGCAGTGAGCAGTTGAAGAGCACAGCACTTCAAAGCTACAAAGAAGAGGGCTAGGAATGGAGGGAGTCATAATTCATCAGCATCAGTAAGCTTGGAGTGCTGAAGGCAGCACCAAGTTGATGACTTGGTCCTGACAGAGGAGTAGCAAAGGCAAGGGAGTAAAAAGGAAAGGGACATAAGAGGTGGAGCAGAAGAGGAGCTTTTCCATCAACAAATGTCTGCAGACATTAAGTAACCTTCCTCCAAAAAGGTAGGATTCAAACCCAGAGCTCTGTGACTGCAAAGCCTGTGCTCTTTCTCTTCTACTACACTGCCCCAAGACCACACAGGAGGGGACTCTAAGATGTCCATGCTCAGTGTGATGCCACTGCTGCATGTCAGTCTGAGAAAGAGAACCAGTTGACGAGTTGCCACTAGATCTCGTCTACTCCAGATTCCCTATTGTCACCCCCTTTTAATACATTAGAATATCCAGACTCAGAGAGAGGCAGTAACCTGATCAAGGTCATATGGTGGTTATCATCCAGGTCTCTGAGTTTTCACAGCACTTCATGAGAGAAGTTGCTGCCCCTGTGATTCCAGTGAAAACTGTATTTTCAAGGCCAGCCAATGGCTTAAAGGTCATACATTAGGAGGCTTCATAAGCTTGTTTACTTAAAGGAAGAGCGGAAATCTAACTTTAGCCCACTGAGGAGTAAAATTCTGATGTACCAATGCAATTAGGAAAAAAATCCAATGGCATGTTTGAGAAGAATGAAGAGTCTACAGACTTGAAGGAGGGGTAGTGATTCAGGCAGAGAAAAGAGGGGCCTGGCTGGGGAAGGAGGAGGTTTAGGTTCTGCAGGGCCCCCTCTGCACAGCCCGGAGTCTGTGTCCCAAGCAGGGCTATCTTTCTGCACTCTCAGAAGGAATTTGCAAATTGACTTAGAAAAGGAAGTAAGATGCAATATAAAGAACGTGGGTTACAAAATTATGTCAGCCTGGCTTTGCCACTGAGTAAATCACCTCACTCCTCTGGGCCTTGGTTTCTTTATACCATCAAATGGAGGTAATATCTACTTTGTGGGGTTATAGTAGGATTAAAAGTACCATATACACACATAAAGCACCTAGCATGGTTCCTGGAAGATAGCAGGTATTCAATAAACTTGAACTATTACTACACTTACTACTGGTGTTATTACTGTCATTATTTCTATTATCATCTATCCCCATGAAGTGAGAACATGTCATTGGGGTGTTTACATGTTGTTTTTATAGGATTTGCCTATTTTATATTAAAGGAATATACTTTTCCTTCAGGACAGTAGAAATTACTTGACTTTGGGTGTTGAACACACAGTACAATATACAGATAACGTGTTATAGAATTGTACTCTTGAAACCTATATAATTTTATTAACCAATGTAACCCCCCAAAATTCAATAACAAATATATATTTTTTAATTAGACACGTTTCTCTGAAGTGAATGCACTCTTCCACTCAACATACAATCTGCCTGTTGTGAATATACTTCTGAGGAATCATTTATTTGGAACTTGTCACTAAGCCAGACTGAGAACCTCCGGGCCATGTTCAGTAATGCACTTCTGACACTAGTCAGTGGGGCGATCTAAATCCCTCCCCAGCACCTGAGATCAACCAGGGATACTTGTGACAATTGGGCAGCGTGCCTCAGTCCCCCTTTCTCATCTTCAGGGTGCTCTCAAACCCCCTACTTTCTGTACCCACATGTAGAGACAACCAGCTGATCTGAGGAACTCCAGGATTTATGGGTATGGGGTTGTTCTATGGCCCAAAAAGCTTCAAAGCAATCTTTCACAAATTAAATGTTAAACATATACATGGTTAGGCCCCAGTTCCTGGAGCATGGCTTGGAGGCCAGAGCACTTTAGGTGGTGTGATATTTCTTTCACGGTGTCATGCAAGACCGAGCCACCAGAATGGTACTCCCACTTATACTAGACATAGGACACGTCCAGGGCTTTGAGCTACTGATGGTCCACTACTGACTTCTAGGCTTTAGCCATGTATGTAAGCCCAGGCATTGGCTCTTGCCTGTCTATATTCTAATTATGGTGCTGTCTCTGGGATTATAGCAATGGAAGACAGCATGGGTGGCAGCAGGCATCCTTTACCCTGTGTTTCCTCCTGGACAGCAGTGCTAGGCTAATTTTTAGAAGTGGTTATGCCCTTCTCATGCCTATCTTCTCTGAAGTATTTTGAAGTGGTTGTTCTGCATTTCCACAGATCCTTCTGATTATTGTCAATCGATGTGCAGATGCTGTGCTCTCCTAGGTCTTTTAATGTGTGCCACATAAGAACGAGCTTTCCTTGCACAAATGGGACTGTTCTCTCTTAGCACATGGGTCCCTTGCCTATTCTTCTTGCTGATGGTGGTATATGGAAGGCAGTTAAAATTATGCAATCAACATCAAAAAAGAACACATTCTAGGGATGCAGTGATTATGATCCAAAGCTAAAGAGTTAAAAAAAAAAAAGAGGCATGATTGGAAGACATACTGATCTATGTTCATGTTAATTCAATCCTGGATGGTATACTTAACATGACCAGCAAATGAATTATTACTCACATTTTCCTGCATACTTGGGATTAGTCCTGCGTTTGTGTTCACTATCAACAAAGCATCATCAAACTTTTCAGGGAATTGTTAGAAACCCCAGTATTTGTGAGGACACTAATAACAAGTCTCTTTTTGGCCAAACTCTACTTGGACTTCTCTGAACTCTTTTCTCAAGTAGTCCCTGATGTTTGGGTTCCCAGTTTTATCTCTGTATTATCCGATATTAGAAAGAAACCTTCTAAGTCAGTTTAGCCAGAGTCCCCCCCCCCCCCCCCGCCCAGGTCTCAATTAATCAGATTCTTTATCCTCCATAACCCTCCCAGGTGATGTCTGATCACCCTATCCTATCTTCAGTAAGAACCCTGTTTAGTTGGTTTGGCCAGAATCCACCCTTTTCCCTGATGTTTCTTCTTAGTAATTTATAATCTTCTGCCCACTGGCCACTACCCTCCCTCACTCCTTGCTTATCAATTCTCACTTTTCCTTATTGTCTTTGGAGCTGAGCCTGCTCTTTCTTCCCTACTAAAAACTTCATTGTGGTGAGCCCCTTTAAAGTGGCGTAAAGTCCACTTTACCATTCTTTAAGAAGGATCATGAATAATTTTTTTCTTTAACAACACTACGAATAACGGAGTGCCATGAATAACGACATAACCAGCATAAATAAATGGTATTGGGAAACTGCAAACATGTTCTAAAGAGCCATGCGTCATGAGCAATGTCAGTGTTGCTACCTTTCTCTCCAGACAGAAAATATGAAATTAGCCAGGACTGTGCATTTGACAATAAAGAATATAAAAAGATGGTGTCTAGACTTTTAACCTGCAATTATTGAACAATAACCAAATATGTCTCTTCTGTCTTCATTGTTCTAAATTTTTGTCTAAATTCATAAACTTCACTAGAGTCCATAAGTGTTACAATATATTTTTAATATAATTTTTTATATAGATGGGGGATCGCACAAAAAAGATTTACCTGGGACCCTATGTTTCCGAGGTGTGGGCTTGGGCAGGTTGTTCTAAAACATGTCTAGCTAGAGGCTTAACCATGGAGTTTCATCGCCAAAGAGGTAACCAAGGAAAACTCTGCCCAGAGTACTGCCATCCCTCCATTACAGCTGAAGTCACCGCAGGTCTCACCTACAGATATATCATTATCAGTCATTGAAGGTAAAGTTTCAGCCCTGGCTGTTGTGGCTCAGTGGAGTGAGTACCTGCCTATGAACCGCAAGGTTGCTGGTTCAATTCCTGGCCAGGGCACATGCCTGGGTTGTGGGCCAATCCCCAGTTGGGGGCGAGCAAGGGACAACCAATAGATGTTTCTCTCACACATTGATGTTTCTCTCCCTCTCTTTCTCATCCCTTCCCCCTCTCTAAAAATAAATAAATAAAAATCTTTAAAAAAAAGTAAAGCTTCAAAGCAATCTTTCACAAACTGAACATTAAAAATAATGTATATCTTTTTTTCTCAGCTCTACTATATAAAGGAAAAATGTATAGAACGAAGGCTAGAGGGGAAAAGGATAAAATTTTAAGAGTTGCCTTTAAGAAGAGAAATCAGAGAATTTCCCTGATTCATGAGCGCTTCTCACTACTTTCTAAATTTGCTACAATATGCATGTACCACTCTCCCTTTGATCTCTCAGCTCACTGTGCTTTTTTCAACATGCGTCTCTTACTCCTCTGCATGTTTCCTCTAGACTCACTTCTCCCGAACGACTCACGTTCATTGAACTACATCCTACTGACCTTTGAGACCCCACCAGGAGTACCTCTTCCTCCAGGCACCCTTCTGCAACCCCTCCAGGCTGTAGTAAGTGCTTTTCTAATGAGCTCCTCCCACAATACCCAGTAGATTCTTCTCACCTGACATATAACTGGAAGGAGGTCTGCCCCTTTCCGTACCAGCCCGGCGCTGCAGCAAGCCCAGCACTGTGCGCGGCAAATGGCAAATCTTCAAAAATATTTTTTAAGTGAATAGATGGATGAAAAATTTTTTTCAAACTTCTTTTTAAAACATATATACACATGAACAAAGCCTAGGAAGCTCAGGGAAGTCGTTGTTGATGTTGTTATTATTTAGGTTTCTCACTGATGGTTTAAAAAAAATTGTCAATGGTGTGCCTCAGAAAACAAACAGGGAATTGAGAAAAAGTCTGGGAGCTCCCTGGGGGCAGTGTTGGGCGTGTAAGTCCCCGTGAGCACTAGTTCCTCAGATTCCCTGCGAAGAAAGCGGGAGAGATAGGCTGTAGCCAAATAACTGCAGGCCCCCTCTTAAGATTTACAGTGTGTATTAGCATATTCCAATCTTGTACAAAGTCCTGCTGGAAAGAACCTGGCTAATTTATTTTTTTATCCAGTACTTCTTAAATTTATTTAAATATGAATCCTTTGTTTATGTAACACCTATTAACATCTACTTCTCAAAACACTTTGGGAAATGCTGGGTTTAAGAGATAAGGCTTCCAGAAAAAGGAATTATCTGGTTCGTGATGAAGGCAAGAAATAGCAAATGATATGGGAGGGAAAAGACTATATGAATTTTAAAAATATCTATAATGTAACATTAATATGTGGCAGATAGTATATTGAGTATTGTACACACATTAGTTTAACTTTTATAATAAGTTTTAAAAATAGGTATATTATTCTCAATAAAAAGAATTAAGTTCAAAGGGTTAAGTATTCTGGACAGCACCACGTCTGTCTGGGTTACTTCAGACTCTCCCTCTTAACCTCTGTGCCCCCACCATTGAATGACATAAGCCCTTCTTCCCCTGACGGAACAGGTGATGGAAGGGGAACATTGTTTTCCTTTATTCCTCTTCCCTGCTCTCCCCATCTTTCCCTTTCCTTCCTTTCCCTTCTCTCCACCCCCCCTTTATTGCTCAAACTCTGTTTGAGTGTCCATTATGTGTTAGTCATTGTGCTGGGTGGACCCTCTCTAGGGTTTCAGAGATAAATCAGAACTGAAACCTCTCTCGGAGAACCTCCAGTCGAGCCCACTAACTTCGTCAGCTTCTGAGCCCAGAGACAGACTTAAAAGAGGATGGTACGAGATACCACCACGGACTGCAGCAAGAGCATCAAAAAGAGTGATGAGCTTTGGATGGAAGCTCCACCTAGAGCTGCTCCTCACACATTTCTAAGACTGGATCTTTAGAAGAAGCATTTGGCAGCATGAGGGGTGGGTAGAAAGTCTCGTATACAAATAACTAAATGAATGTTGTTTTCATTAACTAGATTTATTAGTGAGAGTTGGAGTAAGCACACCTGTACCCTCCTTCAAATATTCCCTGGAGTTCTGGAACATAAGCAATATGCCAGTCTGGCCACATGCCAAGAAGCTATCTGGGGAAATGAGTATAAAATTTCACTCACACGGGGTTACAAAATATAATTCAGGGCAAAAACTTGATCCTTACCTTCAAACTTAAAAAAAAAAGTTCCCTGAACCTCTCTAGATCATAGTGCCAATCGCACTGTTCTGTGTCTGCCTCCCAGTCAGGGTCAAGAGGTCCTCAGAGAACTGGAAATTTTTCTTCTTTTCTGTCCCCATCCCCAGCTTCTGGCACAGGGTCTGGTATACTATAGATGCTCAATAAATACTTGATGTAGAACAGATGAAAGGGAGGAAGTGGGGAAGAAGGAACACAGGTAGAGGACCCTTGGATGAGATAGCAGAGTTACAGAATATTATGGGAAATTCAGGACTTCGACCCCTGGATCCTCTGGTACCAACTCAGCTTTAGGAAGATACCCACTGCTTCTTCACAACTGCCTCACGGGGTCCCCATCACCAAAGTATCTTGGGCTGACCTAGGGAAGCATTTCTGATCTCTCCTGTGAATACGGAGCCTCAGGCCTGCCATTCTCCTTGTGGGAGACTGTCACTGTGAGAGGAGAGGTGAAGGTAAGGCTCTACTTGAAATTCAACCAGTGCTGCATAAAGAACGATGCACATGAAAAATTGATCATGACATTGCACCCAGGCAAATAGTATTAATAATGCAGTGTTTAAACACACAATATATCCCTCTTAATGATGAAAAGAAACCCAAGGTCACAGCAAATAAAAGTCATTCCAATGAGACCAACAGGAAGGGAGAATTTCTCCAGTGGATCACTCCACAACAGCTTTACACCACCGTCTAGCAGAGGAAGTAGCCTTTCTACCAAGGAAGAGAGCAGAGCCCTTCTCAACAGAAACATTTCTAACTACCAGGCAGTTCCAAAAAAGCAGAACCTGGGGTACTAACCCTCTTTTTATCAATCTCCTCATCTTTAAAATTGAGATTATAACACCTAAGCAATGGGGTTATTGTAAGGATTAGATGATTTATGTAATAGATGAAACTAAATACACAGTAATCCCTATAAATTTTACTTCTGCTTCTTTTAATTTGTTTGATTGAAACTGAAGTTACACAGAGAGCTACTGAATTTTCAAAGGCTCAGGAGAGGTATATATACAGGCAAAGTAAAGTGGACTTCCTAGTACACACCCTTAGAATTTGTCCTGAGCACATTGTCCCTGCGGCCCATTAACCTGACCCCACCCCTAAGGGTGAAGAAGCCTCAGGCTTCTGCAATGAAACCTGACACCAACAAGCAGGTGAGAAGCAGAAGTGGAAAAACACTGGACCAGGAGCTGGATTTTGTCTCCTGTCTGTCAGTAATTCACCACCCCCCCTTTCTGAGCCTTGAATTCCCCATCTACAAAATGAGGGAGCTTTTAGACACCTTCCAGCCCCCAAATCGCAACTCTGAATATTTGCAATCATGTAGGTGAAGCAAGTAACTAAGAGCATGGGATTTGCAGTCTTCTGACAGACCTGGGTTTAAATGCGGCTCCTCCACAAACTTGTAGTAAGACCTTGGTCAAAGCACTTAACCTCTGTAAGCCTCAGATTCCTAAGTGATAAATGAGACAATAACAGTTCCTACCTCAGAGATTTATTTTGAGTACTATAGTAATCCAAGGTGATGTTGCTACTAGGAGGAAAATGTAGAAAGCAAACTCAGGTCTGTTTAATTTCAAAGACCATGCTGTCCACTCTAGTACTGGAGAACACCAGCATAAACCAGTGTCTGTAAAGCAAGGCTGAGTACAATAAAAGCACAGGCATTCTGCTATTGCACGGCAAAGGCAGGAGGGATTAGTACTGTCCAAGGGTGAAAGCAGCAAGTTGCTCTTATACAGTAGGCAGTTAGACAGGCGTGAACCTAGTAGGAACGATAGGCCAGGTATGGAAAGTCTCTAGGGTGTGGAGAGCCCGGGATACCTAGCAAAAGGCAGAGCTGAAAAAACATGTATCATAGGGTAGGACCTCACCCCCAGGGTGACCTCTCCTCCCCCAGCATATCTCTCTGGCCGTGCAGTTTCGACCCCCTGACCTTTCCTCCCCTGGCATGTCATGTGGTACACTCCCTTTGAGGAGGAACAAGGGGGCCAAAGAAAAGCCTCATACAACTCCCATACGAGCCCTTGTATGACCACTCCCTTGAGCATTAAGCTGAAAGGTCAGCCAGGTTCTGGCCAGCAACAAATAATCTTAGGAAAAAAGCCTTGGATTTGTTGACCACAAAGACAGTTTTGGTTAAATTGGAGGTAACATTTAGGCCTCAGTTGTGTTTCAGCTCCAGGCCCAGAAATACAGCAAAACCAGATGAAGCTTTGCCCTGGCTGGCATCAGGACCAGCTGCAATGACTAATGTCCCCCTACACTAATGTCAACCAATCATTAGAGACCACAACCCTAAAAGGAGACAGCTGTAAAGCTGATGAATATTCTATTGAGATCCTCCCCTGAGACCTCCCCTAAAACCCTGCCTTTGGAAAGCAGATAAAATCCCTTAAGATGAAGGACCCAGTGCATGCTCTCTGTCAACACACCCTTGCCTTTCCTTCCCCTAAGCTTCTCCTAAGGTCCAAGGGCCCTTCTTTTGCCTCTATAACTTGTTTCCTGAGTTCACAAAGCCCAGCTGGCTTCACTTTTTCTCCACCCCTGTGACTTTCTAAAGAAACTTTCACTTGTTCTTGGCTTCAAATTCTTTCTTAACCAAACTCAAGGACCAAGGGCTAACTTCAATGGTAACATCTGGTGCTATGCACTGTGAACAGTTCCATCATGAAAAGAACTCTAGAGTTAGAGGCCAGGGTTTTCAAACACTTCACCTCTCTGGATCGCAGTTTCTTGTCCTATAAGACATGGACAGTAACAGTACTCGCTTTACAGAATTAATAGGATATTTTGGGTAAGATATCTAAGCACTTAGCATAGCCCAGGACATAATAAGAACTTAACAAATGATACCTATTACCATTATGATAGTAGATTATTTTAATGATGTAAAATTAAGATATTATAAATAGTCAAAACATTCTAGAATAACCTAAACAGCCCACAAGATTCTGCCAAACCTAAAAGAATCAGAAGCCCAGAACAGCATTTTTCTATTGGCTTTCCAACTTCTATATCACAAAAGAAAAAGTCTGGAAACCACATACATTGGCCTTCAACCAGTCGCTATTCTCAGAGGTACTATTTACATTTCAGATTTATTATTGTCTTCCACGGCACTGACATGAAATAACCTTCTATTCTCTTCCATGTTAAAAGAGTACAGTGTTTCTTGGCTCAATAAATAATTCAGGGCTATATTAATATTTTAAGAACAATAAGCAATATATTTTAGACCCTAGAAAAACCATGAGGACTGAAATTAGTTATTTGTAGCTGAAAACTTAATTGAACCAACATATTGATTTTTTTCTTCCAGGTTTTATTGCCCACACAATGAAGAGGAGTGCCTGCTTCCATTCCAAACCCTGCATACTTAATTATATCTGCTAAATGTTGTTTTTATGAAAACTCACAAGCAATGAACCATGAACTTAAATGTTTTTGCCCATCTGATGCTAAACATAGAAACCACTCCCCTTTCCTACCACTAGTACATTTTTCTTCACATACATTTTTTAAGGATGATGAATGCTGTTTTTCATAAGCATCAGATTTCTGAGTTAGCACTTATAACCTGGCTAAAGAAGGAGAAAAAACCTATAATTTATTTTTACTTACTATGTCTTTGGTCTTATGTGTGTATGGTCCTTAAAATAACTCTCTAGTGCAGGTCATAGCTTCTTTCACAAATCAAAAATTGAGGTTCAGAGAGGTTTGGGTAACTTGTTCAAGGTCACCCAGAAAGTACATCCAATACTGAAGCTCAAGTTCTTTCCCGTGTACCAGGTTGCCTCATAGGACTACCACTACTAGTAATAGCTAAGAAATACTGAACATTAACAATGTACCCGATACTATTTTAAAGTGTTTACATGTATTAATTAATTTAATTATCCCCCAAATCCTTTGAGATAAGGGCTATTATTATCTCAAACTACAGTTCAAGAAAATAAATCTTAGAAAGTTGACATGGTTTTTCCAAGTTCCCCTGATACTAATTGGGAGCTAGGATTTGAAGTCATAAAGTCTAATGCCAGGGCCCATTCTCTTCAACCACTGTACACGCCATACTCCTAGACACCAGAATCTAGGGAAGTGGACTCCCACCAGTAGGTAGATGAGGTAAGACCAACAGGGGGCCATCTTTGCAGCTCTACATGGGACATCAAGCAGATTTTAAATACAAATGAGTCACTATAATCACTCACAGATAATGAGTTGGCAGCTTGACAATGCTCATTTCTGGATATGGTCTGGAATCTTTGCTGCAAGCATGATCTTGGCTGATCTGTCAAACTTGGCCTCCCTAACAGTTGGGAGCAGTTGGCCAGGGGCCTCTTTATTACACGTGGTTGTACCCTAACTTTTCTGATTGTACCCACATGGGGTGTTGCCTTCCTTAATCTTCAACAACAGTTTCAGGAGTAATGAGAATGTGCCCAAAGTCAGCTGAAGAGTCGCACGGCAAGCTGCTCTTCATTTGCCTAGTTAGATCAGTTCCCAGTGAGGTAACTGGGCTGAATTTTTTTAATTGGAAATCAATCTTATTTTTGGTAGAGCTGCACCCAAGTAAGTATACCTTTATGCCTTCATGTACTTATGCATGTATATCCTCCCTTCCCCCCACCAGTTCCTGGCTCTATAGGATCCAGATTCTGCCTACGTCTCCAGGTTACTCTCATACCTTCTTTTTCTTTTTCTTGTATGTTGTTCTCTAGTCTATAGTTATACTGGTTTATTTCAGTTACTCAAATATTCTATTCTCTTTTCCACTGCAGGGCCTTTGTACATTCTGCCCAAAATGCTCTTCTGATTCTCTGTATCACAGGCTCCTTCTCATCTTTCAGGCCTCAGACATAATGTCTATTCTTCAGAGAAGCATTCTCTGTCCATTTTATTTAAAGTAGGTCTCTTGTTTTTCTCTACTTTAATATCTTGTTTGCTTCCTTCATGGCTCTTATCATACTCCTTAGTCACTTATTTACAGAGGCATAGGGATGCTGATAATAAACACAGAGTCTGAAGTCAGAGTATCTAGATTCAATTCCTAGTTCTACTACTTAACCATGGCCCTGGCAAAGTTACTTACTTTTCTATGCCTGAATTTCCTCATCAGTACTTGCACCTGCCCAGTTTACAGAGATGTTGTGATTATTAAACATAAAGTTCTTAGAACAGTGTCAAGCATATAGTAAACACTCAATAACTGTTGTCTATTACATCTTTTTTCTTCACCATAATACACATTCCAAGAGAGTAGGGACCAGTTTTAGTCTTGTTCACCATTATATTTTTAGTGACTAGGACATTGTAGGCACTTGCTGGATCCTTGTTGAGCATGGGATGAAGTCTGTTCCTTCTAGCACATTCAAGAGAAAATGGATTCTACAACCAGAATTACCTGGACTCAAATCCTGTTCCTTCCATGCTCTATGCTGAATTAATACCATTTATTGGTCTCCCCTCATCATGCCCAATACCTGTAAAAAGCTCACTGGCATTGGCACTGAACTTTTTATAGGATTCGTCTCTACCTTTTATTCTCATATGATAATAACACACAATAGTTATGGGTTTAGATAGGTTCCAGAGTCAAACTGCCTAAATCGGAATTCTCATTCTACCACTGATTAATTTGGCAAGATACTTAGTTTCTCTTGTGTTTCTTAAACGTCATCATTTTTTAAAGGAAAGTAAAAACAATACTTACATTATAGGGTCACTGTAGTAATTTAATGAATTAATGCATTATCTAGTTCTTAGAGGAGTTCCTCATATGTAATAAACTCAGTATGTTTTACGTCCTTGATACTCAGAGTGTGATTCATGAACCAGCAGCATTGGAATCCCCTTGGAGCCTGTTGGAAATGCAGCGCCTTAGGTCCCACTACCAGACTACTGAATGGGAATCCTCACTTTAGTAAGACCCCCAGTGATCTGTACCTGTACTGAAGGTTGAAAAGTGTTGATTTAGCTAACATCATTACCACAATACCACCATCTCCTGAGATTTTCTGAGCTCTTTGAGTTTCACACTTAAACACTCTCTCTGCACCTCATCCTACTTGGTGACTGGTGATTCCTTCGTCTGGTCTGCTTGGCTTTTTGATTCCATATCTCACCCAAGACTCTATCCTTCAGTTTGCCCTTTTAGTTCCCTACACTGCTGTCTGCTTACAGGGAAGTGACATACTGCACTGTGGCTGCTAAGGTATTGCTCCCTGACCAGAGCTTAGCAGTCCCCCACAGGACCCTGCTTCCTGGGAAGGAGCCATCTGAAGATGACTTACTAATTATATAGCTTTGAGAAAATTTCAATTTTTTTTACCCCTTTGAGCCTCATTTTCACATCTGCAAAATGAAGATAAAATTACTCAGCTAGTGAACAAGTACAAACTTAATAGTTGACTGGTCTTAGGTAGTTATTTAACATATTGGAGCTTCATTTTTCCTCATCTGGGCAATAGAGATAATGGTGCCTTTCTGAGAGGATTATAAAGATTGAGATAATGTATGTTAAGCAGTTATCATTATGGTCAATCAGTAAACCTTGTATGCAACCAATAAACTTTGGTATTATATTAATGATTATCAAAACATGCTATGATGATGATTATTGTTATAATTTATCACGTTTTTTCATGATGTCCCTGAAAATTCTTCTAACATTTGACACCCTGTTCTCAAACATTTGCCACAACTTCTGGAGTTACTTTAAAAGGAACATCACTTATATGCATGTAATAAACTCCAGAGTGTATGTGAGCTGCATGACATTACAGTCATTCTCAGCAAATGTTTGATACATGAATAAGTAACAAATGACTGAGTGCTTTATATTTGCAAAGAATCAGAGGTGGTATTTACTTATTCTTGCCTGTGAGAACAAAAATAAATCCCTTGACTTAGCATTCATATTTTCGTTCAGCAGGGCTTCATTCAAGTTGATCTTTCGCGAATGCCCAAACACATCGACCATTCTAGCCAAACCAATGGCATAAGCTTATCCTGTGGACCATGTAGAGTAGTGGAGTCTAGGCTTTGAGATGTTTGATATGAATTTGAATCATGTTCTTTCATTTACTATCTGTGAGATCAAGTGCAAGCCCCTAAACTTGTCTGAATTTTGGTTTTCTCTTCTGTAAAACACATATAATTAGCCCTCAATATTGTTATAAGATTTCAATGAGATAATACATATAAAAATTGGTAGCATACTAGCTGACACATAAAAGAGAATTAATTACTATGAGTTCCTTTGTTCTTTCGCTTGATATGCCCTTTTAGAAAGCAATTCTATAGCATGTAACAATTCTTAAACTTCTTCTATCCATGAATTCCACATCTAGGAAATTTCCTCAGGAGATGACCCAAATACAGACACGTATTTATGCCCATTTTATCATGTCTGAGCTTTCAGTGACTGGACCTCCCACAGTAGGCACTCACTTGGGGCAACTCCTTGAACTACGTTAGTGCTTGTCTCACCATCAGGCTAGCTTCTAGAGAAAGCATCCTTTCACATGTTCATTCACGTGCTCATTCAATGAATATTTTACTTGAGCATTGATTATGTGCAAAGCGGATAAAGAGTGAAAGAGGATAAAGAAAGTAATAAGACACTTTCCCTTCTCACTGAGATTTTAATACTGAAGCAGGGTGCAGCCAAGAGGAGGGCCCCAAGAAGGGATTTGTAATGGGGTCCAGGACTCGGGGTGTCCAGGAAACATTAGAAAAATGTATATAGGATGTCCTCACCCCTACAGGCCTGAGCCAGGGGGGATGGGACACATGGAACAGGGCCATTCAGAGCTGTTTTGGGTAGCAACAGCTTTGTAGCTAACCCCTGGCAGTCATTTAACATATCTATAACCTTTAACTGGTTTCATGGATATGTTAAATAGCTGTGGCCCTGCTTTGAGCCAGGGAGATGGGAGTGGCTTCCACCCAAGATGGGACTGGGAAGCAACTCCCCCTGGTTACAGGGCCTGCGTGAGAGCTTGGAGATGATTGGCTCCAAGCCATGGGGCCACACCTGCCCAGACTTACTATGGCAGCCCAGTAAAGCTGGAAGAATACGGGGATGCTGGCAGGTGTAGCTGACTGTAGGAGGAGTCGGAAATGGGCTGCAAAGGAAGATGGGAACTGGGATTTAAACCTAGGCCCGGCAGCCATAGAGTGAGGAGAGACCATGCGGCTCTGAAGGGAAGGAGAGACCACGCGGCTTCAAAGTAGTGGAGAGGACCACAAGGTTTTAGGATAGAAAGGAGAGACCACGCGGCTTCAAAGTAGTGGGGAGGACCACAAGGTTTTAGGAGAGAAGAGACCATGCGGCTCTGAAGGGAAGAAGAGACCATGTGGCTCTGAAGTAGAGAAGAGACCATGCGGCTCTGAAGTAAAAGAAGAGACCATGCGGCTCTGAAGTAAAGAAGAGACCACGCGGCTCCATAGTAGTAGAGGAGGGCCACAAGGTTTTGGGGGAGAAGGAGGAGACCACGCGGCTCCAAAGTAAATGGGGAAAAGGACCACGCGGTTCTGAAGGAGAGTAAAGAGGACCACGAGGTTTTGGAGTGCTTCTTCTTGCCACGCGGCTTAGGCAGCAGGAGAGACTTTGCAGCCATAGAGAAAGGGGAGAGAGGACTCTTGCTGCTGGGCCATGAGAAGGTGCCACATGGCTTTGGATTAACTGGAGATTGCAGCAGCCACCCAGCTGATGGTGCCGGGAGCCTGAATCACAGACTTCTACTTCCTTTCCTGAGACACGGTACCCCGGACTGGGCACAGGGAGAGGGAAGGACTGTGCATCTGTGGGTATTCTAGAGGACTTTAGTATCTTATTGAAGACATTAGGTCATTATTCTAAGTTTGTGTAACTTTTAAATAAACAATTCCTTTCCTTTTCACCAGTCTCTGGCATTGAGAGACGTCTTTCCTCTGGCGGCGGGCATTGCGAACCTAGCAGGTGGGCGTGGGGGAAGGAACGTCCAGAGACAGAAAGGCGGAATCCTTTCTGTAATAATTTATCGTGAACCACCCCCCCCCCTCTTGCTCTGTAACAATACGGTAAAAGTCCACTTTACGGAGCACCATTCCTCTCTGATTTTGGCAAACTCTAACTCACTCCTGGGTCACAATGCAAATATCGCCTAATCTATGGCAGATTGTCTGACCTTCCTAGGAATCAACGCTCTTGGTTCCTTCACCTTCCCTTTCATGGAATTCTGTTTATACCTATTTTTAGGGCAAATAATAGTTCTAGCAAAATATTGATTGTGCCTAGACATGAGGGTGGTGTGGGACTGAGAATGCAGGTGTGCCAGTGGGGAAACCAAGTAGGAGGCAAGAAGAAGGGAATTTAGTTACAGAGTTGGATGGGAACCCTGGGAGAAACCGCCAAGTCAGTGCCTCAGTATGGGGGCAACAAGAATTACATGGAAGCACAACTCCCAAGTTCAGAGAGAATTCATTAAACCCTTTATCACCAAACCAGGATTTCAGGGCTGCTGTGATATAAAATGAATGATGTCTAGGCTCTGCTTTCAAAGAGCGTTTTAGCTTAAGAAGGAGACAAAGAGACACATGAGCAACTATAACCTTAGGCTATGATAAGTGACAGAGGTGTAGCCAAAATGCTGAGGGAGGCCAAGGGTCCATAGCTCTGGTCTGATAACCTGCTTTGTAATCTTATCATCCTAGGACTGCTTTGTTCTGTATTCATGTCTAAGCCTGCTACTTAGTAAAGGTATAACCTCAGGAATGTCACTTAACCTCCATGGAATTCACTTTGTCACCTGCTGCCTACTGATGGGCCAACCAAAATTACATCTGTTTGCTTCAGTTTTGGAATATCATCTACCTTTTATATCTATTCACTGTGGTCCACTAAGCTGTGGACACTACACGTTTCATCTTCCCCTGCACAATTGAATATTCAACTGAATGTGATCAAGAATACTATAAATTTTGAGCAACTAGAGACTTTCTCAGCACATGAAGCTTTCTCAGCTCCCCACCATGTGGGGTGGAGTGCCAGTTCTGGGCTCTTTACACTCCTGCTTTTCCGTAACTACTCAGTACTAAGATACTCCAAAATAGCCTCTAATTGGAACAATGTATAATGTATATTCTTGAAACATTCCAGTCAATGATATGTAAATCAGGTTGGTACTAATCAGAAGTGTTAACACAGTTCAGTGAGAGTTATATCAATGAGGAAGGTACTTAAAGAACTTAGACAAAGAAAAGACTTTCTGGAGAGGCACTAATAAGAGCAAAGATAGGAGAGAAGAAATTGACATAGTGGATGTATAGGATAGTAAAGAGACTTTCTAGATTAAGAAAGAGGGGTGTATTGGAAGAAGCAAAGAGAGTATGAGCAGAGAATCATGCACTCACTGAAGAAATATAAGGAGACACAATTCAGTTTACTTTAGGGAAGACATTTCTAAGAGGTAGATTTATTAGGAGCGATTCTTGGCATCCTTGAAAGGTGATGAGTGGTTAATTTGCTAGAAGAATGTAAATGGACATTGAATGTCAATTTTGAAGAGTTATAAAAATATTCCTACCTCAATTAGGGATCTGGCATTAAATCATTAACTCCAAAATTGAAAGAAAATTTTAAAAATAGCATAGTCTTGAGAATGTGATAAGAAGAGAGGGTGTAAATGGTACTGGTGGTGGGGGACAAACAGGAAAGGAGGGAGGGAAGGAAGAAAGGAAGGAAGGAAAGAAAGAAGGGATAGGAGAGGAACAAAGGGAGGGAAATAAGAAAGAAGCAAGGGAGAGAAGGACGAAAGGGATACATGGTTGAGTCATGCCTGGTACTGTTTCACTGAGCATGGATCCCCTCAATTCATCATTGTTAATAATAAACTCCTGGGGTCTATCCACCCGTGACTTTCTGATTATATGACCGACATGGATAGTGTATAGATGCTTTTAGTCATAAGAAATAATGGAGGAGGGCCCATCTTTAGGTTCTGGACCATTTCACAAAGAGAAACAACAACTAGCTAACGTGGCAGCCTAATTGACTTCATCTTGTGGATTTTAGAAGTGTCAGAGCAATTTAGCCTTTAAAGAACTGCATAAAATATTTTCTCACATCCTTGCCTTGGTAACTTTAATAAACTGTGGTGCCTTCAGGGACCCAAATCCATACAAATTAACTGCCTTCAACATGGAGCATCAGGGTCTTTATCTTTTGTCAGCTTAATTATGTATTTTAATTTTATTTTTAACATTTGAAACAATGACCCACCCTAAGAGTAGCCTCGACTGTTTAATTAAACAAATGAATATTGTTATATCTGGCATGACCAAAACTCTAACGTGTCATGTTAACATTTTATGAGAAGCAAAGAACTCCATGGTGGTACTCAGGTAAGTCAAGCACGCAAAAGTATACCTGCCTACCTCTTCAGAAAATTGAGTGGCCTAACTTGGTTGTGGCTATCTTACACTGAGTTGTCACTGATTCCACTAGAATTCCAGTGTGATTTTAGGTATTTGTCTAAATTCTCTTTGCAGAAGACTTTGCATGGTGTAGTGTAGAGACTTGAAAAAGGTAAAGTGGTACACCTAGAATAATTCGAGCTCCCTAAGTCTAGAGGCAAAACATCAGCCCACAGTCGCCAGTCCTCTTTACAATCTTTATATCTGTTACCAAATATAACTGCATTATTCTCACTTCCAAATAGGTCAATCTCATGCATATTCCTGGCCCTTCATTTTTCTGTTCAGCCTTGACATGGTCCCCTACTTCATAGTCACACAAAAGCAGGACTCCTAAACCTTTGCCACACTCAGCGTCTTAGCCTTGACTTCCTGCACTGGAGTGCTTACAACAGTGCACCCTAACTTACTGATAATCCTCATAACTTTTGACTTCATGACTTTTCCCCCATTTTGGACCACGCTTCATTTCTTGTTTCAGAAACACGTTACCACCTCTCCCAGTATGACTTGCTGCCCAAAACATTCTGGACACCCAAACCCCATGAGTACATTCTGGCTCTTTTTAGAGGTTTTGGATATCTCCTATCCAATTTGCTCTATAAACCATTGTCAAGTAGTTTTCCTAAAGAGAAATTTGATGTCCTTTGTGCCTAATGTTATTCAGT
Organism: Desmodus rotundus; assembly: GCF_022682495.2. NCBI lineage: Eukaryota > Metazoa > Chordata > Mammalia > Chiroptera > Phyllostomidae > Desmodus > Desmodus rotundus. The sequence goes on from NC_071389.1 coordinate 32,767,439, forward strand.
GATTTCACATTGTCACAGTGAGTATCTTGTTACCAGCTGCTTAACAAGATACTCAAGACCTTTCAAACTTTAGCTCCAGACCAGTTTGTTGGACTCACTGGCTTCTAGCTTCCTACTATTATACTAACACGATGGAAAAAAGACATCTTCTTCTTCCTAGAATGTATTTTATGCTATCACTCTTTCATGGCTTTCTTCACACTTTCTCTGTAATGCCTTACCATTTTTACCTCCAGTTTTCCAGCTATCAAAACATGTACCCCAACTAGAAAGCTCATCGTGATTTCCATGATTCTATTCTACTTACCACATAATTGAGGATATCAATTAACCTGTGCTGAGTTGATGATCACAACACTATAACATTACTCACAGAGGGCTGGCCCCATGAATACACAATACATAGAGACTAGGCAACCGCCTTGGTCTCTAGAAATGCTCCACTGCTCCTTCCCAAAGGATGGACATTTGTTTAATCTGAGGCCTGGAAGATGAGAAGGAGTAGCTAGGGAAAGGGCACAACAGGCCAAGGAAACATTATATACAAAGGAGGAACATAAATCACTGAAGTCTAAAAATTCCAAGTGTGTTCTACATGGTGATGAAACCAAGATTCAAAATAGAAAGAAGCCAGTTTATTTTTTTAAATTTTGGATATACAGAATTAAATTAATGATAATCCAAGGTTCCGGCCAAGATGGAGGCATAGTTATAAATGCTTCATTTCCTCGCACAACCAAAAGAAGGATAACAACCAACTTAAAAACAATAAACAACCAGAAGTACCAGGAAATCAAACTGCATGGAACTTCGACAACCAAGGAGTAAAAGAAACACTCACCTAAACCAGGAAGAAGGGTGGAGATGGGAGACTGGCAGCAGAACAGAGAGGATACTGTGGGTATGTGAGGCAGGGCTGGCTGAACAGAAAACTAAAGACTCAAAACCTCTAGATGTAAATACTACAGGGGGTTGAGATGGCAAGAGAAACTCCCAGTCTCACAGGAGAGTTCATTGGAAAGTGGGGCTAGGGAGGAGCAAGTGAGCAGCACTGTTCCCTTTACGATCCCTCCCCCACAGACAGAGCCACAACACAGCAAAGAGGGTTGCCTCACCCTGGCCAATACCTAAGGCACCTCCTTACAACATAACAGGTGCCTTGGGACAAAGAAATATGGCCCAAATGAAAGCACAGATCAAAACTCCAGAAAAAGAGCTAGGTGACAAGAAGACAGACAACCTATCTAATGCAGAGTCCAAAACACTGGTGCTCAGGGAAATAACTGCATATGGCTGCAAAATAAAGGCAGAAGTGAAGGCTATACGAAGTGAAATAAAGAAAAATGTGCAGGGAACCAACAGTGAAGGAAAGGAAACCAGTATTCAGAACAATGATTTGGAACAAAAGGAAGAAATAAACATCTAACCAGAACAGAATGAAGAAACAAGAATTCAAAAGAATGAGGAGAGGTTTAGGAACCTCTGGGATAACTTTAAGTGCTCCAACTTCAGAATCATATGGGTGCCAGAAGGAGAAGAACAAGAGCAAGAAATTGAAAACTTGTTTGAACAAATAATGAAGGAAAACTTCCCCAATCTGGCAAAGGAAATAGACTTCCAGGAAATCCAGAGAAACCCAAAGAAAATGGACCCAAGGATGAACACACCAAGGCATATCATCATTAAGTTACCCAAGATTAAAGATAGAGAATGTTAAAATCAGCAAGAGGAAAGGAGACAGTTGCCTACAACGGAGTTCCCATAAGACTATTAGCTGATTTCTCAAAAGAAACCTTGCAGACAAGAAGGGGCTGGAAAGAAGTATTTGAAGTCATGAAAGGCAAGGACCTACATCCAAGATTACTGTATCCAGCAAAGCTATCATTTAGAAGGGAAGGGCAGATAAAGTACTTCCCAGATAAGGTAAAGTTAAAGGAGTTCAATATCACCAGACCCTTAATATAAGAAATGTTAAAGGGACTTATCTAAGAAATAGAAGATCAAAAACTATGAACAGTAAAATGACAACAAACTCACAACTATCAACAACTGAACCTAAAAACAAAAACAAAAACTAAGCAAACAACTAGAACAGGAACAGAACCAGAGAAATGGAGATCACATAGAGGGTTATCATTGGGGAGGGGGAGGGGAAAAATGAGAGGGAAGGTACAGGGAATAAGAAGCATAATTGGTAGGCATAAAGTAGATGGGGGGAGGTTAAGAATAGTATAGAAAACAGAGAAGCCAAAGAATTTATATGTACAACCCATGGACATGAACTAAGGAGGGAGGGGGCATGCTGGAGGGCAGGGGAGTATAGGGCAGAGGGGGGATAAAGTGGAGGGAAAAAAATGGGAAAACTGTAATAGCATAATCAATAAAAAATACTTAAAAATTGAACTAATGATAACCCATGCTTTATGAGACACTGTTATCTGGTCATGACCTTTACTTTGTTTATTTTTTTTACTTAATTTTATTTATTTTTATTTTTGAAATTAATTTATTTTCCAATTACAGGTGACATACATTATACTAGTTTCAGCTGTACAACATAGTGATTAGACATTTATATACCTTACAAGGTGATCCCCTGGTAAGTCTAGTACCCATCTGGTACCACCATACATAGTTATTACAATATTGTTGATCATATTCCCTATGCTGTACTTTGCCTCTCCATGACTATTTTAACAACGGGCAATTTGTACTTCTCAATCTCTTTCACCTTTTTCACCCATCATTGCAAACTCCCTCCCATATGGTGACCATCAATTTGTTCTCTGTATCCATGAGTTTGTTTCTGTTTTGTTTTATCATTTAGTCTATAGTTTTAGATTCCACATGTAAGTTAAATCATATGGTATTTGTCTACATCTGTCTGACTTATTTCACTTAGCACAATACCCTCTAGGTCCATCCATGTTGCTAAAATAGCAAGATTTCATTCTTTTGGATGGTTAAGTAATATTCCATTGTATATTATGTGCCACCTCTTCTTTGTCCATTTGTTTATTGATAAACACTTAGGTTGCTTCCATATCTTGACTTGTAAATAATGCTGCTATTAACATAGGGGTGCCATATATCTTTTCAAATTAGTGTTTTGGATTTCTTCAGATAAATATCCAGAAGTGGAATTGCTGGGTTGTTTGGTAGTTCTATTTTTAATTTTTTGAGAACCTCCATACTGTTTTCCATAGTGGCTGCACCAATTTACACTCCTACCAACAGTGCATGAGGGATCCCTTTTCTCCACATTCTCACCAACATTTATTGTTTGTTAATTTATTGATGATAGCCATTCTGACAGATGTGAGGTAATATCTCATTGTGGTTTTGATTAGCATTCCCCTGATGATTAGTAATGTTGAGCATTTCTTCATATGTCTGTTGGCCTTCTTTTTCTCCTTTTTCTTCTTCATACATCCTCTTTGGAGAAATGTGTATTTAGGCACTCTGATCATTTTTAATTAGATTTCAATTATATTGTTTGGGGTTTTCTGGTATTAAATTCTTTGAGTTCCTTATATTTTTTGGATATTAACCCTTTATCAGATGCATCATTGGAAAATATCCTTTCCCACTCAGTAAGATGTCTTTTTGTTTTATTGATGGTTTTCTTCACTGTGCAAGAACTTTTTAGTTTGATATAGTTTGATTTTTTTTCACCATTATGAGCAGGGATGCTGTGATCAACCTTGTATCCTGGTATACATTTTAAGAGTTTGTTTTGGATATTTACCTAGAAATAGAATTGCTGGGGTTAAGGTATAAAATGTTCAATGTTTACAAAATAATGCCAAATTATTGTGAACTGACAGTATCACATGGCCAAGGGGTATTAACTCAGGGATCCGTGTCTGATTGAAGACAATTATTGTAAAAATCTACCATTCATACTCTGGAATTAACTCTTCCCAACTGATTACTTTTTTGTCTTTGTGAAATCCTCGGCACAAGGACCCTTCAAGTGTTCTTTGGAGAGCAGGGACCAAGTCATCATTTGGAGTCACTGTTCTGGTAACAACAGTGGGTGGATCAGGTAGTTGGATCTGCCCAAGGTCTCCATTGGTGTGGGTTACACACCACCTATAGTCATCAGCATACTCCAGTACAAGGCTTGATCACAGTCCATATTTCAAGTGATTTGGGATCCAACCCAAACACTCCAGTTCTAAATGAGTTTAGAGTGGAAACAGATGAACATTTAAAAAATACTTTTTTTTTCTGTAAGAATATGTCTAGAAATAAACTCTGGAAGTAAGTGATATGGGAGCAGAACTTACATAAAATTTTCTATTAGAAGAGCAGGAGCTATAGTGTGATAGTCACCCCACCAACCATCATCTTTCCTTGGTGACTTGTTCCTTCCTTACATGCTAATTCAGTAAGTATGATCAATGGTTGTGATGTGACTAGCTCTGTGAACTTCAGGTTTCTCTTTCTCTGGCACCTCTCTGTATCTTCCAGGGAGACACCTTTTCCTCTGTGTCCACCCCTAACCTACAGCAAGGAAGCCAGTAAAGCAACACAAGTGAAGTAAAGGGTGGTTAAGAGATGCGTTAAATGAGGTTGCAGGGTGGTAGAACATGTGGGGCCTTGTAGGCTGAAGTAAGGACTAGAAATGTTACACTTAGGTGAAAAGCCATTAGAACATTCAAGCAGGGAAGTTATAAGAGTTTATTTGTTATGTAAAGAATAGAATATGAGCCCTGGCTGATGTGGCTCAGTGGATTGAGCGCCGGCCTGCAAACCAGAGGGTCACGGTTCAATTCCCAGTCAGGTCACATGTCTGGGTTGTGGGCCAAGTCCCCAGTAGGGGTGTGCAAGAGGCAACCACACATTGATGTTTCTCCCCCTATTTCTTCCTCCCTTCCCCTCTGTCTATAAATAAATAAATAAATCTTAAAAAAAAGAATAGAATATGAGTAAAAGTGGAAGCATGGACACTAGCAAGGAGACAATTGAGGCATTTAGATGATCTTAGGCCAGGAGATTGCAGTGAGGTAGCTTAGATGTGGTCAGATTTAAGATTAATTATAAAGTTAGAGAAAAGATTTGCTGAATGATTGGATACAGGATGTGAGTGGAAAATAAGAACCAAAAATTAATCTTAATTCTTTTATCTAAACACCCGGTTAAAAATTAGTTCCATGAATATATATATGAAATACTCTGGGATACATAACCTGGGGCAAAGTTGGAGCTGAGAATCACCAATATGTTGATGCTATTTCAAGCCACAGGACTGGATAAAGTAACTTATAGAGTGAATGCAGATAGAGAAAATGCCAACATTTACATGTTAAGAAGGAAAGGAAGATACAGGAAAAAGGAATGGTCAAGAGGTAAGAAGGAAATCGGAAGAGTGCAGAGTTTCAAGTCAAGTAAAGAGCTTAAGAAGGAGCAAGAATACAAGGATTCCAATTTCTTCATGTTCTTGACCAGACTAATTATGCTTTTTCTTTCATAATAGCCATCCTAACAAAAATGAGGTGATATCCCATTGTAATTTTGATTGTATTTTCCTGATAATCAATGATGTTGAACATCTTTTCATACATCTGTTGGCTATTTGCAAGTCTTCTTTGGAGAAATGTAAAATGGTGCATGGAAAATAGTATGGGGTTCCTCAAAAAATTAAAAATAACACTACCGTGTAATACAGTCATCCTACTTCTAGCTATATATTCAAAAGAATTGAAATCAGGATTGAAGAGATTTCTGCACCCCATGTTCATGGCAGCATTACTCACAACAGCCAAAATATGGAAACGATCCAAGTGTCTATCAACAGATGAATGAATAGAGAAAACGTGGTATATACATAAAATAGGATATTATTCAACTTTCAAAGAGAAAGAAATCTTTCCATTTGCAACAACATGAATGAATCTGGAGGACATTATACTAAATTAAATACTTAGTCACAGAAGGATAAACACTGCGTGATTCCACTTCTGAAGTATTTAAATATTCAAACTCATAGAAGCAGAGAATGCAATAGTGGCTTCCAGGGGCTAGAGGATGAGGGAAATACGGAGTTTTTCAGTGAGTATAAAGTTTCAGTTACTCTAAATGAAAGTTATAGAGATCTGTAGTGTAATACAATGCCTATAGTTAATATGGTATTGTGTACTTCCAAATTTGTTAAGAGGGTAGATCTCATGTTAAATGTTCTTACCACAACAAACAAACAAAATCAAAGAGATACAAGGTAACTTGTAGAGAAACACACATATACAAATAATGTCTTTAAAGTGTTGTATGATGGAGTATACTTCATTGTGTGAACACAGCTGAGGGCTTGACTAGTTTTGTCTGGTCTCTGGTCTTGGTCAGCCAAACCAATGTTTCATTACATGTAACAATTTTTATGTATTCTTTTAAACAGTCGGATCATAATCATGATCACCAGGGAACAACATGTGAGGTGAATAACGTTTTTTAGTTATTAAAGCATTTTATAGCCATATGGCAGATGACCCTCCACAGATCAGTGGGGTTGACAGGACTGAAAGGGCCACGCTCATTTTACAGATGAGGAAACTGAGCATCATAATAACAGAGCAACTAATCAGTGAGATTCAGACATAACCCTGACTCCCATATGGCCAGTTTCTTCTAGTTCCCTATAGTGCCTAGCCTGATACTGTGCACTTGTCAGAACTGAGCACAATGTTTTCTGCCTAGCTTTGCTCTTTTACAGAGGTCTATTGGGACAGTTCATTGATTCCATTGTCACCTGAAGAGGAAATCAAATGGCAGGGGCCAACTTCTTAGTGAGGGGTGGCGAGGGAATAGTACCTGCTGCTTGAAAAGAGAGCCTGAGACCTGCCAAGAAAATTCAGGTATCATTGAGATGGTAGAAGCTCAGGAAACAAATCAAGAATTAATGTCAACTGAAAACCAATATTCCTGAAGCAATACTTTCTTTTCCAGAACTCAGGGTCCAGAGCAGGCTTGCACTGGGTTTCACATGGAAAGCCTCAAACTGAACATGATGGTTAGAAGGCTGTGATACATAGCAGTTATAAATAAAATTCTGATATGTTTAAGGCCAAATGACAGAGTCTAGAAAAAAATCAGGGCATTTAGTGGGTTGGAGTGAGGAGAGAAAGGCTTTGAAGCCAGACTTACTTGGGATGGAATCCTGATCCTGTCCCTCACTAGTTTTGTGACTTTGGGAAAGTCACTTCATACCCCTAAACCTTGGTTTCCTCATCAATATAATGCAGTGTTACAAACATTAGAAGTAATTTTCTCTGGAAAGAGCAAAGCTGGCAGAAATGTTAACTACAATATCTTGCTTAAATTTGGTGCTCATTCAGGGTACCTAGCAGGAATTCAGTGCCTTACATATTAGTAAAGGCTAATTCTACCAGCCATTTCCAAAGAAAAGTCTTCCCTGACCCTGCATGTAGAATTCAAGTCTCCCACCTCTGGGTTCCTACAGCCCATGGCACAGAATTCTAATCTTGTACTTACCACTCCACATGGTAGTTATATCAATTCTGTGTCTGTTTCATCTTTTCATTCAGCATTGTATCTCCAGGTCATGGCACTTAGTAGGTACTCAGTAAATGTTGAGTAGATAAATGAACAATATCTTTCCTAACAGACTATGAGCTTTCCAAGAACAACCACTAGGTTTTGTTCTAGTCTTTAATCATTATGAGAACAGGGACCAAGTCTATTTTCTGCCTATTTGATCAATGATGAAACACCAGTTACTGCAACAGTTACTATGGTTGAGTGAGCTGAGTCAGTATCTTTAGCACTCAGTCCAGGACCTGGAACAGAATGGAAGCTCAGTGAATGTTTGTGGAATGAATGAAAACTATTAATGAAACCATTCTTCTTGAATTGGTCCTGTCAGTAAAGTAGGTGAAGATCCATCTGCTTGGGGGTAACTGGAGAACAGTCAGTAATTAGAGGATAAGTGTTGGTAAGAGATGGGGCTGTATAGTTCCATCCAGGTGAAGTCAAATCATGGATGTTCGAACTAGAAGGATCTTTGAAGACTACCTAGTCATCTTTTGCTGGCACAACTAACTCCCTTATGTTTTTTTACTCAAATATGTGTGCTCTTATTTTTGTTTCCACAGTGCTAAGAGCAATGAGAAGCCATTGAAGTATTTTAAGCAGGTGTATATTTTTCAAAGATCAATGTTGTTGCAGTATTAAGAATAGTTTGGACATACACACCATGGATACAAGAATATCACTGAGGAGGTTAGTGCAATAACTGAATGAGAAATAATAGTATTTGAAGTGTAGGATGGCAATGGAGATAGTGAAAAACACATATCAAGAGACATTTGAGATAAAAGCAATAGGTCATGATGATTATTTATATATATATATATATATATATATATATATATATATATATATATATATAATTTAAAGAAAGCAATGGATTAGGAATGCCAGTGGCATGTCTCTATTTTTGTTTGTCTCCCCAACTGGAACTAACTTCCTTTAAAACCCCAGCCGTTTTTAATTTGTTTGGGTATTGCCAGTGCCTCATACCGGACCTGGACTACAGTACAGAGTCGGTGAAAGTTTGCTGAAAAACATCATTGTCCAACAAGCAGAGAACAGAAGGAGCAATATTCAGAGATCAGTACCAAAGGGGAGAGGCCATCGGGCCTGTCAGTACGGGGCTGGAGTTCATGGGAAGGACCTGCAAGAAGAAGGCAGTACCAGACAGCCTTTTCCAGGGAGGAGCTAAGGCACAAGAAACCTCCAGACTTGGTGTATATGGTGACATCTCTGTCTTAGAAAGAGGGCTAAGAAAATAGTTGAGTTATGATGTAGCCAATGGAGCAGTAATTAATTTAGGTTCTGGGTCAGAATGCTGGGTTCTAACACTGAGTTTGCCTTTTCTAACTGTAAGACCTCCCTCCTTTGGGCAGTTATTTAATAAGTTTTAATCTCAGTTTCCTTATCTGTTATAATGGGGACAATAATAGTACTAATCTCATATGGTAGTAAGCTTAAATGGCATAATGCAATTATCAATGACTAGCAAAATATACTAACTCCCAATAAAGATTAGCTATCAACTACTATGTAAGGTCCAGACAGGAAGAAAAATGACAATAATAAAAACTGTCATTTATTTAACATCTGCTATGTTAAATAGGTTCTTTTCAACAACCATTTTAAAGATGAAGAGACAGAGCCATGGCTGGTGTGGCTCCATTGGCTGAGTGTTGTCCTGAAAACTGAAAGGCTGGGGTTTGATTTGTGGTCAGAGCCCATGACTGGCCTGTGGGTTTGGTCCCCAGTCAAGGCACATGCAAGAAACTGATCGATGTTTCTCTCTCACATTAATGTTTCTCTCCAGGTCTTTCTCCCTCCCTTCCTCTCTCTCTGGAATCAATAAAAGAAAAATACACATATTTAAAGATAAGGAGACTGAGACTCAGAGAGGTTAAATAACTTGCAGGTAGGAGGTAAAAAATTTAAAACCAGGTCTCATGCTACACTACTTAAGGCTCATGCTACACTACTAAATATACTGAAATATTTGAATTGGGGCTCCTTTTAGCCCCTGACCCCCATCAGGCTTGATATATCCATTGCTAAATGTACTGACCCAAAAGACAAGGATCACAGTTTCCAGATGAAGGTGCTGAGGCTCGGAAAGGCGAGTGGCATCAAGGAGCCAGACGGAACGTGGTACCCTGCACAGAGGCACCCTACATCCACACACTCCATGAACCAACAGCAGCATGCGCCACATACACGGGACACGCACTCCATAATTCATTCTGGAAAATAGATAATTATAGAAGGTTGTCAGATTCAATAGGCAAATGCTGGGGAAATAAAAACAACAAATTGTGTGAGAGCTGATATTTGTTCAGGCAGACATCTGTCTTCTGTTAGAGGATTTAGGGATGTTTTTCAACAGAAAGTTTTAAATATGGCTTGGAAAAAACCTCTCGTCAGCATGGTCTGCAGGGGAGCCAAATTCCTGCTTTCAGTGGGTCTTCTCACACTCACAGAGGGCTGGTCCCCACAGCTATTGAGGGAAGGGAAGCAAGAGGCATATTTAGGCTGACAGACAAGCCAAGCAGTCCTCCTCCTCACAATGCACTTTCTACGCCTGTGAGACAGTGATCCACAACACCTCCACTTGTGCCCAACTCATTCCCACCTCCACAGCCTTGCACACTCTGTTCCCACGGACGTCCTCCTCCCTCTGCTTTGCTTCTCCAAACACATCTTTAAACTCCACGTTCTTCAGGAAACCTTCCCCAAATGCTTCAGCCCACACTGCTCTCTAGCCCACCCCCAACCTGGGATCCAACAGCACTTGGCATCTGAGCTGCATGACTAGAACTTGATCATCTCCTGCAACTTTGGTATAAGAAAAAAAGAATAGTACATTTAGCCGGAGGAATACATCCTCAACCACTGCTCTGCTACTTCCTGGCTGTGGAGACTTGAGCAAGGTATAAATACCTCTCTGAGCCTCAGTTACCTCCTCCATAAAATGAAAACACTAATACCTACTCATGGGGCTGTGGCATGGGTTAAATGAGATAGTGCATTTAAAGCAGCACTCAAGATGCACTTTTCAGGTTGAGTCTAATGCTGTCTACTGACCTCATCTAAGTGTGTTGTATCTCCTTAGGAGCAGGTGTTACCCTCTCTTCCTCACTTCCTCAGAATAACACTATGCTTAGTTGCATTCTCTTCTTTTTCTCTATGTTCCCACATGCAATATGAGTCACTCTGAAGTCCCAGACCACTGCGGGCCCTGAGTCAGTGCCACAGTGAATTTGGTCAATGGGATTTCTAAGGCTGCCAGGGAGAAGAATGTACAATAGATGGGGAATAACAGAGGACAAGAGTGGCTTCACCTATGGGTACCCAGGAATTCAAATCACAAATTAGGATGAGGACAACCATACCTACCTAGGCAGTGATAGTTGGTTATTAGTATTAGGTGACTTCCAGAGGCCACGGCACCAAGCTGGTCCTGCCCCCAGGTGATTACATTAGGCAGGGATGAAACCAGGAGAATGAGGTGACACCGCTCAAGAGATTAGACCAGTGTCCAGGGCATTACTGGGATCCCTCCCTAAGTGAGGCAGGGGCAAAAGGCCAGGTAAATAAAAATAACCTTGGAAGTGAGTCCTGAAAACTAGCTAGAAATGATACTAGAGTGCAGAGTTCCAGGCAGAATGAACCCTTTTTCTTCAAGCTTCCCTTAGCATTTTGTTTCTATTATGTAACTATAAACTATAAACCCTCCCAGAGACAGGCTAGATATTAGTTTATATGGTACCTTGTACCTACCACAGTATAAACACTGGAGCCAGGTAGACCTGTCCTGCCACTTAATAACCATCTGGTCTTGTTAAGTCACCTAAACTGTTCGGATGCCACCTTCTTCATCTGTTTAATGGGGCTAATAATATGCCTTGCCCTGGTTATTTAATCGTTATTGGAAGCTTGACATGAAATAGTAAATGTGAAAGTGATTTGTAAACTGTGAAGCATTAGAAAGATTATTTTTATTCATTACATCTCATCTTTCAAATGAGGCTATAAATCCCAGCAGTTACAAGCTGTTCTCTATTTATCATTTGATTCTTATATCCTAGGGGCAAGGAGAAGGGGACCTAAATATGAAGCGTTGAGCTGCCCTTATGCCAGGCACTATACTAGGCACCTTGCATGCCTCGTACAATTTTGTTTAATTCTCTAATGACTGGTTTTTTTTTTTCTTTTTTCTTTTCTCTAGACCTGGCTGCCTCCCAGGAAATAACAGACACTCAGTAAATATTTCTGGATTAAAATATCATAGTTCCACTTTTCACACTTTGAGACTTGAACGATGTAGTTGGAGAATAGAAGTGGAATGAGAGATATAATTCTGTTAACAAGTAACAAAATGGCAGTGACCACCAAGGAAGCAGGGGATACTGATTCTGTTTCTAAATATAATCTCATCATATATTCTACTGAAAAATGTCACATTTTTGCTCCTAAGCCTGATCAAATGTAGAGGGTGATTCTCTTGCCTCGGGAAGCCTCCTGGCCACAAGGCGATATTTTACTAACATCCACATCAACCTTAAGGATTACACAGAAATTTAGAAATCCATCTATATTTCAGAGCGGATTTAGGGGAGATTGTACTTTGCTTAGCATACGAGTATGTGTAAAACTGACCTCTACGTGAAATTACACACAAGTCAGCAAATCAGAAAAGGTTCTGCTTCCTTTCAGTTTTGTTTGAGCCTTTGATGTTTAACTTCACTGGTCTGGTCCTTCTTATTCATCCTTCATGTCAACATATAATCACTGTTCCTGTAGCCAGCTGGTCTCTTCACTGCCCATAAACATGCCATACTTATACTGAGAACTCCTACAATTGCCTATTGTCCATCTGCCTCTGTTGGGCCTCTCACAATCTGTTGTCCTTATAGTCACAAAAGTGTATTTCTAATAGTCAAAACTGATCATGTCTTCTTCTACCCACCATCTATGCAATCAAGTCCAAATTTCTCAGCATTTTGAGCTATCCTTCCTCTTTCCTAACATTTTCCCCATACAACATAAACACATATATCCACATGATAGTCACATGTCCAACTTTTATTGACCTTACTTGTATTCTCTCACCTTTGGGCTTTACATAAACTGATAAATATGCTGTTCCTCTCCACCCTTAGGTAGCTCTTACACTTCTTCAAGAATCAGTGGAAGCATTGTGGTCCCAGGGAAGACTTGCTCTGTAACCCCCCAACCCACCTTCTCCAGGCTGAATTAGTTCTGCTCCTCAGTATTCTCAGAGCACCCATCACCCCACGACAGCACTTCCAACACAATATGGTAGGTCTTTGGGTTTTGACAGGTCTTGGACCTGCACAAAATCCCCAGGCCAAAAAATATAGACTGCCTAACTGAACTGCTTCATTACAGATGGAGAAACTGAGACTCAGCATGGTGAAGTGACTCACTTGTTCAAGGTCGGGGACTAAAACCAAAATCTCTTGATTCTTAGCAATTACTACAAGCACCAAAGATAAAGAAAAGAAGGAAGGCAACTGTCATGTACAAGATCTCAGACACAAAACTGCATATAACTGGATCTTTCTCACACAGTGACCCTCTGATATACTTCTCTAACAACCATTTGCTTTTGTCGTTGTTCTAACAGAGGGAGGCTGAGTTTCTGTGTCCAAAGTCCCCAAGACAAGTAAGGGCAGAGTTGGGATTCCATGCACATCTCTGCAAGTACAATGCTCCCCCATCACTTGGGACATGTTTCACCCTCACTCAAAGCACTCGAGACTGTTCGAACTGCTATAGGAAAAATAATGCAAGAAAAGGGGGGAAAAAGAATTTCCACCAAATATAGTCTGTACAGGCAAAATTATTCTGTACTCAGCATACTGAACATGCATCACTAAATGGAGAGCTGAACAGAAATGAGGACAAGCAGCATCAGCAGACGAGATTGGTGTTTGCAAAAGCCCTATCAGCACAGTTCCCACAGACATGTACGCAAATGTCATGATATACAGGTTACTGGGAACCATGACGCTCATTAGGGCAAAGATGTCTCTTCCAAGACAAACTTATGTGCCATTGCTGTGTCCTTTAAGAATGACTTTTGGCCTTCTCTGATAGGTTTCTGTAAAGGCTTACATTTAAATGTCAGTATTTCAATAAAATTACCTCACATTTGTGCAGCATAGAGAACAAGAACATGGGTTTTTGCAAAGTCAGAGAGAAAAGACTGTTAACACATTTGGCTTGCCACTTACACAATGTATGGCCTTAGCTTCTGTGAGCTTTAGCAGCCTCAGTTTGAAAGATGAAGATGATGATAACTGTCATGAGACTGAAATATGGTGTTGGAGGTAAAGCACCTGGCACAGAATACAATACGTCATAGATCTTCCCTTTATCTCCTGCAAACTACAGTGTCGCACCAGATGTTTTCATGTGTATTTGTGCCGCACAAGATTTTCCCCTTTTAGAGACCCAGGAACTCTATATGACTTGCTTCGAAGCCTCTAGTTAATAATTACGTGAAGTGGGAACTAAAGCTAGGTCTTCCTAACTGATGTTGTGCTCCATTCATTCTTTCAACACATATACACATACGAGGTTCTATGGATATGACAGAGAGTAAGACAGACCAAATCCCTGTCCCCGTGGAAATTCCTCTTGATGTAATAGGTTCTACACAAAGGGGCATAGAAAATAGTCATAGAAGGCAGAGATGCCTTGCCACAGACACGATAGGCAAGCCAGCTTCAAGCAAAGCATCACAGCTCTTGTGTGAGTGCCCAGCTGCTAAAGTGAGATCCCCCAAAATATGGCTGGGGTGGTACCACTTGTCCAAAGTTAATAATGTGCTAAAGGGCCAGTTATATGTCATCACAAGAATACAACAAACACTTTTTCCCTCACACCACCCTTGGAACAGGCTATAATGTTACTTCAGAAACGTTTCAATGTGTCTATAGAGCTATTTTAGCATTCTCTTAGTTATACCAATCAACACTTCAAAACAAGAGAAACTTGGACATATGTTCTTCCTGATCATGCCTCACATTGAACTAAAACAGTCTTAACACATTAAAAACACGAAGGAAGTTCTTGCTACTTCCCCTCACACCTCCCTGCCTCATAACCCAGTTTAGGGACTGATTTTGCTTGGCTTATGCAATGCCTTCCCTAGTTCCCTGCCCTCACATCTCTTCCCTCCCTGAAACGGGGGCTCCTTGACTCAATCTTATTCTTGCAAGTATTTAAGGATCCTTCCTTCAGCAGTTCAGAAAAATCAGCACCAAAGCAGTCTCACTTGGTTCTATATCTCAACTCCATGCAATGTCCAGTCAATGAAAAATTAGTCATAGCCTCTCTAGTCCTATTCCCTGCCACTTTATCGCTATGTGACAAGCTTTCTCCACACACTCCTGCCTCCACACAGGGCCTCAGCTTCTCCCTCCTGGGGCTCCAGTCCCCCTCTGCTCCATACCATGGCCTGTCACAATCTGGACATAATTTGCCCTTCTGGTTGTATGCCCTTCCCTCTATTTCATAAGTCTTGGGATTAGCCAATTTAAAGAGATGACGGATCCCTAACACACTCTGCCCCACCCCAAGATACACATATTCCTTCATGCCTACATTCATACTTCCTTCTACCTGAAATAATCTCATGCAACTTTTGCCTTCAGAACTCCTAATCAATTCATTCTTCAAGGTTAATAAAAATATGCCTCTCTCCTTGGACACTGGGTAAATTAAGCAGGAAAACTGTCTAGTGTAGTTGAAAGAGTACAAGCTTTTAGTTGTGTAATTATACTTGTCCCTAGCTGTGTGGTCCTTGGGAAGCTCAATGAACCCTCTGAACCTCAGTTACCACATCTGTAAAATGGTCATAATAACATCAACCCCACACGGTGGTCATAATACCAAGCACGGCGACTTGCAGGTGCTCAGTAAATGACAGCTATTGTGATATAAGAGGTTGTGCACGCAAACAACTGTCAAGGACTTGGAAAGTGATGTGTACCACAAGATGCCAGGACAAGAACTCACATCTACTTCTCAGGCTCATCAAACATTTCTTTAGGGCAAAGCATTTAAACTCAACTTTGGAAAATAGTTAGAATATCAACATAGAAAGACAATAAGAAAATTTCTAAGAGAAATAATGGAATAAGTAAAAGCACGCAAGTGGGAAAACATGGGGCAGTGGAAAGTGCGTGGTTACACAGTTTGACTGATACAGGAGACGGAAGAGTAGTCAAGAGAGATATTGCCAAAAATGGTTTTGCTGAAGATTCAAATTATGTCCTCTACATGGACAAGTGACCAAAGTACATCTTTATATAAATCCTAATGCCACCAGAAAACTTGGAAAACGTACTGACACTTCTCTGGCATGGATCCATGAGAAGGTTTTGGTGAGAACAATTTAGCTTTCACCACTGTTCAGAAAAGGTATAAATAAGACTCAGAAATTTTAGTATAAATGGAAAGCTCAAAGCATCCCCCTTTTTTTGTTAAGACACAGCAGCCTTTTTGGGCTTTATTAGAAAATTCTCGTGCCAGCTGTCTCTTTTCTCTGACTCACATTCATACAATATGCCTCTCTCTTATTTCTTGTCAGCACTGCTCTCAGATACTAATGAGTTTTCGGGAATAGAAAACCCAATGGAATATTAAAATTGGAAAGAGAAGCTCGTTGAGTTAATTTTGCCGAAGTGCATCACAACATACTGCAATGTTGTAAGAATGAATATTCAAAATAGGAACTCAGTCATGGAGAAATTAATTAAGGAAAATGTTATTGCTAATATTGCTTTTTATACATATACATATGCAGAGACACATAACTATCTATTGTCTCCAGAGTTAACAATAATAAAAGTTAAACATTTATGAAAGTCAAATGTTCAAGACCTCTTGCTGAATTGGCATTAAAAAATTTTAACTATTATCCCAAAAAACTTTTATTTTTTTGAACATTTTTGTATATTGTATTGATTATGCTATTATAGTTTTCCCAATTTTTTCCTTCCCTTTATGCCCGCCTCCACCCTGTACCACCCCCAGCCCTCCAGCATTCCCCTCCCCCTTAGTTTATGTCCATGGGTTGTACATGTATGTTCTTTGGCTTCTGTTTTCTATACTATTCTTAACCTCCCCCCCCCATTTATTTTATGCCTACCAATTATGCTTCTTATTCCCTGTACCTTCCCCCCCATTCGTCCCCTCCTCCTCCCCACTGATAACCCTCCATGTGATCTCCATTTCTCTGGTTCTGTTCCTGTTCTAGTTGTTTGCTTAGTTTTTGCTTTTTAGGTTCAGTTGTTGATAGTTGTGAATCTGTTATCATTTTACTATTCAGAGCTTTTTTTTTTTATCTTCTTCTATTTCTTAGATAAGTCCCTTTAACATTTCACATAATAAGGGCTTGATAATGATAAACTCTTTTAACTTTACCTTATCTGGGAAGTACTTTATCTGCCCTTCCCTTCTAAATGATAGCTTTGCTGGAAAGAGTAATCTTGGATGTAGGTCCTTGCCTTTCATGACTTCAAATACTTCTTTCCAGCCCCTTCTTGTCTGCAAGGTTTCTTTTGAGAAATCAGCTAATAGTCTTATGGGAACTCTGTTGTAGGCAACTGTCTCCTTTCCTCTTGCTGATTTTAACATTCTCTATCTTTAATCTTGGGTAACTTAATGATGATATGCCTTGGTGTGTTCATCCTTGGGTCCATTTTCTTTGGCTTTCTCTGGATTTCCTGGAAGTCTATTTCCTTTGCCAGATTGGGGAAGTTTTCCTTCATTATTTGTTCAAACAAGTTTTCAATTTCTTGCTCTTGTTCTTCTCCTTCTGGCACCCATATGATTCTGAAGTTGGAGCACTTAAAGTTATCCCAGAGGTTCCTAAACCTCTCCTCATTCTTTTGAATTCTTGTTTCTTCATTATGTTCTGGTTGGATGTTTATATCTTTCTTTTGTTCCAAATCATTGTTCTGAATACTGGTTTCCTTTCCTTCACTGTTGGTTCCCTGTATATTTTGCTTTATTTCACTTTGTGTAGCCTTCATTTCTTCCTTCATTTTGTGACTGAGCTCAATTCTGTGAGCATCCTTATTACCAGTGTTTTGAATTCTGCATCAGATATGTTGGCTATCTCCTTGTCCCTTAGCTCTTTTTCTGGAGTTTTCATCTGTTCTTTCATTTGGACCATATTTCTTTGTCTTGGGGAATCTGTTACATTGTAAGGGAGCAGAGCCTTAGGTATTGGCCAGGATGAGGCAACCCTCTTTGCTGTGTTGTGGCTCTGTCTATAGGGGAAGGGTCAGAGAAGGAACAATACGGCTCCCTCATTTTGCTCTAGCCTCACTTTCCAATGAACTCTCTTGTGAGACTGGAAGTTTCTCCCACCGTTGTAATCCCCACAGTATTTTACAACTACAGGCTTTGAGTCTTTAGTTTCCCGTTCAGCCTACCCCACCTGCCTGCATGGTCCCCCTCCTTTCCGCAGGTCCTCTCCATTCAGCTGCCCGTCTCCCATCTCTGCCCCTCCTACCAGTGTGTATGAATGTTTCTTTAACTCCTTGGTTGTCAGAGTTCCTTACAGTTTGATTTTCTAGTACTTCTGGTTGTTTATTGTTTTTAAATGTCAAATATGTATACTTCATTGTCATGTTCACCCACTAGACAGTGCATTTACCGATTGATTAAGCAAATACTGTGTAACAGCACTGTGCTTGGCACTGGAGTTCAGTGGTGAACAAGAATACAATCTCAGCCCTCAGACAGGTTGTAGTCTAATTAAATAGCTAATTATTATATACCCTTTGAGTAATTAGCTCTATACTCCCTAACACCTAAGGATTGTTTGAATGAACGAATTTTTAAAAAATGAATGAGTAAATAGACAGATATGGTATTCTATACTATGGAACTTGAGCAGAGCATCACAGAGATCCCAGGGCATAAAATTTAAAAAACCATTTGATGTATCAGTAAGAAAACAGAATTTAGAATTAAAACACTGATATCTTAATCCCAGTCCCTGGACTTACTTATATGTGACTTTGAGTAAGCCTCCTATCCTTGTGAGCTTTAATATTCTAATTTGTGAAATACTAACACCGGTTGGGTTAGACAGAAAAAAGTGTTCACTCCTATGTTAATGAACAAGGAACAGAATCATAAAGAACATAGTTGAAATATCACTCTAGGGGATACAGCTTTTAAGTCCAACTCTGATCAATTGGCAGTTGCTTTCTGGAAAATTATGTTGAGAAAGATTCTGAGAATGAATTCAGATTTATTAAGAAGTACTGTAATCATTAGTAATGTCTGCCCATAAGGGCGCAAGAGAAAGGCTATGTGTGTAGCCAGGTTATTTGCTACCTCACAGGCAATGGATATCCATAGAAAGCTCCTAATTAGATGAGTAAAAATCTGGACACAGTATGGGATGGAATGGGATGGAATGGATGGAACAGAATGGAGAGCAGAGAACCACAGACTGACTAACTGGACCATCAGAGAGAATCCATCTTTTCACAAAACCTTCTTAAGCTACTTAAAGTAACCTCTCCTCTCTTACAGTTGTCTAGGCCTGTTATCTTTTTCTTTTAGACTATGAATGCCTTCTTCCTGGAACATAGGATAAGGTTGATAATGTTTGTTGGATGAGTGAGGGAATGAATAAATGAATGAGTGAAAGAATATACAGCACTTCCATTTATTCTCTGTATGACCTTGGACAGGTCCTTAGTGTAACACATCAAACTATAAACTGATACGGTACGCAACAGTTTACAGAGCACATTCACCTCCATTAGCTCCTCTGACCCTTACCACAATCCAGAGAGGTGAATAATGGTATGACTACTTAAAAATGAGGAAGCTGAGGCTCTGAGATTAAGTGGCCTTGTTTGCATTTATCCTGTTTGGTCATCAGTTTCCTTATCAGTGAAAAAGGGGGAAATAAATCTTAACTTTCTTACCTCACTGGTTTGTAGTAATGTTCAAACCATTGCAAACTATAAAACACTCTTTGAATGTAAGGCAAGATCTTGATAATACTTTCTTGGGGACTTTGCATTCTTTAGCTTATTTCATTCTCAGGAAAACCTAAAGAAGTGTTGTTTTTTTTTTTAGGAAATATTTTTTATTTACATGTATTGCAGTATTTTTTAAATTAATTAATTTATTTTTATCCAGGTACAATTGTCTGCATTTTCTCCCCATCCCTCCATCCCACCCCAGCCAGTCCCAACTCCCTCCCCCACCTCAACCCTCCCCCTTGATTTTGTCCTTGTGTCCTTTATAGTAGCTCCTATAGACCCCTCTCCCCACTATCCCCTCCCCACTCCCCTCTGGCTATTGTTACAATGTTCTTAATTTCATTGTCTCTGGTTATATTTTGTTTGCTTTTTTCTTTTGTTGATTATGTTCCAGTTAAAGGTGAGATCATATGGTATTTGTCCCTTACCGCCTGGTTTATTTCACTTAGTATAATGCTCTCCAGTTCCATCCATGCCATTGCAAAGGGTATAAGCTCCTTTTTTCTCTCTGCTGCGTATAATTCCATTGTAAGAAGTGGGTTTTGATATACAAATTTTATTGATGAGGAAATGAAGGCTTAAACCCAAGGTCACTAAAGTATTAAAGGGTGAAACTACTGTGTGACTCTAAAACCCATACTCTTTTGTCCAAGAAATACAACATTTTCTTCAACAAGACACCCCTGTTATAATAATACATTTTTATTTTTATTTTCCTCCAAAGACTAAAGATATTAGCTGTGGCATATGGAATGTATAAACACAATTTGGTTCAAAAGAGAAAGGTTGCTAGCATGTCTGTGATTCTTCAGAATTATACAAACTTGGAAGGGAGGAGTGAACAGAGGCAAAGGAGCATGTGTACCAGGGATTAGGAAACTGAATTCTTCTGGATCCACATGGCTAGGGCTGGGCCTGCTCATGGGTTTAAAGCTATGCATAGAGTTTCTAGGATAAACACGGGTCACAAAAGGCCTGTGAAATGCTGCCTATTGAAATGCAGGTCTCACAAAATAACCCAGAGCTCCCTTGTCTCCTCAGGGCCTGCAGCTCTGGGCTTTGTTCCTGGGCCCCCAGATGAGCCTTTATTCTATTGTCTGAACAGAAAACTATGGTTCCCTTAAGGAAAGGGCTCGGGCCTGAGTTTGACTTTTTATCAATCATGTCCATTTAGAAATAAGGTATTGGTTTGACTTTGTATTAATCAGAGTCAAGGGTGGATTGTGTTCCTTTGTCCCCTTTGTCCTTAATTAACAGACATTGAATACCCACATTAATTAATCGGGCTGAGAGATATTTTGCCTCACCGTTCAACACAGTGGGTAATTAAGAGTCCCATTAATAAAAACGCTGCATTCATAACTTCTATAAACCTATTATAAAACAATAAACATGATTATAGGATAGCTTCCCTTCCTCTCCCAACCTCTCTTCTCTGTTCTTGTCCATTTCCATAAAGGCATTAGAATTGTACAAGGAAGGACAAACTAGCAAAAGTCACATGCGGTAACTTTGGATCTGATCATTCAGGGCATGTAATTAACAGAAGAAATCAGACAAAGTGTTCTTGAGAGGAGAGAAGAGACGCAACTGAACTAGCAATGTAATACGGTCTTACAGGCCTAGAATGCCTGCCTCTTTTGGATTTTAATTTTAAAGAAAACTAAACATTTTGTTTTTAGTTGGACTGGAAATATCCAACCTGGCTTTTAAATTGGATGCTCTGACATTTTTGGCTCAACTCAATTAAGAATATAGTGCTAAGTATACATTATATGCTAAGCATAATGGATGAGATACATAGCGATGAATGAGAAGCAGTGCCTGCCCTCCAAGAATTTACTATGTAGTAAAATGGGAAGTCCCTTAAACAATCAACTCAGATACAAAGAAGGTTCTATGTTAAGAGAAAGGAAAGGGTCATCAAGGAACATGTATAAAGAACCCATGGACAAAGCCAAAGGGGGTATGATTGAGGGTGGGATGTGAGGATGGGTAGGGTAGGGGAAAATGGTTGGGCAGGGGGCGGGGAGGGGAAGGAGACAACTGTACCTAAACAATAAAAAAAATAGTGTTTAAAGCTTTTTCAGTATCTAATGGTACATGATGACCCCAAATAGGTGTTAGTTAATAGTATGAATGTGTAGAAGGTGGTCTGGCTCAGTGTCTATAGTGTTCAAGAATAATGTCCAGGAAATTTAATTTTTATGTAGGTTTTTATTTTTTGCACTTTTGTTTTCCATGGATGATCAAAATGGTTTATTTTATATAGTCATATAAAATACATAGCAAAATACAAAGTTAAAAGAAAAAAAGAGAAGGAAGAAGTCTCCACTTACAAAACATTCTCTAAATCAAAGTCTCTAACTTCTCAACAGAATAGACTGGGAGTTTCTTATAGATCCTCCCAATGTACCCCTGTACTTCTCCAATCATATCAGTTATTGCAAGATGCTTATTTAATACATAATCAAGAAAAGCTTGGAATAGCATCTAAATTTTGTTTTAGTTCAGTATTCTTGATGTTGGCATAACATGGGGACTCAACAAATATCTATTGCAACAGAGAGGGACAAAGAGAGAGAGGAAAAAAGAGCATTTGAGTATCAGCCAACTATCCTAATAAACATAATAATTTTAATAGGCAGAAACAAAGCTCTAGAGGATATACCTTTCACAAACATTCACTCACAGCAGCCTTTGCTCTCTCTTCCTGAAAAGGGGAATGCAAAAATAATAAGTTGATGAGGTGACACCATCCAGAGTGGCCTACCCTAAACCTATAATGCTCTTCCTATAATAACATACCTCCACTCTGTTTCCCCTAAAGTTCATCCTCTATTCAAGAATTTACCTGGGCTCCAGCCACCAAAGGTCTTTCTTTTCAGAATGCCCCACAAACCTCAATACTCAGAGAGTTCATGTTTCTCAGTCTGATACGTGCTTCTTTTTTGTTCCTATTAGATGTGAATCCTCAAACCCCCCCCACCCCCCCTCCCCCGCTCCAGCCACCACCTGAACACAACTTTCTGCTCTGGCTTATACTCCCCAGCATCCTTTTCTCATACGGAACCCACTCTAGCCACCATGGCTGCTCAGTATGAAATTTAGCATGCATTCTAGGCCAGGTACTGCTCAGGGCTTTAAGTCTTATATTCCTTATGGGACATCACATGCAGTAGATGCTTGCAAATTATGAATTACCTTTCCTTTGCAATGTTCTACCTGCAAAATCCCTCCTCGTAGAAATCCTACCCTCTAAGGAGTCTACACTTATTGTCTCCCTTTCTTCATCTTTCATTTGCTTTTTAACCCCCAGCAGAAGGGCTTCTACCATGAAAATTGTCCTACTGACTTCTCCTGATGGCCCATTACAAGAGCTCTTCAATGTCCTTTTTAAATTTCACTTCTCTGCATCATTCCAAATGTTGAGCAGCCTCTAGTTTAAAATACTTTCTTCAAAATGTATTTGGCAAGTGTTGCTTGGGGACTGAGCTGGGGGTAGTGGGGAGCAGTGCTGTGGAGAGAGGGACAAGTTCATTGTCTCAATTGTTATGATGGTTTCATGGGTCTATGCTATGTCCAGACTCACCAAATTGCACACTTTGAATTATGTGCAGCTTATTGCATATTAATTATACCTGAATAAAAGTGCTTTAACAGTTCGTTTTTTAAGTCAGTTGGGAAAGGAGTCTCTCCCAGTGTTCTTTATTTGTTTAACCATTTCTTCTTTGTTTCCTACCCTATCCCAGGGGATGAGTCTAGTTCTAGGCCTTTGGCATTGACTGCTTGCTTTTTCCTGCTTTAAGAGATTGGGTCTCTCCAGCCATTTCTCAGATGGTAGCCAAACAGCTCCTTAGGGATGAATTTCAATTTGTACGTGATGCTTAGTATAGGTTTGTAAAACTAACTCGGCTTAGCGCATGGGAGAGAAAGTCGTGTCACCATCAACGTCATTCACATCGCCTCTGTCTTCTGCTGCTGCGCCCTTCTATGCTTTCCTGCTGTCATTAGCAGCATCAGTACGTTTATTAAGTGCTTACCATATGCCAGGGCCTGGACTAGAAATAGACGTCTAGCACCTCATTTAATCCTCACAACTAGTAAAGCTACTATTTTATACCCATTTTACAGATGAAGAAACAAACTCAGAAAGTTACATAACTTAAAAAAAGCTAACAAGGACAGAATCCAGGGATTAACCCACACTCGTTTAACTTCAAACATCAAATCTTTAACCACAATATATGTTATGTTATGTTATGTTATGTTATGTTATGTTATGTTATTAGGAGCTATGCTACTTTTGTTTTTCTGCTTTCTTCTCCATATAAACTATCTGAAGATAACAAAATAAGAGGATCTATGAAAATACAACAGTAGGAAGTAGGCGTGTGCAACCCTTTGGTGTCTCTGGGCCACACTGGAAGAAGAGTTGTTTTGGGCCACATATTAAATACATTGCGACATGTAATCACAAAAAAAATCTCATAATGTTTTAAGTAAATTTACGGTTTTGTGTTGGGCCGCATTCACAGCCCTCCTGAGCCGCATGCGGCCCACATGCCGCAGGTCGGACGCCCCTGCTAGGAAGTCTCAAAATTACTGAAAGGGGCATCGAAGGACACTTTATTTGTCTTCCTCCTTAATACAGAAATCCCATGTACAGCTTCTCTGCACACAGTTCCAGCGAAAGGAGCTCTCAGACGACCTGCTGAGACAGCCTTCCTCACCATTGCGCAGCTCCCGTTTTTGTCCCCATAGGAGATCAAAATCTGCTTCCCCGTATTTCTACCCACTACTTTGGTTCTGTTCTCTTGAAACATCCTGACACCATGACAGGCTTTTCCAATTTTTAAGACTGTCCTCTGAACCTTGCCTTCAAACTACCCCACGCAGTTCTCCTTGGCTAACATTTAACCAAGACCATTGTCTCTATGGTCAGAAGCTGTACTAGACACGCCTTCATCCAACGTTCTAGCCAGGTAATCAGTCTTCGTCTTGGTTTTGATTGCTTGCTCGCTCTCTGTCATGAACACGTGTCCCTTGCCCTGCCCCTTCTCAGAGCTGTGTCCTGGTCCCATCGCCATGACACCAGAACAGGTGGGGCTACTTGATACGAGAGGCAAAGATGGACGGGCTCTGGTGAAACTCCAAGGAAGCAGATATGGAAGAAGATTTCTGAGGAGAGACTTGTTCATCTCTGCAGCTCCTGTGTAATTCAAAATTCTTTTGTTCTGGACAAAGGCACTGAAACAAGGCAGGCAGGGTGCTGACCTGTATCCCACAGCCTTCTGCCTAGGGCTGTTTACCACTTAATTTCTTTTCTTTTCTTTTTTTTTAATTGTTGTTCAATTACAGTTGTCTGCATTTTCTCCCCACCCCTCTACCCCACCCCAGCCAAACCCACCTCCCTCCCCCAGCTTCCACCCTCGCCCTTGGTTTTGTCCTTGTGTCCTTTGTAGTAGTTCCTGTAATCCCTTGTCTCCACTATCCCCTCCCCCCTCCCCTCTGGCTATTGTTAGATTGCTCTTAACTTCAATGGTTCTGGTTATATTTTGTTTGCTCTTTTCTTTTGTTGATTGTGTTCCAGTTAAAGGTGAGATCATATAGTATTACCACTTAATTTCTGTGAGCAATGTCTTCCCAGGGCCCTGCTCTCCTCCTCCCCACTTACCTCATCCCCACCAAGTTCATTTCACATATGTCCCTTTAAGAACAGGGCACTATACTGGATGTGTTCGACAGGCCCAATACCTCCACTCTCACTGTTGAGACTTTATTCCCTCCTCACTCTCCCCTGGATGTGGGCACTTATCACCACTGGAAATCACATCTGTATGGTGTTTCTAATAGCACCACAAACTCAAAGAGGCAAAATGATTGCCTCACAGAGCCAGTGAGTGTCAGAGCTCTTCTCTCTTGATGCTTTATCACTGATCTTTCCCTTCTTCCCGGGCAAAAGTACTTAGAGAGGAGCAAAGGATTACTATCCTTGTCTGGGCTGGTTCTGTGCTCTGAGCAACCAAAGATGTTGGCATGTAAACTGTAGGCCAGAACAACTCTATCTTCCTTGTGCCTCTTATCTCCTCATACAGCCAGGGTTTTGATTGACTAGCCTCCTGAAATTCATTTCTTCTTCCTTCCCCACACGGCTTTAATTTATTGCCAAGTCACTCCTTGGAAATTTCATATTTCCTCTTTCAAGGACACAGAGGAGAGCAGCTTAGTATTTTTCCTTCGTAAATATGGCTGCTCCTCTTCTTCATTGTTTCCTGTGTCTCTTAAACAACCTCTATCCATCCATATTTAGCTCCTATTGATTCTCACTTAACTGTCGTATTCCTCCCAGGCTCCGGAAAGCACTTCAACTCTGTAGAAGGTGAGTGTACGTCTACTCCCTATGACTGCACGGGTACAGACACTGTAGCGATGTGCAGTATAGACGTGGGTTCTGCCCCCGCCTGCTAGCCTCAGTCTCAACCGAAGTTGGGGTGGAGGTAGAAATGGGAAGGTAGGATTCCTGTTTACAAGGGTATTGGACTGGAAGTCAAGAGATCCTGGCCTAAGTCCCTGTCCCAGCTTGGCCTGGGTGTAATCTGCATGAGTCACTGCTCCTCTGTGGCCTCAGGTTCCCTGTCTGAAAAACAAAGGGGTTTGTACCAGGTGACCCTAAAAGCCCTTTTACATTTCCTATCACGAACTATATTTTATGTTACTTTTATATTCACTACATAATATTAGTACAATGAAAAACTATTTTAAAAAAGAAATTTTGGGAAAGCACTTTATAAATGGGAAGTCCCTTCACAGATGTACTCATTGCTTTGATGATGTCGAGGCTGAATTTCTAGATCTCCACAAACCTTGCACCTTCACATTGAAATGAATTCCCACTTTCTCCCAATCCTACTAGGAAAATAAAGTTAATCTGGCAGAATGAAGAGGCTATCTCAGCCTTAGATGAGAAAGTGAGAAGAAAGATTTAGAAAGTGAGTTTGGGCATTAGCCAAAGGAAGCAAACACAGGGTTCAAAGAGGAGGGTTCAAAGGCAGTTTAGTAGCTGGGTTGAGAGAAGTGGTAAAGGAAGGGTTGAGAACCATTGAACATCTGACTATTTGTTGGGTGAGGGAAGGATGAGGTTTTAGAGTTTATAATCAGCTTTTCTATTCCTGTATCTTGGGCCTTGTTCCCTTAAGGGAAACCAGAATAAATGCACTGAACACCAGCAACTGGTTCTGAGATTTAAAAACTCTTGACCACTGGGAAGACCCTGGGTGAGAGAAGAGCCCTAGGAATGAAAGGTCTCTAATAATTATTATTGTTGTTGTTGTTATTACTTCCTCCATTGTCTACTTTTCTTGATTCTTTTTTACAAGTCAATTTTTTATCTCTGCAATTAAGGCTTTGACCCTTCCTAAACACAACCCCTTTCCCCAATACTTTTCCTACACATATTATTTTGCAGCATTAATGGAAACAGAGTATCTAGTGTAAAAGAAATGAAAGTTCTGCTCCACCTTCCCCCAGTGAGTCGGCTTTAGGACTCTGGCATCCATATCTGAGTCCCTCACTGCTAGCACGTAATTATTATCAAAAGTCCAGCAGAGATGACCAGGATGAGGATGGGTCTGAAGGCCAGTACATTCTAGAGAGAGTAGAAAGAGTTAAAAATAGCCCCAAAAGAAGAACTGAGATCAATGTGTGAACATTTTATGAAAAGAGATTAACTAAAGAATATATACACATACATGAATAACCCATGGACACAGACAACAATGTGGTGAATGCCAGGGGAGAGGCAGGGAGCAAATGGGGGAAGTGGGCACAGCCGTAACGGTGTCAACAATAAAACGGGACATTTTGAGTATCAGACTTTGGCTAGAAAGGACAGGGAAGAAACAGAAGTGGACTAGGAACTGGGGAAGCAAACCTGTTCAATGGATTGTTCCCTCCCATCCTCCCCAGCTCACAGAACTGATGACATCAGGAATAATGCAGTATTCTTAGGAGAAAAGAAAGTTCTAGCATGATTCCTGCAGGTATTGTTATCCTATGGGTTCCAATTGAGCAAAAATGACAAGGACTGATTTCAGGAGGCGCTGAGCAGAGGTGAGCTATAATACAGACTTGGGGTGATGACTTTGTCATTGGACACTCAAGCTGACCCCAGTTAGAGTGGGGTCTTTGAATAACATTATCTAAATCCTCTCACTCCATGTTGTACAGGCAATTAATGTAGCAGAATTGATTGGCTGGCAAGACAGAGCTGAAAAGACAGCTTGACAGGCAAAATGATACTCCCTTGAGGAAGATCAAAAGCCAGGATGGTGCTCCATGAAGGTCATGCTCCATTCCAAAAAATGAGCCAGGGACCACACACAAAAATCGTCTTTGCACATATATTCACCAGTCACTGTCTTTGCCATGGATCCTCTTGATGTTCTCTCTCACTGTATATTACCTAACTTGCTCCATGGCTTCTGATGAGCGACTATATATATATAATTTAAATCTTGACAATCTTATACTTATTAGTTGATCTTGGTGTTAACTCTGTTTTGCAGATGAAAAATTGAGGCTAGGAGAGACTTGGTCTCTTGCCCCAAGTCACACATGTGGAGAGAGTGGTAGTACCAGGTTTCCAAACAGATCATCTCTCTGAGTTAAAAGCCCATGCTTTCCCCCGAGCTACAATGTCTAACTAATGATTGGTTTCTTCTCGATAATAATTTTAGTGGTTCTGGTTCTCCTTGTAGGTGACGTCACCTCCTCAGTCTGCCTTGGCTGACACCTGAAGTCCTGCCTATCAGCTGTTCTCCTCTGACCTCCTGCAGCCATCTTCTCCAGCCTGGCAGGCAGTTCTCAGACAACAGGAACTGAAGAGCTAGAAATTAGAGGAATTCAAGACAGATATTGTAGGACAAGCTGCCTCTTTTGTGGACACATGATTCCTATCTCAGAGAAGACACGCTCTTGGTTGCTGCCTAATGTGGGGGTGGGGGACAAGAATCTGGCGTTACCAGTTCTTTCTCTTCTCATCTTACCCAGTGCATTTGTCCTACAGGGCTGCTGGTTGTATAAGTAATGAACATATTTACTTAAGCTATAAAAATAAAGTTAATTCAAGCCATTGTTTCAAAGAATCCCAGAACAGGGTCATGCCTGACTTGGTTTCCAAGGGGAGAAATTTATCTGTGATATGCCAGAACTCCGCTCTTGTTAGACCCATACATGTGTGCAGGAATGCACACTCACAAATGCACATGCACGCACACATACACCTCCCAACCCTGCAGCTATTTTCCAAGGAAACCAGATGAAGAGAATCTTTGTTACCAGAAGCAGGGAGTGAGTCAGACCTGGGTAGAACTTAGCAGACAGACCTAGTAGAGGGAATGCCAGGGCACTAGAAAAATGAAAGCAGCAAGCTCAGCCACGGGGACTTTGGAAAGTTGCCTGGGACTTCGGACACCATTTAGCCAGCACCACTAACACATATACTCCAGTAATTTAAAGCGTTCCATTAGTTTAACATTTTTGAAAGAACTCAAAGAGATAATTATGAAATTAACTTCAGATATTTCTGGTTAAGAAATGAAATGCATATCATCTCAATCTCAGATGATATCAGGTAAATGAGTTTTGAAACAGATGAAAGAGTAACTTTCTATCTGTGCAGATTTAATTTTCTCCCTGAACTATATTTTGTTGAAAGGAAATATATTTTTACTCCCCCTTCTGGTCAGGACCTTTGTTAACCTCAAGTTCACAATGAAGGGTCCAGATGTGGATTTCAGTGGGGGGAAGGGTGGACAGGGTCTTCTTCTCCCTCATTTTTGACACACTGTTTCTATTGACATAGCAAAAGATATTTCATAATGGAATATCATTAAACGACATTGTGTTAAGAAAGTAAAAAGCCTAACCCAGCCTGGTAATTTGTAATTTGCAGAGGCAAAACCACTGGCAGTGCAGGGCATTACCAGGGAGGGGCAGGCTGCCCAGTGGGGATGGTGAGGTGAAACTGGTTAGGGGGGAAGCAGAAGGGGTCACCTGGAAACAGTACATGAGGACTTTGACTTTCACATCTACAAATACAAAATTTAATTCCACGGGTAAAGAAAAACCCTGGTTGGGTTTTTAGAAAGGGATCAAAATGGTATGATTTGTGTTTTAGACAGCTCATTCTACCAGTACATGGAGAATGAACAGACTTAAAGGAGAGGAATTAAAAGTAGGGAAACCAATTTAAAGACTGATGAATAGTGCTTAAGAGGAAAAACTTCATGAGAGTACTTGGTATCACTGGTGTATCACTGCTGTGTGCAATCTCAGGACCTAAAATACAGGATGTGCTCAATAAACAGTTAAGCAAAAAGTGACCTCCCTTTATGTCCAGGAAGAAAGTGAAAGAGAGGCTGCTTAGGGGGTCACATTTGTGCAAAGAGACCCCACTCCTTCATAGGCTTCCAAATAACTTTTTTCCCAGAGCATTATCCAGACTATGCCAGCTAGATGACTAGATGAAGCCACTTTTTATCCAGTTTTATCATTTCCAGACCCCCATACTTAGCATCAGTGCATACATTATCTCAACTAATCTCTTTTATAAAAATAAAAACATCTCTGGAATTAAGTATAGTTATCCCCAAAATACACGTGAACAAAGTGATACATCTGCTGCAGGTAATGTAGCTACCAAACTGCACTAGAGTTTGACCACAAGACTGACCCTACAGGCTGTGATTGCTCCACTGTAATCAGAGGAGCATGTGTCACTTGCCCTATTAAACAGGGGATTTTATGGATCCTACTTCCATACACATTCCAAAAGAGGCCTCTATGCCTCCATAATCAATAGAAGCATATTTTAAAAATTTGTGCAAATGTGTTTTTAATAAACTGCCTCAAAATTTTCTGTATGCCTTAATAAGCTTTTGTATCCTCAGGAGGCCTTGTTAGATAAAGATAAGATGTTTTAGAAAATCCCACATACCTAGCTACTTGAAGATGCATTAGTCATTTTAAATATCCCCCAAAATCATAGGCAAAAAGTCATATTGTTGACTCTGGCATAATGAATATAAATGCTACCCCTGACTACGTGAAACATCTTTGGATGAACAAATACTGAACATGAGGTGGATCCAGAAAATCCTCCAAACAAATAGACTCCACCTAGCCCTGCTGCAAATCCTACCTGGTTATAATTCTACCCTTTCCTTTGCTCCAGCTTTCTCTTGCTAGAGTTATTAGAAAATGTATTGCTTTTCTATTCTGAAAATGCTATTTTACACTCCTTTGTTTATGATAGGGCTCTGGAAGTAGCAATATAATATGCTTTTCCTTCCAGATGTTGCCCTTTCCTCTTTAGAAAATGAATTTTCCACCTATCATTTCAAAGGACTATGTCAAATGGTGTCCTGTTTACGGCCATAGTGCATCC
The DNA here is from genome assembly GCF_022682495.2 of Desmodus rotundus. Taxonomy (NCBI): domain Eukaryota; kingdom Metazoa; phylum Chordata; class Mammalia; order Chiroptera; family Phyllostomidae; genus Desmodus; species Desmodus rotundus. The sequence goes on from NC_071389.1 coordinate 32,798,483, forward strand.
CCAGGATGCAGGCAAGATGTCTCTCAGGGATGAAAAACAACATTCATTCTAACCCATGTAATTGCTTTTAAAATGCCCTTTGTTTTTATTAGTAGTCCTTTTATTGCTGTCAGAGAGTGATTATACTCTTTGGAATGTCTCTCTTATTTTCCATTTATATCTGAAAAAGTATTTTGATTATAGAAATATGCCTTTGAGTTAGAAAGACAGTTCTCAGTCATCCACAACCAACCCACAATTTCAGAATTTTGTGAAACTGAGAGAAAACATTGAGTAAAATTTACTTCTGACAAAAGTCATAAGAAATAAAAAGGTTGTGAGAGAAATTAAGTCAACTAGTTTTGCCTACAGGGATAATAGGAATAATAACGCTCATATCACAGGAGTTTTATGTAAATTAAATATTACATGTGGTGATGGCTGGCACAGTTCTTGGTAAGTAGGAAATTTCAACAAAAGCAGTAATTGCAGTAGCTATTATTGCTGCTCCTCTTTCAAGGGAAACATTAAACCTTCACTCTTTATTTATCATTTATTGATCATGTATGACATAGTCCCCCAGGAAGAAGCTTCCAGTGTAGTAGGGGAGGCAGACGAGCAAACAGTTAACTATTATGCAATGTGATAACTAACTATTACAGAAGAAGTATTTAGGCACTGCTCTATGAACACAGATGTAGCAATTTAAATAATGCTTTATAATTAAATAGCATTTTACAGTTTTCAAAGCTATTGTCTCACAACAACCATTTGAAATATAGTTGGACTAACCAGTTTTACATATCATCATCATCATCACCCTGGCTACTTGACTACTATACCAGGCCCTGGGCTAGAAACTCACATGTATTATACCACTCAATCATCACAAGAAAATTGCAGAGTAGCTACTTCGATACCCATTTTACAGGGGGTGAAATTAAGATTCAGTGAGATTTTCTGGCTTCCCCTACTCACAAAACTGGTAAGTGATGTAGTCCAGCCATGGACACAAATCTTTCTCCAAGTCATGGTCTCTTCTCCATTCACAGCTCAGTTACAGACACAAAGCAGCTTGGATTATATTATATTGGGGATCAGGAATGAGAGGAAATTTTGAGAGGCTGATAATTAATATCCTGATTGCTACACTAGATATTTAAGTCATCCTTATTCTACGTTTGCCCTACTAGTTGCCTTTCAACAAAAATAGGGCATATCAAAAGACAAGTCTCACAAACAAGTAGCCTTTGGAGAAGCTACTATACCTGCTCAGATAGCCACTGGTTGAATTTAACATTGACATTGCCAATTTTAGAATTCAATTTTTCAGAAATTATATGGGCCATCCTGAATATATAGTAGATAACTTTCAGATGGCTGCCAACTAAAACCAAATGTTTGAACAAGCTGCTAGCCCTTAGACAGGAAAGCTAAAAGTGTTAAGGAAAACCTTTTATTACATTACTGCAAACTAAATCAAGACAAGGAGAACAAATCTTCATTATAGGAACCTGGTAGTTCAGAGATGGTCCACAATAAAAGACCACTCACCCTTGTTTCTGCCAAAGGTTGGTTCCCTGAGGTAACATTATACTGTTTAATTTGGCCCTGTAGAAAGTCTTGTATGAGAAATCTCTGCTAGGTAAAAAACTTACTTCGTAAGAAATTGTCAATGTTCGTCCTTTCGACAATGAGAACCATGTAGCCTATCATGTTGCCTTTAGTCCTTCATGGCTAGGAAACGTATAATTGATTTTTATATTAATTGACAGCAATTATATTAATTGTAAGGTTAGTATTTTTCCTTTCCTTATTCATATTTCTAGTAGGGCTCCATTTTAAAAACAAAGGATAATGAAAGCATTTATTTTTTATAATTATTTTACCATTTTATGAGTAAAAGATACAATCTCACTTTTTTCCAGATCCTAAATTTCTCATTAGTGTAAGAACATCATTCAAGCTCTCAAACTCTTACATTGTACTGTTTTATCTATGCTGAACACTTTCCCTCAGTAGGGAGAAGAAGGTAAACAGATAAATACAATGTAACAATTACTTCTAGTATCACTGATAACTACTACAGTTATTGGTAAGCTGTACAGAATGGGCATCAAATATGTCACTTCACATCCACATGTATTGTAGGCTTGCTTTCTTGATGGGTAGAGAAGTGCTATCTGCCTGATTGACGTGGCTTTCTGAAACGTATCTCAGAAACTCAAGTACCTTGGAGCTTTGAGTGAATTAAGAGGTTTTAGATTTGGATGGATCAGTGTATATACCTCCCTAGAAAGGCCTGTCTTCTGCAGTCCACAGGGATCCTTCTAGCTCTGCATCCTGAGGAGGTCTCTCCAGATCAGACATGAAAGGCTCTGATCATCTGCTGCAGCCAACCAAAGGAGACAGGTCCTGTGTCTCCAAACTGGGTGTGAGCCTGCAACAGCTTAGGTTTCACTTACTTTGTACACCAAGCGCTTTTAATCAAGCTTTTAAACTCTACACAATTTAACATTCATGTATTAACATCCCATCATTTCCCCTGGAAGCACAGAAATAAGTAAGACTCCTGTTCAGAGTTCAAGACTAGTTGAGGAGACAGACACATCAACACATTTAGTATATTGTATAAAATTATGGTGCTAAGGGTGTCTGGCCCATGGTAAGATTCGTAGTCTGGGGAAAAAAACTTCAGTGGTGCTGGCCGGTGGAAAGTAGGGGGAGACAAGGAATGGAAGAAACAGAGGTTGGGGAATAACAGTTACCCACTCACCATCCGATGCACAATGCCAAGGTGAGACCAGGGTGACAGAAAGAGAATTTTGTCCCAGGGACCCAATATTGCAAGCAAGTGGCACAGAAATGGGATCAGATCCAAGTAGCAGGTAAGGCCGAAATCAAGATGGCAGTAGAGATTTTGGGAGACCAGTTCATTCAGGGCAGTGCAGAGAGAAGGTTTTGCTTCTCTGGGAAATGTGATTGACTTGAGGTTGGTTTGGAACTCCAGTCAAGCAAGTTGGGGTTCAGTGTTATCCAGTCCTAGTGGCTAGAGCACTGGACACTGGAACTGAGGCAGAAGTCCAGTTGCTTGTAGTAGAGAAAGGCTCTCCATGGCCAAGCAAACTGCTGAGGTTCCCCACTTACCCTCATGCCCGGACACACTGAGGACTATGTTACAGCAACAAGATTAAATGTAGATATCCTCTGCTGATAGGTTGAGACTAGTAATAAGCCTCTTGTTTAGAAAAAAAGGGTTGGCGTAGGGATTTGACCTGAAAGCCGTAAGACTGAAGGGGTAGAGAAGGAGTAAAGCAGTATCAAATGTAATTGTTGTTGAAACATTTTTGAAGGTTAGGAAAAGTGATTCTCAGCCTCTTCTCTATTAAGACAAAGGGGAGTCATTTTTTTCTCATTTGTCTCAAGTTATCAGCAAGCGGCACCATTATTCACTGCCATTTTGTAATGTGTCACATAAGTGTTGTAATAGAAACTCAAGAAGTAAAAACTTCACTCTATTTTTCACCATTGAACTTCTCTCATCTTCTACTTATATGTAGATTCATGATCCTTTCCCCCCTCAGGAGAGCCACAAGGAACCTGTCAGAAATATTCCAGCATATGCAAATCCTAACTAGACAGACAAAAATAATCTTTGTTCTGTTCTTCATGAGCTCTGTGGGAGTTCCACCTCGTCTGCATGATTGATCAGTCCGCATGCTACTTTTCAAATGGAGGTACGAAGCCGAAACACGACAGGGCATCTAGGCCTGAGCTGGATGGAAGGGCGCCCAGCCCAAGATAAGCCCTTTGAGCAGCTATGAATACTCCTCTGCACCACCAGGGGCAGTTTCCGTAGCCTCCATCTATGGGCAGCAGGAGATAAAACCTCACAAAGATGAACTGCAGGGTGAGTAAGCTCTTTTTTTCCCCTGGTCGACAGGACTTCTATGTCTAAATACATTGGATGGTATGTAAACTGCCAAGGCCCTCCAGGATTCCTAAACGTCCGCAGGACCCATTTCCCTGGATCCCCAAGAGTTCATGGTGTTTCTGGCCCCCCCAATGGGAAGTTCCTGCACTCTTTTCCAGGAGCTCTCTCAGTATCTAAATTCAAGGAAGAACCTCCATCACTCTGCACTTCAGAGAAGGCTCCCTCTTTGCCCAGCTCCAGACACAATGTGCGGCTCCTAGTAAACCACAGGAAAAATAACCCACTGCCATGAAGTACTGCTCTCATAAACAATTACGGCAGATACTACTTTCCTGGGTTTTACCTCCACTTTTACATCTTCACCTCCACTACCTCTGTCCAAGCTTCATCATCTCTTACCTGTATTACTGAACTAGTCCTTTAACTTGCCTTCCTGTGGGCACCATCTCCTCTTCTCCCTGCTTCCTCAAACTCTTCCTCCTCCCTTCCTAATCTTCTAATTCACTATTCCATTGATAGTATTTCCAAAGTGCAAATATGAAAATGTAATTTGCTCAATTAAAAGATCACAACCACCCTTCATCAAATGCTAAGGACGAGAGGAGAAAAGGAAAACAATGCTTTCGAGCATCTGCAGTTTGTCTGACTCTGTGCTGGATCCTGTCATATGTATTATTGCCCTATATCCTCATGACAATGCTTCAACATAATCTCTTATTGCCTCTCATTTATTGTAAGGAAACTAAGGTTCAGGGAGCCCACATAATTTACCCAGGGGCATGCAGCTAGCAGATTCAGTGCATAGCATCTGAGGTCCACAGAGACGTATATATCAATTCTAGGGTCCAGAGGCATAACATATCTGTCCATATCTGAGTCTGAGAAGCCCACAACTGAGGAGACACTGAGACTAACAGTAAATTACAGCGCAATGGGGAAAGTGCAAGGCTGAGTGACAAAATCAGGGTCTGAACTTAAGTTTCTTCCAATTAGAGCACTGGTTGCCTATTTTTTGCAAAGATGACAAACCGTTAAATTTTAAAACTTCCCTCAAACTTTTAGTATTTATGTTTTTTGCTCAAGAACTATGCTATGGCAAAAAAGGGTACAATTAATTCAGTGAAGTTTCCAAAGGAATTTACATTTTATTAATCATAAGAGCAACGTGTCTATCTGAATCCACACCTTTGTGGGAGATATTATTGGTCCATGTAAAGACAATGAGTAAAAAACTAGGTCTGATTTGGGACCCATCTGCAATGGCCGTGCAGCTCCCCTGGGTCTGTAGCCCATCCAATGGGGACGAGTGCCAGCCAGCCTTGTAAACTCCTCTGACACAATATGCCTTCCAGCAGGGTTCTGCACTGTTGACAACTAGACAACCCGCAGGTACATGCTTGTGTAGAGGCCAGGCTCAGACGTTGGAGAGTGAGGGCAAGCCTTTGGTCCCTCCTCTAACCCATCCAGACATCCATAAATAGGAAAGAACAGAATAGAGAGGGAGGAAACTACCATTTCTTAGTATCTTCTGTGTGAGAGCCACAAAATTTATAATCTAAAAATCACATCGTCTGGTGTTAAAAGCCTTCTGGCAGAATCTTTCCTCCCTTCTTTTAGCATGCCTGACTTTCTTTTCCTTCACCCAATTTACCTTCTCCTCTGTTATTTTTCCCAAACATACTTTGCTCTTTTACATCCCAATGCCTTTGCTAAATCTGTTATTCTGCTTGGAAAATGCATGACCAGCTCCCATTTTTTATCTTGTTAAATTCTCTCACGCTTCAAGATCCAACTCTTCTCTGAAGTTATCACCAACCTATGCAAGAAGTTCTTTCATTTTTTTTGTCTTTGCTTCTGCCATGCTTGATCTGCCCTTTCTTTATAGCCCTGAGCACATTGTGCTACATCCATTTGTTTACATATGTGTCTTCATAATTGCCCTATGCTCTTTTGGCAGCAGGAACTGAGTCCTATTTCTTATGTCATCAATGTGTAATAGTGTGCCTGGAACATAATATGCACTCACTAACAGGTGACTGACTGAATTAATAAATAAACAATTGCATGCTTAACAGTCTTTGGTTGCATATGTCAACATTGACCATCTTTTCTGAAATTGTCTGCTTCAAGTTTGGCGAATGTACTACAGCTTTTGGTCCTCTCATTGGTCACTTTCTAACCCATTCATCTGTTGAGATAATCTTAAAAGCTAAGGATATCAGTGTTGGAAGAGATCTTAAAGGCCATCTAATCCAATCTTCCTACTAGAGAGGGCAAAATCCCCTTTTCATGATCAGGAGTCATTCATTCTCTGACTGAATTAACTCTAGTGATAGGAAGTTCACGGCCTTATATGGGAATTCAATCATTCTTTATTAGGAATGTCAAACAGTAGCTTTCTATCATTTCTTCCTACTGATACTGTTCCTGTCCTTTGAAACTATACTATTTACATGTATGTTCTCCTTCAAATGACACCCTTACAGTTATCTGATAAAAGACTGAAAAATTAAGTAGTTACTTGCCCAAGGTATTTTGGGACTTCAGAAACCTCCACTTGCTTCTGGGATCAAAGCTGAGCAGGCATATTTAGTGGCAGAAGCAGCTGACAGAAACAATCAGGTTCACTAACCAGGACACTGGCACACATGGACATAACCCTAGAAGGCGCCAGGAATCCAGGTAATGGAAAGCACCAGAGGGAGCCTAGGTGGCACGCTGAACTGAGGGCAGAGGAGGCAGCACAGACAGAAACATGGTGTTAACAAAATTAGTCCAGCAACTGAGAAAGATATAGTGCAAAATGAACCATGGAACAATAAATGTGAGGCTGAGCCAGTAGTCAGAAAGCAGGGTGTCAGAGAGGTGTAGTGAACTGCCCAAAGTTACATAGCTAGACAGGGGAGAAGGCTGGCTCTAGTCAAGGTGTTCTGGGTTCCAGTCATTTTTGCCAAACAGTCTTTATACTATCTTACAATGTCTTCCTGTCAGCTCACCCTTTAGTGTCAGCCACAAAGTGATGATTCAAAAATGACATTTTAGATTAACTTTCATTTCCTCACTGGCCCCTCCATTAGCCCCCAAGGCTGGTTCCTAAAACAGGTTTAAAACAGGCAGACTCAGGTCAGAGCTTCCAAGTCAGATACAACCCCCTCTTCTATAACACACAGGTTTATCACTCACCCTGGGTTAACACATTCTTCTTTAACTATACTGGTTAACCAGTCAGTCGTGTGGATCTGAAAGCATTGTTAAAGATGATTTTCCACATCCCTCCTCCAAACAGTTTTTTTTATTGCATTTTTTCATTACCATTTATCCCCCGTAGCTCATCCTCAATCACCACACTATTGTCCGTGTCCATGACCGAGTTCTTTCTCTTGTTTTCTTTTATGCTCGATCCCTCCACCTCCCAATCCCCCAGCCCCCAGAACTGTCAGCCCGCTTTCTATATATGAGTCTGTCTCTATTTCACTTGTTAGTTCAGTTTGTTCACTACATTCCACATACGAGTGAAATTATGTGGTAATTGTCTTTCTCTGACTTAAGTGAAATAAGCCAGTCAAACAGTTTTACATTAAGATGAACTTCAGAAAAATCTCATTTCCATTGTTCTAAATTACTAGTAAGCACCTCAGTTTTGAGCCTTTGCTATTGAAAGAGATACAACAAAAATAACCACAGGACAGACCTCTTGACAAACCTCCTGACATGAGTTCCAACCAACCTTTCCAGTTTTATTATTTGCCACAGACCCTAACAGCAGCCTCTGGGGACTCAATCTCTTAACCTCATTGAAGGCCTCAGAATGGCTAATGTTTCTCCTAAACAATTCTCTTATCAAGGTTGGTGAAGATACTAATACTTTTACCAAGGTCACACAGAAAATCATCATCAAGGGAGAGATCACAACCTCTGGACTTTGCCATGGCTTTACCTTGAGCCGTGATACTCATGAGACCTGGAGGAAAGTGATGGAAAAAGAAGATATGCCATGTAATGCATGCCCCATGTGAGGCTTACCTGGATGAATGATTCCTACGTTTGCTAATTTAGGTAGCAGATTCAATACAAACATAAAAGAAAACTTTCCAACCCCCAAAATGCCCAGGGTCTCCAAATGAATGTAATATTTACCATTCCCAGTAGAGCTGGTGGAAGTGACTGCACTGAAAAAGCCGTTAATTTCTAAGTAATGTGTTTAACTCACTCCCTGTTGATCACTTTCTGGGGGGTCATTCAATCAGCAGGAAAGCTTAGCTGTCAAAGACTGCAGAAATGCTCCTTTGACACAGTGCTGAGCAACACATTTGGGTTGCTTTCCACTGGCCTATCTAACACTCCCTGTTTTCTTTGAAATCCTATGCAACCATACATTTCTGTTTAGGTAAGGGGAAAAAAGAATCTTGTCTCATAATCTAAGACTAGCTTCAAATCATTTAGGTTTGTGTGTTGGTTTCTTTTTCAGACAGACAGAAAGAACCTTAACTAGATCAGCACAAAGCAAGGCTAAAAATACTAAATATCTGACCTACCCATAATTGTTAATGTTCATTGGTTCTCTTTCATTTAAAGTGCAGAAAGGTCACCTTGATTACAACATCTCAGACACATTCTTAAATAGCTATTGGCTTTGGTCTTCATGTCCAGAATTCACTGTTCTTAGAAGTGAAATGAACTGGAACTTGGAAACCAAAAAGATGAATCTCTCAAGAACTGAATTATGCTTCCTTGTTTCCACTTGCTTTTGTGTCACCCTTGCCTGAAATTGTTTTCCTCTTTCTCCAATCATTTTCCATCTTTATGTAGTATAATGAACATAGTGTAGACCTTATAATCATGAAGAGACTTAGTTTGAATCCTAGCTATGCTACTTGCCAGCTACCTTGCTTTGGGTAAGTTACTTAACCTCTTTGAGATTCAAGTTGTTCCTCATTAAAAAGAGAAATAAGAATAGGTATCTCTAAGGATTATAGAGAAGATTAAATTAGAAAATGTATATAAAAGCTTAACACAAGTTTTGGCATGTAGTTTGTGCTCAATAAATATTATTTTCCTTCCCTTTTTCCCCACCATATTGGCCACCACATCTATACGTTCTTCTCAAAATAGAGCCAACCTATTTCCAAAAGATATGGTGCCTTGGTACCCATATAACTGCCTTCCCTCCTCCTCTGTAGCCTCTCTTCAGAGAGTACGGGCCCTGGAAGCGATAAAGACGTAGGTTTGCATGCCAAGTCCTCCAACTTAACTGTGAACTCTGGCAAATCACTTAACCCTTCAGAGGCTCTGTTTCTTCATTTTTAAATAAACATGTCACCTATGCTATAGGCTTGCTGTGCTATGAAGATTAAATGAATGGTAAGTACATTGAGGAGAACCTGACCCATAACAAACAAAATGTAGTTTTTTCAAATAATTACTAAGAATTCATTAGAATTCCTTTGTTTGACAAGTGCAAGCCTAATTTAAATATAAGAAGCAGAATGGAAAACCTGTTCTCTGACCACCAGAAGCTCACAGTCAGGAACAAGAAAGATGTTCAGTAAACTGAATACTGAAGCATCCTTGGGGAAAGGTCTGGAAATGCATTTAGAGATCTCTCCCCACAGTTCATTCAGTTCTAAAGGGGTTTCATTGTACTATAAACCATAAAGGACAACCACCCTGGCTTCGTAAAAGATTTTTGTTTCAAAACAAAAAGATTAATTAAATGTAAGCATTTTAAGTGGGTCTAAAGGTCACATCCGACTCTCTATAATGATGGGGTTCCCTTGTCACCATTCTCTACAGGTGACAGAGTGCTTGCTCAGTGCCTTGAGAGACACCCAAGTCCTCACTGAATTTATCTGTCTGCTGCAAAGTACAAGTTCAAAGGAAATGACAAGGTAGCACTCTCTATTTTGCTCACTTAAGTGGTTTTCTCATCCCCAAGACAGATCTTTAAAAGGAAAAATTAAATTTCTTCAAATGTAAAATTAAGTTGCAGAATTTAAAAAAAAATAAGAAAATGCATTATCAACATTATGTACTCCTTCCCTTCCATAATATTACTATATTTGGGTAGGATTTTACCATTTACAATCCATATATTTATTCAATATCTTACTTACAATCCCAGGAGAAACCTCATGAGGAAAGTACCTTCATCATTTAAAAATCTATTTGTTCATATTTTATATTTTCTTTGAAATGGAATCATATGTTACAATCAACAGAGTATTTCTCTTATTTCCTGAAAAGTTGGTAAATCAATATAATCCTTATTAAATTGTATAAAGCATGTATCTCAACATTTAAAAACACATTTTTTCTTTTTGAGAGATATTGGAAGCTAACACCCCAATAGACTGTTTAACCCAGTAATCTGGAGCAAGTGAGTTAAAGGGTCAGGGTGGAAAATTCTTATACCCTGAGTTCTGGGTCATGGTCTTTTTCACCATCCAGCTCTGCTCCAGACTAGCAGGCAAGACTACTCTTCCTAAAGAAAAAAAATTAGAGCTTCCTCAAGACATTAGTTGGAAGAACCAGTCTGTCAACTACAAATATCCTTTGACCAATTAGCTAGTTCTAGTGCCCAATATTTGCATCTTTGGCTTTTCCTTTGGCCAATATAAGTAATCCTTGATATAACACCCATATTATATATGTCTGTATGTATATACTATAATTTTATACCCTATTTCATTCCACAAAAAATTTGAGGTGAAGTAAGGAACTATAAACCGTAATATTGCAAAATAAAAGAATACAATATAAAAATCAAGATTAAGAAAACAGGTCAAAGCTTGAAGCAGAGGAAATAGAGCATAATTGGTTGGGCCATAAGTAAGTGCCCAAGCAGAAGATATTGTTCAACTATGAACGTGGCTTTGAGTTTTCTGACAGCCATTGCAAAGAAATAAGGACTCATACATTCTGTGCATGAAGCTTACCTTAACCCATCTAAGGAAGTAAAAAAATTTCCCTCAAATGAGTTCATTTGGGGCTTTATATAGGGATATTGATAGATGTCATGACCAGTGATCTCAGTAAAGTTCCCCCCCAAAAAACACACTAACTTTTTTTGTAAGGTTGCTTTTTTGTGGTGCCCCTAGATAAAATGTTAAGACTGTGAAGGTCAACTGTAGAGCAGACAAAATAGTTCAAAACAATCTGGTCCAAGTACATGATTTCCTGATGATAAGTCTTGATTCAGTATAATTTCTACAATTTATAGAGGAACAGATGGATAGAACACCACCCCAAAGTATCATTTAATAAAATAGTTCATTTAATTAATAATGGACAGTCAAGGTAGAGTTTCGGGCAATGGTTTAAAATATAGACATTGTATATCCTTGTCTGAGGGAAGAGCCATATCCTCAAAACTAGTGTGGCCAAGCTCTACAGACACTGAGAAGCCTAAAACACATCACCTATCAGTGACCATCCCGCATCCATATGGGGAGTGTTTCAGTGGTGAGGGGAAATGGCAGGTCTAGATGTCATAGTTGGCTGCAATGGCCTTTAATATGTCAGATATAAGTTTTTGAGCTTACCCAGTTCAGACTTGGGCCCTGAAAACCCAGGACACACAGAAATTTATAAATTTTGATCAAACAATGAGGACAGTGTATCTAAGAAGGTCTTAATAGTAGTGTCCTAAAGTTTGGCGATGGGATGTTGAGATAAAGGAAAACACTGAAGAAGAGGGTAGTATCACAGCAAGGGAAGAGGAAGTGGAACTTGGTGCATAATGGGAAGAAACAGGTTTTATGAGTGAAAATAACAGTAATGATTTTGCTCTGCTGCTTCCTTGGACATTTTAAGGCTCCCACACAGGTATATGCATGGGAAAGCCTTCTGGTCAGACATAAAATTTTATATAGGGTAGCCATTCTTCAATTTTAGGTCTTCTTAGCAGTTTTGTTCTATTGTGTTTTGTTTATTTGATGCTCTGTTTTGCCTATGAAATTTTTTTTTTTTTACAGAACTGACTACATAGTTTGTGAGGCCTAACGCAAAATAAAAATGTAAGCCTCTTGTTCAAAATTATTAAGACTTTGCAGAGAGCAAGAACAGGGCATTAAAGCAAGCATGGGGCTCTTCCAAGTGTAGGGCCCTGTGAGACTGCACAGGTTGCATGCCCATGCAGCCACCCCTGGATTCTTGCTGTCCCCTGAATCTACCACTCACAGGTGCTCCTGAGTAGGTCATTAGTACGTCTTAATTATTAGGGGAATGTTTTTAGGCATTTAACATCAGTTATTGATCAGTCCTTCCCATTCTTCCTCTTTGGCTGTTATCTGTTCATTGTTTGTGACAGCAATACATGCTAGTGATGATGACTGAAGAGAATATGCATGACAATGAAAATGAGGATGATGATACTTTACAGAGCCCTGGTCAGAGCCAGGGGACCAGATGTGGAGAAGCAGTAGGCCCCAAAGAGGACTGTGATGTGGGGCAGAAAGGATGTCACAGAAATTCTATGCTCTTCTCATTATTTTGCCCAGAACTGGTTGACATGCTAGAATTTTGTGCTTAAGAATGAGAATTGGGGCTTCCTGAAACGACTGAAAAACTAACTGAGGAACCATCCAGGGAAACCTATCAAAACACTGACAAATCAGAAAATTCTGTAGAGTTTCATCAAATCCTTAATTTTCTGCCATTTTACTAGTCTTAATACTTTATGATTTTTCTCTATACCTCTGATACTGACCCATTAAATCATTGTGTGGACCCAGACTTCATTTAACTTTTATGAATTTTAACTTTCATATCTGTAACATGGGAATCTTATTTACTGTACTGCTTGTACTACGAAAGGCCAATTGTGAGGATCAAATATGCTGTTCAGTGCCCAAGCGACTGAGCCACACCAGCCACGGGTGTGAGGATCACATATGCTTTGCACATAGTGTATGTTCAGAAAATATTGTTCAGGTGACGTAAATCTGTGTCACTGACACTTTCTTATGAAGTTTAGGCCCGCTTTTTTTCTCGTTTGAAAGTGTATTTTTAAAAGGTAGCTATGTACACATTCAAGGGACTTTAGCCATCAGTAAGCAAGCAGAAGAAAATTATTTCTTCGATGCTCCATAGGAGAATGGAGAAGGAGCTTGAAAGCTTTAATTCGATGTTCCCCCAAATCTCAGTTTCTCTCTGCTGTGCAACCAAACTGACACAGGGCAGGCTCTGTGGCAGGCCCTGTGCTGCACACTAGCTGTACAGAGACAGCTCAGACACAATTTCTACTCTGGCTGGGGCGGGGTGTCTTGGTCCAAAGGGGGCTCACTTAGCAGAGGAGTAGGAGTAGGAGGACGGGTTAGGACGACACAGTAGAAAATTGTACCACTTACACCAGTTCCTGTGTAATAGATCCAGCATCCATAGGCATGTATGTATGTATGTATGTATGCCTATCCCTATATGTGTAACCTCTAGTAGAAGATAGAGAAAAATTTATGGAAAGGAAAACAAAACAGTCAGATAATGTCAAATATGCTAACTGCAAAAAAGGAAAGAAGATCCTAAAACTCATTACTGACTCCTTTCATTCACTCATTTATTCACTCAACCAATCAGAACTTACTGGGCACCCCCTACTTGGAAGACACTGGATCCCAGGAAAAATACAAAGAAGAAGACTGAGGCATGAATCCTACCTTAAATAAATATTGGGATCATTTACATTTCTTTCTTGCCCACTAAACTGCAACTTCCTCAATATCAGACATTTTGTCTATTCTATATACTGCAATAGAAAGTATTTGTGAAAATGGACTGTAATAAATAGGAATGTTCTTTTTGTGTGTCATAGAATGTTCTATTTGATATCCCAGTCTTAAAAACGGAAAGAACCACAACTACAAAGATATATGCCAATTAGCTTGCTCCACTGATGGCCAGAACAAAATACTACAGAACTAGTCAGAGAGGGCTTCCAGTCAGAGAGATTAATCATGAACTTCAACTCATCCTGAGGTGGGACTGCTTCAAGCTGACCTCACTTACCTTAACGAGGATAGGATGTCCTCGTGGGGCGACATTAGAGGAGTTGCCAAACTGGCTTTGATGCATCATGCTCACATTGGCTCAGCTCACAGAATTTGGTTAATTGGGAACTCACTTTCAGTAAGCAAGCCATCTATGACATAAGCAAATTAGATTACCATGGTTTATAGGGTGAGCCCAGACAAATGCTTCAACTCCTTGGGGCTACAACAGCAAGTGGCCACCAGGAATCATATTTGACTCTCCTACCCCCCAATCTAGAGCCAGCGGGTGCTGAGAGACAGTGAGGAAAGGCTCAGTGCAAAAAGATCAATCCCCTTAAGAACTGGATTCATAGCAAATGGGCATTTACTGAGTCTTTCCTAAGTAATAAGTGTTTTATATTATCTCTTGTTAATTCCCAAGAAAACCTTAACTCCAGTTTAGAGATAAGAAAACCAGGGCTCAGAAAGATTAAGCAACTCTGTTGTCATAGCTGAAAAGTAGGAGAGCTAGAAATGAATGTCAAGTCCATCTGTTAACAAAGTCCATACTCTTTCCTTTTCAGAATCTTTCAGCAATGCAAGAGTAAGCAAAAGCAGCCTGTTAGTGCCAAACATTGTCAATTCATTCACATCCCCATCCTTAATACGTAGTGAGATCAGATGGAAAAAAAAAGAGTGAAAATTGTGACAAATCAGTGTTTAATTGAATAAACATTTATAATTTAATAAAAACATTAAGGTGCACAAATATTAATATTTAGGGAAATTAGACAAAATTGATTTTAACTGTTGCAAACTTGATTGAATATTTAGTAATCTGGTCTGTAATTATGCCTTCTGGAGCTGCTGTGAAAGGCAAGAGGAGTATCTTCCCACATTATGCTGCATCTCTGGAGGTGGCTTGAACCATCACCCATGTCTCAGTAACAACAAAATCCCAATATTCTTCCTTCATATCTGTCCTGAGCTCCAGAGATACTTATATGTCCAACAGCCAGCTGGACTCTTCTACGTGGATGTCCCACAGGCTCTTGTGCAAAAATGGACACATTACCATTTTCCTTAACCTCAAACTTGCCTCTCCTCTCATATTACTTACCTTTTTACCTGTCTCTGGGAATAAATATTTAGTGAAAACCTATTATGTGCCAGGCATTGTTCTAGGTACTTGGGATGCATAAATAAACAAAGCAAAAATCCCTACTTTTGTGAAATTTATATTCTTGCAGGAGAAGCCAGGCAATAAACAACAAACACAATTTTAAAAAGGAAATTGTAGGTCTGTTAGAACAATATAAGAACTATGAACAACAACAACAACAACAACAACAAAATAGAGCAGAGTAACAGATATCAAGAGTGCTGGGGTGGAGGACTTTGAAGTTTTAAGAAGATGTAGATGCCATTGAGGAGAAATCTGAGCAAAGACTTGAAGGAGGTGGGTGGGAGAGTATTTGGATATCTGAGGAAGTAGCTTTCCCGGCATAGGGAGCAACAGCCCAGTGCAAAAGCAAAAGCCCTAAGGCAGGAGCGCCTGGCACGTCAGGAACAACAAGGAGGCCAGTGCAGCTGGATTGCTGTGAGCAAGGGGGAAAGTGGTAAGAAATGCGGTGAGAAGAGGTGTGATGTGATCTGACTTGTGTTTTAGTGCAATCACTCTAGTGGCTCGGCAGGGAATAGGCTGCAGAGGGGCAAGGGTAAATGCGGAGGGCCAGTAAAAGGTCACTGTGGTAATTCAGAAGAAAGACAGTGGTCACTCAAGCCACGTCAACAACATCCACAGGACATCTGCTGTGTTTCTGGCTCTCCGAGGGTGAAAAGAATATTGTCCCTAGCCCAAGAAGCTTACAGTCAACAACCAGTTCCTAACCTATTTTCGAGCCACAGGACCCAAGCTCTGCTCCTCTGCCCCTTCCCAGCACATAGTATTCCAGCCAGCCCAAATTGTTCATTATTTCCCAAACACACCATGCTTTCTCATGCCTTTGCAGTACTCTTCCTTTTGCCTAGATACCCATCTACCCAGCTTGCTAAACTCACAAATTTCAGCATCTTCAAGACTCAACCCAAATGCCACCTTTTCAGGGAAGTTTTCTATAATATCCTGTGCAGAATTGGTCACCCTCCTCTTTGTTTCCCTAGCGTTCTATGCATACTACCTAGGTGTGTTATTAATAGATTCCTATTCAGCTGAAATCCCAGATACTATGACTTAACCAATACTTATGATAGCTAGCAAGAGTCTTTGCCTTCATTATCTTTTTACTAAATACAGAGAAGGGAGAGAAGTAAGAGAGAGAGAAAGAAAAGAACTAATACAAGCCACTTTTGAAAGGTTGCCAACTTGGTCTAAGGAAAAAAACACATTTGCACATTGTCCTTTTAAAAGAGACAACTGGGAGCATGCAGAGTAAGAAATACTCAGGTTCTACAAAGGACACATGGACAAAACCAAAGGTGGGTAGGGTCAAGGGTGGGAAGTGGGGATGGCTGGGGTAGAGGGGAGTGGAGGGGAGTGGATACAACTCTACTTGAACAACACTAAAAATTAAAAATTAAAAATTAAAAAAAAAGACAAATAGTAGCACATTTCTCAGCAAATGTTCAGCTCCAGAAATAGCCTTGGAAACTGGGGTCCATGACATGGTTGGTGGGAGTCATTCATCTATAAAATTCCTCTAATCAAAACAAGCATCTGGATTCCTTGACCCAGTTCAGGAAGGACTTTTCAGTGTTTGGGTCCTAAATTCTAGAGATGACTCAAGCTGTATGTAACAGGGGCTGATGGGGTGGGGGTGGGAAACAAATGTGCTGAGGAGGACACAGCGAGCAACCAACTGCTGTGGGGAGTGTGACTCAGCACTGCCTGGATCCGGCCCTCAAGCTCTAGGCCAGGAAGGAGTAGCACCTGGGGGAGGCTGAGGGGCTCTGGAGAACTAGCCAGTCCTGGTCATGGTAAGGAGTAAAGTCTAAGCTAAAGAGCTGTGGGGAGGGAAAGGGGATGCCAGTTGCTGCATTGGGTGATTCACCCCACCTTCTTTCAATCCTTGTAACTACTCTAAAAGCAAGGCGTACTTCTCTTTTACATATACAGAAAGTGAGGCATAGGGACATTAAACAACTTTCCCAGAGCCATATAGATACCAGGTGTATTTGCACTTGTGTCTGCCTGTCTTCAGATGTCTTTTACTCAAAGAGTTAAAGGAAATGGGGTGGCTGTTCACCTTAGGAGGCTGTCTCTGGCCTGGGAGCAGATCCAAGTTCTAGACATGGTTCTGGCCACTTTGCTATGTGTCTGAGGCAATTTTTCCTCTCTAAGTCTCATTTTTATCATTTGTTCATTAAGAGTTAGGACTAGGTGATCATTAAGGTCTCTTCAAAGTCTGAAATTCTACGATATGTAGTAAGAACTTTAAAGATGCTACTTTCTTCTGTCGTTCCCACTCCTCCACCATCTTCTATGCACATCCACACGACCTCTCCAGAAGCAGAGTGCAAAAAGTCTGTTTACGCTATCCAGATTAGAAAGAGAAGTTTGACAAAGGGTAGTGCCCCCAGGGACTTGGTCGCTGTTGATTCACTCAGAACTACATACCTCCCCAACACTTAATGTCTCATCTTCTTTGTTTTCTTCAGGAAAGCCTACCCTCCACCAGCAAAAAAAGAGCTGCCTTTATCTCCACGCTTTGCTCCTTTTAAACTCTATCTAGGGGTTTCAGTTGCAGTAAAGAACTCTATTCAGTATGTAATTGGAGAAAATATAATGGAAATATTGGAATAAAAATAATATTCATCCTAATATATTCATTTTAATTGTTCTTTTTCTTCTCACCAGAGTGAGTGGGAGGTAATCCCCTCTATTTCAGTTACATTTTCTTTAAATGACTGGGGTTTTATAATGTGCTGTTTTGTGAGCAGAGATTTTTACTTTTTTCCCCTAACTCCCTTATGTTATACCACATCTGGGTTCAAGTTAAATAATTTTATTGCTTCTAATATACTTGATCATAAGCCAAAGAACAATAAGTATGCAGCTTATGATCCAAGTACCCTTATTAAGTTCTTATATTAAATGAAGATTTTTGGAATATGTTGCAAATATAGACCTGACAATAAAAGCGAACTTTCATAGAGAGGCTTTAAGTTCTAGAGATGATGTAGGGTTTTTATGAAAAAAAGAGCAAATTGAAACAATAATTCTTATAGCTACAATATTTGGGGAAGTCACATAACTTTAATTCTCACAACAAAATCATAAGATGTGTATTATTAGCTCCATTTTATATTTGAGGAAATAGAGACTCAGAAAAATTACATAAATTGTTTAATCACCCAACAATGTAAGTGGTGGAACCTGGCTTTTAGAAGTTGGTTCCAGAGAGAGGGCTCATGAAGAAAAGGGCATTGCTAGGGAAGGAGTTTTGTCTTCTTCTAAATCCTCCATACTAATTAAACTCAATAACCACCTTAAGAGACATTTGGCAGTCTGACTCTAACACAGGACCCCATTCTAGACTACTCTGCATGGTTGTTACTAGAAAGGACAGGAGATACTGCCCCTTTCAAAGCTTGGAAGCCCTGGGACCCAGCAGAACTGCCTAGTTGGTGGCTGCCAGGCTATGGGGTTGGAGGCAGGCTGCTCCAACCAAAGTCTACCTCATTGGCCAGCAAAAATCTCTCTTTGGGAAAGGTGGACAGTGCAGTACCTAAATGGTATCACCAGCCCTGACTCTGATGCAAAAGAGGCACAGGTACACGCATGTGCACACAAACAAAACCACACTTACTACATATTCCACACACACATAAATCCACATATAAGAACATGAATACCACATGCAACATACACATACATACCCATACATTATGTGGGAGAACAAAATATAGGAATCCAAAAGGACCTGACTTCATACACTGACTTCATACACTGAATGTAAAATGGTGCAGCCACTTTGGAAAACAGTCTGGCAGTTCCTCAAAAGGTTAAGCAGTTACCATACGACACAGCAATTCCACTCCCAGTAATGAACCTGAGAGAAATGGAAAGATTTGTCCAAAAACTTGTACACAAATATTCATAGCACCAATGTTCATAATAGCCAAAAAGTACAAATAACCCAAATGTCCATCAAACAATGAATGACTACAATATGGTATTTTCCTTTAACAGAATATTATTTAGCCATAAAAAGAAATTGAGGGAGAACCAAGATGGCAGCGTAGGTAGAGACACACTGCGCCTCCTCACACAACCAGAACTGACAGAAAATCGAACGGCAAGGAAGTCCGACACCAAGGAAATAAAAAATAAACGTTGATCCAGACCGGTAGGAGGGGCGGAGATGGGCACTGTGGCGGAGAGGACTCGCATGGCCATGGCAGGACCGAGACTGGCGGAGTGTGGGATGAAAGGGGCAGGCAGTCTGACCACTAGCAGACCCTGCGGCCCCACATTCCCGCACAGATAAACCGAGAGGGCAGACTCAGAGTGGCAGAGAACGGGGCAGGCAGAGCGGCGGGTAGCACCCTGCGGCCCCACATTCACGCACAGATAAACCAGACAAACGGCGGGGAGCGAAGCAGACCATGCAACCCAGGGCTCTAGCGTGGGGAAATAAAGCCTCAAACCTCTGACTGAAAACACCTGTGGGGGTTGGGGCAGCAGCAGGAGAGACTCCCAGCCTCACAGGAGAGGTCGTTGGGGAGAACCACAGGGGCCTAGGGCGTGCACAAGCCCACCCACTCAGGAACCAGCACCAGAGGGGCCCAGTTTGATTGTGGGTATGGGGGTGAAAGATTGAATCCGGAGGAGAGTGAAGCGGGTGCCATTGCTCCCTCTTGGCCCCTCCCCCATGTACAGCATCACAGCACAGCCACCAGTGTTACCCAGCCCCAGTGAACACCTAAGGCTCTGCCCCTTTAAGTAACAGATGCGCCAAGACAAAAAAAAAAGGCCCAAATGACAGAACACTTCAAAGCTCCAGAAAAAATACAACTAAGGGCCGAAGAGATAGCCAACCTATCAGATGCACAGTTCAAAACATGGGTTATTAAGACGCTCACAGAATTGGTTGAATTTGTTCGAAAACTAGATGAAAAATGAAGCCTATGCTAAGAGAAACAAAGGAAAATGTACAGGGAACCAATAGCGATGTGAAGGAAACTGGGACTCAAATCAATGGTGTGGACCAGAAGGAAGAAAGAAACATCCAACCAGAAAAGAATGAAGAAACAAGAATTCGGAAAAATGAGGAGAGGCTTAGGAACCTCCAGGACATCTTGAAACGTTCCAACATCCGAATTATAGGGGTGCCAGAAGGAGAAGAGGAAGAACAAAACATTGAAAACTTATTTGAACAAATAATGAAGGAGAACTTCCCCAGTCTGGCAAAGGAAATAGACTTCCGGAAAGTCCAGGAAGCTCAGAGAGTCCCAAAGAAGCTGGACCCAAGGAGGAACACACCAAGGCACATCATAATGACATTACCCAAGATGAAACAGAAGGAGAGAATCTTAGAAGCAGCAAGAGAAAAGGAGACAGTTACCTACAAAGGACTTACCATAAGTCTGTCAGCTGATTTCTCCAAAGAGACTTTACAGGCAAGAAGGGGCTGGAAAGAAGTATTCCAAGTCATGAAAGGCAAGGACCTACATCCAAGATTACTGTATCCAGCAAAGCTATCATTTAGAATGGAAGGGAAGATAAAGTGCTTCTCAGATAAGGTCAGGTTAAAGAAGTTCATCATCACCAAGCCCTTATTATATGAAATGTTAAAGGGAGTTACCTAAGAAAAAGAAGATCAAAAATAGGAACAGTAAAAATGACAGCAAACTCACAGTTATTAACAACCACACCTAAAACAAAAACAAGAGCAAACTAGGCAAACAACTAGAACAAGAACAGAACCATAGAGATGGAGATCACATGGAGGGTTGTCAAATAGGGGAGTGGGAGGGGGAGAGGGGGGGAAAGGTACAGAGAATAAGTAGCATAGATGATAGGTGGAAAATAGAAAGGGGGAGGGTAAGAATAGTGTAGGAAATGTAGAAGCCAAAGAACTTATAAGTATGACCCATGGACATGAACTATAGGGGGGGAATGTGGGAGGGAGGGGGTGGGCAGGATGGAGTGGAGTGAGGTGGGGGGGAAATGGGACAACTGTAATAGCATAATCAATAAATATATTTAAAAAAAAAGAAATTGAGTACTGACACATACCGCGATATGAATGAACCTTGGAAACATTATGTTAAATGAAAGAAGCCAGTCACAAAAACCACTTATTGTTTGATTACATTTGTATGAAATGTTCAGGTTAGGCAATAGAGATGGAAAGTAGATTAGTGGTTGCCGAGGACAGAGGGTTGTGGAAAGGAGAAGGGCTGCTAACGGGTAGAGGATTTCATTTAGCAGAGTTATGAAAATATTCTAAAACTAATCACAGTGAGGGCTGCAGAGCTCAAAATGCACTTAAAAACATTAAATTGTACATTTTGAATAAATAAACTATATGGTGTGTGAATTATTTTTTAATAAAGCTGTTATTAAAATAAAAGAGCGAAGATCTGATTAAACCCAGATCTAGCTGGCACAAGAATATAATATATGAAAATAGGGTGCTTTTGTTCTTTCGAATTAGTGTTTTGTGTTCTTTGGATATATTCCCAGAAATGGGGTCAAAGGCAGATCCATTTTCTATTTTCTCAGATATATTCATACTTCTTTCCACGGCAACTGCACTAGTCTACATTCCAACTGACAGTGCAAAAGAGTTTCCCTTTCTCCACATCCTCATTGCATTTGTTGGTTGTTGATTTATTGATGATGGCCATTCTGACAGGTATGAGATGGTATCTCATTGCGGTTCTATTTATTTTTATTTTTATTTTTTAATTGTTGTCAGAATAGAGTTGTCTCCATTTTCCCACCACCACTTCTCTTGCCCCACCCACCACCACCCTCCATTCTTCCCCCCTTAGGCTTTATCCATGGGTCCTTTACACATGTTCCTTGATGACCCTTCCCCTGCTTTCCGCTGTTATCTCCCTCTCCCGTCCCCTCTGGTTTCTGTAAGTTTGTTCTTTATTTCAGTGTCTTTGGTTATGTTTTGCTTGCTTGTTTGTTTTGTTGATGAGGTTATACTTATAGGTGAGATCATATGATATTTGTCTTTTACCACCTGGCTTACTTCACTTAGCATAATGCTCTCCAGTTCCATCCATGCTGTCATGAAGGGTAGGAGCTCCTTCTTTCTTTCTGCTGTGTAGTACTCCATTGTGTAAATGTACCACAGTTTTTTGATCCACTCAATTACTGATGGGGCAATTCAACCACCAACTTACACCATACACAAAATAAACTCAAGATGGATAAAAGACTCAAATATAAGTTGTGACACCATAAAAGTCCTTCATACATAGGCAGGAACATAGTCAGGAAAATGTCAGATAGTCCATGCAGCCATATCTTCACCAATATGTTCCCTAGAGCAAGGGATATAAAGGAAAGAATAAACAAATAGGACTTCATCAAATTAAAAAGCTTCTGCATGGCTAAAGAAAACATCAGTAAAATGAAACAAACTGTATGGGAAAATATATTTGTAAATGATATTTCAGACTAGGGTTTGATCTCCAAAATATATAAAGAACTCACACGACTCCACTCCAGGAAGACAAACGATCCAATATATAAAAAATGGGCAAAGGACCTGAACAGACACTTCTCCAAGGAGGACATACAGAGGGCCCAGAGACATGAAAGAATGCTCAGCATCACTCACCATCAGAGATGCAAATTAAAACCACAATGAGATACCACCTCACACAGATGAGAATGGTCATCATGAACAAACCAACAAACATTAAGTGCTGTTGAGGTTGTGGAGAAAAGGGAACCCTAGCACGTTGGTGGGAATGCAGACTGGTGCAGCCACTGTGGAAAACAGGATGGAATTTCCTCATTGCGGTTTTGATTTTCATTTCTCTGATGATTAGTGCAATTGAGCATCTGTTCATAAATCTACTGGTCATCTGTATGTTCTCCTTGGAGAAGTGTCTATTCAGTTCCTTTGCCCATTTTGAAATTGGGTTGTTTTTTTGGTGTTGAGACTTGTTAAGTACTCTTTAAGTTTTGGATATTAACCCCTTATCAGATGTATCAGCAAATATGTTCTCCCATTCTGTGGGTGTTCTTTTTTATTTTGTTGATGATTTCCTTTGCTGTGTAAAAGCCTTTTAGCTTGATGTGTCCCATTTATTTATTTTCTGTTGTGGTTCAGTTACAGTTGTCCCGCTTTTTTCCCCATTGCTCTCCCCTGACCTCCAGCCACTTCCACAGTCACTCCCTCTCCATTGTCCATGCCCATGAGTCTTCTATTTGTGTTCCTTGGCTTGCCCCTTCTGCTTCCATTTGTTTATTTTTTCTTTTGTTTCCCTTGTCTGGGGAGGTATATCCAATAAAAAATTGCTACAAGCAATGTCTGAGATTTTGCTGCCTATGTTTTCTTCTATGATTTTTATGGGTTTAAGTCTAATATTTAAGTCTTTAATCCATTTTGAATTTATTCTTGTGTGTGGTGTAAGAAGGTGGTCTAGTTTAATTTTTGTGCATGTATCTGTCCAGTTTTCCCAACACCACTAATTGAATAAACTGTCTTTAGCCCATTGTATGTGCTTGCTTGCTCCGTTGAATATTAAATGACTATAAAGGTATGGGTTTATTTTTGGGCTCTCTATTCTGTTCCATTGATCTATGTGTCTGTTTTTATGCAAGTACCATGCTGTTTTGATTACTATGGCCTTATAGTATAATTTGATAATAGGTAGAGTGATTCCTCCAATTTTGTTCTTTCTCAGAATCACTTTGCTATGTGGGGCCTTTTGTGTTTCCATATAAATTTCTGAAATATTTGTTCTAGTTCTGTAAAATATGTCAGTAGAATCTTGATAGGAATTGCATTGAATCTATAACTTGGTTTGGGTAGTATGGGCATTTTAATGATGTTAATTCTTCCTATCTGTGAACACAGTATGTGCTTCCACTTATTTGTATCTTCTTCTGTGTCTTTCTTCAGTGTCTTATAATTTTCTAAGTACAAGTCTTTTATATCCTTAGTTAGGTTTATTCCCAGGTATTTTATTATTTTTGAAGCAATTGTGAATGGAATTGTCTTCTTGATTTCCCTGTTAGTTCATTATTGGCATATAAAAATGCAACTTCTTTCTGAATATTAATTTTGTACCCTGCTACTTTGCTCATTTATCAGTTATGAGAGTTTCTTGGTGGAATCTTTGGGGTTCTCTATTTACAGTATCATGTCATCTGCAAATAAAGACAGTTTTACTTCTTCCTTTCCAATTTGGATGCCTTTTATTTCTTCTTCTTGTCTGATTGCTGTGGCTAGGACTTCCAGTACTATGTTGAAAAAGAGAGGTGAAAGTGGACGTCCTTGTCTTATTCCCAGTCTTAAGGGGAACACTTGTACTTTTTGCCTGTTGAGGATGATGCTGGCAGTGTGTTTGTCATATATGGCCTTTATTGTGTTTAGGTATGTTCCCTCTATTCCCACTTTGCTGACAGTTTTTATCATGAATGGGTGCTGGATTTTATGAAAGGCTTTTTCTAAATCTATTGATATGATCATGTGGTTTTTATCCTTCATTTTGTTCATGTGGTGAATCACATTTATTGATTTGCAAATGTTGTACCATTCCCAGAAAAAAGCCTACATGATCATAGTGTATGATCTTTCTGATGCATTGCTGTATTACGTTTGCTAATATTTTGTTGAGGAAATTAGTGTCTATGTTCATTAGGGATATTGGCCTATAGTTTTCTTTCTTCGTAGTGTCTTTCAGTGGTTTTGGAATTAGGATAATGCTGACCTTATAAAATGAGTTTGGGAACCTTCCCTTCTCTTGAAGTTTATGAAATAGTTTGAGAAGAAAAGGTGTTAGTTCTTCTGGGAATGTTTGGTAAAATTAACCTGTAAAGCCATCTGTTTTGGGGGAGTATTTTTATTTTGTTTCAATTTCACCAGATGTAATCTGTCTATTCACATTCTTTGAGTCTTCCTGATTTAGTTTTGGAAGATTATATATTTCTAGGGATTTATCCATTTCATGCAGGTTGTCCAGTTTGTTGGCATATAGTTGTTCATAATATTTTCTTACAATCCTTTATATTTCTTTGATGTCAGTTGTTATTTCTCCTCTTTCATTTATAAGTTTATTTATTTGGGTCCTTACTCTCTCTCTCTCTGTCTCTTTCTCTCTCTCTCTCTCTCTCTCTCTCTCTGATGACTCTGATTAAAGGTTTGTCAATCTTCTTTATCTTTTCAAAGACCGAACTCTTGGTTTCATTGATCTTTTGTATCAGTTTTTTGGACTGTATTTCACTTATTTCTGCTCTGATCTTTATTATTTCTTTCTTTCTACTCACTTTGGACTTTGTTTGTTGTTCTTTTCCCAGTTCCTTCAAGTGTAAAATTAGATTGTTTATTTTAGCTTTTTCTTGTTTTATTTTGAGATAGGCCTGTAATGTTATGAATATCTCTTAGAATTGCTTTCCCAGTGTCCCACAGATTTTGGATTGTTGTGTCTTCATTTTTCTTTGTTTCAAGGTATCTTTTGACTTCTTCTTTGATCTCATTTTTGATCCATTCATTGTTTAATGACATATTATTTTTAATATATCTTATTGATTATGTAATTACAGGTGTCCTATTTTTCCTCCTTCTACCCCTCCACACAGTACCTCCTCCCCTCCAGCAATCCCCCCTTAGTTCATGCCCATGGGTTATGCAAATAAGTTCTTTGGCTTCTCCATTTCCTATATTATACTTAAAACCCCTGTTTATTTAGCTTCCAAGTTTTTGCATGTTTTTCAGTGTTTACTTCTAGTGACTGATTTCTAGTTTCATATTATGGTGTCAGAGAAGATGCTTGATATGATTTCAATGTTCTTAAATTTATTGAGACTTGTTTTGTATCCCAACATGTGGTCTATCCTAGAAAACACTCTAGGTGCACTTGAAAAGTATGTATATTCTTCTGCTTTGGGGTGAAATGTTTTGAAGATATCAATCCCATTTGATCTAGTGTGTCATTAAAGACCTCTGTCTTCTTGTTGATTTTCTGCCTGGAAGATCTATCCATTGAAGTCAATGGGGTGTTAAAAATCCCTGACTATATTTCTGTTCATCTCTCCCTTTATGTCCATCAAGATTTGCTTTACATATTTAGGTGCTTCTATGTTGGGTGCATAAATGTTTATTAGGGTTATATCCTCTTGTTGGATTGATCCTTTTATCATTATGTAGTATCCTTCTTTGTCTCTTTCTATAACCTTGGTTTTAATATCTATTTTGTTGGATATAAGTACTGTTACCCCAGATTTTTATTTTTTCCATTTGCATGAAATATCTTTTTCCATCCCTTTACTTTTAGTGTATCTTTTGATCTGAGATGGATCTCTTGGAGGCAGAATATAAATGGGTCATGTTTTCTTATCCATTCAGCTACTCTAAATCTTTTGGTTGGAGCATTTAAGCCACTTACATATACAGTGATTATTGAGAGATACATACACAGTGCCATTTTATTGTTAGACTGTTTTCCTCTGGGTTTTGTTTTTGTTTTGTTTTGTTTTGTTTTCCTTTCTCTTTTTGTTCTTCTTAAAGCAAGCCCTTTAACATTTGTTGCAGTACTGGTTTGGTGTTAACAAACTCCTTTAGCATTTTGTTGTCTGGGAAGCTCCTTATTTCTCCTTTAATTTTAAATAATAGCCTTGCTGGGTAAAGTAGCCTTGGTTGTAGGTACTTGCTTTTCATCACCTTGCATATTTCACATCACTCCCTTCTGGCCTGAAATGTTTCTGTTGAGTAATTAGATGCCAGTCTAAGTGGTGCTCCCTTGTAGGTAACTTCCTGCTTTTCTCTTGAAGCTTGTAGAATTCTCTCCTTGTCTTTAAACCTTGTCATTTTAATTATGATGTGTCTCCTTGTAGACCTCTTTGGATCCAACTTGTTTGGGACTCTCTGAGCTCCCTGGACTTGTGTGTATTTTCCTTCACTAGATTAGAGAAGTTTTTGGTCATTATTTCTTCAATAACTTTTTGATCCCATGCTCACTTTCTTCTTCTGATATTAACATGATGTGAATGTTGTTATGCTTCATGTTGTCTAAAATGTTTCTTAAGCTCTCCTCATTCATTTTAAATTCTTTTTTTCTTTTTGTTGCTCTACCTGGGTGCTTTTTACTACCTTGCCTTCCAAATCACTGATTTGATCCTCTGCTTCATCTAATCTATTGTTTATTCCTTCTAGTGTATTATTTATTTCATATATTGCATTCTTAATTTCTGACTGGTCCTTTTTTTATGGTTTCTATGTTTTCTTTTCATGCTGTTGAGTATCATTATAATCGTTATTCTAAACTCTCTATCTGATAAATTGCTTGTTTCCATCCATTTTCACCTAGTTCTTCTGGAGAATTCTCTTGTTCTTTGATTTGGGATCTATTTCTTTGTCTTCCCCTTTTGGCTGTTTCTTTGTATTTACTGCCTCAGCTGTTAAACTAATCAGCTGTTAAGCTAATCAATGTGCAATTAGCAGCCTGGCTCTACATGGTGGGGCAGAGTAATTCCTGTGGGTGGGGCTATTGCTTCCTCTCAGGCTGATTCCATTCAGAGAGGGGTGCTCTGCCTGAGAAAGATGGCTCCTGCAGTATGGGGAATGACTCAGCACAGAGATTCAGGAAGCTATTTTTTCAATTCTCTCTCCAGAGCCACCAACCCTAGACTCTCTTCACATACCTCTAGTCCACTCTGCCCTCCCTTTGCCAGAGCCCAGCATAAATGGCTACAAATGAAATTTTGTGTGTTGGCCCTGTAAGCGGTTCTGTGTGTCTCCAGCAGTCTCCCTGGCAGACAGAAACCTTGCTGCTTTCACAGCTTGGTGTTATCTGGGTTCCTTTCCACTCTGGGATTAGTGCTGTAGGCTGGGGAGCCCCGTTTGGGATTTATACCCCATACTTCTCAGGGGGAACCCCCTCACCACTGAAATATCCCTCTGGAACTTCAGCTGCCACCTGTGGGAGCCCAGCCAGCCCTCTCACACCTCCTCTGCACTCCCTGCCAGTCTTGTTGTGGTGAGATTGTTTCTTCCGTCTGTCCTTGGTTATAAGGCTTCTCTCCAGCTAGTGTTCAGTTGGTTATTCAGTATACTTTCTCCGCAATTAAGTTGTAATTCCAGATTGGTCTTGGGAGGACGTTAGTGTAGTTTCCACTTACTCTTCCACCATCTTGGATCTGCTCTCCACTCCTTACTGCACATACAGCCAGATATCACTTGACAACCTCCTTTACAGTTAAATATGACCACTAAACAACATTTTAGTCAGTGAAATTTGACTAAAAGTAATATAAGCCATTTTTAGAAGTGCTAATAAAAAAGGCTCCCATGTGGGTTCTTCCTATCTCTTCCCCCTTCTAGCTGGCTGGAATGATGATAATGCCCAGGTTACCCTGGAAGCTACGCATTGAAGAGGACAGTCAGATGAGTTACTGACTGACTATACAAATGCCTTGTCCCTTTGTTCATGATGAAGAAAAAACCTTGTACCTTGATCCTTTAGACATTTTATGGTCAATCTAATACAATAGTTGGCCTATCAATAGTTGGCCTATTATATATATATATACACACAGAGAGAGAAAGAGAGAGAGAATCCTTGTAACATGATACGTAAATTTGTCATGCCTTCATGAAAGTTACAATTTTATAAGGAAAGAAAGTAACAATTTTATAGGGGGAGAAAGTTAAATCCATGGGGAAATACAACACAGTATATGACAGGAGGAAATCTGAGTGCTTAATCTCACCTTAGTGATTCTAGTGATGAAGCTTTCCCCAAAGAAATGGCATTTAAGTTGAGGCCTGTTGCATATATGGGAGTTATCTAGGAAAAGGAGGAGAGACAGTGGAAAAGGAAAGGTATCCCAGGCATAGAGAAAGCATGTGAAGAGTTTGAGGTATAAAAAAGAACATTGGGGCATAGGATTTCCACAGGCAGAGAAAGGGGATGAGACACTCTAGTAGAAGAAACAAATGCAATGGGCAAGAGGGTACTCTATAAACCTTAAGAGAACTTGGGAAGTACAAGGTGGCTGGTAGGAGTTCAGAAGATGTCATGGTTGAGTTATTATTAAATACATAGATTTGTGCCAGAGGACTGGAATAGGGACATGGAGAAGCAAGGCAGAGACCAGATTGAATGAAACAAAACCTTTATGCTGGATTATGTGTCAGGGAAATTTAGGAGATATAGACTTCATCACCAGACAAAAGGTGGCCTTCGGAAGAACAAGGTAGCCCCACCTTCTAAGGAAGAGACAGCACCAAGGAGCATTCTAAGAGCATTGGTAAGGTCTTTAAAAGGAGTTACTTAAACAATTATTTACTGAGTATCTACTTTGAGCTAAGGACCGTCTAGGTACTTGAGGCACAGCAGTGAATTAGACAAAGACTAACCTCATGAATCTTTCAATCCAATGGATCTAGAAAGAGAAAGGTGAGTTTTCAGTCTTGATCAAGAGTGTAAGTTGCATTTTATATTTAAGAAATTTTAATGCATCATATCTTATAAAGTGCTTTCACATCCCAATGTTAACATTTATAATTAAAATAACCATTGGGCAGAAAATAGTATTTTCTCTATTTTATTGATAAGGGAAATAATAATCAATGATATGAAGTAATAGAGTACAGTAATAATTGCCACTATTTCTGGACACATTATTATGCATCAGGTGCTTCCAGTAAGGTGATTAACAAGCATTCTATCAAATCTTCAAAACCACTCTAAAAAAGTCATGTATTATTATACATATTTTACATGAGAAGATAAGGACTCAAGTCAGTATCAGCTAGAAACTGATGCTAAACTGTGCTAAATATATTCCATTTGCCCTTCTATAACCAGTCCACCCTTCTCCACCCTTTTCTCATCTTACTTGGCTGACCTTTATGGATTACATCAACCATCAACTGTATTCTGTGCTTCTGCCTTGTGCTCAGATCTTCCCATGTGGAAGTGTAGCAAGTGATCAGAGACAGGAAGGAGGGGGAGATCAGAGTATTTATTTTCCTGGCTTTTTTCCTAAAAAGTCACCTAAGGCTGCCTGTTGTTCTTGATAGAAGGACACTGCTACTTTCAAAGTAGCCCACTGCATACAACTCCCTCTTTCTAGGTTTTAATAACTTCTCCCTTCCCTAAAGATGGTGACAATTCTTATGCTACTAGCCCCAGGTTGTTGCACTGTAATTGGTGGTTTTACACACCAACCATCACTAATACAACGACCCTTTGTAAACAAACCTACTTCAAATTATCCTAATTTGGGTGTGTCACCTGTTTCCTTTTGGAAACCTAATGGGACAAAGTCCTCTGAATTCAAGAATCTACATGTTCCCATTCATTTGGTCAGCCTCTCACACACTCAAGAGGTGATGGTGTTACTTTCATATGTAGTAGATGGCAGACCTAGCTGCCTGAGTCATGGTTTCTCAGCACCCTCAGGCTTCTCTCCCTTGGGAATCTTCTCAGGAAGTCCAATTCCCTGATGTTTGGGCCATGAGTCCTAACAAAGAGGCCCAATGAGCAGAGAGCTGCGAAAGTAGTCTGGAGCTTTTTAGTCAGTTTTATCCACAGATATTTCTTTCTTATGGTGTCATTTCATAGTTTAAATTAAAAGAAATTTATTTGAATTTCTGACTTAACGCCATGTAAAGGCCTGATTTGTAGCATTTTCCAATTTCCATTATATAATACATGATTTCAAGCTACCAATGGTAAAAAGCAACTAGCAACATTGTTGCAAATCCAATAATTAGTTACTGCAAGCTGACATGTACAGGTCCCAAAGACCACTGACACCAGTCACTGATATGGTCACATGGCCCTCTGTCTCACCTCTTAATAAGAATTTGATTTTTGGTCAAAGCACATATTTCCAAATGCCTCTTACATTTCACTGCCAGTGTCTACACTCGTTTCAATAGTACTCTGGCAGGTCAGAGGATAGAGTACCTGATACCCATTTTCCTAAGATAAGGAGACCAGGTCCCAGAGCAGTAATGTGATTCAGCCAAAACCATATTACAAGTAGTTGTTAACATCATTTATTTAACAAATTAGCTATTTTATTTTCCATAAGTACAACTTTGATTTTTCACAAATTTGAATAGAATTTCCAAAAATATAAAAAACTCTAAAGAAATAAAAATTCTGCCATCCAAAGACATCAGTTAACAGTATTATATGTGTGAGTATTTAATATATATGTAGGTTTATATTACAACAATTAAATATAGCCCTACACCATGTATATTCTACCTTACTTTTTTACTTTACACAAGATCAGCATTTTCCCCATGTTATTACAAATGCCTGGAAACTATTTTTAATGCATGCATAATACTACATTGAGTTGACTCACTATAATTTACTCAGCAATTTTTCCTAGCTTTGAATATTTAATTTGGTTTGAGTTTCTGTCATTATCAACTACCCTATAATGAATACTTTGTATACAAAGATTTTTCTATAATATTGATCTTTTCTGATTGTTTAACTCTTAGAACAGTATTGCCAAGAATAGGACTCAGAGTTTTAGATTCCTATTCCTGATCTCGTTCCAGTACATTTTCCAATTCTTAAAAAAACAAACAAACAAACAAAAAACCTACATGGACATTTTAATCTAATGCCGCGGTAAGTATTTGTGTAAGTGGTTCAAGGTGTTCAGGATTTCTTAGTCATTCCTAACCCAAGATGCAAAGGGAGTTAACTCTGAACCTTAACCCAAATGCAAACACAGTTTTTGGTACTATCACTTTATAAGAAAATATTCAAGGGTAATTGGTAATAGCATTAGTGTTACTGATAAAACTGATTAGAGTATTAGTGGATTATGCCAATTTACTTTTTGTGTACTTTTGTTTTTTATCTTCCCAGTGTTTACATAGGGCCTTTCTTTTGTTCTACCTTTAGAGTCATCTCGCTGAGTCTTAATCGTGGCCTTATCACTCAAGAGTTGAATGACCCATTTGTCTAGGTTTTCCCAGGAAATCCCCAATTTAAAGTTTATATTCCCATATCTCATACTGCAAGGGAAAGCTGGACCAGTACTCCCAAAGGAGATTTAAAATTCCTCTTTTGAAAAGGCACAGTGCCTTTCAAAGCTAAGTGACAATGTTATTTTTTATTTTATTTGGCATTTCCCAGACAGTGGCTTCCTTGGCAAATGTATCCTGCTGTTGGGTGTGCACCCAAAGTCCCACTCAGGATTAAGTCATGGGGATCCTTTAGTCTCTCCAGTTTCCAATTTCACCACAATTCCCTCTGCACTACTAGGCACACCCCTCACTAAATACTTGATTGTTTGTACAATAGGTCTCACTTTGGAAGCACATCTGCAACACGGTCTCTTGAAACTGAAGCACTCTACCAGCTTCACCTGCTCAGCAGTGCCATCCTCTACACACCGCGTGTGTGCCACTCTCCGAAGACAGCAGTCTTTCTCCCTCGTGTAAATTCTTCCCTCCATTTCTGATGCCCCTTTTCCTTTAATAGACACTAAGAGTCTCTGAGTCTGGGGGTAGGTAAGACTATACTTTTTGACAGCAAGAAGTAACTACAGAAGATGAGACCTTCATCCATTTACCCTTGTAAGATTACAAGGTCCAGAGTTTTGAAGGGGGGAGTTGTCACCAAAGACAGGTGCCCGGGAGTCTCCTCATTGGCCAAGGTGGTGGCAGGGGGAGTTATTACACTGAGTACTACTAAAAGTTAAAAATATGAATGGATAGGGCCTGAGTGCACCAAAAGCTAGAAAGATGAATGGATGGGGCCCCAAGTGCACAAAAGCTAGCAAGATAATTGGATAGAAATAATAGCCCTCCCTCTCTATACCTATAAGGAACAGTGGGGTTGAGCAGGAAGATGAGATGGCCTTTGAGACAGAAGTCTACCATTCTCTTAGATCATGTGGTACCAGAATAAAACCTCTTTCCTTTTGCACCAAAAAGAAAAAAAATTCCCATGTCCCAGGAAAACCAGTAGTTCCAGGCAAACCAGGAGGGTTGGTCAACCCTGCTAGTCAGGAGTGGGTAATGACTTGGGAGCCATTCAGAATTCCCCCTCTTTTACCAGTCACATCTAGTCAGTCACAAAGTTAGGTCAATCTTTTGTTAACCCTCAAATCCACCCAACTTGTTTTCATCACTACTATTACCGTCCTAATACATTATCAGCTGTATCTTAACATACTGCAAACACCTCTAAACAATTGTCCTCCTCTTGAAAATATACTCTATTCAACAACAAAACTGATCTTTCTAAAATGTCAATCTTATCATGTCCTGCCCCGGTTAATCCCTTCAATTTCTCTACATTGCCCTCTGAATCAGGCCCAGCAGTTTAGTTTGACTTAAAGGCTCACCTCAATTTTACTCCTGCCTATTGCTTCAGTTAATTTCTCCTTAGAACTTCATGCTCCAATCACATTGGCCTTTGTTGTAAAAATGTAATGTTTTCTAACCTCTTGGCCTTCAAACAAATTCTATTATTTCACAGGCATTCCCACTTGCTATGATCAAACTCCTCCTCATCTTTCAGCTCTCAGTATAAATAACACACCTAATGAAGATCTCTTATTGTGGGAGCAGATTAAGAGTTAAATGCTATATAGCATGCTAAATAGTTTCCACAGCATGCTGAATTACCCAGGTTGTAACAGTTATTACACTTAACAAGAGTTACACATCTAATGTCTAACCCAGTAGGCCATGAGCTATATGAGAACAGTGACCATATCTCTCGTCACTGTTTTGGTCTAATACTTGGCACAATCCTGGTTGACTACAACTACGCAGTTACCAATCAGTTTTGGGTGAGAAAGAGGAAGAGAAAAAGTCAGAAAGTTTATTGAATTAATAAGATCCTTGAGATCTTAAAAAGTATATACACATCGATTTCACATTTGTTTCTTATAACAAGTCTGAAAATATTATTATGCACTTTTTACAATGAGGAAACTGAGAATCATGAAGGTGGCACCATGGCTCATCACGTTATTTCTTCCATTTGGAGTCCTATTCTCTTATTTTTGTTCTTGTACCATCTCCTCAGCACCTAGCTGAAATACCACCTGCCCTAAATGCTTCTCCTTTCCTCCCCTGCAGTCCTAATAGCATCAGTCTCTTCCCTCTCTAATCCTACAGCCCACTTTACACACCTCCCTACTGGTTCTTAGCACAATGCTCCTTATATCACCTGTTCATGTTTGTGTTTCATTTCAACCTCTGAAAAGTAAAATTTGAAAGACATAATCCAGATCGGATTCATATTTATTACCTCAGAACCTAGCACACTGCCATATGCTCAATAAAAATGTGTTAAATGGAAACCACCTCTAAAATTTGGTGTAATCTCCTCAATCTACTATAATGAACAAATCAATCCGAGAAGTTATTTCAGATCTACCAAAGACCACACATCTGATTCCTACTTTGTTTTGCCCTCTTCGTCCACCCTCCCCAAGAATGGAGTATGGGAGGAACAGTACTTGGAGTCCTGAGGTCTCTGGCTGATGTTATTACTTCCTAGTTGTGTAAATATCACAGCCTTAGTTTCTGCAGAGGTGAGAATACAGGCACCAGTTGTTCTGTAAGGCCAATTCTTAGCAGTGCCAAGTAGCAATTTCAGCTTTTGAAAATGTTAAAAATTATTAATGAGTTATGGTTGCAGACACTTGATGCTACAGAATATTAACAATCAATAATCCTTTAAAAATCTAATATGTAAACAGAATAAGAGTGAACTAAAATAAGCAGCAGAAAACTTCTGAATTTTCCAGCTTCTCCATTTTGCTGCTTGCTATTGTGAAGTTATCTCCTCAAGGCGAAGCAGCCTTCCCTGATCATATATTTGCGTAACAGCTTTTTCTTTGCTGCTTTTGCTCATTTGCTTTCCACAACTAATTGATTACCAGACCTCTACTAAGACCTGAAGACATCTTTGCATGGGATCAGTCACAGCTCCCTTTGATAGGTGAATAATAATATTTACTTAATGTTTATAATGTGTGGCACATTAAAGGTGCTCGATAACATCTTATTAAGTAAACAAATATCTAAACACCTGGCTTGAAAAGGTAATGAAAAGTTTGTTTTCCCATTAGGTATATTTCACCTAGGAAATTTAGGGTTTTTAATGTTTGTAATGAGGTAAGAAATTTCCCATGGTCTATTTGAATATTAAAATAGGCAATGCCCCCAGACCAGAAAAAGTTTCAGCTACTTCTCCTTTTGTTATGATGGTTGCCTTGGTATCGTGGAAACTGGAATTAGTGAGACAAGAAAGGAGATATTCTAACATTGGGATCTGTAGGTTATTTGTCAGCCTTGAGTCAGGCCATTGTCTAGAATCCTAAATTGTGATGAACTCCATAGGGCCAGTAAAATGTGATATTCTGAGAGCCAAACAGTCACATACACTTTATGTTATCCTGGGAACATGTAGGATAGTGACTACTGGAAGATGGGTTCTGGTACAGGCAATCAACATAAGGAATGGAAGAAAGTCCTAGGGAGAAAGCACCAAAAGGACAGAAAGAATCTTTAGAACAAACCAATAGCAAGGAAAGTAACATTATAGCCTGTAAAGGGCACGTAATAAAATTCTAAAATCAAAGTTCCATTTAGGAACAGATCTTTACTGTCACATTCATTCTATCTCCCTAATTTCTAGAATAACGTGTGGTACATTAAAGGTGCTCAATAAGGTCTTATTAAATATACAAATATCTAAACATCTGGCTTAGGGAAAGGTGACTGTGCAGAAATGTGAACAGCTTTGCATCCAAAGGGGATGGTAAAGTAAAAAATAGAAGAGATTAAACATATAACAACCTGACTTGCTCTGGTACCTTGTACCTTACAGACTTAATGAATACAACAAACTCAGGTCTGAAGCTCTAGTCTCTCAGACCATTAGAGAAGTCCACTGACTGGATGACTGCTGCTGAGAGCTTACCAACATGGGACAGGAGCACGAACTTAACTCTAAGGCATTATAATACAAATGCAAGGACTCGTTAATATTTCACAATCTTGTCAAGAGCCCTGACAGAGTAGACCCAACTGATAGTCCATGAGAAATGAAACAAGACAAAACGCAATAATTAAGGCTTAAGAATTTTCAAAAGCACAAAAGAAGAGAGGACTCGGGAACAGAGCACATGAGAAAACAGGATGGTGACTATTGGGCACGGCCTGGACACAGAGCCCGGTAAAAGAAGTACAGGGTTATTTGGAAGGCCTCTGTGAGCAGATCAACGGTGATGACTTTTGTTGGAAAGGTGGGAAGTATGCATTGACACACACGTCTGTTAAGAGAAACATGTGTGCTATTATTATCCACTTGGGCTGCCTTCAGAGACTGAAGGCAAAGGCCTCCCCCTGGCCCAGATCCCACTGTCAAAAAGGAATTAAGGAACAGCAGTATAGTTGACTTGATAGAGCAAAGCAAAAAACAGGCTCTGGAAGATATTTTTATATTTTAATAAACAGTTTTCATTACCATTATCAAATGCCTGCATTTGTGCAAACCTGAGCTGCTCAGCCCAACGTTTATAGAAAATTGCCAAGCATCATTTATAGATAAAAGCACAATTCAATATTTATGAATTGCTAGTTTTCTATAAATATAGACATTTGGAGATGATCTTCTCACTAGTCATTAAATTTTGAACAGGGATCAAAGCTAGAATCATATTAACAATTCCTTGCATTTGTGTAGTTTTTACATAATACTATTAATAATAGATGACATTTACTGAGCACTTAGCAAGTGCCAGGCACTTTACATGTAAATTCTCATAATAAATTCAGTTCAGTTCAACAAGCATTCACTTAACACCTACTGTGTGATAGATGAGTAACACTTGGTTTCTGTCTTTAAAATCTCTTGTTTTGGTGCACTCAATCATTTATTTATTGAGTGAATAAATGAATGAATGGATGAATAAATGAGTAAATGATGAACTAAGTAATTGGTTTGAATGGCAATATAGGGTAATGAAAATAATGCAGACTCCTCTCCTGACTAGCTATCATATTTAGAAAGCACTTAACCTTTCCCCCATCCTCAATTTCTTCATCAGTAATATAGAAATATTTAAATATTTCTCTTGCAAAAATGTTGTGAGAATAGTAACAGCAAATGTAAAACATCTGACAAAGAATGGGCTCTACGTAAGTAAGAGCAGTTATCATTATCATCCATACTGTCATCATTATTATCACTGCTACTGAGCAATCCTATCCAGCTCTCATTCTCACTCCAGCAATGGGACAAACAGAACTATAACGTCCACAAAAAAACACACACCATCAGTACATCTACACAAAAACACCAAAGAAAACAAGAAAAGCAAGGAAAATCTACTAAAATGTAGTTTCCAGTGTCCTCCCAAGTTACTGCACAACATCTTTGCTCAGGCGAAAATAACAAACGACATGGAGTCAACTTTAATTAAGCTTCCAAAGATATCATGATAGAAGGCAAACGGGAGAGGGAGTTAACCGAACACCACATTGCACCTTCCCTCAGAACACTGGTCCATCCAAACATGGGACCATGTTCTCTATCCCAACATTCTCAAAACACAGCACCTCGAGCCTAACCAACGCTCATCCAGAAACTCATCTTCTTCTTAGTGCCAGTGAGGCTAAGCCCTATCCATACAGCAGATAAACTTCAGCTCTGGGTCAAATTCTCCAACCAGAAATACATTCCATTCTGTGGGTCACTTACCATTTTGGCCTGCTAGTAGATTTTACCATAGGGGCCATCCCATCTCTATAAAGACTCTTGGTTTTGCTGAAGTTAACAATGTTGAAAATTACTCTCTGAAAAAGAAAGAGGAAGAAGTTAATCAGAAGACTGTGTTATGTAAATTGCCACTTCCTGATAATTAGTACTGGATAATTAGTAATAAGCAGGGTTTAAGGAATCCATATAGACTGGCTGCCAACAGTACAGTGAGGATAAACCACGCCCACAGAAATTCAGTGTGTTTGTTCCAGCTTAGCACAGTAGTCAGCAGCACAGCCTCTGGAACCTGGGAGCCTGAGTTTTAATCCCAGTTTACCATTCTCAAGTTGTATGACCCTGCCAAACTACTAAATCTTTCTTTGTTTCCTCATCTGGAAAGTGGGAATAATACTGGTACCTGGGGTTACTGATAAGGATGAAATAAGTTAATACACATACAGTGTTCACAGCCATATTTGGTAAACACTAAATTATGCCATTCCTCTAGGCTGGCCTAGAATCTGCATGAAAATGAATGATATCATTATAGCGACAGCAGTACATTTGAAGTTCAACAAAATAAAGACAACAGCAGTGCAAAACTAAGGTTAAAAAATTCCGCAATTGCTAGGCACCCTTTAAACTAGAACTGGAGGTTATAGGCCCTTTTCTGCACCCCCTTTACTATCCTCTGCTAGGGGCTAGGGATACTGGGCTCAACTCTAATTTTAGCATCAGTTTTTAGGGGCATAGGTCTTAGGCAAGTCCCTTTCCTCTCTGGGTCTCACCTTTAAAATGGGGGAGTGGAGTGTTTTAGAAGACTATAAAGTCCTTCCAGGAGGGTAGTAGAGTTAAAAAAGATTAGGCCCTTATTTTAATAAGTAACTTTGTCATACTTGGAAGAAGAGATTGGGAAAGAGAAGAGAATTGGGGTTAAAAGACGCTAAATGACAACTGACCCTGTCCAAAGGAGAGAGGATGAAGACCAGAGCAAGCACAGCCAGAATAGCTGGAGAAAGAGAAAGCTTTCAAGAGGTTCCCATAGATTAGCTTTTCCACCCAGAGGCAAAGGGAGGGAAACATCAAAATTCATGTATTGTTTCACTGAACAAATATTTATTGGGTGAGGCATTATATAATAGCAAGTGCCAGGTATTTTGTACAATTTTTAAATGTTTTAAATATTTTCCTATGACTACAATGAAATATTAACATCTCCATTTCACAGATGTGGAAACTGAGGCTCAGAGGGTTTAACTAACTTCTTTCAAGTCCTATAATTAATAGAAGGAGAGTTGATATTGAATCTAGGGGATTAAAAAAAAAAT
This sequence comes from Desmodus rotundus, assembly GCF_022682495.2. Taxonomy (NCBI): domain Eukaryota; kingdom Metazoa; phylum Chordata; class Mammalia; order Chiroptera; family Phyllostomidae; genus Desmodus; species Desmodus rotundus. Next base: position 32,837,590 of record NC_071389.1, read on the forward strand.
GCCCATGATCTCTATCTTTGAGTTACTCACTAAGGTTCCAAAATTCCTTAACTAACCAAGTCTGTTTTTCAAAATAAGGGCAAAAATAAATATAATGAAAAAATTTCAAGCCTTTAAAATTTTGTTTTCTTGAAAAAAGAAAATCTTAACCATTTCCTCTGGCCTCATGTTTGGGACTACCATAAAATGTTTTGCTGTATGAAATAAGCTCTTAGGAATAATTTACGTTTTTCTTTCTCCTTAGAGATCTAGCCACTGACCCCATCTCCAGGCATTTCAGTTTCAGAACTCTCTTCTGTCATTAAATTAAGTCATCAAGTATGTCCAAGGCTATTTCATTATTAATAACCCAAACCTGCCTGTTGTCAGCTCAATTATTTCTCCCAGGGTCTAGGCTACTGTCTGATTTAAGAAAATCAATATCAAGGGGACAAATAGCCTTTGAACCTCACAGAGCTTAATCCCCCTTTTTTCTTCTGAGATTCCAGGTATCCGATCCATTTCCAGTGAACCTGGAAGCCATACTACACTTTCAGGATCTAAATTAGGGGGACATCTGTTACAGAAATAATGTGCCTATGTGAGGCTGGGATACATAAATGAGAGAGTGGAACATTTATTGATCATTGATATCCTATACTGTGCCAGGAAAATTTCCCAGGCGTTTTAAATATCTATATTATTTAGCATCTACATCCATAAACAAAAGTCGTTTATTTTAGCCCAACTTCAGACATGAGGAAGTTGAAGTTAATAAAGGCTAACTGTCTCCCCCTTCCCTAAATATAGATCCTAGAACTATTAACTGGTAGAGCTAGGACTTAAATCTTAGGTGTTCTGACCACAGAGCTCACACTTTGTGACACTACATGCAAAAAGAATACCATCTCCCACCATTCCCCACCCATGCACTTTTTAAAATGTTTTCCAGCCTGTTTAGCAAGGCTGTCTGTGGTTGTGAGAGTCAAAGGGAAATTGAAATAGGAAGCTCAGGAAATCTTGGCTTTCCATATTTTACTTAATCTTAAATTATTAGTTATTTACTCAAAATGCATCACAAGAAACAGAACCTATGAGTTAATGATAACAACTCTAATAATAGCAAACTTCTGAGCACTTCCTACGAACCAAATTATTACATATTCTTGATTTTTCATGTGTCAAAGAAGAAATAATGATAGAAATTTAAAAATATTTAGAATTGGATGATTGTTTCATCACTATATATCAGATCTTGTGGCACATAAAAAAAGCAATATAAAGAGAAGTTAAAATTCAGCCTTATGTGCATGTACTAGAAGACTGAAAAAGTGCTACATTAAAAAGTTAAGAAATAATTCTTATATCAGAATTCCAGAGATACAAAACATTGGAAGTATTTGGTATGACTGAAAGTAGGGTGTCAGGCACAGCAGATACGAAGTCCTTATAAAGAGAAATTAAGTGTCCAGATTCTTTCCCTCACACCAAACACCCAAGTGACTGTGACTCTCCATTGTGATGGGAGACTAGAGGTTCATTCTCTGGAGAGGTTAAAGCACAGAGACTCTGGACTCAAATTCCAGAATACAGTCAAGTTTATTACCTCTATAGCCACGAGATTAAAGAATTCTTCTGTGGGAAAACAAACTTCCAATTAAAAACAAACTGACAGTAACCAGAGGGGAGGTGGGAGGGGATGGTGGGGGTGGGGGGAGAAGGAAGGGTTTTCAGGAACATCTATAAAGGACACAGGTACAAAACCAAAGTGGGGGTAGAATCGAGGGTGGGAGGTGGGGATGGCTGGGGTGGGGGGTAGTGGTGGGGGGAAAACGGAGACAACTGTACTTGAACAACAATTTTAAAAATGTGAAATAAAAAAGATAAAAGATTTTCAAAGTTAGATATAGAAGCCTCCAACAATGAAATGGCTGGCTCTCCACTGGCATGTTCAACACATGCTTTTGGATCTTCCATTTCAAATTTTACCGCCAATCTGTTAATGACAAAAAACATCCAGGAGAAGCAGACACCAATGCAACTGAGCAAAGATACAGGAGGTGGGGGAAAGGCTCAGGTGAAAACAGGCAATTTGCATAGATACATTGAAAACACATTTAACAGCAAAACAAAGCAACTATTAGTAATACGCAGGAGGCATCAGAGGAGTTGTAGGAGATAAAACTTAATCACGTATCACTAGACTATCTATATTAATATTCATCTATTCACAATAAATAAAAGCCTGAATATTAATAATGGAAATAATAAAATAAATATGGGGGGAAGAGAAGTACTTGTATTATGTAGCAGAACTGTTAAAGAATTTAACCACTTTGATAATACAAAATTGATAAATAATACATAAAACTAACATAAATAATGAACAGTAGTACAGAAATTTTATTTAGAAATATAGAGTATCAGAGGAAACAATGAAAAGAAATTTAAGTGATTGCCGCTAGAGCAGAGATCAAATCTTGCCTGCTTCCTCGTTCGTTTAAAAAAAAAAAAAAAAAAGCCATGCTCCTTCATTAGGTGTTGTCTCTGGCTTCTTTTGCAAAAGAACAGCAGAGATGAGTAGTTGTGACAGAGACTTGATAGACTACAAAGCCTAAATTACTCCCTATGCGTTTCTTTACAGAAGGAGTTTGCCGATACCTGCTTTAAGAAGCAGGAATCAAAAGTGTGGGGGTGAGGTAAAAAGAGGGTTAGATTCTTTTGGCTTTTGTAGTATTATTTGACTTTGAAATTATAGACATATATTATTTTTATAAAAATTAAGTGAAATTTAAGAAAAAGAAAAAGATAGAAAGCTACCAAACTGATTTTATAAGGATATTATAAACTTGAAGCAAAAATAGGCATGAACACTGGAGAATAGAAAAGTGTAGCAAGAACCAAATTAAACAAACAAAACAAAAATACCCAAAACCAAAATAGAAACCAAAAAACCCAGAAAATCCTCATAGACACAGACAACAGTGTGGTGATTACCAGAGGGAAAGGGGGGTGGGGGAGGTAGAAGAAGGTAAAGGGTGTGTAAGTGGTGATGGAAGGAGATTTGACTGGGGGTGGTGAACACAATGTACAATATACAGATAATGAATTATAGAATTGTATACCTGAGACCTATATAATTTTATTAACCAATATCACCCCAATAAATGTAGTTTTAAAACAGTAAAAAAAAGTGTAGCCCTGTGTCAGTTACAAACATTTATTGAAAAAACTCTAAATAAAAAAAAATTACCAATCCAAATCCAATGGTAAATTTATACACATGCACAAACTATATATCAAAACAAAGTAAGACATATCTTAGGAATGGAAAGATGACTCAACATCAAAAATATCTATAATGCAAGCAAGCATGTTAACAAATTAAGTGAGAAATACTAAATTATTAACAAATAGGCATAGTAAAAACATCTGATAAAATTTAACATCATTCAAAAACTTTATTACTGTGTGAAATCTAGTTATAGAAAACAACCTCCTTCAAATTATGAAGGTATCTATTTAAAATTTATAGTAATCACACTTAATGGTGAAATGTAAGACGTGCTCCTTTTAAGACAGGAAACAACAAGGTTGCCACTCTTGTTACTTCTATTCAACATGGTAATGAAAATTCTGGTACAATAAAATAAAAAGAGGTAGTAAAAAGTATACGGCTTAAAAAGAAAGATGTAAAACTCATAATTCACAGGTGGTATGATTGTCTACCTATGCAATAAAAGAGAAACTGAACAAAACTTAGAATAGATAGAGTCAAAGAAAGTTGCTGGATCTCAAAACCAACTCAGATTTCAACAATGAACCTCTAAAAACAATGGACCTATAATCAATAAAAGTATAGAAAGAGCACAATTTACTAATTTCAGGAATACAAAAGGAAATATAACTATAAACATTAAGAAGATTAAAAGTTGTTATAATAAAGAGATACTATGCAATGAATTTGAAAAATTACAGGAAAAGGGCGAATTCTTAGACAAACAGAAAATACCTTACCAAAACTAATAGAAGATACACAAAATCTGAGGAATTCTATTAAATTTATAGAGGTAATTGAATATACTATTATTCCTGTGAAGAAAATGCCAGGCCCAGGCAATTTCCCTGGTTAAGCTTTCTAAACACTAAAAGAAAACAAAACACCAATTTTACACAAATTATCCCAGATAACTGAAAGTGAGGGGACATTTTCCAACTTTTTTTCTGTGACCCACACAAACTTGATAATGAAATCTGAAAAGGAAATGGGGAAAATATCTTTCCCAAACATCTAAACAAAAAATTAGCAAATTAAATCCAGTTAGAGTGGGAGAGAAAGAAAACAATCATAATTAACGTTTATTTACTCTAGGGATGCAAGCTTGTTTTAAAATTCTAAAATTAGCCCCGACCAGTTGGTTGGGTGTCATCTCACAAAGCAAAAGGTCACTAGTTGATTCCTGGTCAGGGCACATGCCAGTTGGGGCATGTGCTAGAGACAACTAATCAATGTTTCTGTCACATTGATGTTTCTCTCCCTCTTCCTCCTTCCCTTCCCCTCCCTATAAAAATAAATTAAGAAAAATAAATAGATAAAATTAATCACTATAATATACCATATTTATATCAAAAGGTAAAGAAAAAGCATTTGATAAAATGTTACATTCTTTAATAATAATCAGCTCTGCCTTGGCTGGTGTAGCTCAGTGGATTGAGTGCTGGTCTGTGAACCAAAGGGTCACCTGTTTGATTCCCAGTCAGGGCACATGCCTGGGTTGTGAGTCAGGTCCCCGGTAGGGGGCTCATGAGAGGTAACCACACATTGATGTTTCCCTCTCTTTCTCCTTCCCTTCCCTTCTCTCTAAAAATAAATAAAACCTTTAAAATAATAATAATAACCAACTCTTAGAAAACTGATTATAGGAAACATCATAACATGATAAAGAATATCCACCTGAAAATACAACAGCAGCAATATGATGCTTAATTATGAAAACTTTAAAGTATTTCTACTGTATTTGGGAACAAAAAGAAATGTCTGTTTTTCTATCACCACTCATATTAAAGCCTGTACTGGAAGTTCTTGCCAATGCAATAGGCAATAAAAATAAAGAGAAGAAGAGGGTTGGAAAAAAAGAAATAAAACTTTGTACTATATACATAGTCAACATTATGTATATAGAATACCTCAAATTAATCCACAAACTATTAGAATTCATTGATACAAAGTCAATATTAAAAATCAACATACTGGCAACAAAAATTTTAAAGTGATAAAAATTATGACATCAAAAATATCAAATACCTATAAATAAAAGTAATAAATAAGACCTCTATACTGAAACTATAGAACATTACCGAGACAGATCAAAGAGGCTTAAATAAATGAAAAAATACATCATTTTCATAGACTGAAGATTCATTATTGGAATCAACATAATTCACCAAAATCTGAGCTGGGTGGGGGGGTATGTGTGTATATATGTGTAAAATTTGATAAGTTTTTTTTTAAGATTTTATTTATTTATTTTTTCAGAGAGGGAAAGGGAAGGAGAAAGAAAGGGAGAGAAACATCAATGTGTGGCTGCTTCTCCCACACACCCTACTGGGGACCTGGCCCGCAACTGAGGCATGTGCCTTAGACTGGGAATGAAAGCAGTGACCCTTTGGTTTACAGGCTGGAGCTCAATCCACTGAGCCACACCAGACAGGGCAAAATTTTATAAGTTGATTATAAAATTTATATGGAAATGCAAGGGAAAAAAACAGCAATGGCAGTCTTAACAGATAACAAGACTTACTATAAAATTTTGGTAATTAAAACAATGGGGCTTACATTGCTACAGATTTATTTATTTTTATTTTTTAATTGTTGTTCAAGTACAGTTGTCTCCATTTTCCCACCACAACTTTCTCCCAACCCACCCACCCCCACCCTCAATATTTCCTTCCTTTGGTTTTGTCCATGGGTCCTTTATATGTGTTCCATGATGTCACTTTCCCTTCTACAAGAGCTATACCAGTGTATCAGAATGGAAAGCCAAGGAACAGACTCAATATACATCAGGAATGACATTGTAAATCAGGCCAAAAAATTGAACTGTCAAGGAATGGTGCTGAGTCGATGAGTCACCTATATGTGAAAAACATCAAATTAGATCCCTACCTCACACCAAATACAAAAATAAATTCCAAATGGATTAAGGAATAAAATGTACAAAGAGAAACACAGCAGATTATTTAACAGACTCAGGGTATGTAGGGACTTTTTATACAAAACAGCAGAAGCATAAGCCATGAAGAAAAACATAAATATTTTTGACTATTTTACAAAAACTGATTCTATCAAAATATATTGAAAACAAATGAAAAGACATGTCAATGATTGAAGAAAGCATGCATGACCCTTGTAATGGAAAAGTATTAATACACAAACCTATAAAGAACTCCTATACATCAAAATATAATGGCAATCCAGTAGAAAATAGGCCAAGGATATCAGACAAGTTATAAAGAAATACAAGGTTTAAAAATACATGGAAGGTAATTGAGGAAAGGTAAATTAAGAAAATAGTGAAATACATTTCTTACCCATCAGAAAAGCAAAACAATAGTAAATCTCAAAATAACAAGTGTTGGTATTACGCAGGAAACAGGGATTTTTGCACATCACTGGTAAGCATGCGAAATAGAATAGCCTCCTTGAAGGTAATCTGACAGTAAATATAAAGATGCTATAACAAATGACCTAGCAATTCTACCTCTGTGTGTTCTTCTAAGACATTTTTACACGTTGTATAAGGAGATACATACAATAATGTTCATTGCAATAGCAAAACAAACTTAAACCACTTAACTCAGAATGAAAATGCATAAATTATTGTTCATTAATATAATAAGTATTTAAAATGAATGAACTAGGGCAACATTTATCAATAGATACCCTTGAAAACTATGTTTAGTAAGAAGGCAATCATTATAACAGAAAACAACAGTATACTTGAATGTAACACAGGCATGCACATTAAAAGCATAAAATCACACATGGAAGTAATACCCATTAATTTCAAGACTGTTGTTACTTCTGGGAAAAAGGAAGATGAAAAGAGAGAAGGATTTAGCTGTACCTATAATGTTATATTTATCAAAATCAATAAAAGAAAGGAAAATTTTAAAAATAACAAAATTAACATCTGCTGCATCTTAGTGGTGGATCCTTGAGTGTTTTGTATATTATTTTATGCATATTTGGAAAATTTCCCTAATATCAAAGTTTAAATACCTTTCATTCGTTACAAATTTGAGTGTAAAACATGAAGAAGCAGCATGACATTTCTTTCCTTAATGGTGAGCAAATTGTTCCAACTCTTATGAATTAAGTCATCCCTTTACTTTCTAATCTTAAATGCCACTTTTCCACATAATAAATATTTATGTGCTCGAGTTTATGTGTGGACTTCCACTTGTGTCCCACTGATCTGTGTGTTTATTCTAGGGATAGTCAGCCACTGTTTTGTTGATTGTAGTTTTATGGTATGTTTCAACTAGGGCAAATCTCTAGTCAATTTTCTCCTTTTACCATTTCATGTGGCTTTACACCGAGTGATTTTGTTTATCTTTTATTGGTTATTTTCTTTTATGGTTCATTTTATTTATGCTTTTCTACAATTTTTTTAACTTTTGTAATATTTCGCAATTCCTTGAAATCTTTCTTATGGTGTTCTTTCTTTCTTTAGTAATTGGCAAATCATTCATCCTACTTTTATTCTGCTAATAGTAATATTTAAATTTAAAAATGAATTTGAATCCTTAAGTTAGGCATATGTAATTTTCATATGAGAGATGGCAGTAACTTCTTTTGAGACAACTGCTTGATACAAACCTACTCTGATAATGGAGAGAAGTGTGTATATAACACACCGTGAGACAGCTGCTTGGTGTCCATCTGTGCCACCATGTAGCCAGGTCGGTGTGACTTAGGTAGAACTGAATAGGAGCTTAGGGTGAGTTTGCCTTGGTGTCACGACATATCAAAGGTAATGTAGGTAATATGGGATTGAGTTGGGTATTAAATCTAAGCCTCTTTTTATTTTCAACAAATCTGACCCATATTCCATATTTTTACATTGCCTACACTGAGTCCAATCTGATACCTAGCATTATGGGAAAAAATATTAAAGTTCTAAGCCTACCTTTCCCTGTGTAACTTTAACCACCTTTCTGAGCCTTGTTTGCCTTATCAATAAATAGGAAAATCATACCTATTTGGTAGAGTTGTTGTCAGGATTAAATGTAATTGCCAAAACAATGTAATAAGAAAACCATAAAAGACTACACACACACATAAATGTGTATGTTCATGCATATATGGATATATACACATATGTGTGTGAACATATGTGTAGATATGTGTATAATTAAGTTAAGCCTCCTGCCCATTAAGAACCAATAGGGTGACACACAAGTTCCTAAAACCATGCCATGAAACCCTGGACTTGATACGTCAAAAAAGGCATTAAGTCTGGCAGATAGATAATCACTCTGTGAAAAACAAATCTTTATCTATTATAAGCTGATGTTGAGCAGTCGCAGGGAACCAACAAAGTTTGTTAATCAGCTGCACCTGTCTTGTTAACTGGAACTTGTCAAAATTTTCACACAGATACTGCAGCTTGATAGCGATAATAAAGAAATGGCTTACAGATTGCACACGAGAAGATTCTTCTCCTCTTCATGAAAGCTTGTGCTGAGAAGGCAGTCAGAGGGAGAGAGGGAATGCAATGCAGCAAAACATTCTCATCAAAGGAAGTTCAGCGTATCAAATAAGAGCATTAGCAACATGACAGAATTAAAATAAGATCTTTCAGGGAGACGTTTTCTTCTCCCTATAACTCGGAATAAATATCCAGCAACACACAAACAAACAAACAAAAAAACCCCTCTCTTTTCCTCAGTCTGACAGCATTTCTTCTAGAAAGTTTTGTTCTAAATTTTATTCATTCATTTATTCATTGAAGAAATATTCATTTAAACATTTCATTTAATGAACAGTATGGAACCCCTACCCTGCTATGTGCTGGGATTACAGAAATGAGTAAGACCCTTTCCCCTTAAGAAACTACCTAGTTTCTTAACTTTCTTAAGGGGAAACAAGGTAGTGGCTACAGCAAAGAACTCTGGGGCTGGAAAGGGTAAGAGGTGAGACTGAGGCATTAAAAGGCATGTGAGAAACATGTTAAAGAGTTTTAACTTTACTAAAAGCAATATAAAGGGGCTACTGAAGAGTTTTAAGTACAGGTATAAAAGGTTCAGATCTATGTTTTGGAAAGAGCACCCCAAAACTGGCACCCTGTTCTCCACCCAGGGTGATCAAAAGGCCAAGGAGAATGGACAGATTAACCAGCTGCCCCACTGATGGCTCCAATCTTAGACCAATCTACAACGCGCCAAGAGAGTGAATCTCTGCATGTACTGACTACGTGTTTCCCTTGCCCAGAGGTGCTACAGAGTCCACAGGACAAGTGTGGCAACAGGTGAGCGCACATGTTTGATTTATTCAATGGACTGACTACTCATCAGGCACAAGAAAGGAATCTTCCGTGTTTTTTTTCAATGCCTCTGAAATTTTCTAGCAGGAATGCATAAGTTTCCATAAGTAGGCAAAATCAAAAATCCCTCCCTTTTTTGTTCATTCAGTCCCTCTCTTAAGGTGGACTTACCATTCCCTGGATAGTTCCCCAATGCTAACTACTCTGGCTTCTATTAGGTTTATATTTTATTTGCTTTTAATTATAATATGGAGAATGATTTCCATTCCTTGGTTACCTTGTTTAATGTCAGCCCAACCTTTCCTTGATGAGACACTTAATACCTATATTCCTTACATATGTATATATCATATCTTTAAATTAATTGCAAAATTTTTCACAATTCTTATTTCCACTCTGTATCCACATTCTTTGTATTATGCTGCTTTGTACCTGAAAAAGTGGTACCTCTTATCTCACACCAGTCAGAGTGGCCAACATAAACAAATCAACAAACAAATGTTGGAGAGGATGTGGAGAAAAGGGAACCCTAGTACATTGTTGGTGGGAATGCAGCCTGGTGAGGCCACTGTGGAAAGCAGTATGGAATTTCCTCAGAAAACTAAAAATGGAACTGCCCTTTGACCCAGCAATTCTGCTGCTGGGATTATACCCTAAGAACCCTGAAATACCAATCCAAAAGAACCTATGCACCCCAATGTCCATAGCAGTACAATTGACAATAGCCAAGTACTGGAAGCAACCTAAGTGCCCATCAGCAAATGAGTGGATCCAAAAACTATGGTACATTTACACAGTGGAATTCTACGCAGCAGAGAAAAAGAAGGAGCTTATACCCTTTGCAACAGCATGGATGGAACTGGAGAGCATTATGCTAAGTGAAATAAGCCAGGCAGTGAGGGACAAATACCATATGATCTCACCTTTAACTGGAACATAATCAACAAAAGAAAAAAGGAAACAAAATATAACCAGAGACATTGAAGTTAAGAACAATCTAACAATAGCCAGAGGGGAGTGGGGAGGGGACAGTGGGGAGAGGGGTTTACAGGAACTACTATAAAGGACACATGGACAAAATCAAGGGTGAGGGTGGAGGTGGGGGAGGGAGGTGGGTTCGGCTGGGGTGGAGTGGAGAGTGGAGGGATGGAGAAAAAATGCAGACAGCTATAATTGAATAACAATAAATTTTTTTAAAAAAAAGTGATACCTCTTGAATCTGGGATGACCTCATGATTGCCTCTGGCCAATATAAATTAGTGTAAGTAACAGAATACCAGATCTGAGCCAAGACCTCAAGAAGCCTTGTGTAGGTCCATGTTCTCTCTTGAAGCCCTACCACCAACATTTGATAGAAGATGAGAGATCACAGTAAAGAAAGCCCAGTTGTTCCAGCTGAAGTCATCCTAGACCAGCCTCAGCCAACTGATGTGCAAACGTAAGAGAGAACCTAGCCAAAATCAGCAGATTATGTGCCTAATGCAGAGCTGATCATCAGTACAGAATATGGGTCAACCCAGCTGACCCGTGGACTGAGAGTATATATATACACACACATACATAAATACTTTAATCATTTTTGTCTCTCAATTTTTACTCTATGACTGTAGGTAATGGGGATATCAATTCCTGCCCTTCAGAATCATGCAGTTTGGCTGGGTTCATGGGAGGTGAAATAGATGTGTGTTATAAAGTAATTAAGTTTCTTTCTCTTGACTTATTTGTTAAATGAGAAAATTCAACAAGATCATACTAGTCTTAGGAGACAGACACCTGAGTTCAAATTTTGCACCATCATTCACTATTTTGGAAACTTTAGTGTGTTTTATTTTTCTTCAGCTAACCATCCATAAAATCAGAATAGTAATACTTTGTCTGAAGGCCCAATCTTCAGCTAGATAACTAAAGCAAATATTCTCCAAGATATAGGTTTCTATGGTTCTGTTCTTCTTAATTCCTTGTTGTGGACTTAAAATCTCACTTAATCACAACTATTGAGAGAAGGGTCTTAATATTCCCATTTTACAGAAGAGGAAACTGAAACTCTCACAGAAATTAAATAACTTGTCCAAGAACACAGTGCTGACGAGTGGTAGAACCAGTATCCAAAATGAAAATCAGGTTTATTTGACTCATAAGGGGGAGCTCTATAGGATAAAACCTACTGCATCCCTCATCTAAGTGCTGGGCAGTCTACGCTAAACAAAGCAGCAGCAAGCTCCTGTTCTTCCACTTAGAATCATGTGAATTAAAATGAAATACTAGAAAAACTCACGCTTTCATTTTGCCTCTGAAGACAAAGATGTTTTATAAAAAGCCCTTGATGATAGCAAACCTGTAAAACAGTAACTCTGAGAAAGACACACACACAGATAGAGAGAAGAGGGAAGAGAGGAGCGCTTGCTTAGAAAGGGCCTTTTCTTCCCACAGAGGGGAGGTGGGTGGGGAACCAGTCACAATTCAAAACAAATTATAGTATTTTATAACGGCAACATGAAATAAATATGTTTTTATAAATTGATGCAATATTACCCTAATCATATTTACAGCATTACCCTATGTTTATCTGACACATTTTTCCCTGCTCATGCAAGGCTCAGGTTGAGCTTTTACACACCTCAAACTATTGTAGAATCCACATTGATAGAGCTTCACCTTACAGCAGTTTTGAAAACCTAAGATTTGGAAGAGATCAATTTTGAATGGGAAAAGCTGGAGTATCTTGTGGATTGCAAACAGCAGATAAAATGTTTCCTTATTATAGGCTGCTCTCTCCAATGAATTTCAGAGAACGCGAAGATCTCCCCTTTGTTTAAAGATAATCACGTTTTTCTCAGAGTGGTTCACTAGGGCTTTACCTTGGCATGAATTTTTCATGACTGATTGATTGAAAAGACAATGCCAACAGAGAATAATACAAGTGTAGGGACCTGTCTTACAAGGTAGAGTTAAATTACTCCAAGGGTTAGAATGACAAACCCAGGTGTTGCCTTCAACTCAGCCAGTAAATTGACAATTACAAATCTGTTGAAAAATGAGAAAAATCAATTAGGAAAAGGTTGACTTGTTCTAAAAACTAGTGTTTGCTTTATTGAACACCATTCAGTGGACTTTGGAAACAAACAGAGAAAGCAGTATGGGAAAAATGCCTATCTTCGGGTGAGGGATGGGAGAAGGTGAGTGGGAAGAAGGTTGAAGAGCAGAGACTTGTCTTCTCTTCCAGATTTATATCACTGGCTTGTTATTCGACTTTAGAAAGATTACGTCCTACCTCTGATTGTGTATTTTCCCCTTTCTGAAATAAAGAGGACTGAGTAAGGTCATGGACAGAGGAGTTTGGACCAAGTAACACATTAAGTCAGGTCAAGGGTGAAAAGTGAGACTCTAGATTCTATATCTATGCACATTTGATGGATTAATTCCTTTACTCTTTAAAGAAACATTTATTAAACTCTGCATATGTACCCCAAACTATTTTATGTGCTAGGGATACACAGATAACAAGACATTTCTTGTTTCACATTTTGTGTAGTTCACATTTTAGTGGGGGAGACAAAAAACACACAAGTAAATAAATAAATGTTTAATGCAGCATCAGATAGTAATAAGAGCTATGAAAAATAAAATAAAAATGGCTAGAGAGTGAAAAATAGTCTATAGTCTGTTTGGCTTAAAATTATTATTATTTTATACATAATTTGTTGAATACCTACTAAGTTCTGAGAAATGGTCAGGTACTTTTGTATTGCATATTATTTCTAGCCCTTAAAAATCATAGAGGTAAATATTATTTTTCATTTTACAGATCAAGAAATGTAAAGAAAACAGAAGATCAAGTAACTTTCTGTGTCATCAGCCGTCAGAGGGGACAGACGAATTTGGTTTGGACGTTGAGGACGATGATGCCACACACTCATGAAGAGGGTATACAAACAATTTATTATTTACATAATGAAGATTTCTGTCAAGGGCTTAGTAGTCTCCCAATCTGGCCTGAAAATGGCTTGAGAGAGCAGTAAAGGATGCTCACTTGGAGTGTTACAATGGTCAGCGGCCAGGGCAGGCTGAAGATTCTTACATGTACAAAACCAGAGCACGTATGGTTTGAATTTCCTGCCAGTGCTAACGAAGGCAGCATCCACGCTTTCTCGTCGGCCTGCCCACATGTGAGACAAAAGGGAGAGGGGGCGAGTCCCAAAAGATGCTAACAGTCAGCTGTCAAAAATGGAGTTGAACTGTTTAATATATTTTGTAAAGAGGATATAGCTTATGTAGATGAAACAGAATGAGTGAAACTCAGGGCTCATTTTGTCTAGCTCCAAAGTTCACATTCTTTCTATTTTACACTATGGTAACTCAAATGGAAAAATTGCATCATTTCTCTTCAATGGGCCTAGTGAGATGTGTTTCAAATAAGGACTATGGATATGATACTATACAAAGGACACTAGAGAGGAGGTAAGATAGTGGGTATTTGGACTGACCCTGCTACATAAAACAACTTTAAATGCTCTTAAAACTATGGGAGAACTAACAAAATATTAAGAAATTATCAAGCAGCACTGGCTGGTGTGGCTCAGTGGATTGAGCACTGGCCTGTGAACTAAACGTTCACCAGTTCAATTCCCAGTCAGGGCACACGCCTGGTATGTGGGCCAGGTCTCCAGTAGGGAGCACGCAAAAGGCAACTACACATTGATGCTTTTCTCCCTCTCTTTCTCCCTCCCTTTCCTCTCTGTCTAAAATAAATAAATAAAATCTTTAAAAAAAGAAATTATCAAACAAAAAACTAAGGGAATTTTAGATTCAACAGAGAGTATTTGTTGTATCTGGTGAATCGGGGCTTGGCAAAATAGAGACTAGCTTAGAGGGCTGCCAAAGCAGTTGAAGTTAAAGAAACCACAGAAAAGTGAGACAGAAATTCTTCACATAATTTGCCCTCACATCATTTGCAAAATGGTAAGATGCCCACATATATGTGAGATGCTAACAAACTAAGTAGAAAGAAGCATCAAGAAAGTTAAAATGCTAAGTACAGATTTCAACAGTCTGACAATGCTGCAGAAAAAGTTTGGAGTTCAGGTTCCAACGACTTTAAAAACCTGGTAAACCCTCCACACTTTTTGAGATGCCAGAAGGGCTATGCACTTGCAGTAAGGGCAAGTCAAACGTGTACCTGAATTTGAATACCTGAAATTCAGCCTTGACTAGATAAAGATAATCTTCCTCCAAGTAATCTGCCTGCCAGAAGAAAACTGAAGCCTTTCAGGTGAAAATGACATCAATAACGGCATCTACATCTTCAAACATAATATCCTGCATCAACCAAATTTACCAAGTGTGTCAAGAAATAGAAATAAATGAATGAAAAAAAGAAGAAGAAACCTGGCCCACAGATTTTTCAAATATTTCAGAACCTTCAAAATAATTTAACTAACATTTTTATATCCATGTACATTATTTATTGTAATTAATGATACAGTCAATCTTTCTCTTGACATCTTATTTTATATTTTATGCTCATTGTAATTTCTTTTTTATTTAATAATTTTTATTATATTTTTTCATTCGCATTTAGCTCACTTATACTCCCCTCCCCTCTGCAATCACCACACTGTTTACCAGAGAACTGAAGTACAGATAAAGATGCAAGTAGAAAAATAGAAAAAGATAAATTTAATAACTACAATAGTTTCACAAATGGGTTTTAACAATACATTAAATCCAGAGGAAGAAATCAATAGTGAAATGGAAGGCTTGTCAGTAGAAAATACCTACACCAAGCACTGAAAGAACACACCATTTATATAGCCCCGCCGGAGGCAGGGGGTGAGCGCCCCACCACCCACGCCACTCCCTGGCCCCATCAAAGCTACTGGGTACATACAGCTCACAGAGGAGATGTCCCTTAAGTGTAAGGCTCTGGTGGCCAGAGAGATGGCCATTTGGGGCCCCACAGTTCTGAAACAATCAGAGAGACAGTTGAAGAGACAAACACGGACCAGTGCAAAGTTAAACAACAAGGTTCATCTCCTGCACAGCACCCATCTTTCAAGACTGGGAGAGAATGCTGTTTCACCTGATACACAGAAACAAACACAGACAGTCCAGCAAAATAAGGAAACAAATTAATATGTTCCAAGTGAAAAAACAAGACAACAGTCCAGAAAAAGTACCTTAATGAAATGGATATAAGTAATTTACATGATAAACATGCCAAAATAATGATCATAAAGATGCTCAAAACATTTGGGAGAATGAGCGAACATGGTGAGAAGAACGGAAAGATAAAAACATGAGAAAGTACAAAACAGAAATCACAGAGATGAAGAATGCGATAAGTGCAGTGCTATGAAGGATAACTATGTAGAAAAGTCTTAATGTTAAGGGTTTAAAAGTACATACACACACATAAATAATATATGTATACATACATATATGCATGACACACACATATAAATATATATATACATAGATATATATTTAGTTCATATACATTTCAAATATATAAATATCATAGCACAAAGGTCTAAAGAAGAGAGAAAATGGAATTAAAATATTATACAACCTTGCATTTTACAGAAAATGGTAAAGTCATTTATTTAAGCTACAATGTCATTTCTAGGCCAACTAATAATGAAAGAATTTAGTAAAAAGCTAATATAAGAAGGATAAAAATTCATAATAAAATCACTTGGTCAAAAGTTACAAATTTTCAGTATACTAAGATAAGTAAGTCTTAGAAATGAAATGGACAGCATAGAGACTATACTTACCACAGCTGTATTGTGTATTTGAAAGTTGTTAAGAACGCAGATCTTAAAAGTGCTCATCGGAAAGGAAAATATTTTTTTGTATCTATGTCTGATGATAGGTGTTGACTAAACTTATTGTGGTAATCATTTCACTATATGTACACCTGTCAAATCATTATATTGTACACCTACAACTAATATAATTTTATATGTCAATTATACCTAAACTTCAAAAAAAAAAAGGAAGGATAAATGTATAATCTAAACAGAAGCTAAAGATCATTAAGGAGATGGTAAAAGAATACTTATGTGCTTTTCAGTGAATTCAATCCTCAGCTACTGAAACACTTCTTACCAGGCTATTGAGAAAAATGTAGTAAAACTATAAAGGCATTAAAACACTACTACTACTAATAATAATGATAATAACAAACTTGATTAATTTTATAAAGCTAAGGCCAAGAAAAGAAAAATAAAAAACAAAGGGACAAATAAAAAACAATCAGGAAGAAAATAGACATCTTCAATGTGTCAATAATTGCATGAACACAGACAGATTAAATACCTCAGTTAAAAATGTCATCAGACTGGATTTTCAAAAATTGTATGGTTTTTTATAAGAAACTGTTCTAAATGTAAGCAATAGGAAGGTTGAAAGTGAAAGGGATATACTAAACAAAAGAAAGTTGATATAGCTATATTGATATAAAATAAATTAGACTTTAAAGCAAGAAATACAACTAGAGATTATGTTTAACAACAATAAAAAGGGCAATTCAAGAGGTATAGATAGTAAGCATAAAATTAAATATGCCTAAATTCATAGCCTCAAAATACATATAGAAAAATTATAGAATTAAGAGAAAAGTGAAATCCACAATCACAGTTGGAAAATTTAACTTACCCATCAGTAACTAATAGAATAAGCAGACAAAGTGTCAAGAATATGGAAGATCTGAATAACTTCATTAGCAGGCTTGATACAATTTATGCATGTAGACCATAATATCCAACAATTGAAAAATACATAATCTATTCTAGTGTACATGGAACATTTACCAAAATAGACCATATGCTACACCATAAGCTAATTTCAACAAATTTCAAACAACTGATATCATGGAGTATATTCTCTTCTCACAATGGAATTAAGCTAAAAGTGAATAAAAGACAACTAAAAAAATCCCCAAATGTTGGAGAGTAACCAATGTACTTTTAAATAACCCACGGATCAAAGAATACCCTCAGGTACTGTCACACACAGCGGGTGGTCACACACCTGGAGCGTGTCTAATAAAACTGAATACACAAACCCTCTGCGACTCAGCAGTTCCCGTTCTACCTGTACGCCCAGCATAGGCAGTTGCATATATGTACATCAGAGGGCATATACAAGGACCTCAGGGGTACCATATTCTTAATAGTTAAGAAATTAAAAAAAAAACAAATGCCCATTAAAGAGAACATTCATATAGTAATATTCTGGCATATACATACTATTCTATATAGTAATTAAAATAAATGAATTATATCCATGCAAAAATATGCATGATTCTCAGAAGCATAATACTAAACATAATAAACTAGATAAGCCAGACACACATGAAACTGTTATGTAATTCCATTTGTATAAATTTTAAGTGCTAGTTAAAGTAATGCATAATCTTTGAAGCCCACATGGAAAATGAACTTACCGGACGGGGCAGAGAAATGTCCGAGAAGTGGTTCCATGTGTGTGTTCCTTGTGCAAGTGCTCACTAAACTTTACACTCACAATTTGTACTTGTTTCTGCACATATATTCAATAAAATACTTATAAAATGATAAGTAATACCATTTAAAATAAATGAGTAATAATAAAAAAAGAACATTTTAAAACATGAAATGCAGCTAAAATAGTGCTTAGAGGGAAATTTCTTTCTTTAAAATGGATGTGTAGGAATACAATAAAGGTCAAGATCTAAGCTCATCTCACAAAACTAAAAAAATAAACACGAAGTAAAAAAGTACAACACAAAGCTCTGGTAGGTGTGCCTCAGTTGGCTGGAGCCTTGTCCCATGGACCAAACAGTCACATGTTCGATTCCCAGTCAGGGCATATATCCAGGTTGCAGGTTCCATTTCTGGTAGGGGCCAAGAAGGCAACAGATCAATGTTTCTATCTCACATCAATGTTTCTCTCTCTCCATTTCTCCCTCTCTCTCTCTCCCTGCCCCAACTCAAAGCATTGAAAAAAAAAGTCCTTAGGTGAAGATTAAAATAAAAAGTACAACACAAAGTTAAGTAAGAGCAAACATCAATGCAATAGAAAAGTAACAAGAAATAGAAAAAATTCAACAATGCCCCAAATTTTTCTTTGAAAGGTTAATGAAATAAATAAAACCTTAGGAGGAAGTTTAATAAAAAGGGAGAAGATATACAAATTATCACTATCATGAATTTTAAAAAGCTAAATCACTACAGAGACTAAAGATATAAGAAGGTAAGGTGACATTACCTCAATAAATGTGAAATTTTTTAAAAAGTTAAGATGGCATTTAAACCTTTGGTCAACAAATTTCAAAATTTAGATAAAATTATCAAATCATTCAAAAAAAATTACTGCAACAATTAAAAAATCTGAATAACTTTTGTATTTGTCAGGCTTCTGCTGAGACTATGACAAGTAACACACAAGTCCAAAATTTCAGTGACTTAAAACATCCCTGTTTATAAGCATACAGAATGACCATAGCTCTGTTGAAGTTGGTTGAGATTAGCTACTGTTGACTCGCAGACTTCTGGGTTGGGTTTAGTTGGCCATGTATCCCTCAATCTGGGACCAGCAGCTATCTGAGAATCAATTTTTCTTTCTTTTTTTTAAAAAACATTTATTTATTTTTAGACAGAGGGGGAAGGAGGGAGAAAGAGAGGGAAAGAAACATCAATGTGTGGTTGCTTCTCGTGTGCCCCCTACTGGGGACCTGGCCTGCAATGGAGGTATATGTCCAATTGGGAATTGAACCAGTGACCCTTTAGTTTGCAGGCCAGCGCTCAATCCACTGAGCCATACCAGCCAGGGCCGAGAATACATTTTTCTCTGGTAGATGGCAAAAGAAACCAAATAAAACCATTCAAATACATTTAAATCCTCTTCCTGACTCACATATTTTAATACTCCATTTGCTAAAGCAAGTCACTTGTAAAAGCTCAGCATGAATGTATTAGAGAAATATAGCAAGCTCCTTACTAAAGAAGGAGGCACTGCAAAAGTGCGTGGTTTTTAGTTTTATTAATGGGGGAAATGATTTAAGAAAAAACAATTAAATTTACCAAAGTACTACATTTACTAAAGAAATTATATCTTCCCTGGCTGGTATGGCTCAATGGATTGAGTGCCAGCCTGCAAAACCAAAGGGTCACCGGTCCAATTCTCAGTCAGGGCACATGCCTGAGTTGTGGACCAGGTTCCTATTTGGGGGCACACTAGAGGCAACCACACATTGATGTTTTTCTCCCTCTCTTTTTCCCTCTCTTCCCCCCTCTCTAAAAATAAATAAATGAAATCTTTTTTTTAAAGAGAAATTAAACTTGTATTTTAAAACCTTCCTTTATAAATACCCTAGACCCAGGTGGCTTTACTAATGAATTCACCCCTTTAGTTCATAAGACTCTTACACCAAATCTTTCAGAGAAAAGATTAAAAAAAGAAAATGTCCTTCAAATCATTCTTTGAGGCTAGTGTAACTTTAATACTAAAGCCTGATAAGACATTACAAGAGAGGAAGCTAATAGGCCAATGTCTTTCATGAATATAGATGCAAAGGTCCTAAACCAAATGTCATCACATCAAACCAACGTCATTGTTTTATAATGGAACATTATACATCAATGAGAAATAATAACTGATTGTTAAACACAGTAATATGGATAAACATATGGTTGAGTAAAAGAAACCATGTTCAAAGGGCATACATAGTATAATTCAATTTATAGGAAATTTCAGAACAAGAAAACTAACCCGAGATGACAGAGTATCTGTTATATTTGGGTAATCAGTAATGTTCTATATTTTGGTCAGGGTAGTGGTTACACTGGTGTATTTCTTTGTTTAAATTCACTGAGCTGTATACTTGAGATCTGAGCATTTTATTGTATGTATGCTAACCTTCAACTCAATTTTTAAAAGTTTGCAAAAAATTCCCACTAATATTTATGACTCCCTGAGGAGATTCTGAATATACAGTTGTTAGTATCTCTTCTTGCTCTAAAATTTTTTATTTTATTGCCAATTTTTATTAGTTGATTAGAATCTTTACTATGTCTCCTTAACAACAGTAGATCAACACTAGCAGCAGCACTAAAAGCTCTAGATAATAGAGGATACATCTAAAAATAGTTGTAACAGCTTAAGTGAGAAAAACATTTGAAAGACCACAAATTAAAATCTCTGTAGTGCTTTAATTAGGACAATAGCACATTTTTATACCAAGGGCCAACAAAAAACTAAAGCTGAAATATTACAAAGCCAAGTTGGTAGACAAATATATGATTTTTCAGCTCTAGAGGAAAGCTACATCTAAATGTCAAATTATGTAACTGAATGTTTCACCCTCTACAGTTTCAAAGTAACAGAAATGCCAGCAGCATAGTTCCTGAAATTAGAGACATACAATTTATGACACAGTTAAAAAAAAAAAAAGCACAGAATTGAGAGTGTGAATTTGTGTGCTAGTCCTGGCTATGTCACTTATTAGTTGCACAAGTTTGGATAAATAACATAAAGTCTCTGAGTTTTTATTCCTTTGTATATGAAATTGGCATTAATACTGTGTACCTCTGAGTATCATAGAAAGACTATGTATAGAGTACATCTAAAGCCTCCTTATTTTTATTATTATTCATTTATCTCACTGATTCTGAAGCACAATAGTTTTTATTTTTAAGGCTGCTATTCCAGGAACCCAAACTATTTGGAAAATCTGAAAATTTTTACACGGATTACTCAGTTTACACGGATTGCTCTGGGCAGATGAAACTACATGCGAGAGTTACATTCTAAGCATATACGTGCACAACACACTATAGGAGGTAAACTGAGATCATCCTCCTTCGAAAACACACAACTCTTCTCCCCAAAAACTTCTCTTCTAAATTTTTCCTTAGAGAAGAAGTGAGGGACCACTGCACAATCCAATCAATGCAACATCAGCTAAGTCTTGCAAACTGATTCCTCCTGTCAATTGTGGCACATCTCTAAGAGCCCCACAATTTTCAGTTTAATTGTGCTTTCCCACATCTAAATATGATTTTGAATCCCATGTCACTAAGTCAGTCTGTCCAATCGCATGTTCTCCAGCCTCTTCAGACTTAGGTCTCTATTTCTGCCAGCACTGATTCACCAACAGCCACATAGTTCTAGGATGCTTCTAATTCTCTGTCAACCTGGTTCAATGCCATTCATGTTCTGAGACTCAGCTGAGGTGTCATTTCCTCCAAGAAACTTTATTTAACCTTCAAGTCCACACGGGATTACCTACCTCCTATGCTCTCTCTACAATCTGTAGTCCTTTCCTGGCAACCATAATTCCATATTGTTAAATGTTTACTTATCTGTTTGTATCCCTCCTTTCCCCAAATAAAAAATTCTTAAGGATAAAACCTTTTTTTGAATGCTTTGTATCCTGGGATTCTGTAAGCTCCTACTGTACATTTGTACTAAATAAGTGAATAAATGAATAAGTGTATAAATGAATAAAGTAAAAATGACATAGGTGAATAAAAAAATGAGTGGCTCGTGAATAAATAAAATAATTAAGTGTCTGGCATTCATTCATTCCAGTCTCCATGACTTTGTTCTCACCATGTGGGTCTCTAGATTGTTCCCTTCTATCCACCCAAATTCCATTCCTCGTTCAATTTCTGCTCAGGTGCCATCTTCTACATTCTAGAGTATATACATTGAGAATATAACAACAGCAGCAAAAATGTACCCACAGTCTCAAGGACCTTACAGTGAATCAGAGCAAATTAGGGCCTTGCATCTATTTACAGTAGATGTAAATAGTTGTGTGTGACCAGGAGCTAGCAGAGTGAAGCAAGAGAGCCTGTGGGGTCGTCAGAGAGGACCAACCCTAGCCTGGTAGTTCAGAGATAACTTTCTAAAGAAGGCTCTTCCTGACCTAAGACTTTAAAGACAGGTAAGATTTCCATGTAAAGACTGGGAATTGGGGATGATATAAAATATGTCAAATTAAAAAATAAAACAACTATGGCCATAGGAATAAAGATATGAAGTAGTATAGTATAGGGGAGGAACCTAGAATCGAACTTTGCAATAAAATTTAGTGACCTGTCTAGGACCAGTCTGATTAGTGAAATAGTTGAGACTGGAACCCAAGCTTCCTGTTTCCAAGTCCAGTACTACTTGCATTACCCCAGAAAATATTATTGTTAGATTGCGTGTGACTGCCTTCTGACTTTCCAATGAAAAATGCCCAAGTGTGGCACTTTGTCTCTTCAGCCAGTGGGCCTCACCCCCCAGGACTCCTTTTCTCACTAGTTGTGGCAGATCTCAAGGAGATTTCAGCAGTTCACTTCACGGTCAAAGGCTGCCATGTAACAAGACATCTATAGTTTGCTAGAATTCTGGGAAATGTTCAAACTTTCGTGCAACTTTGGGTCCTAGTAGTGACTCAGTGAAACAATGTAAACAAAGCCCAAACATCAGCCCCTGGTGAACTGCTCTGACAACGTATCTTTCTCTAAAGAGTAACTCCAAACTGCTGAGAGAAACCAAAGTAATTGTGCATTCCTGAGACAAATGGTTTGTCAATCAAGAACTTCAAAAATGATTCAATTATCGTAATTTTGCCAAAGTATTAAAGAAAAAAAAAAACAGGCCACATACTGCAATACACAATTGCTCATGCCTACTAAGTGCTTGTTAGCATTGTTCCTAAGAACTATGTCAACATTAATTTCTCTTAATGTTTTAGTTGAGAAAACAGAGAGACATCAAGACACATTCCTAAGGTCACAAAGTTGGAAACAAGATTCAAACTTGAGACTGTCTGACTCTTGAGCCAGTATTACTTTTGGTAACTAATTGTGTGGGTAAGAGGTCCTCTCCATCTCTCCCCGACTCAAATTTAGTGACGGTCGTTGTAGAATCATGGAGAAAGTCCCGGACAAAGGGTCAGGAGACCCTGGTTTTAACCACTACATTTCTGTGTGACCTCGTATTCCCATGGATACGAGTATGTCTAAATGATTTCCAAAGGTTTAATAGTTTTGACAGCCTATGACTCTATGCGACTTTAAAATATTCTTATATAACAACATCCCCATGAAAAGGTCATGGCCCTCTGAGTTGCCTGTAGTAGACAGATAGGAGGATAAACCCCTTAGAGAAATTGAATTGAGTTCTTTGGGCTTATCAAAGTGGAAAAACAGGCACCTAGCTGCCAAAAACTGAAGGAGTAAGTCCTTGGGAGATGAACTTAGTTAAGGCAAAGGCTCCTGTGTATCAACACTGTCAGTAGCAACCTCAGTCAATGTCATAAATGCACTGAACACAAGAAAAATATGTGGTTGGCTTTGCAGAAGATGATAGGACCTCTGAGCCAAGTGGCACATTAGGCCACATTAGATCTGGACTTACGGTCCAAAGACCCAGTATCTTACCCTAAGCATCCAGGCTGGTCAGTAATTTTAATGGTTCCTTCCCTGCCTATGTTCAAGGCCAAAGGCATTCCATAAAAATCCAAGGCAGCTCATCTCTTTGATGCAAATTCTCCAGACTTTGACTGCTCCGACTATGACCTTCTGGCTTTTCTCATTTTGTCTGATCTCTAGTTTCTGTTGCATTGTCTCACATGCAAGAAAATCTTGCTTCATTCAGTTAGTTTTATATATGCCAGACACATGCTTCTCAAAGTCAGTGATACTTATGAGAGATCTGAAGGATGAGTAAGATTTACAAAAAAAGAAGAAGAAGAAGAAGAAAAAAAAAGATTGGGGGCAGGAAGCCAGGGGTGGTGAGGAGGCAGGGAGGAGGAGACAGTTTCAGACAAACAGAAAAGTCTCAGCAAAGGACAGGGTGATCAAGAAATTAAGGGCAGCTCAGTGTGGCTAGAATGCAGAGTATGCTGGGGAAACTGCAAGGGATGACGCTGAAATGTTAAGCACTGGCTAATAGCTGTGGATAGATGATCCTGATTCAGCCACATGCTAGCTGCGAGACTAGTCTCAGTGTCTTTATCATTAAGATAAAGACAGCAATTCCTACTTCCTGTAGCCCTTGGTATCCAGCATTTAATAGGTGCTTAAACTGTCACTGAATTGGAATCCGGGAAAGAAAAGGGAGAACGGGAACTGAAAAAGCATGAGGCAGTGGGATTAAACAATTTCCCTATGGGGTATGCAGGAAGAGAAAGTGGGTTTTTGGAGTTGTCCAGGGTTTCTAGTCTGGCATCCAATGAAATGACAGGGACAGGTTCGGTGCAAGTACCCAAGTCCTGTGCCAGTGATGGTTTTCTAAAACTCAGGGCACAGAATCACTGCAGCAGCTTCCTCACTCATCATGCTGTGAGCTCTGCAGAGCCCTAAGAAAGTTGTCAGCCGTGAGATTCTTTCCCCTTGAATGCAAACACACATGGCACAGGCATATGATTCCCATCTAGATCCACCCCCGACTTCCGGCCAGGAGGCTGCTGTGTAGGCAGGACCGTCTGCCTTGGAATTTGCCAGCCTAACCTGGTCCCCCAAGCCAGCCCTCTTCAAGCAGTAACGCACAGATCTGGCAAAATTCACACTTTTGTAAATTTCTTTCAGAGGCCTATCCATCACTACCTTTTCCATGCCCTGTCAGAAGAGGTTGACTTGGGCCAGGGACAGCTTTGCTCAGACCAAATGGGTATTTATTTTTGGAAAAGAAAGGGCAGCTTTTCCTTTAATCCAAGGAGCAGATGCTGGCCCAGGAGGAGAATGGCCTGAAAGTTCCACCCATCACTCTAAGGCCACAGGGTCAGGAATTGTTATTCAAAGCAACAGACCCCTCCTCCCCTCAGGTTCCCTAATGGCATCAGTGCCCAGCTACTGCAGAGTTATTACCATCATCATCTCTGTTGGATTCTATGCCCCAGTCAAATTGGCAGCATTCCTTCTATTTGCAAACAGATTGCAAAATAAGAGCCCCAGGAAGGATGCAGGCTGGCCAGGCTCCAAGGACCTTCAGCAGAGATGGTGCTAAATCAGGGCTGCATCCTCCTCTCTGAACAGTAATGAGCGCTCGCGCTGCCTCCCAATGACCCTGGATCATTGGGGTGCCTGGCAATGATCTTCCCTTCTGGAGTAAGTGTCCTAAGGAAAAGGAGAGGGCAGGACTTCCTGGGAAATTATAAGCAAGAATCCAACATTGGAGTCCTAGGCCATTCACAATCTTCCTGACATGGGCGTTTTAATTCCATAAAGATTGGTCTGGAACGTAGCACCACTAGAAGTGTTCTTTGACTTGTTTTCCTCTAGGGTCTCTGCCTTGGTCTGGCATTCACGATCCTCTACAATCTAGTCACTTGTGTACGTCCAGCCTTTTCTCCTGTAATGATCCTTTTTTCCTGCCCATAATCTCCATGCAGTCCTTTGTTCACTTATGCTCAAATATGGGCAAAGGATGAAACAATAACAATGACCACTGCCACTCACTAAGCACTTACTGTGTAACTGGCTCTGTGACAAATGTTTTACACATATTTTCAAGCTTAATCCTAAAAAAAATTAAACCCAAGAAGTAGGCTCTCTTATTATCCTCATCTCACATTTGAGGAAACTGAGGCTCAGAGACTGTAAGTACTTTGCCTAAGATCATAAAACTAGTATCTGAGATATCTGAATTGAAATATCATTATTGCTTAAAACAATTTTTCTGTAATACGTCTTATTGTCCCCCTTTTACAGACAATGGAACACGTTCAAAGCTTTAGTAACAGGTCCACTGTCGTAGAGCTTGTGGCAGACTGGGACTCCACATAAAACCTGTCTCATTCCAAAACCCTTACTCTTAGCCTTTACTGCTCATCTGCAAAATGGAAATGAAATTAGCTACCACCCTCTATCAGGAAAGAGGAGAAACATGTCTCATCTAACTCAGTGACTCAAGTAAGATGATCTCAATGACACACATTGTAAAGAGCGAGGCAATATTGGATATTAGTTACAATTCATACTACTTCACATGGTAAAAAAATATTTTATTCAGTTACTTGAGTAGATAACTATCTTTTTCTTCCTTTGTAAACTGTATACTTATTTCCTCTTTGGTCTTTTTCACACTAGCTAGGACTTCTAATACATACAATGATGAATGGCAATAGTGAGAGGAACAGCCTTGCCTTGCTCCTGACCTTAGGGTCCAGTTTCTCACCATTTACTACGATGCAAGTTACAGAGTTCTTTTGTAGACATTCGTTACCAACGTGAGGAAATTCCCCTCCAGTTCTAACTTGCTTAAATGTTTGGGGTTTTTTTCTTAAATTATGAATGGATGTTGAATTTTGTTAAATTTTTTTCTTCATCCCATTGATGTCATAGATTAGATTAATTAGTTTTCAAATATTGAACTAGTTTTACACACCTGTAATAAAAACCACTTGGTCAAGGTATATGATTCTTTTTACACACTGTTGGATCAACTCACTAATATGAAGTCAAGGAGTTCTGAATTCATGTTTACAATGGATAGTGGTGAGTAGTTTTTCTTTCCTGTAAGGCTTTTATCTGGTTTTGGTGACAATTTGCTTTTTATCATATAACGAAGGTAAGTATTATTCTTTTAATACCGTTTGAGCAAATTGTGTACTCCCCTAGAAATAAAGACTGGGAGTCAAGCTCCAGATCCAGCCTGCGATGGCAGATGCAGTAACGACGAAGAGCAGGGACTTCGGAGTCCCACAAACCCGGGCCTGGATCCCAGTTCTGCCACGACTGTGTGGCCTGCGTGGGTATTTAACATCAGCAGACCTCTGTTCCCTAACTGGTAACATGGACAACAATAATTTCTTCCTTGAAATGTTATATTGAGAATGGAAAAAATAAAATAAAACAAAACAAAAGTGGAGGCTAGATATATGTCATTAAAACACAAGGACCTCATTATGTTATTATTTTAAAAACCTAGTTTTATAACAAAATCAGAGATGAATTGCTATGTTTTCATTCCTGCTCCCTGAAAAGGAGACCCACAGGTCTCCATTAATAGCCTCAGTGTCACCACACAGGCAAGCACGATTTTTACAAAATACAAATGGGACCATGTCCCATCCCTTCTGAGAGCCCTTGAATGGCTGACTTTCCATTGTTTTCAGGACAAATTCCAAGGTTTTTAACATGGCAGTTGGTGCCCTATATGATCATCACTGCCTATCTTTTCAGACACATTTCTTCCATTTGTGGGCTCTAAATTCAGCCATGGAAACAACAGCTAGCTCATTATGCTATTCTGCATACTCTGCTAAAATTCCTTTTTGGAACTCTGAGCCTAGCTAGTTATTTTTTAATACTCAAAACTCATCTTTGGGTTCCCCACCTCCAGGAACCGTTCCTGGCTCTAAGTTGTGGTAAGAAACCCTCCTTGGTGCTGGTGGGACCCGTGCTCACCTCTCAACTTTAATGACTATGATATAACCGTCTGAGTACAATCTCTTTCTCCCACTAGATTGTGAGCTCCTTGAAAACAAGGACTATGTCTTGTTACTTTGTGGTACACACAGGTGCT
The DNA here is from genome assembly GCF_022682495.2 of Desmodus rotundus. Taxonomy (NCBI): domain Eukaryota; kingdom Metazoa; phylum Chordata; class Mammalia; order Chiroptera; family Phyllostomidae; genus Desmodus; species Desmodus rotundus. The sequence continues at coordinate 32,865,624 of NC_071389.1, forward strand.
CAGGTAATGCTTGCTAATGTAGTAAGAAAATAAAGGTTCACAGATGGCTTTTGTACCAATATCCATTGTGAAGTGGACATTCATTAATCAATGTGCCTCAGTTCATAATATCATCTTTGTTAGGAGCTCTCAAATTATTGCTGGTTGTGGAATAATTAGAACCTCTGCAGATTTCCTCTGCAGAGGAAAAGCAGGCAGTTAGTTTCTTATTGTAAGGTGAACCTTCCTCTTTTCTTCCTCACCTTTATCCTTCTTTCTTGTAGAGTAAGCCAACTGAATAGTAATTATAAGAACATCTACACTATAATTATCGTAGCATTTAACTTGTATTGTATTGACATCTGTAAAAGAAAGAACTCTAAGAATTGATGAAGACTGATGTATTTCCTACCTTTCTTTCAGTTTTTTACTTTAAAAATATAATCGCTTTGACACATGTCTTAACAGTTTTGAAATATCTATTGAATAGATTTTATATTTTGGGGGTAACACTGGAAAAATATTAAACTGCTAGAATTGGGAGGAAACAGAGACTATTGGTTTGATTCCCTTATTTTATATTAGTGAAACTGAGATTCCCATAGGACAGCAATTTTCAACCAGTGAGCCACAAGAATTTTTAAAACAATGCAATACCTGACTATTTTGTCAAGGGAACTAACCTCTTTTCCCTTAGATTGTCAAGTAAAAAATGACAACAGCCAACACAACAATAGCCCTCCATTGTAAATGAATCAAATTATATCTATTTTTTCAGATCAGCAAACAACGTATTTTTTGGTGTGCCACAGAAGTTTAGTAATTAGTTCACGTGTGCTGTGACATGAAAAGGGTTGAAAATTGCTGCCATAGGGGGCTGTGACTTCTCTAAATGTCACAGGGTTACAGGAGTAGTAGCAGGGAAAAGAAAACACATACAGGCTTCAGAAGATCTTAGGGCGCATAGCCGCTCTGAGGTTCAGCTTCTCAGTCTATAAAATGCTGTTAATAACCCTGCCACACAGACATGTAAGGAGTAAGGATTATATGGAAAGCACTCAACTGACCTGACACATGCTAATTTTACTCTAAATAATAGTTATTTTATTATCATTTATGCTAAATAAGGACTACACTCTAAGGCCCTTGTTCTTTCTGCTATAACATGTAGCCTTTTCAAAGTAAACTCACACTTCTAATGAAGAGTATAGTCATGAAATCCTTATGAGAGAGAGAGAAGCAGGGGAGGGATGGGGGAGAAGGAGGGAAGGAAAGAAGAAAAGCAGATTTCAGCTTAAAGAACTGAAATTGGAACACGTACATTTTATTGTTATACAGGTGAACGCTCAGGGGAGAGATACAGGAGTCACCTGGTTATAGATAGTTACTACTCCCCAAATATTGATAGGTGGATGAGATTGGAAAATAGGCAGAGGCCACAAGGAAAATGCATCCTGGTCGCACACTGAACCACTTTATTTTTATCCAATTGTCCACACATGGCAGGTAGGATGAAGGATATTTTAGTTCTGCCATCTGTCCAAAATGACTCTGTTGTTCTTCTCAATGAACCTCACTTTCAATATCTAAAGAAAACAGGCAATGCTTAATGAGTACAGTTATTGGTAAAATAAAAATTAAAATAAGTGATGTATATAATGGTACTTATACTTGTAATTACTATTAAAAAGCTTTCAGAAATTTTTTCATCAGAGGGCTTTGCTCAGATGCCAGCATATCATTAAACTAGGACCTAGTATAAACAATTACATTTACTCTAACTTTATATGGCCATATATATATATATGTGTGTGTGTATGTATATATATATATATGTATATATATATGTGTATATATATACACGTATAGAAATGGGTACCTTATCCTTATTATGCTTACTAAATTTTTAGTAAATTAAACTAAATTTACTAACTGCACTGACATTTACTGAGCACCTTCTGTGTGCCAACACCTTTCTAAGTGCTTTATAGATATTAACTAATTTAATCCTCACGATGCTGTAAATCAGTACTATTTTCCTCATTTTCCATAATAGAAATCTGAGGCCAGAGAAGTTAAATAACCAAGAGTTATTTTTATTAGAGCTGGTGCATGAACCACGCATCTGGCTCCAATCTCAACTTGTACAGCAAACTACACAACAAAATTATTTCATTTTAATTTCTGGTATTACATTGCATTCATTTTAAGATTCCCTTTAATTTAATCAACTGACATATGTAGTGAGTTATGTACACATTATAGAAAATGTGACTATTCCTGAAAAAATCAATTTATCATTTATAATGTCATCAAAAAAGACTGGAAGAATATGACCAACATTTACCTTAGGTACTTGATACTTTGACCACTGGTCTCAGAAAGTAATAGAAACTCCTTATTCTTATGACACAACATTGAGCAAGGTTCAGAATTCACCTTTTTGGTCCCCTTACCCTGGTTAGCAAAAGGCCTTTCTGTCCTTCTTGCTATAGATTTAATATTTCTGTCTCCTCCTGCCCCCAAAATCATTTGTTGAAACCCTAGCCCTCATGGTGATGGAATTAGGAGGTGGGGTCTCTGGAGACGATGAGGTCATGAAGGCACAGCCCTCAGGAATGGGATTAGTGCCCTTATAAAAGCAGCCCAAGAAAGCTCCTTTTCCCCCTTTGTCATGTGAGGTTACACTGAGAAGGTAGCCACTTACAAGGAAGCAGGTCCACCAGACACCGAATGTGCTGGTTCTGTCGTCTTAGAGTTCCCAGCCTCCAGAGCTTTGGGAAATCCATTTCTGTTGTTTATAAGCTACCAGTCTGTGGTATTTTGTTATAGCTGACCAAACAGACTAACACATCTGTATGAATGCTTTCTTAACATAGGTGGCTTTATAAAAGCGACAAAGGTATCTGCTCAGTTACTGCCCAAAGAAGATCCAATAGCTGCAGACGCTCTGGCTCCAAGAAATCTAGGAGCCTGCCTTTGCAACAGTAAGGAGTTGTCTCCAAGATACACACATGATATCCTTTATGATAACAGCTTAGGAATTGTTGGTTTGCAAAGGACAGAAACCCACTCAAACCGCCGTCACGGAAGTGGGGTTTATTTTAAGGATGTTATAGATATCAGCCCCCCCCACCATGATGGGCTCTGTGGTTATTGGAAGCCAGTGAGATCATTTCTGTCTCTTTCAGACCTCACAGTCTGTCATTTCTGCTGTGTGTTTGTTTCATTCTTTTCTCTCTTCAGTAGGCTTTTCTACTCAACTCCTCACATACGAACATCATAACCTTTACAAAGTGTGGCCTCTGGCCCAAAGCAACCAGACTTTCTAACTGCTCCTCACAGTCAACCAATAAATTCTTTAATTTCCAGGGGAGGGGTGGGGAATGTGAGCGGTTCAATTTGGATCAGGTAACTATTCCAAGTCTATTTTGGAATGAAGATCACATGGTATATATGGTTGTCTCTTCTAGAAGGGTGTGTGGGGATGGAGAAGAAATGTGGGCACCTGAAATACAGTATTATTTATCAGAAAACTTATTACTATAGTATTGCTACTCTTATTTCATTTCTGTTTGTATTATCATAAAAACATGTTGTCTCTGATCTTGCAAAGACTGATTATCTCGTGGGGATTCAATGCAGATGTTCATGATCATCATCTTTTACCCTTTGCTCCACGTTTCAGATGAGACAGTGGAGGCCAAGACAGTTTAGATAACCTGCAATAGGGCGAAAGGAACTCAGATCCTCTGATCTCTCCACCCTGCATGTTGCCTCAGACGGGGCTAGATTCTCTACGAATCTCCTCAAAATTCAAAACGTTGGAGTATAAATATTCAGTACCAGATAAGACTGAGAAAGAAATTCTCTGAAACTTTCGTGTACTCTTGAGCCTGGCCATTTTGTAATGAATTCTCTTTTGGCAAATGGAAATTTCCACATACAGCAAGTCTCTCACTTTCTCCAAGGCTCATCCACAAACCACCGCCTGTGCCACTGCACACTCCCTGGCCATCAACAAACAGCTACAGTTTCGTCTATTATATGACGAGGTGAAAGGAAATAGTCTTTGGAGAAGAACAAACCTGAATCAGAGTTCTAACTCCACCATATATAATATGTTTGATCTCTGTGTCCTCATTTGCAATGTAAGAGAAATAAATGATCCCAACCTAATAGGGTTAATGTGAAGATTAGAGATGCTGGAAGAGTAACACCTAGAAAATAAATCACGTAAATGAATTTATGTTTCCCAGACGCATTCAGTGATTGCCTGTTAGTGCTAGCCTAGTAGCCTAACAATACACTAGCGTTGTTCTCATGCTTCAGAGACGTATACCTGCCCCTGCGGCCAGCATTTTGTTTGCAGGAGACACAATGTTACTTTTATTCCTCTTGGGGACCCTCAAGTAGATAAAAATAAATAAATTTAAGAATGACCTGCCCGGTCTGATGAGACACATTGTCAGTGCTCACATACTTGTCTGAGGACACAAACACAACTAACATTACTTTCAATTTTTTCTTGAATTTATTAGGGTGACATTGGTTAATAAAATTCTACAGGTTTCAGGTGTACAATTCTATAATGCATCATCTGTATATTGTACTGTGTGTTCACCACCCTGACTCAAGACGCCTTCCATCACCATTTATCCCCCTTTACCCTCTTCTACCTCCCCCAGCCCCAGCCCCCTCTGGTAGTTACAGTGCTGTTGTCTGTGTCCATGACATTTTGTTTGTTTGTATTTTGGCTTAATTCCTTTATATTTTTCACCCATCCCTGAAATGTCCCTCCCCTCTGACAGCTGTCAGTCTGTTCTCTATCTAATAGAGTCTGTTTCTGTTTTGTTTTAATTTTATTATACTTTTGTGCTTAAGCCATTTAAAGGGACAAAAACAGTACAGGTAAATGTTCTATTGATTACATCAGGCAAAAATATACATGTCAAATATTGCTACATGTATTTGGATGATTAAACATATAGATACATCAGATAGTTTTTAATGTCTATGTAATAATTGGTAAACTTTACTATAACAAAGTCATTGGGAAGTTCTGAATATAAGCAAAATGTATGCTCATAACATTATAGCTGGAAGCTTATTTAGTTCTTTCATTTTAAGAGCTGGTAAATCAATGTCCAAAGAAGAGAAATATACACTAGATCACATGGCAAATACAGAACTAGGACTAGATCTTAAGTCTTCTTCTTTGTCCAGCATCCTTTATACTAGAGAAGGACTGATCATAGAACAACTTTTTTTCTTCTTTTATATTTAAAGCCTAATCAGCAAGGATGCTTAAGGATGGAGACAATTTCAGTGGACAGAACAGAATGAAAAAAGGTAGGGTAGAATGTATAGGATATATTTTGAGAATAACAAGTGAAGCAGAAAGACTGAAGTTCAGTCTTGAATCAGAAGGCTGAGAAAACAAAAAGGGACATTAACTCTACTGAGCACTATGTACTAAGCCATGTGATAGGCACTTTGTACAGTTTATCCATTTAATCAGAGAGGTGGAGTCCAGGTTATACCCTCAGACTGTACGTTTCTTGATTATAAGGGACCATCTTATAGTCTGAATGCGTGAGAGTTGTTGAATACAAATTTATTGATAGTCTGATACCAATCAACTTAATCTGATCACCACTGTATATTGACTAGGAAGGTACATATGATGACTACCTGAGATGTAGCTAAAAATGCTGGAAAGTAGGAAACAAGTTCAAATCTAGGTTCAACATTCTCTGTGACCTCTGCCAATTACTTAGCTTATAAAAATTAATGTGATTGTTCTAGTAAACTCTTTCCTACTGTTGGTGATGATGCTTATTATGTGGCTCAGATTTTCTTACATACATTGTATCTCTTAAGGTAGAGGGCTGCAAACTTCAATGTGACTAAGAGTCACTTGTGGAGCTAATAAAAAATGCAGACTCCACATGTATCTCAAGAACAAAACACACTTACTCAGTGTGTCTAGAGTGGCGCAGGAATCAATATTAAATAAACATATTTGATAATTCTGGTATTGATAATCCAAAGACCATGTTTTAACAAGAACTACCTAATTCAACATATATGCTGCCTTGGCTACTAGGAAGTACAGTTCAGTTTTAAGCCTAATTTTCCTCTCATTGCTTACCTCTGGTTACTTTACCCTTGTTTCAGTGGTCCTATATTTTATCATTGTGGGGTTTTGTTGATGTTGTTTTTTCACTGTTTTTAATGTATCTTACATAGCCCTGGCTACTGTTTTAACAATAGACTGTAGGGAGGCAAAAGTAGAAGCAGAAAGACCAATTACTAGACTGTAGGAGTAATCCAAGCAAGCAGTAATAGTGGTTCAGACTCAGGCAGTATTGGTGGAAAAGCCAATTGGATTTTCTAAAAGATTAGATGTGGGAGGCGGCAAGAATTTAAGACAAGTAGGGCTATTGTTCAGATCTTGCTATAACTCATTGATTTTCAACCTTTTTCATCTCATGGCTCATAAAAACTAATTATTAAAATTGTGCAGCACACCAAAAAACGTTATGTGTTTTGCCGATCTGACAAAAAAATAAGTATAATTTTGATTCATTTACGCCAGATGGCTATTGTTGTGTTGGCTGTTGTCATTTTTATTTTTTTGACAACCTAAGAGAAAATAGGTCAGTGCCTCTGACTAAATAATCAAGTACTGCGTGTGTTGAAAGTTCTTGTGGCACACAGGTTGAAAATCAGCGCTCTAACTGACCACGAAATACTGTCTAAATTGTGGTCATGGTCAAAGGAAGCATGTAAGTCTCTCTTTAATCTATGTGCACAAAGTAAATGTTGAAAGACAAGCAGAATGCGACTAAGGGAGAGAGACTCTGCTGCGTGGCATTGCTTTAAGTGGTCAGGGCGTCCTGTAACGCACACGACTAAAGGAGAGAGACTCTGCTGTGTGGCATTGCTTTAAGTGGTCAGGGCGTCCTGTAACGCACACGACTAAGGGACTCTGACTGTACAGAGTTTCTGGCCTCGACGGAGGAAGCGCGGGCCGTTAAGTTGGCTCTTATTTATGTGTCAGGCATTATTTTAAACAGTTCAAAAAATACCTCAGAAAACCAAAAAAGAAACTTCTCTAGTACACATTATTATAATTATTCCCTATATTATGAATAAGGTAACTGATGTTCAGAGAGGTTAAGAAATGTGTTCAAAGTCATAAGGAGCAGGTTGGGGAGTTGGAATTTCAACCAGGCAGCAGCCAGGCTCCAAAACACACTCCTGTTAACCACTATATTATATTACTTCTAAAAACTTCTCTAAGCCTCCGATTTCTTTCATGAAAGTTGGCATAATAATAGAATCTACTTCATAAGATTATTTTGAGCATGGTAAGAATAATTATTTAGCCCCCAAATTAATAATAAATAGCTATCAGTATTATCATATGATGTTATTATAGTTGATTAAAAAATATGACAATTATTTTTACTGGGTCTTCATATGCTTATTCTCACTTTACATATTAGTCAGTTAAGACTCAATAATGCTTAAATGATTTGCCGTGTTATAGATGTTAAGGGCAGTATTTGATTTCAGATCTCATGTTCTAAGTTCTTTTTCAGTTCTTCTCATTGCCCCTAAAGGGTGAAGGATACAGAGCTATGCAAGGGCACTGAATGCCGCCTGCAGTTCCCAGACACATCACTTAAATGTCTTATTAAAAATCTGTGATATAAATGGAACCAACATATAAGAATAAATAGCTCCCCCACATATAAGCTCAGTTCCACGACATAACAGGAAAAAATATCTTATGCTTCATAGCAATAAAAATAAAAACTAACCCCAAATAAACAAAAGATGAAGAACCTGCATAAATAAAGTTACCCAACTTTAGTATAAACAGAAAAAGATGAAATACACAATATTCCTGGATAGAAAGAATATTGAATATGTCAACTCTGCTCAAATTATTCTATAGATTTAACACAATTTCAATGAAAATTCCAAATATATTTTTAGAATGTGGAGAATGATTCCAAAAATCATCTTTTAAAATATAAGAAAAGTCAAGAATACTTTTTTTAATAAAGGGAGACTTATGTTCAAATAATAAAATACATTTACAAACTTACAGGTGTTAGCACAATATTCTAATGGTATAGAAATAGCTATAAATGGGATAATACAGAAAGACCTGAAAAACACATTCATTGGCTTATTATCCAACAAAAATTTACTGAATGTCTACTGTGTATCAGAAACTATTCTAGGCTCTGAGAATACAGAGAAATGGAATGGTGAAGTTCCTATTCTAAAAAGGTCTATATTCTAGTTATCTAATATAATAAAAGAATTAACCACTTTGGTTAAAAAATAAGCTTTCTAATGGGGAAAGAATAAATTTTCAACAAACGGTGTTGGGTTACTTGTTCATCATTGGGAAAGAAGTGAAGTTACATCTGTATGTGTAATTTTGTTAACCAAGTTAAATTAGATTAAAGATTAAGTGTAGAGGAAGAAAGAGGAGAGGGAAAATCATGGGGAGGGAAAGAAAGAAAAAAAAAAAAAAGCCAGGCCAAGCCATAGAACCCTTAAAGAGAGTATAACCGAACAAGTGGCTATACACTGCTCTTTAAAGGAAAGGGTATTTCTTTGTCTAACCAAAAAGAAATAAGACCCAAAGAAAAAATTAATGGATTTGACAATTTGAAAGTCAAAACTTCTGAACATCAAAAATAGTATAAAGAACACTGAAAAGTAAGTAACAAATGGGAAAATACATGCAAGTTTATCCAAAGGAAAGAGCTAAGTTTACTTAATATAAAAACATTCACTTAAGAGAACAAACAGACTGGGGAAAGTATTTTCAAAATAAATATCACTAAAAGGACTGGTATCCAAAATGCACAAAGCCCTCTTATAACTCAAGAGTAAGGAAACAATAATTCAATTCAAAAATTGGCTATAAATCTGTAAATATATGGCACCAAAGAAGATAAAAATGGCAGCATATAAAGAGATGTATGACATCATATATTATTAGGAAATTGCAAATTAAAACAACGATACCACTACGCACCTATTAGAATGGCCAAAATCCAAAACACTGACACCACCAAATACAAGTGAAAATGTGTAGCTACAAGAACTCTCATTTATTGCTGCAAAATGTACAGCCACTTTGGAAGACAGTTAGATGGTTTCTGACAACACTAAATGTATCCTTGCCATGGGATCCACCCACCATGGTCCTTGGCATTCATCCAAATGAGTTGAAACTTATGTCCACACAAAACCCTACACGCTTGTGTTTATAGAAGCATTATTCATAATTTCCAAAACTTGGAAGCAACCAAGATATCTTTCAATAGGTGAACAGATAAACTATGATAATCTATACAATGGAATATTATTCAGTAATAAAAAAATATGAGCTATCAAGTCATAAAAAGACATGAAGGAAACTTAAATGCACATTGCTAAGTGAAAGAAGCCAATCAGAAGAGGCTACATACTGTATGATTCCAATTATATGACATTCTGAAAATAGCAAAAAAAAAAAAAATGCAGACAGATAAAGATCAATGGTTGCCATGGAGAGAGAGAGAGGGATGAGTAGGTGGAGCACGGTGGATTTTTAGGGCAGTAAAAAATGTTATTCTGTTTTAAACTGTAATGGCAGATGTATGTCATTTTATATTTGTCAAAATCCATAGAACATACAACACAAAGAGTGAACCCTAATGTATTAGTGCACCTGAACTAACAGACTTCAGTTAACAGTAGTTTTTTCAATATTGATTCCTCAATTGCAATAAATATACCTCATACAAGATGCTATATAATAGGAGAATGTGGGGGTGTTTGGCAAGAGGTTATATAATTTCCTGGACTATTTGCTCTTGATTTTTGTTTTTGAAAACCTAAAACTGTTAAAAGAAAGAAGGTCTATTAATTTTTAAAAAGTTCTCACAACCCCAAAATTATTACTATTGAGAGAGAGAGTGAGAGAATGTGAACAAGCAAGTTGCAAAAGAAAAAAAATTAGAACAAAACTATAAATTGCCATCACACTTACTGAAAATGTCTAACCTAACCAGTAAATAAAGTTAAATCGTAGTTTTGAAAGCAACCAGAGAGGCTCGTGCATTTAGACACTGCTGGAGAGAATATAAAAAAGCAAACCTTGGAGGGAATTTTATTAAAATGGCTCAAATATGTTTTATTTGTATTTATTTTTATTTTCATTTTTATCATTTTATATTGTCTATTCTGCTTTTTGTATATTTCTTTTTTATTAAATACATTAGGATGACATTGGATAATAAGATCGTATAGGTATCAAAGGTACATTTCTCTGATAGATGATCAGTATATCGCATTGTGTGCCCACTACCCAAAGTCAAATCAACTTCTATCACCATACATTTAGCCCCCTTTACACTGTACTACACCCTCACTGCCCCCTTCCCTCTCATAATCACCATATTGTTGTCTGTGTCTGTGAGTTTCAGTTTTATATTCTGCATATGAGTGAAGCGTTTTAAATATACATCACCTCAATTCCATATCTGGGAACCTGACCTAACAAAATAATCATGGTGAACCCAAAATCGTTTATTACAGTACTATTTATTATAGAATTTAATTGTTTGACACTAAGGGATTGATGAAATAAATTATTGTGCAGCCAAAAATGATTTCCTGAGATTATTTTTAAAGAATCTTATACAAAAATATTTAATGTGTGGAAAATATTTAGACTGTATTGCCAAGTGGAAGATAAAGTGGGTTTACAAAATAGTTTCATATTACCTAATTTTTATGGAAAAAATTGCAAACAATTTTTCCTTTTTGACTTTTTATGTATCTCCAGCTAGCTAGCTATCTGTGGAGACAGAACAAGTAAAATTGTGGTAACAGTGTTTTTTTCTTTTCAATCGGGTTATGAGCAGTTTTTATTTCCTTCATTTTGGTTATCTATATTTTCTATAATTTCCACAAGTGATATGTGCCGCATTTGTAATAAAAAATATAACATAGTGGCCAAGAGAAGAGGTTCTGGAATTACCTTCACTGTATATACCTTAAGCTAGTTTCTTTGCCTTTCTACACCTCTGTTTGTACCTATGTAGAATGAAAATACTCCTTATTTTGAGGAATAAATATGATTAGTGTTAAATATTTAACAGTGTTTTCCCCACAGTGATGAATAAATATTAATATTCTCATCATCATTCTAAAGGGATCTGAGAATTAAGGGACAGGACCAAAGCTCATTTACCTCCAGTGAGACATAATATTCAGAACCGAGAAGAAGTAGGAACTAGGCTTAGATATCCCCACAATTATACAGTATAACAATGGCTAGCCTGACTGGGTTTCTGATTCTGTGACTATACATGTCTCAATGCAAATTAAGAAAACAATCTTCGAACAAATCCAAGCAGGCACAAAAGAACAGGTAGAAGTCTGTGTTACCTCAGTTACACAGTGATAATTAAAACCAGACATTTGAAACACCCACTTCAAACATCTAACACACTTAATATAAGGTAATATTGTAAAGATGTCAGCCTCACCTAATAGTGTAATTACTATATATGTCTTGCTCTTATGAGTATTTTTGTATAGACATAATTTTATTTCACTTGCTAGTTCTTGCTTTCAAAAAATTTTAAACCACATCAACAAAAACATCAATTAGTCCATTCCTTAAACTATAATAGTATTTTCTTGCATTTCCAGATGAGTAACTGCTCAATGTCATTGGGCAAATGCAAGAAAACAGATTAGACAACGAAGTAAAAACTAGAGCTGGCTGATCAGCTTTGTGGAGTGACAAAAAGTGTTTTTTGAAGTTATGGAGACCTAGGATCAAATTTCAACTTTTCACATAATATTTATTGAGAGCTCACTATGTGTAAGGCCTTCTTCTATGTACTTTTCCATGGCTGTGCAATCTTGGGCAAATTACTTTATCTTCCTGAGCCTCAGTTTGCTCAACTATGAAATAGGAATGAAGCTTCCATTAATCCCACCATTAATATTTAGACAAAAACACGAGTGCATTAGTTTATTGATAGGTATACAAAATAAGGGATATTTAAATGCAAATGATGGTCATGATGATGAGGATAGTTAACACATGGGGCTTCCTATGTGCTGAGCACCACTCTAAATGCTTATACACATAAACTAATTTAATCTTAGCAATCCAGAGTAAGAAACTGAGGCACAGAGGCTTTAGATAATTTTTACAAGGTAAGAGTTACTAAGCCAAATTGAAAGACTGGCAGTCTGACTTCGCAGTCAGTATACTTTTTTTTTTTACTGTAAACTGTAATTTTGTTTTTAATTTTTTATTGTTGTTCAATTATAGTTGTCCCCGTTTTCCCCCCATTACTCTCCCCTGCCCTACCCATGCCCCTGCAACATTCAATCCTCCCCTCCCAGTTGTTTGTCCATGGGTCCTTTATACATGGTTCCTTCATGACTCTTCCCCTTCTTTGCCCTGTTATCTCCCTTCCTCCTCCCCTCTGGTCACTGTCAGTTTATTCTTTATTTCCATGTCTCTGGTTCTATTTTGCTTGCTTGTTTGTTTGGGCTCTACTTATAGGTGAGATCATATGGTATTTGGCTTTCACTGACTGGCCAATATTCTTAATCATTAGACCATAAGTCACCCTGTTACAATTAATCTGATCCTAGAGCTGAAGCTGTGATCCTCAGCCATTTGGGAATACACTGTCTGTGAAGTGCCTTGCTTGTACAAAATTAATTTTTCCTTGTGAAATGCGATTCTGCCTACTTTAGAAGATGGAGAGTTGAGTTCTAATTGCCTTCAAAGGTTATGTCAACACCACCCCTGCTAGACTTGATTTAGGGGTAAATGCAAGGTTAGATTTTCCCTAATTATAAAAATAATGATAAACATCTTACATTTATGAAATATATATGGAATACGCTAAGCACTTTGTATACATGATCTCATTTCATTCTCATGAAAATCCAGTAATATCAATATTTCCAGCCCGTATTACAGATGGAAAAGCTGAGGCTTAGAGAGGTTAACTAACTTGTCTAAATCTGCATAGGTAGCAAATGGTAAAATGAGGGTACGAAGTCAACTCTATTTGACCCAGGTGCTCTTAAACATTACCCTGTTTCATTATCACACTAACTTAGATGGAGTTTGAGATGGAGCTGGACAGAGTGGGCCAGGACAGGGAAGTTGATTAAGGAGGGAAATGACTGCAGAGATCTAATAGAATAATAAGGATCGATCATGATTAGATTTACATAGAGGTGGGCAATGTTTAAAAGTAGCATAAATGGAGTTTTGAAAACTCAAGAAGTCAGAGATAATTTTGCAATGATTTCATTTTTACTACAAAAATATGTATTTACTCTAAAAATCCAAACAAAATAATAAAACACAAAGTAGAAGGAAAAAATGAAATATGGTCCAAATGTATAAGAAGAAACAATGCTTGAATATACCATTGATATATTTTTCTCCAAACATAAATGTTTTGTCACCCAATAAAAAAAAACCATTTTGTCATGCTATTTCAAACTCTTCCAAAATATTATCTTTTTCATTCCCTTCCTGATTCTAGATTACATCCTGGAGTAAGAGTTTAATAGTACTGACCTAAAACAAGTAGGAAATCTCCAAGGAAACCTGGGCCTGATTGAAGCAGATACTAGGTTTACTTTACCTGTTGGCAAACAGTTTGTATTTTTAAGTGTCCCTCCCCACCCCTACCAGTGGCTGGCTGAATAAAGGAAGGAATAAATGAGTATGGATGTCAACCATCTCCATTTAACCACTAAGTTGCCCAGTTAATTCAAACACAGGTTTGGGGTCCACCTATGGTAAGCAGCTGTTACTCCAAAGTCTGTGTACTACTTCCTAAATACATGAACACATCTGAAGACTGATTTCATCCTGTTGCCACTGCTACTAGTTCTTCTTGCCATTCCTCTTATGCATTTTCATACCTTCCTCTTCTCTCATACTTTCTAATTTATCCCATACTGATACCAGAGTGATACTCCTAACATGAATATTTCTTCCTATCCTTCCCTCCTGTTAGCACCTGTAACTACACATTCACCTTCCATCTGACCTAGTCATTCCTTTACTAGGTACTTATCCAAGAGAATAAAAGCACAAATACACCCAAAGATCTGTACTTGAATATTCATAGCAGCCTTATATATAACTAAAATCTGGTGAGGGGGTTCCTGTAAATCAACAGGTGACAAGATAAATTGTGATATGTCTATATAAGAGAGATATAAAATGTATAAAAGGGAATGAATTATTGATATATACATACAATCAATTTCATCATAAGTATGCTGAAAGAAGACAGATAAAAAACACATAGTGTGTGATTCCCTTTATACAAAACTCTAGAAAACAAAAACTTAATTTATAGTGAGTTAAAGAAGATCAGTAGTTGACTAGAGAGGAGATGGTTTCATAAGTGTACACACATCAAAATATCAAACTGTATATCCTTTAAATATATGTGATTTATTTTCTATCAATTATGCCAATATAGTTGCTTTTAAAAATGGAAAAGGAAAAATGCAAAGGTTATTAATATGATGCCTATCACACAGTAACTACTCAATAGATGTTAGTTTCTATTATTATTAGAGTATAATGAAATAAATTTTTTTATCTATAACACTATTAAACTGGCATAAGATTTCCTTTCATTCTTGGGAAAATAAATAAGTTTGGGTATATGTAAAACCTAAATGGCAAAAGCCCAAGCAATGAAAACAGATACTTTAGGGTTCAACATCAACAAATGAGAGGAGTTTGAGTTTGGCACCCAAGTAGACAGAAAGAGAAACTATAGAGATGGTAGTGAGTACAGGAGAGGACAATTACATGCAATAAGAGGCTAATAATTCCCTTGCAGTGGGGGTGATTGAAGAATATTTTAAGACAAGAAACTGTTTTTCATTTTATGTGATGTCAATCCTTTCTTCAACACTTCCAACTCCAACTAACTCTAATGCACTTAATACTTTAGGAGAATTGTGCTGTTGGTAATTGTGGTAATGTGTAGGTGTGTATATCAGCTAAAAATATGTATAGCTGCAAGAAACAGAAAAATAATTACAATATCTTAAACACAGTAAAAGCTTATTTTTCTCCCACATAAAAAATTGGAATTGTGTACTCCAAGAATGTTAAGGTGACTCTACCATTATCAAAACCTAGTCTTTTTCTATTTTGCTATCCATCACCTTCAGCAAGTTACCTCACGGTTCATGATAACTGCTCAAATTCTAACCAACATATAACCCATCCTTCAGGAAAGAGAAAGACGAAACATCCCATGACTTCTCCTTTAAGGATCACGCTTCCCAAAAGATGTACACTCATCTTACATTTATTGATCTAAAAGATAGTATGGAGATTGCAGGGTTGTTAATTAATTCCATAGTTGCCAGACTTCTATTCAACTCAGTTTCTGACAGTTTTGAGTGGTGGCTGATTGTTGTATATCTTAGTTCTGTAATTTTGATGTGGTCGTGCAAAGAAGCAAGCCATGTCTGCCTGATGCTGCCATCTTGACCAGAAGTCTCCCAGATTGTTCTCAATTAATGTCTCAGTTTGGTCACTATCAAATTCAACTGGTCTACCTGACCATGGAGCATCTTCCAGCAAGCAATCTCCAGCACAAAACTTCACAAACCACTTTTGACATGTTAGATCAGTCATACCACCTTCTCCACACTGCACAAATCTGTTCTTTTTGTGTGTCCTTTAGTAGTGTTCTTACCTTTCTTGAAATAATAAAGCATAATATGTCAAAAATATTGTGTATTTTGTTCCATCTTCAGTAAAATGGCTACATAAAAATTCACTAATTTGGTAAGTTTTTTTAAAAATACATGCTGATATGACAGCTGTCACAATAAAATCTAACAAAAATTTTTCAAATGAAGTTAAAGACACCTAACCACTACTAGAGCCATCTTTTTTTTAAAAATTGTTGTTCAAGTACAGTTGTTTCCATTTTCACCCCACCACAGCCCCCCACTGCACCCATCCCTGCCTCTCGCCCTCAAACCTACCCCTGTTGGCTTTGTCCATGTGTCCTTTATACATGTTCCTTGATGGGCCTCCCCTTATTTTCCCCCATTATCCCTCTCCCCCTACCCCTCTGGTTACTGTCACTTTGTTCTTTATTTCAAAACCTAACAAACTTTTTAGCCAACCCATAAAATAGCTTTATTAACTCAAAAGAATGTCCCTCACTACTGTAAACTTCCTTTTGACTGTATCTGTGCCTTACTCACTACTTGTCAAAAAGGAGGTGACCAGGAATTGCTTGTTGAATGAATATGTGATCTTGTGGAGAAACAGGGAATGAAAGGAAAGGTGGAGAAATTAGACATTCATGTTTTATAATCATTGTGACGTTTCCTATTTAGAACTAGAAATGTAACTACATAACCTTCTTTAAAATTCTTCTGAGAGAAGAAAGAAGCTCATGATATAAAAGCATTTAAATGAGGTTTGGTATTTGTCTTTTAGACTCCAAGTCTAATAAACCTATTTAACATTTCTATAGTATTTAACATTTCCAAAGTACTACTCAATGTTAATTAGCTAATCTTAATATTCTGTAAGGCAGGTCAATATTATGATCCTCTCTGGAAACTTAAGAAAAAGAAAATTAGAAGGTATTTTGACTTCTCCTTTCAGGGTGTAAGACACTGCTGAATGTTTTTACAAATATAAAGTAGTGTTTGGGAATAGAAATTAGAAAAGTTTAGAAGCTAAAGAAAGTTGAGTGGAATTCTTCCTTTTACTGTGGAGCAATGTATAAAAGGCCAAAAGGAACATGGATTTAAGACTCCTCAGCCAGTCATTTCAGGCCCAAACTGACTGGCTTCTTATCCCAGGAAGAGGATGGGGGATTAGGCAGAAAAACTGACCAAGAAAATCAGGAACACTGGATACCAGATTTAGGGCATTAAGAAAGATTTCAGAGCCCACCTATATGTTGGTGGGTTGTGTTAGGTGACAGGCCTCTTGGCATGATCAGGATTGGCTCAAGGACTAAGAAGCAGTGGAGGTGTTAAGTGTAAAGGTCACAGTTTCTGTGGCTGCAGCTGAGAGGCTCTAAACAGAGGCTGACATTTTTTCTCCAAAGCTTACACCCTAGGGCTATCACTCCACTTAGCTAAAGGAGAACAGACCTGACAAGGTTCCATTTGCTCATCTCGCTATCCTTGTGTCCTTCTACTCAGCAGCCTTCTCACAACTCTGAGTGTGGAACATGGAAATAAAAGGATAATTGTAACTAAAAATGAAACTGCCTTTTGACCCGGCAATTCCACTGCTGGGATTATACTCTAAGAATCCTGAAACATCAATTCAAAAGAACCTATGCACCCAAATGTTCATAGCAGTACAATTTACAATAGCCAAGTGCTGGAAACAGCCTAAGTGTCCATCAGTAAAAGAGTGGATCTAAAACTGTGGTACATTTACACAATGGAATACTACACAGCAGAAAGAAAGAACTCCTACCCTTCATGACAGCATGGACTGGAGAGCATTATGATAAGTGAAATAAGCCAAGTGGTGAAAGACAATTACCATATGATCTCACCTATAAGTGGAACCTAATCAACAAAACAAACAAGAGAGCAAAATAGGACCAGAGACATGGAAATAAAGAACAAACTGGCAGTGACCAGAGGGGAGGAGGAAGGGAGGTAACAGGGCAAAGAAGGGGCAGGGGAGAGTCATGGGGAGGAAATAGGGACAACTGTAATTGAACAACAATAAAAAAAGAAAAAAACCTTTTTCTTTCCTAAAGCTGGGTTTGGTGTACATGAAGCAGGAAAAGGCTCTTTACCCCATGGAACATAATAAATCCAAGTTAAGGGAGGAAACATAAACACCAGAGACTAGTAACCACGTCCATGAAGCTGTTTTCAATTAGAGAGATTGGTCTTTGACATCTAAACGTAACTAAATTCATTCATTCATTCATTGTATTTATTTGTACATTTCCTCAGCATATTGTTGAATTCTTCCTCATAGAAAAATGAAATAAATAGGTCATCATTCCCATACTAGATTATAAAAGGCATTTATAATCTAGTTCAGGGTTCCTCAAAGTATGGTATAAAGGGCCAACTGCATCAAAAGTACCTGAGATGCTTTTCTAAAATGCGATTTCTCAGGTCCTCATTGCTTCCCCACTAACTCCTTGACATTATAGCAATCCTGACAGAGAGAGTTTTAAAATAACTACATTTCCAGCCATGGGTAATAAAGACAAAGAAGGATCCAGGGGATGTTAGTGAAGTATGGCAAAAGAAAATTCCTACAACATGCAGATTTTGTTGCTGAGCTAAGTTTTATGTCCATCCAACTGACAGTCAGTCCCAGTTTGGGACTAGGGAAGGCTTTGAGCTTTTGTCAAATAAACCAAGTCTACCAATTTTTTTCTGTGTACTATTTGGCAAGCCATTTGATCTCCGAATATATATACCCTCTGATTTTCAGACATAGAGTCAACTCTCTGCTTGACACATACACTTTGTTTTCTAATAGGCATCTCGAACTTAGTGTGGCTAAAACAGAACCCTTGATATTTCACTCCCCAAATCGGCTGTGCTGTCAGCCTTCCTCATTTCAGTAAAAGACACTTCCATTCACTCAGTTGCTCAAGTCAAAAGCCTAGGAGTCTTAAATTCCTCTTTCTCTCAAACCACACCTGAGAAAGTCATGTTAATACAATTTCAAAATGTATCCAAAATCTGTTTACTTCTATCTTTATCATTAGCATGTTTGTCTAAGACATACCATTTCTCATCTGGACCACTGTAATATTCTCTAACTGGTCTTTCAATTTTTTTCTGTATACAATCCATTCTCCACACACTAGCCAAGGTGACTTTTTTGTAAGCATAAATAAATTGCATTATTACCCTGCTTTAACTCCTCTGATGGCTTCCTATGACATGTAGAATAAAACCAGAATGTTTTACCTTGGGCTACAAAGGCCTATGAGGTCTGGTCTTTTCCTAAGTTTCTAACCTCATTTCAGACCTCTCCTTCCATCATTCACTGCTATCTCACCACTTTTTGCATGTTCTTTTCTCTGAAATGCATGAAGCTTATTTTCCCCCTTAGTGTTTTGCTTGCTCTTCCCTTTGCAATAATAATCCCTCAGCTCTTTCTAAGACTGGGTCTTCCTTGACAGTTGGGCCTTAATATAAATGTTTCATCCTTAATTAGTCCTTCCATAATCACCCAATCTAGAGTACAGCCTAAGTCTCCCTGTACTTTATAGGCCTTAAGCATTTACATTGGTATGTCTCCTCCCACTAGAATGTTAGGTTCATGAGGTGAGAAACAATGCTCACCTTATTGGAAGGTGTATATCCAGCGCCTAAAGCAGTACCTAACTCGTATCAGGTGCTCAGTAACTGTTTACTGGGTGACCAAATCTATAAAATGGGGATAGTAATATCTGCCTCACCTGGTGGTTTTAGAGATTCAGTAACATGTAGAAATAAATGCTTGGTATAAATTGGGTGCTCAGAAAATTTAGTCCTCAATCATGAGATGATGACACTCTTGGACTCAAGATTAATATCCACCCCACTAGGTTTTCCTACTCAGCTCAAGCAGATGTTGAACACTTGCTTTGCTTTTTGGTGCCTCGGATCTTCATCTGTAAAACGAGGATTTAAAAATCCTACCTTGCAAGACTTCAGAGATTAAATAAGACAATATGTAAATAAAGCACCTACACATATCAGGTTCCCTTCTGCCCTTAGTTGTCATAGAATCAAATGGGATTGTTGATAGGAAAAGTATTTTATGAACGGTGAGGAGCTATTTTACTGTAGGTTTCATATGCAGAGATTTGCAGAGATTTCCAGACAGACAGATGAAGTCAGGTTCATTAGATTCTGGCTGTCAAATAAAATATGTTTTAAAATATAAATTTTGGACTCTTCAGAATCAAACAGGATTATCCCTGCCAGCAAGCAGCACAAGGCTTTGCCCAAAGCCATTAACACCACACAATCCATGCTTGGCAAAGCCAGCACTCATATTGGCAGATAGGATTTTCAATTAACAGATGGAAATCTGGCTCTTGGAGCACTTTGGGGCAGGACTCAGCGGTACTCTGCATAAGACACTTGTGTGCCCAGTAATCCACTGGTCATCGCGGCCTTATTTCCTGCACCTGCTCATTTAGGTGGCCTGCAGCTGTTCATCCAGGTGGCTACAGCTTCTCAAACAGCAGGGAAGGCATCTATGATGTTTAACATTTTCCCTACTGCATAGGCTTCTATTTAGCTAGGAGAATTGGATTATTAATTGGACTTTTTCCTACAAATGCATGTTGATTTCAATGATGAGAAATGGTGCAAAGTCTGTGACTTTTCTGAATTGCAAAATCTGATTATCAGCAAAGGCACACTTTGTGAGCTTCTGTTTCCACTGCAAAGTGCCAGTCTCCACTGGGTCCTATTTCAACAATTATTTAACATTTATTGAGCACCAATAATGCACTTGGATCACTCTCTCACTAATGGTGTCATTAATGATCCATCAGGCTCCTGTGGGTGATGGGAAGGAAGAGGAACAAGTTAATTATCAGTGTGGCGTTCAATGTGAATCAGTTAAATTGCCCGAATTATTGAAGTTTAGCTACTCAAGTAAAATGGTAACCGAAGTTGTGCAATGGAAACTAAGACATTTATCCTATTGTCTTTAAAAAGCGAAGAGGAGTAGGGGAGATACTGCAGAAAGAAAACATAAACTGTTGTGGCTATTAAGAAGGAAATCAAAGATACCTAAGACAGGAAATAATGAGACATTCCTCAAAGGAATCTAGAATATACAAATTCTAAACCTCAGCTCATGATGTGCCTTCTACCTGGAACACACTTCTTACCCCACCTCTTCATGTTAAAAATTTATCAGCTAAGATCAAGTTCAAATGCCAACTCTACCACGAAAGTTGGAGTGACTTTGATATCCTCTTAGATATCTCTTTCCTTCATCTTCAACAATTGATTTATTCTCCAAGTCCTGTCAATTCTACCTCTTAAATACCTTTCATATCTTACATTTAAAGAGTAGAGACACTTTTAGTCATTCCTACATCTTTCTTCCACATCCTGTCTAAGGCTGGGTTCTGCAGAGCCCACCCAGGCAAAACTATAGTGAAGCTGGTCCTCAGGGTGAGCTTAAAGAACAATTGCCTAAAATCAGAACAAGGTGGCATCAGGAATAAAGGAAAGAACAAAAATGTCAAGGCTCAGACACAAAGGGAAGTGTGTGCTCTGGTGATCAGAACCTGCTCAAAAGTGTGTCTTCAGAAGTGCCCTGAAGCTGGGGGAGAAGCCTTTATTGAGGTGCAAACCATGGGAGCAGGGCGGGCATCAGGGCTCCAAGCCAGTCTGAACATCTCTGACACAGTCACAGTGTCTGGCACATAATTGGTCCTTGGTATGTATTTTCAGAATGAATAGAGTGCCACAGAAATTGTTAGCCCCTAAGGTTAGGAACTTTCTGGAAAAGTAAAATCATCATAATCCAGGTCCAAGGAATCAAGCATCTTACTCAAGGGACTACTTGAGTAAATTCAGCAAATTTCTCTTGTATGATTTTCTCCTTGAATTTAAATCTTGTATTTAGAATTGGTAATGGCCAAGAGATAACCCCTCTGAACCACTTAAGGCAGAGCATATTGTTACTGCTGGCCTTTATCTGGATAATCAAATAATAAAGTCAAACTGGCAACCAAAGGCAAGCTCCCAAGCTAACTCTAAAATACTTTCAATGTTATTTGTTCAGTAAACTGCAGAACATTAAATTTCTATATTAAGTAAATTATAAGGAAGAGTGCACTTTGCAAAATTAAAAAGTTCTTGGTTACTTTATCTATTATTCCTCTGGGAAAGTTTCCAGAGAGTGCCTTGTACAATTAGATAACTTTTTGCATGGATGGTGGGTTGTGGGGAAAATGTTCTTAAGGCTCAGCACATGCAGCGCCAGGATTTGAGCTGTAAATCCATAGCTTATTTATGGGCCCTGAGGCAGAAATCTTTGATGACAAGCATCCAGCTCTGAGATATAGTCATCGTTTTAACCTTCTGCCTCACATTAGGAATATCAGGAAATCGAGAGATGAAATTTGTGAGACGGAATTAAAAGAAGCCCACCAAGATCATTTGGTTTAAGGTGTTCACACTGGACCCCAGAGAGAGCCTTGGGAGATTCCCGGAGAATCTTGTTAAGGTTTACTATGCTTCAGAACTCCTTTTAAATTCTTTTACATGCTGGAATTCTCCATACAATTCCTATAATACAATTAATTCCTTAGCAAAACAACCTTGAAAATCAGTCATCTATCCAGTTATAAAGCAAAGGGCACTGTTACTGGCAAAAGTCTGGCATGATTCCTTGGTTATGTATCTTCATTCCCTCACTTACTATGAAATCTCAGGCTGCCCTGATGGTGACTGCTTGTCCTGCACGGTGGCCCTGAAGCAGAGAATGTCTGCCCCAGGCAGTTTTCAAGGCCTTCTTTCCAGTCTGCCAGGAGGCAGAGCAGACAGAGGGCTGGAAGACAAGAGGGCTTGAAGCCACAGGTCTGGCAGTAGTGACCAGAGGCAGGAGCACCCATCTTCTGGAGACAGTGGCTTAATCTAGGGCCGCTGGCAGTAGCACCCTTAGCCCCAAGAGCAGAAGAGAAATGAAAAAAGATAACATAATAGTAAAGACCTATTATGTACTAGATGCCTCTGACACCTCAAGTAAAAGCCGAGCACTTTAGATGTGTTATTCCTAATACTCATAACTCATCAATAGGACCTACATATTGTTTCCATTTTACAGATGAGGCTCAGGAAGATTAAGAAACTTAACTAGACGTCACACAGTAGTAGAAAATAGACTTAGCATTCAAACCCAGGTCAGGTTGGTCTTTTCCCTAAAATGCCACCTCTGTCTTCAGGATCTTGTGATTCTCCTTTTCCAACTTTATTCTCCATCCCTTGTCTAAGTTGTTATATTGTAATTCTAGAGCATTTACACTCAAACTACTTTAAGTATCATCCATTTATAGAGTGTTTTCCCTTTAATCATGGTCCACTGAAGATAGAAAAGCATTCAAGAACTAAAGGAATTAATCTTACATGATAGAAGATTGGCACAGGAGTGTAACACAAAGAAAACCATCTGTGACTCATGAGGTCTGAGTTCTAGTCCCAGCTCTAAAGTTAAACTGCTGTGTGCCCTTCAGCAACTCACTTTCCCTGTCACAGTCTCAGTTTATTCATCAATAAAATGAGGGCATAAGCCTATGTTATCTGTAAGAGCCCTTCTACTTCTGGAATATTAGGACAATTAATCAACCAGGATTTCATAGGTTCCTGCATGAGACTGTACTCATTAAATATGACCTTGTTTCTATAACCTTGATAAAATGACCCATTCCTAAATTGGGAGTAGCTTTCACAAAGAGAGAACAGAAGGCATAATAAATAGGTAATTATACTGACTATAATTAATAAACATATGATTATTACTCACTCTGTGCCATACATGGTCCACAGTATAAGGAGGACTATACTCTGGGAGAGGGTGGATGGGAAAGAGAGTCAGTGACCAATGGTCAGTTCTCATCTTAATCTTTAGAGAGCATTTGACACAATTGATCACTCCTGAATTTCCTTCTTTTTTTTTCCCCCTCTTGGCTTCACATCATTTACTTCCCAGCTTTCCTCCTAGCTCACTGGTTACTGTTTCTCAGTTATACCTTTTGGTTCCTCCTTTTCTTCCAGACTTCTTCTTCTTCTTTTTTAATTGTTGTTCATGTACAGTTGTCTCCGGTTACTTTGTCATGGCAGTCACTAATCTTCCAGACTGCTAATGCTGAAAATTCCTAGGCTGCTTCTCTCATCCCTCTCCTCTTCCTTATTACCTACTCCCCTATTGCTCCCCTAGGTGATCTTATCAATTCTCTTTAATTTAAATATCATCTCTATTCTAATACATATTTTAAACTCCAACTTTCCCTCTGCACTCCAGATATTTACTCAACTATTTAACGACATTTTGCCTTGGGTGTCTAATAAGTATCCCAAGTGCATCATGTATAAAGTTGAGCTCATGATCTCCCACTCTCACCTCTATTCTTCAGTGTTTTAAGTATTAGTAATGGAACCACCATTTACCAAGATGCTAACCAAGGCCAAAACCAAAGCATCATCCTTGATTGTCCTTTCCCTCACCCATTTCATTGACTCCATTTGCAAATTCTCCCGACACTGTCCAACATTTCTCTGTCTCCAACACATATCTGGTCCAAGCCACCATCATCTCTCATCTGAACTAATGCAGGAGCGTAACTGCTCTCCCTGATTCCAGATGTGCTGCCCCACTATCAATTTAAAATGTATATCAGATCATGTCATTCCCATGCTCATTGGATTCCCATCAGTCACAAAAATTTAAACTCTTTAGAATGGCCTACAAGGCTCTACATGACCTGACCCCTAGGTATTGCCCTGATTCCACATTCTGTTCTCTGAATCAATCAATTCACTCCAGCATAATAGCCTTCGTGTTATTTTTCAGGTTTGTTTCTGCCTCAGGGCTTTTATATTCTCTGTTCCCTTTGCTTGGAACACACATTCCATAGATTTTTCAGGTTGCCCTCCTCATTTTAATTCAGTTCTCTACAAAAAGTTCACCTCCTTAGAGTGCAAAAGACTAACGAGCATGTAGCATGTCATTTTCAAATGAAGCAAGTATCAGTGAGCGACTATTTCCCTTTGCTAACACTGCCTAGAGAGTTTAGCCCGACAGTTCTCCTGAGCACCACTCCCCTCAGGGAGCCACCTTTCTGAGGGTAAAGTTCTCACTACAGTGAAAAAATAGGGTAAGTTAAGAACAGATCTCTCTGAGTTTTAGGAACTGAATGTTTGTGTCCTCCAAAATTTCTATGTTGAAATCCTAACTCCCAGTGTGCCTGTATCAGGAGGAGGGGCTGTTGGGAGGTGAGGAGGTCGTAAGTGTTTTGTTCTCATGAATGGGATTAGTGCCCTTATAAAAAAGATCCCAGAATGCTCTCTTACTCTTTCCACTCGAGGAGACACAGCAAGAGGACAGCAGTCTATGGACTAGAAAGTGGACTCTCACCAGACACCAAATCTGCTAATACTTTGATCTTAGATTTCCCATCCTCCAGAACTGTAAGGAATTTTTATTTGTTTGTTTAAGCCAGCCAGTCTATGGTTATAGCAGCCAATTTTTTATTGTTGTTATAGCAGCCCAAATGGCTAAGATACTAGGTACACTTTTTAACTCTTTGGATGTACAAAACAATTTAGCCTCATTTTATGATTGTGCATAAAAGGACATGAGAACAATTATGAGTTTACCACAAAGATCCTTCCAAAGTACTCCCCTAAATATTAGGATAGAGGGGGATGCAGGGAATCCATCTTTTGTCACTAACACTTTTCTATTGCTTCATTCAAATTTCTTCCCCACTCATCAGAGCATTCTTTCTTTCTTTTTTAGTAACCACCTATATAAACATTTTATTTCTTTAAGCTTCAGTTTTCTCATCTGCAAAATAAGAGGGCCCAAGTATGTCTCAGCTTAAAGGTCTCAGTCCAACTAAAATTTTTTTCCCAAAATGTTTCTTCTACAAAAAGTAAAATAAATGATTTATTTTTTTCTGTTTATACAGCAACTTTAATGAACACCAGGGGAGTTGGAAGGATTTAACATCAACACAACATAAAATGGAATATTAATTTTTCTTTTTCTTAAAAGTCCTTTGATCATCCAGGTTGCATGGTCTACTTTTTCTCTAAACCCCTCACTTCTCAATCCCCTTCACTTTATTTATTTTTATTTTTATTGTATTTATTTAATTTTATTTTATGTTTTATTAAATTCTCTTGAATTTTATTGTTGTTCAAGTACAGTTTTCTGCCTTTTCCCCTCCCCCCTCGCCCCGCCCCGAAGCAATTTGTAGATTCAATGCAATCCCTATTAAAGTACCAATGGCATATTTCACAGATATAGAACAAACACTTCAAAAATTTATATGGAACCATAAACAACCCCAAATAGCTGCAGCAATTTTGAGAAAAACACAACAAAGTAGGAGGGATCACCATACTGATATCAAACTGTATTACAAGGCCACTGTAATCAAAACAGCCTGGTACTGGCATAAGAACAGACACATGGACCAATAGAACAGAATAGAGAGCCCAGAAATAAAACCAAATCTCTATGGTCAAATAATATTTGACAAAGAGGGAAGCAGCATAAAATGGAGCAAAAATAGCCTCTTCAACAAATGGTGTTGGGAGAGCTGGACAACTACATGCAAATAAATGAAACTCGATCACCAACTTACACCATACACAAAAATAAATTCAAGGTCGATAAAAGTCTTAAATATAAGTTGCAACACCATAAAAGTCCTTCAGGAGAACATAGGCAGGAAAATCTCAGACATTCCACGCAGCAATATTCTCACTGATATGTCCCTTAGAGCAAGGGACATGAAAGAATAAACAAATGGGATCTCATCAAAATAAAAAGCTTCTGCATGGCTACAGAGCATCCTTTCTTAAAGAAGAGAAAAACCTGCTTCGTAACTACTGCCTTGTATGGATGTTCTGTATCATGGACACAGACTTCTCTGCATGGCTCCAAATATTCCAAGAGATCATTAATCCAATAAACTAGACACCTAGAAACCCACGGACTGATTAGCTAGGCTGATTTGTAGATGTGTTTCCTAAAGCAGACAAGCATTATTTTCAGGCAAGCAAATGGCTCTTCTATCACCTTACACTTTTCAAGTACTCCCTTCTCACTAGCTCAAAATGCTGAAAAATTAGACACTATCAGTACAGCAACAAATGCCAAAAATTCCTTTTATGGTGCTATTTCAATTTGCATGGCAAATGCAAATTCCTAGCAAAGTGACCTTGGTTATAAAAAATAAGGAGGCAGCATCAGGATTGATGGGCCCTACTATTAGTATTTCATTCTGACAGACAGGAAAGAAGTATGTTGATCCTGAACATTTTTTGAGATGTGGCTCTGAATTCAGGCCAAGTGGGAAATACCTTGCTAGGAAAAGTAATTTCCATCTAAACAAAGGCAGCTACCTAAAGAGAAAAACTGTTTCTTAACAAGTCCTTCAAACTCAAGCCTTGACAATGAACTTCATCTGGTTGACCTTAAAGCTATATGCCCAGTTGACTTTCAACTTACACCAAATAATCAGTGACTCTGGCATGGAATGATGAATAATAAGTTCAACAAGAAATGTTGTAGAGACTGCTGACCAGGGAACGTGTCCCCGTTGAGATGACTGAGAACAAGAATCAAGTTACAAAACATAACGGGTGTCACTTTTGTCCTTCCTAATGGGCAAAGGTGGCCCGGCCCATGAAGTGACTCAGAGTGAAAAGAATTAACAGGCCCAGGCAAAAGTGTTGCAAAGGAGACTGGGTGTCCTGTATTACCTACCAGGGTGTTTCTCTCTCTGGGTCTCTCTGCTCTCCTGCTGATGCTCATCCTGTGTGCTCATCTTGCTCTCAGCTGATAGTCAACAGCTTCACACTGAGACTGTTCCTTGATAGTAAGCCATTAATGATAGCTTCTCAGGACCCTATGTCCTTAGTCCCTGCATTAAGTATGAGCTACCTGCAACTTAAACCCAGACCCAGACTCTGCACCTGAGAGAACTAGACCAAGTAGTAAATATCAGAATCCATACCCTAAGAGTGGGACTACAGAGGGGCCTGGGATGGGCTCTGTTTTCATTCTAATCCAATTCTGTAAGAAATACCAGATGTATCAAGAAAATACTGGTATTAGATTCAGAATATTCAACTTCTATCAAATGTTTCTTACATGCCAGGTTCTGTGAATATATCCTTCCAAGTATCTAATAAGGCAGGCAATATATACTCATTGGGGTGATGGGGCAACTGAGGCTTATAAAAGGTAAGGGATATGCCCCATGGTCATGGAGCCAACAGATAGCTAGCCACTGCAAGTCTCAGTCTTCTCCCTGGTAAATAGGAGATAAACCTTCTTTAGAGTGTTACAGTGACTAATGAGAAACAGTATTTGGCACACAGAGAAAGTCCTGCTTACCTGTACAAACCCATCTTGCTACTTCCTCCATCTCAATTGTACAGAACTAGAATCACTTGGCTTCCATCAGACTGGGACAATTGCTCCACCTCATTCCTTTCTGAAATTCTACATATCCTCTAGGTCCATATCCATTTCTCCAGACTCGTCTCTCTCCACAATCTTCCCCACACTTCATTATCCACTCCACCACGATCAGTACTCTCACTCTTCCAAAACTGACGACTAGCCTCTGCTTCAATATCTTCACTGACAAGGAGATATTTTCCCATGAAACAGTTCATTGGATCTTTGGTTAGCACTTTATATATTTTTTTAACTATTACTTATACACAATTAAGAACTGGAACAAAGATTTAGTTACAAGGATATTCACTGATTATACAGTAATTGGGCTTAAAGGTTTGCCTATTAGGAAGTTTGTTATATAAATTATAAAATATCTTTACAATGGAAAGTGATAGAGCTCTTAAAGATGATGATTATAGATCAGCAATTTTCAACATTTTCATCTCATGGCACACATAAACTAATTACTAAAATTCTGCAGCTCACCAAAAAGTATAGTTTTTGCCAATCTGACACAAAAAAACAGGTATGATTTTGATTCACTAACACTGGATGGCTATTGTGTTGGATGTTGTCATTTTTTATTTGACAACCTAAGGGGAAAAGAGGTCAGTGCCCCTAACTAAATAGTCAGGTATTGCATATATTAAAAATTCTTGCAGCACACTGGTTGAAAATCACTGATTAGGTTAACATATTAGAATAGAAAGATATTCATTGATCTATTGATAAGGGGGGGAAAGCAGGTTATAAAGCCTACTAAGTCTATATAGTTCTAGCATTTCTGAGAATATTTCCCATATTATAGTTCTGCATATGTCTCATCACATCAAAAGAGGAGATGTTCTTTGAGGACAAGGCCTTGTATTATTGATTCTGTATTCATTTTGACAGGCCTTCAGTGAACACCGTCTTTGGGTGAAAATGTTAAGGGCTGTAGGCTCAGACATGAATTGGACACTTTGCTCCATCACTGTCTACCACAGTTCTAGGCACAAACCAGCTTCGAGAAATACAAGTTAAATCACACTGGAATGGGTTGGATTAGATTAAACAGCTTTCCATTTGGCTACTGGATAGCTTTTTAGTAGAAGACAAAGGGAATTGGACTGGAATCAGAAGATCAACACATGAATAGCAGGTCTGCCTCTTATTATCTATGAGATTACTAGCAAGCCTTAGTTGCTTCATTTACAAAATGAAAATAATACTCTTTACCTCATAGATCTAAGGTGATTATTATGTATGTGATAGTATGTAAAAGTTATCCACACAACCCTTGACATATAGCACAAGGTTAATAAATGGTTTCCAAAAGGACAATAACTCAGAAAGCAAATCAAATAAAACAAGCAACAGAAACACTGAAACCGAAGGTTTAGCCTGTGCCAGAAAGTAGGCCTGATGTGAGGAACGCAGAAATTAAACCAACTTTCCAGCCAATCAAAAGTTGGCCTGTTGCTCTTCCAGTGATTGATTTTTATCCATTGGACACACTGAGGACACTGGGGACAAAAGCTGGAGGCAGGGTCTACACTGTCTCTCCACATGATCAGAGGATCGACCAGGTGCTGGCATTAACCTAGATTGGCTGGTAAAGTAAATTAAAGACAGTCACTTTCCTTCCTCACTCTGGGGGAGGGCCATGTATGGACAGGCTGTGGCTCCCAAGCTCCCACTCCAGTCACTGTCATGTGTTTCTGGTATGCTTACCGTGGCCAGCTATCCCAGTTTGCCAAGTACTGACAGGCTTCTTGAAACATGAGACTTTCAGTGCTAAAATCAGAGCAATCCCAGGCAGTGAAGACGGTTGGTCGCTCTAGGCATGCTCATGGCTCCCCAAGAAAGCCTGACAAATGCTGACACGTGCGATGCCTTTGTGGGGCTCATGGCAGTACAGCATGACTGCAGAACTGGCTAGCATTAGCCACTTAGACTAAGGTATGGATCTTCTTTCCATCGAAGTATTTTTTTTCTTCCAAGACTACAGTTTGGTTTTTTTCCCGCCTAGTGCACAGGTGGCAAACACAAGGCCCCGAGGGCTGAATCCAGCCCTTCACCTTATTTTATCTAGCCTAGCACCTTGTTTCTACCCAGTGGCAGTGCCGAGCTCTCGATTAACTGTTAAGGGGTAGTTACATTCACACAGTACTAAAATTACATTTGGCCCTTTGAAGGCAACTGCAAGGCTGATGTGGCCCCTGATGTAAATGAGTTTGACACCCCTGCCCGAGTGCTTTAGGTCTGGAATAATCATCACTTTTCAGATCGCTCTATAAAGAAGCTAGCACACAGGCTCAGGAGTCAGAAAGCCCTGTTTTGGAATACAGTTTCCACTAGTAACTTAGCTTATGACTTTAGAAAAGGCGTAACTAGTTCAAGCCTCAGTTTTCTTATCTTTAAAATAACCTCAAAGATATGTCATGAGAATTAAATGAGCTAACAAATATATGAGGAGGTCTGTCCAGAAAGAGTCCAGTCATTATTAATATAATGAGAAGAGTTTGCATGACATCAGTGTAACCTGGCAGCTAAGGAGAGTGGACTGGAATGTGCATGTGTGAACAATGACAATTTCACTGTACTAGTCAATGGGGGCAGTAAAGGTCATTGAGTGAGCATGTATACTGTGTGACCGTCACATTCAAAATGACTGAGTAGAGTAATGAATTTGCATTAAATTTTGCATTAAGCTTGGATGTTACTCCCTGGAAACTATTTGGATGATTCCGAAGGCTTTCAGGGGCAATGCAAGGAGTGCAGAACAAACAAAAGTGTGGCATAAATGCTTCAAAGATGATCAGGAAAGGGATCCACATTCTGGAAGGCCTGCAACAAGGAGAACACCTGAGAATATTGAATGTGTTCAGGCTGAAATCAACAAAGATCGGCAACTGACAGTTGACAGCTAGAACTTTGATCCACGGATTCCAAAAACTACTGTGTCTGAGATTTTGACACAGGATCTCAGCATGAAACATGTCATAGAAAATTTGTTTTGAAGTTTCTGCTACTAGGGCAGAAGGAACATCATGCTTCAGTTGCTGATGACTTGATTCAAACAGCTACCAATGAACCAGATGTCCTCAAGAAGGTCATAACTGGAGATGAATCATGGGTCTATGGCTACGCATGTGATCTGGAAAGGAAGACCCAGTCATCCCAATGGGAGCTGCCTGGTTTTCCATGCCTGAAGAAGGCCCAGCAAAGTCACAGCAAGATCAAGACCATATTAAGTGTGTGTGTGTGTGTTTTTTTATTGGGAAGGTATTGTCCATCATAAGTACGCCCCTCCAGACCAAACAATTAATAAGGAGTACTACCTCAATGTTCTTTGTTCGTTGAGAAATGCAATACGACAAAAATGGCCACAGCTATTGGGTAACTGGTGATTGGCAGCTTCATCACAACAACACGCCCGCTCATGCATCATGTCTCATACAGAGGTTTTGGTGAAACATCAAATCACTCAGGTGACTCAGCCCCTCTACAGCCCAGATTCGGATCCCTGTGACTTCCAGCTTTTCCCAGACCTAAAATCACCTTTGGAAGGGAAGAGATTTCAGACCACTGATGAGATTCAGGAAAACACAACAGGGCAGCTGATGGCGATCAGGAGAACTGTGTGAGGTCTCAAGGTGCCTACTTTGAAGGGGACTGAGGTGTCACTGTCCAATGTGCACTGTTTCTTGTACCTTGTATCTTCTTCAGTAAATGTCTCTATTTTTCATATTACATGGCTGGATGCCTTCTGAATAGACCTCGTAAAACACATAGTAGAATAGCAGAATTCAAATTAATTCTCCATATATAATAATTGGTTTTCTCCTGAAGTTGTTCATAATTTTCTGTATTTGTTATAATTATTGATGAAAATGATGGTGATGATTATGCAGAAAGAAAGTTGGTGGATTTAATTAGATATTCTAAACATATGATATTTCTGAGAAAAGCACACTGTTATAATTTTATTGCAGTAAGTTTTTAAAAGGTAGCATGTAGGTGACTGTACACAGACAAATGAAAGAGAGGTCAATCACCAACCAAGTTCTGAATATACACAGTAGATTACCTTCCAATTCAGAGCAAAACCTATCTCTCTATTACAATCCAACAATTAATACAGCTCTATACAATATGAACACAGTTATTAAAAAATAAAGATAATATGCAACCCTAGCTGGTGTGGCTCAGTGGATTTAGTGCTTGCCTGCAAACCAAAAGCTTGCCAGTTCAATTCCCAGTCAGGACACATGCCTGGGTTGTGGGCCAGATCTCTGGTGGGGGGCGTGTGAGAGGCAACCGCACATCGATGTTTCTCTCCCTCTCTCTCCCTCCTTTCCCCTCTCTCTAAAAATAAACAAAATCTTTAAAAAATAAAGAAAATATAGAAAAAAACCGGGAGCAAATGAATTGATATGTTATTATGGTTTTATTTAGATGGTAATTTTTTTCTCCTTCTTGTTAAATTTTCTCATATATTCTGAAATGAACATGTTAATTTACTGTAATAATTTTTTAAAGCTTTCATATTCAAAGTCCCTTTGAGAGCCATCGCCATTCCTAACTGACCTCCATCTAGCTCTGCATTCTTATCTAACTGTCCTCCACCACAGAGCCAAACTTAGAATTAAGAAGCACTTTTTAAAAAATCCTTTTTAGATGATAAGGCACTTTCAAATTCAATAAATCATTTAAACTCAAAATAACCCTCTAAAAAAGATATACTCATTCACCATTTTATGGGAAAGGAAACTATTACTTAAGCCCCCCTGCACACACACCATACATCACACACATACATAATCCCCCCTCACTTACTCATCTTCTGTATTTCCTTAGTTTATTTCCTCCACTGTCATAGTTTTATTTTTTTAAGAATTTCTTATTGGTTATGCTATTACAGTTTTCTCAATTTTTCCCCTTTATCCCCCCTCTGCCCTGCCCCGCCAACCCTCCAGTATTCCCCCCCTCTTAGTTCATGCCCATGGGTTGTACATATAAGTTCTTAGAGTCCTCTGTTTCCTATACAATCTTTTACCTCTCCCCGTCTATTTTATGCCTACCAATTTTGCTTCTTATTCCCTGTACCTTTCCTCTCCCTCTATTCCTCCCTTCCCCCTCCCCACTGAAATCCCTCTATGTGATGTCCATTCTCTGATTCTGTTCCTGTTCTAGTTGTTTGTTTAGTTTTTGTTTTCATTGTTTTTCTTTTCTTTTCAGTTCATTTGTTGACAGTTGTGAGTTTGTTGTCATTTTACTGTTCATATTTTTGACCTTTTTGTTAGATAAGTCCCTTTAACATTTCATATAATAAGGGCTTGGTGATAATGAACTCCTTTAATTTGACCTTATCTGGGAAGCACTTGATCTGCCCATCCATTCTAAATGATAGCTTTGCTGGATTGAGTAATCTGGGATGTAGGTCCTTGCCTGTCATGACTTCAAATGCTTCTTTCCAGCCCCTTCTTGCCTGCAAGGTTTCTTTTGAGAAATCAGCTAATATCCTTATGAGAATTCCTTTGTAGGTAACTGTCTCCTTTTCTCTTGCTGCTTTTAAGATTCTCTTCTTATCTTTAATCTTAAAAACTTAATGATGATGTGTCTTGGTGTGTTCCCCTTCGGGTCCAACCTCCTTGGGACTCTCTGGGCTTCCTGGACTTCCTGGAAGTCTATTTCCTTTGCCAGAGTGGGGAAGTTTTCCTTCATTATTTGTTCAAATAAGTTTTCAATTTCTTGCTGTTCTTCTTCTACTTCTGGCACCCCTATAATTCAAATATTGGAACATTTCAGGTTGTTCCAGAGGTTTGTAAGTCTCTCTTCACTTTTTGGAATTCTTGTTTCTTCATTCTGTTCTGGTTGGATGTTTATTTTTCCCTTTTGTTCCAAATCATAGCTTTGAGTCCTGTTTTCCTTCCTGTCACTATTGGTTCCCTGAATATTTTGATTTATTTCATTTTTGGTATCTTTCATTTGTTATTTCATTTTTCAACCAAGCTCAATCAGTTCTGTGAGCATTTTGATTACCAGCGCTTTGAATTCTCCATCAGGTAGGTTGGGTATATCCTCCTCGCTTAGCTCTCTTTCTGAAGTTTTGCTCTGTTCTTTCATTTGGGCCATTTTTTTTTCTTTTTCTTTTTCTTCTTCTTTTTTTTTAGTATTGAATTCCAGGTTTATTCTTTTTTTTGATATATTTATTGATTATGCTATTACAGTTGCCCCATTTACGCCCCTTCACTCAACTCCATCCTGCCCACCCCCTCCTTCCCACATTCCCCCCCTATAGTTCATGTCCATGGGTCATACTTGTAAGTTCTTTGGCTTCTACATTTCCTACACTATTCTTACCCTCCCCCTGTCTATTTTCCACCTATCATTTATGCTATTTATTCTCTGTACCTTTCCCCCCTCTTTCCCCCTCCCAATCCCCTATTAATAACTCTCCATGTGATCTCCATTTCTGTGGTTCTGTTTCTGTTCTAGTTGTTTGCTTAGTTTTCTTTTGTTTTGGTTTTAGGTGTGGTTGTTTATAACTTTGTCTCAGTTCACCTGTTAAATTGTAAGGGAGCAGGACCCTAGGTATTCACTCAGGCAGGGCAACTCTCCTTGCTGCGCTGTGACTCTGCCTGTCGGGGAGGGGCCAGAGAGGGAACAATGCAGCCTACCTGCTGGTCTCTAGCCCACTTTCTAACGAACTCTCGAATTCTCCTGAGACTGGGAGTTGCTCCCACCACAGCAACCCTTGCAGTAGTAGTCCACAGTCAGCTCTGAAGTGCAGTTTCACCTTCAGCCAGCCCTGCCCGTGGGGTCAGCTGCCTCGCTATGGTTTTTCTCAGCCAGCCACACCTGCATAGCCTCGCCATGGGTTCTTACTGGTCTGGTTGTTCTGGTTGATTTTTTCTTTAATTACTTGGGTGTCAGAGTTCCATGCAGTTTGATTTTCTGACACTTCTGGTTGTTAATTGATTTTAGATTAGTTGTTATCCTCCTTTTGGTTGTGGGAGGAAGTGAAGGGTTTCTACCTAAGCCTCCATGTTGGTCAGAACTAACTCTCATAGCTTTAAATACCATATTTATGCTGATGACTTTTAAAGTTTATCTCCGACCTTAGTCTCTCGTTCTTTCTCCATTTCCCCAAGTTACAAGTGGTATTACCTTCCGCCCAGATGATCCAAAAAAAAAAAAAAAACAATAGTCACCCTGATTTCTTCCCTTTTGACGTATCCCACATCAAATCTACCCTAAGTTCTAACTATCTCACATGAATGGTGCTGTTATACTCTGGCTGTCAGTGCTCCCTCTGTGGCAAGCACAAATATGCTGGCCCTATTGGGTGGCCCAGGTATGAGTTTCATCTGGAAGATCCTACAGAGAACCCAGTACTGCACAGTTACTTGATATTGATAATGGAAAAACCTCGCTAAATATGCACAATGTCCCTCAGATTCTGACCCCCCATTGTCAACACCCCACAGCTCCTTTACTCTTAGAATGTCCTCACCTAGAAAGTTCTCCTCTTAGGATCAGTACCCTTAAGAAATCTCAAGCTAGACTACCTTTCACCATTGTGTATACATTTGGCCCATGATAAATTCATGATATCTAGCACCCGTAAAACTGGTGGAAGTCAGGGATGCCCCACAGTCTCTACTCACCTAACCTTCATAACTTACTCTAGCCAGGTTCCCAAA
This sequence comes from Desmodus rotundus, assembly GCF_022682495.2. Lineage (NCBI taxonomy): Eukaryota > Metazoa > Chordata > Mammalia > Chiroptera > Phyllostomidae > Desmodus > Desmodus rotundus. The sequence continues at coordinate 32,901,579 of NC_071389.1, forward strand.
TTCATAATTCTGAGCAAGAAGTAAACATTAGTATCTAGGTTCCAATATGTCTCCAAACACTGGTTCACATGTGAAACTCTCCTAAGAATTCTAACCACACTCTTATGACAGCTTAAGAAGGGCTGAAAAGTTTCTGCAGCTCAGCAAGCTTCAGACCAGGGGACAAGGAGACAGTGCTCTCTTTGCATAGGCATTCCCACTCTCCCTCTCAGAGGTCTTCTAAGGCCCACCTCACCTGTCTGGGATCTTTTCCTGCCAACACCTTATTACTTCAATTACCCTGCTCTGAATTTCTAATATTCTCTTTATATAGTCTAGAAATAGATAAGGTGAAGTTCTCAGAACCAATTCAAGTACCATTTGCAGATCCTAAAGGGATGTATCTAGCATACCTTCTTTAGAATGTGGGTATACCTACTATACAAATAGAATCACCTTAGGTGAAATTCTGATACAAGAGAAAATGTCCTTTCAACATTCATTATAGAATTATCAGGTCTGAAGATAGAGGAAGATATTGAACAAAAATTTAGACACACTGAATTGGAGTGTCTGGGACAGTTTCCAGTATATCTGTCTAGACAGTTTACAGCTGCATATGAGTCTAGAGCTCAAGAGAGAGAGTCTGGCTGGAGATGAAGTTGAAAGTCATTAGCATATAGATGATATGTGACCCATGAGAGTGGAAAAGAGTACAAAGTGAGAAGAGTAAGGACTGAAGACAAGCCTGGAAAACACCAAATATCAAGGACGTATTAGAGCCCACAAAGTGACAAAGAACTGACAGATAAGTAAGAAAAAATAACAACAAAATATGGCTCTCATATCCTCATTTCCCAAGAGATGTACAAAACTCTGTTCTCTTCATAAAGCAGGTTCTAACTGATGTCACATGAACCTTGTCTAATGAACCCAAAACGTATATCGAGTTGACTGGTCTAGAGAGCCTCGCTGATACTATTTAAAATTCCACTGTGTTCTTCAATCAGCAGAGACAGTGTGTCATTTCCATCTTTGTAGCAAGCACTAATGATACTTGCACAGATGACAAATGTCTTCACTGGTGAAAAATTAATGCACCACAATAATTTCCCTACCTGGGGTTAATGAACATGTCAAATGCTGAAAATTAGTTGTTTGAAACTAAATTACTATAATCTATATTTAGAAGATTGCCAATGGGAGTGAGGGGAGGAGGGGAGTTATGGGTGTATGTGGGTGGATATATTTCAAGTTCTCTTTACCTTTGGTCTTAATGTTCACCAGGTCTTTAAAATACTTACTGGCTCACTAGTCTCACATAAAGAAACATCTCATCATATAGTCTATAAATCTTGGCTAGAACCCTCCTGAACAATTATTGTTATTCATCCATTCATGTATTCATTCAATAAATAAATATATTGAACATTCATTATGTGTCAGGGACTCTGTTACACATAGGAGATAAAGAGATAAGTAAGACATGATGATCATTGCCCTAGAAAAGCCCACAACTGTACATAAAAAAGATAAGAGTACAATTAACTGTAACACAATACTTGGAGCAAACATGGAGTAGGATGGGTGGGGCTGTGCATATTCCCTATTCCACCTGGGATTCTCTCTGGATGTTATGATGCCTCATACTGAATTCTGAATGACAAACAGGTTGGGCAAGTGAGGAGAAACTATTGCAGGCAGAGGAAGAGTTGTGCAAGGCAGAGGTGTGAGTCCATGAGGCTGAGTGGCAAATTGAGTGCTCTAACAATGTATAACAGATTGATTAATGGGAAACCATTCACACTAAAATGGATTCATATTTAAAAACACATTTAATGAATATACTTTATGTTTGTTGATAGTAGAGTATTGTATTAAGAAATTGTGAGCTTGGCTGATTTGCATTCTGATTCCAGCTCCACCCCTCAACTAATTTTGAGATTTTGGGCAGTCTCTCTAATCTTCAATTTTCTCATCAGTAGGACAAAAACAATTATCATTTATATAGTTCTGACTATGTGTTATGCACTTCAGGATTATCTAATACAATCTTCAAAATCACAATGTAAGCACTATTCTTGGCCCATTTTACATTGAAGAGCTGAGACAGAGACATTAAGTAATTGCCCAAAGTCAAAGAGTTGGTACAGAGTAGAACCAGGACTCCGAAGCATGACACGAGTGCATGCTTTCTTAACCATTACACTGTACCACCTGTGTCAGATGGTTGTAAACTCCAGCATGTAAGGTAGTGATTAGCACAACACCTGACACCTAGTAAGTACTCTGTGTATAAGTATAAATGGTACCTATTTAATCATTATTACTTTCATGCAACTTACAAGAATTACTGCTAGTAATTATGTAGGTCAAACGGCAGAGTAGACTTGAATCACTTATCAAATTCAACTATTAAACAAACACAAAAGATTATGTTTCTAACAGTATCTCTAAGATACCAGGCCATGATTCGGAGACATTAAAGAAACAGCATGACAAATGGGATCAGCATCACTAGCCATCAGAGAGATGCAAATTAAAAGCACAATTAGATACTAATTCACTCCAGTCAGAATAGCCATGATAAACAAATCAACACACAACAAGTGTTGGAGAGGATGTGGAGAAAAGGGAAGCCTAGTAACTATTGATGGGAATGCAGGCTGGTGCAGCCACTGTGGAAGACAGTATGGAATTTCCTCAAAAAACTAAAAATGGAACTGCTTTTTGACCCAGCAATTCCACTGCTGGGGTTATACCCTAAGAATCCTGAAACATCAATTCAAAAGAACCCATACACCCCAATGTTCATAGCAGCACAATTTACAATAGCCAAGTGCTGGAAACAGCCTAAGTGCCCATCAGTAAATGAGTGGATCTAAAACTGTGGTATATTTACAATGGAATTCTATGCAGCAGAAAGAAAGAAGGAACTCTTACCCTTCATGACAGCATGGATGGAACTGGAGAGCATTATGATAAGTGAAATAAACCATGTGGTGAAAGACAAATACCATATGATCTCACCTATAAGTGGAACCTAATCAACAAAACAAACAAGCAAGTAAAATATAAACAGAGACATGGAAATAAAGAACAAACTGACAGTAACCAGAAGGGAGAGGGATAACGGGAAAGAAGGGTAAGGGTCAAGTCAAGGAACATCTATAAAGGATCCATGGACAAAGACAATGGGGTAGGGGGAGAACTGAATGTGGGAGGTGAGGGTGGTGGGTAGAGCAGGGGAGAGTAATGGGGGGAAATGGGGATAAGTGTCATTGAACAACAATAAAAAAAAAGAGCTCAAAATGAAAAGAAACAGCATGAGTTTTAAAGTGAGAAAATACTGAGTTTGAAATTGGCCTCTGCCGTTTAGTAGTATGTGGATTTGTGCACATCAATTCAAACCTTTGGGCCTCATCCCTAGCATGGAAATAATAATAATAATTAGCATAACAATAATAATATACACAGCATAGTACTACTTGAAGGAATCACTAAGATAACACCTAACAAAAACCTATTATAATACCTGGCACAGGGTAGCTGTTCAAGCAATAATAGCCATTTATTATTATTATTGTTATAATAATCATTATAATTTTCATTATAGCTTAGGCCTCCTGTGAAACATAAGTAATAACTCTTCAGATACAAATACATGTTAATTTTTCCTAGAAATTCCTGTGGGTGACAATTAGGATTTTCAGTGGCTTGTGCCACTACTCTCTATTTTAATTCCTTGATGCAACCTTTTAAACATCATTGTCTTGGTTTTCTGTTTTCACCAGCAAAGAAAGAGGGGAGGAACAATAGAACTGGCTGCTTAAACAAGACGTCTGCATGAAGGAGGAAAAAGAAATCATCCCTCCATTTTGACACATCAAGTAATTTTATCTACCATAGGAGAATTTAAACTGCACCAGTACAAGAATCTTAGTGGGTGTAGAAGTTATAACCATCATAAATGACACTTTTTATTTCCTTTGAAAAACGCTCCTGATTTATTACATTTACTTAGACATTGTCACAGCTTCCTTTTCTGGGACATTTCTCCTGCCCCTCCAATATTCATTCCGTTGAGTGAGCGAGGTGGTGGTGTGGTGAGCGCAGACAGACCACAGCACTAACGCGCCAAACGAGTTCTGTGCAGGCAGGGCTCCTGTTGAAAAGTAATCTGATTTCGTTCCGTCTGCCCATATCCTGTTCATAGGAGGTGAGGGGTGGGAGTGGACGAGTAAAACAGTGTCTCTTCTATTTAATAAAAATGAAGAGACACCAGGCTCTTAGGAAATAATTTATAGATTTCTCTTAGACCACGGCAGAGAACAAAACTGGGTAAAGCCCTGAAAGTGCTAGAGAGCAGCCGGTTGCTTCACACCTCCAGGTCTTTGCATATGTTGAACCTTCTGCTGGAAAACTCTGGCCCCATCTCCACACCCAACACAGATGTTGACTACCTACTTCCCACATTTCAAATACCATTTTTCTAATTAAGCTTTTTCCAATCATTCTCAGTTTAGGTTGGTTACTCCCTAATAGAGAACATTCATAGAGAGCTACAACAGTATGGTGAGTACCAAAGGGAAAGGGGGTGAGGAAGATAGGAGAGCATGTAAGGGCAGTAAGTGGTGATAGAAGATGCAAAAGAATCTTCTTGAGGTCGTGAACACACAATACAGTATTATAGAATTGTACACTTGCAACCTATATAATTTTATTAACCAATGTTACTGCAAAAAGTTATTTTTTAATTTAATCTTTATTGTATTTTTTCTATTACAAATTAGTCCCTTATGACCCCTCCCCCCAGCAGTTACCACACTGTGAAAGAGAAGAATCTAACTTAAAGCACTTTTGTACTGAAAACAATGTGAAATCATATTTTTAAAACTGACAATTTCAAATATAATGATTGCATAAGAAAAAAAGGTTATACACAGATCTTCAACTGCTTGAGCACCTCTGTGCCCTGGTTGTGCAAGGATTAACTGTTCTGGCTTCCCAGGGAGGTGGAATGGTGTGGAAAAAGAGCCTGGCCTTTGGCCTCAGGGAGATCTGGAGTTCAATCCTAGGTCTTTCACTTACTAGCTAAGTAGAACACAGTACTGCAGGTTACTGAACCTCTCTGAACCTTTCCTGTAAAACAAGATAAAAACAAGCACAAGTACCAAGAGAAAGCATTTTTTAGCAGTTTCCCATGCTTAGACTCTACTACACACCTACTCCCTTCTCATCAGCAGTAGATAATTCAACTCAACCTTCAGTGCTTACCTATCATGTGTCTAGGAAAATTTTCCTCATCCTGCCAGAAAATATGAATCCCTTCCTCTCTGGGCTCCTTAAAAACACAGAATATGTCTATCTTGATCACAGCCAAAGGCAATTGTAGATGCTCAGTAAATAGTTGGTTGATGAATGGTTGAATGAATGGTGAGTAAATGGTGATGAATGGTTAGTTGTTTTTCCTCTTCTTATCTTCCACTATGCCTAGCACACGCCCGCAAAAAGTTGATGTTCAAAATGTCCATTTTGAGCATCATTTTTCTATCTAGGCTCAACCTGAACTCTTTCTATTGCTTTTCAAATTTACTAGATAATAGTCTTGCCAAGGTTATTAGAAAGATCCTTCGTCAGCTAAAGCTGAGGCAAAGTTTTTCTGGAGCAGGTGGACTGAGCTATAACAAAAAGCATACTGGAGCCAGAAGCTCTGAGAGAAAGCTGACATCCTACTTGGCACGGCAAGAGGGAGACAAGCAGGGTGAGGCATACAGACAGACATTTACACCTTTCAGAATGTTAGGCCTTGTCATGAGTGATCATTTGCAATTTCTGAACCTGGCATAGTGCCCCTGAGAGTCACCCAGGTCCAGCAAAGGGTAGGATGGTTAATGACCAAAAAAAAAGTCGAGTGGGTATCTGAGAGAACCAAGCATGGGCAGAAGCATATGTGTTCCAAAGCTCTACCATCATGTGCAAGCCAAAGGCTTAGTGAAAGTTCTTAGGATAGAGGGAAAATATATACTTTTATCAATTAACTTCCTTTTATGTTTTTATTGTTGTAAAATACACATGACATAAAATTTATCATCTTCACCATTTTAAGTTGTACAATCCCATGACATTTAATATACTCACAATATTGTGTAACCATCATTAGTATCAAGTTCCAGATTATTTTCATCATCCCAAAATTAAACCTCATATCTATTAAGTACTCACTTCCCTCTGCCCCACTGCTATCCCTTGGCAAGTATTGATCTGCTTTTTGTCTCTTTGGATTTGCCTATTCTGGATATTTCATATAAATGGAATCATACAATATATGGTATTTCATGTATGGCTTTTCTTCACTCAGCATAATGTTTCCAAGGTTCATTCCATGTTTTAGCATATATCAATCTGTCAGTCATTTTTATGGCTCAATAATATTCCACTACGTGGATACACTACATTTTGTTTATCCGTTCACCCATTGGTGGGCATTCGGGTTGTTTCGCCTTTGGGCTGTTGTGAAGAGAGCTGCTATGAACACATGTGTACATGTCTTGCTTAAACGTCTCTTTTCCATTCTTTGAGGTATATACCTAGGAGTGCAGTTACTGTGTCATATGTTAATTGTGTGTTAACTTACTAAGGAACAACAAAATGCTTTCCATAGTGTCTGTACCATTTTATACTCCTACCAACAATATAAGAGGTTAACATTCTTTGTAAAAGTATCCATGTATAAAGCGCTCTATACTAATTTTCACATCACATTTTCTCCTCCCATTAGTTCTACAAGAAAAGTATCATTTTCCTTTTTTTTCCCCAAATGAAACTAGGGATTCAGTAATGTGCCCAAACCTAGGCCTCTATGGCTAGAAAGGTAGAAAGCCTGGACTTGGGCCACGAAGTTAGGCTTCCTTTCAAGCTCACGTGCTCAGGCTGCTCTTCGGAAAGACATAAAAAGCCCTAGAACACACTCTGTCCTTACCCCAGGCCAACAACCTGTGGGTCCTTTCAGTCATCCTAGGACTTTTTAAGTATTCCATTTACTGGGTATTTCACTGGTAGTATCAGATTTAATTGCTATTCCATATATACCAGAAATGAGGCCAAGTGGTGGTAAGTAATTTACTCAAAGTCTTACAAAATCAGTAGCACAGAAGAGTTTACTGAAGTCAATACTGCCGCTCTTTGTCCTGGAAAGATCTATGAGGTGACAACCAAATTTAATGAATATCCCAGTAGTACCTTTAGATATCTTTAGAGATTATCAAGAGGTCATCTTTTAAAAAGCATGTGTAGCAACATAATCTTTTCTACGAAGAAAATCTTATGAAAGGGAACCTCTACTTTTGACCCAATGGTATAGCAAGGAATATATTTAACCTTTTGCCTTAAACAACTATAAAATTGAACAAAACACATGAAACAACATTTTTCAGATGTTGGAAAACAGCCAGAAGTGGGGAGTGATGCCTGAGAGAGTAAACAAACAAGGTGACCCTATGATTACCCAGTTTACTGTCTGAAGAGAGTTTTTGGGCCACGGCACAGATGGGTGAACCAAGGTACATCCTAGGGCCCTCCCTCAGTTAAGAAAATAAATTTGGGAGCTTGGAGAGGCCAAAGTTGTTAGAGTTCACAAGGTCCTTTGAACCTTCAGCTGAGTACAGATCAGTGTGCATGTGGACACTACCCAAGGGTGGGGGAAGAAGCCTTGGAGTTCATGCAAAGGTGGCAGGAGTTCACATTACCAACTGTGATGATTACTTTTATGTCAGGTTGGAGGATGTTTTGGGATGAAATTAACATTTAAATTGGTGAATTTGGGGTAAGTGAGATTTCAGATTCCTGTCCATAATCTGGATATGCCTCATTCAATCAGTTGAAAGTCTGAATGGAACAAAAAGCAAAAGCAAGAAGGAAGCTGATATTTGTTAAGTATTACAATATTTCATGAACTCTGCCAAATATTGTACTTATATTACCTAGTTTATTCCTAACATCCATATAATATAGGTGTGATTATCTTCATTTTATGGAGAAGGAAATTGAGACTTAGAAATGTTAGTTATTCAAAGGTCCCAAAACTAGGAGTATTAGATCTGGAATTTCGAGCCAGTTCTGACTCCAAAGTCTAGGGTGAGGCACCGTAAAAGGAAAGTAGCCCCAGGAATCTTTTTGTAGGCTGATCCCAGATGGTCAAGTATGCAGCCCTTCATGATCACAAGTAGCCCTGTTAATGTTATTCAATCAAAACTTCTCCAAACTTCACCTCAGTTCAGACTGTGTTTTAAACTAAAGGCATCCTTCCTGATATATATATCATAAACATATTCCTCAATCAAAATAATAAAGTAATATCAATTGCTATCATACGTAGAATATTACCATGAATAAGGAACTATGCTGGTCATTTCAAGTATATTATTTCATCTAAAAATAATTTTGATACATTTCAATATTTTCCAGAGTAGTGATGGGCCTGAGTAAGATGGGCAGTTTCCCTAATCAGTCAATACCCCATCAATCTAAAGTTTTAGGTTTCATTCATTTATTTATAGTTTTTCCTCCTAGAAAATATTCCCTGTGGGTTAGCTCAGGTGTTGCTCCTGGATCTGAAGCCAGAAATCCTACTCTTTTAGCTTCTCTAGTACCAGAGTGTGGTAGTTTGAGGCACTAAGACAAAGAGAGCTAGTTAGAATTAGGGACATTTTGTACTTTCTCCACCATTTATGCTAACTCAGCCCTAGCCTATCATTCACCTCTACCACCTCTATCCATAGCCTCCTGCCCCACTCCTATACTTGCCTTTGCTAAGCCCTTTCCAAGTCCTTTAATCAACACTCAGTATTTCCTGAGCATCCACTCTGTCAACACATGGGAGAAGATACAACCGTAAAGTGTAAGAATGAATCAAACATAGTCTCTGCTTTCAAGAAATTTAGTCAAGTAGGAATCACCTCTGATCCTTCTTTTTTTCCTTTACTTTAATCATTTACTTCCAAGCATCACCATAATTCTTCTACTACAGTCCTATACATTGCTCATACCCAGACACTTAGTTCCATCCTTGTGGCCACTGGCACGAAACAGACTATTTCACTAACTTCCTCCCTAGATTTCATCCTTCTGTCTCATTCTTTACACTACAGTCAGAATGATCTTTCTAAATCTTATAGCTGGCCATGTCATGCCCATAGTTAAATCTATCTAATAGCTTTGCAATAACTATACAACCAACTTCAAACTTCTGAATGGAATTTTAAAGCAGCGGCAATTCCATTTTTGAGGACTTCTATCACTTTATCTCTCACTAGCCTCTCTTCCTCCCCAAACAAGCTCTTTAAGTCTTATCAAACTACTTGTATTTTCTTCTCTTACACAAACCATGCTTTCTTATGGTTCTGGACCTTTGCAAAGGCTATTTCCACTGCCTGGAAAGGCACCATTCATTCATAAAACAATTTCTGAGCAATTGTTGCTGACTAGGGTACTGAGAATATGGTATTATTCAGATATGACACCTGCCCTTGAGAATCTTGTCAGTGGTAGCAGCCCTTTGGAGAAGGTCCCAAGTGTCCTCTGCCCTGGTTCTTGCATATGCTTCATTGTGTCCTGCATATTCAGTTATAGAAAGTACCATTTATCCTTTCTTACGGTATCACTGCCTGTCAACTGGATGAGTGAATAAAACTTTTCAGGGGATATGATTTCTAAGAAGGCCACCTTTACCCACCTTGAAGGACTATTTTAAAAGTCATGGTGCCCTTTGATGCCTTCCTGTAGGACAAAGGAACCCAGAGCTTATCTACATGTAGATATCCTATTAATACATAATGACTCTTAGGACAGGAAGGAAATGGAACTGAATTTCCTTTTTGGACATTTCCAACAAAACTGAAGAAGGAAAATGGCCTCATCTTAATGAAAGAGGATGCTCTTGGGAATGTGTTTAAGGAAAGGTTACAGAAGCAATCTTTGAAGGAATATGGATAAAGCACAATTCATCATTTCTTCTAGGAAAGTGATTATCAGGAGAAAGGTAGCTTCAAGGCCAGTTCTGCCCTGCTTCACAAAAGATTCTATTTACATTTCAAGAAAGGGTAAGAAAGAATACTCTACAATGAGGCTGTTTTACACAAGGCCTTCCTGGCCTTTCCCAGGCAGAGTCTGGCCCTTCTTACTCCTAATGACATTGCCTCTCTCCTTGCCTATACCTTCAGACCATCCACAACCAGAAATGTCTCCCCACAGATCACACTCCCCCCCTCCCCTAATGCTAACTTTCTAAAACACTATCTAATTTTGTTATTTCTGGATCCCTTGAGCCATGTCTCCCTATATTTTGAAGGTTTAATCCCTTCAGCATGGCATTTAAGGTCCTGCATATCCTGACCCCACCTACCTCTGCTGCCCACCCTTCCTGCTGTTGGCTGCAGACACACCACTATGAGGTGTTCCTGTCCACCCTTTCTCATCCTGTGCCTTGGTGCTATTGTCTCTGCCTGAAATACCTTGTCCCCTTCCTATGCTAGTTATTTTCTGTTTGCCCTTCCAGATCATTTTCTACGTTTCTTATGGCTTGTGTCCCGAGGGGCCAGGAGGCTGACCTGTACAGATTACATCATGTGGGATCCCTTGTTCTCTCTTTCCCTATTAGATTAGGCCAAAGGCAGGAGATTGGAGGGTAAGAGGAAAAAGAAGTTGAGATACTTATTCTGTCCTTTCCTTTCACATGGCCACATAAGAGAGTTGTTAGCTATAGTTATTGTAGGATTCTAGTAGTAGCTTCCTCCCCTGTTCCCTTCAGTCTTTGTGGTAGGAACAGCTTTTACTATAGCTGGTCCTTAGATGCTCCTCTAGCCTTGGTGATTCTCTTAAACCTACACATGTTTACAAATAATCTATTTTAAAATTCTCTTTAATTACCTTTTTGGATATTCCCTCTCTTTCCTGATGAGACTGACTTAACAAACTTTTATAACCTGGCTAATCCTTCCTCACCCATCAAGATCACTGTGGCAGTATGTCCCCAGCAATCCTCAGAGCTGGGCTTTGGAGTCCATTGTTTCCACAGATCCCCACTTACATGCTATCATATACTCACCATATTGGATTTTTAACCGTCATGATAAAGTATAAATACCACGAGAGCAAGGACTTTGCCTGTATTGTTCATGCTATTTCTACATTAAAATGGTGTCTGGCACAATGTAAGTATTTAATAAATGTTTAACAGATGCTTACTTGAAATAAGAAGGGTACATTCTCTCTATATCCTTGGCATTTGGCTCAGATAAGGTATTTCATAAATATCATTAGAATTAAAATTTTGTTAATAGAAAAAGAAGTAAAGTTTTTAGGGATACGTACAGAAAAAAGAGAAAGAAAACTTTTGTTGAGAAAAGAATATAAACCAGTTAAGTCTAATACTAGCACCTATTTCTTCCCATTTCAGGGGAGTTGGGGCCCAAATAAAGTAGCATTTAGAAATGAGAGTGACATAGAACCATAAGACTAGAAAAATTGGGACAGAAATTCTCCACTGAGCACCTTCTCTGTTCTAGGCTCTGCATTAGTGGGATCCAAATAATTATTAACCCTATTAGTTCTTCCAACAGCTTAGTAAGGCTGGTATTATTACCTTTATATTCTCATTACCAGTGAGAATATTATTTTCAGAAGTGTTAAGTAACTTATTCATGAACAAACGGCTAGTAAGTGGCAAAGCAAAGAATCACATGTACCTACAACTGTCTGACTTCAAGCAGTGCCCTCTGGTCTCAACATATGAAAGAATCCTCAGATGTTGAGCACTTAGGTTGCTTCCAGCTCTTGGCTATTGTAAATTGTGCTGCTATGAACACTGGAGTGCATCGGTTCTTATGGACTGGTGTTTCAGGGTTACACTCCCACCTTTAAGTGGGACCTAATCAACAAAACAAAGCAAGCAAATTACAACCAGAGACCTTGAAATTAAGAACAATTTCAATGGGGGGGAGGGGCAAATGGGAGGGGACAATGGGGGGAAGGGGGAAGGGTTTTCAGGAACGTATAAAGGACACATGGACAAAACCAAGGGATGTGTAGAATCAGGGGAGGGAGGTGGAGATGGCTGGGGTGAGTGGTGAGTGGTGGGGGGTAAATGCAGACAACTACTTGAACAACAATAAAATAATCTTTAAAAAATGAATCCTCAGATGTCATTCCCTACCCCCTACAAACTATAAAAAGCTGTAAAGGATCTGAGATTTCACCCTACTTGCAAGCTAACAAAATAACTGTCATTATTTCATGGATACTGGCAGGAAATATAAGACTTCTGGGTCACAGACAAAGGACTCATAGCAATAGCAGGAGTGAGAGTGTTGGCATTTGTACGGGTTCCCTGAGCCTCACCTCCTTTGGAACACTGTGAAGAGAGCCGGGTGATACCTGCACAGAGTGGATTGTGCTTCAGGAGAGGGTCTCTGAGCTAAGGGAATCTGAATCTTTTATACTGTACGGTAAGTATACCTGTTTGTTGCTCCAGGGGGAGAAAGTATATCTATCATCCAGGGATGATCACTGTACAAACATCACAGAAAAGATAGTTTGGAACAAAGGCAATCAGTTTTCTTTTATATGTGAGGCATATAAAAACAGGAGCTATACGGGTACATGCATTGTCTCCTAACAGAATTCTTTGCTGGCCTCTGTGTGAATACTTCCAGTGACAAGGATCTCACCATGTCTTAAGGCCATCAGTTCAGTCAGATGACTGTTGTGGTGTCACAAAAAATTCCTCACTGGTTGTATAAAAAAGAATAATTGAGATGAGACCTAGTACAAAGCAGCCGTTCAGTAAGTACTTTCTTAATACTGAGAATGCTGTGCAGTTAGCCATCAGTTAAGAAGAATCATCTACTAAATGTCTTCTAGGAGGATTCTGGTTGTCTGGCATTAAAAGCCCATGCAATATGGGCCCAAACTTATTTCCCCCTTAAAGCATTCCTACAAAAACTCTTTAGATCAATTAGATGTGTTTTTTAAAAAACTTAGAACAGAAGACACTTTTGTTCTTTCATAAAAGCCAAGGAGTATGGGAGGCACAGCAGGTCCCAGAAGAGATCATGAAACAATTCAGACAGTCAAGAGACAAGCAGAGAAGTCATTCTACCAGAAAGTTCCAGTTGGTTACAAAATAACTAAGTAGAAATACCCAGCAGGTAAAATAAAATCTGGAAATAGAAATCTAACATATAATTAAATGGACTGTTGTTCAAGAAATTATTACAATAAACTCTCTGTAAATTTATACCAAGTAAAAGCATTTTCCTCATACATTTGCTCACAGATGTTACAACTGAACGTGATAGGCGACACTATTATTTTATCATCGTTTTATGGAGAAAGTAACTGCAGCTCAATGAGATTCAGTAATTCATGTCAGATAAAGTGGTAGAGCCAAAGCTCTGGCTCTGAAAAACATGTTTTTCCACTACAACAGGAGCGTACAGAAAAATGAGAGGACAAAAATCATGTGTGTTCAGGAACACACAGCAATAGGGAGGACAAGGAAAGCTAGTGAAGCTGTGGAAAGAGAAATCAGAGAGCTGCACAGTTGTGAATTATATCCTGCACATAAGCTCCTCACAGGCAGGAACTGTACTTCATCATGATACTCCCAGTGCTTACTACTGGGCCTAGCACATAGTAGGTGCCAAATAAAGACTTCCTGAATTAATAAAGTTATCTAAACCATTAAATTTTTCTCTATTAAAGTTTTTCTCAAGATAGCCTAATGACTAACACTGACCCATCTTTTTAATGAAAATACTTGAAGTACATGGGTGTCATTACAGGTAAATGGAAACGTGAATGTGAATAAATCTGTTTCAATTATTCATTTATTTGACAAGCATTTATTAATTTCCTATTCTATGCTAGGCAGCCTGACTATCCTGTGCCCAACTAATAAAATAAAATTTATTAATTACAAAAGTAACTTGAGTAAACTGCAAGTTTCTTAGGTCATGGATGTACGTATTTCAATTTTTAAAAAGTCATGAGAAATTTAGGCAATGAATGTGTCTTTAATCCGAATGCCCATATAATCTTCTAATTTATATTACGACTCATCCCTTAATGAGTTCCTTGACTCCCCCCCTCCCAAAGAGTTCTTTCTGGGGTTGTTTCAGGCGGCCAAGAAGTTCCATGAATCACCAACTCTATAAGGCATGGGGGCTTAAAATTGCCAACTTAAGATCAATCCCTGTAGGAATACATACATGCCCTCACCAGAAAGCGAAGAAAACATATAGGTATACAACCCCTTAGCCAATATTCTTAGAAATCAAGAAGTTTGGCATTCAATTTTTTTTTAATTATTTAAAATTATTTGAATACATATACTGGATATTCTTTAACATACTTAGTGGGTTCCAGGGTAGTAATCAATATTCAAACACATTTCTGTAGCAAAATGTATGAATATTCACACTAAGTGGGATGAATAAAGACTGTCAACCATATCCAGATGGATCAAATTTTGTCATCAAATAAGTTTAATACTAATTAAAACTACACAATTATTGGATTTCAGAACTAAAGATGAAGGTTTGTGTCCCTATTCCAACTAAATGGTCAGATCCTTCCTCCGATCACAATATAAAAAACACTGTCTGCTCTTAGACTCCAAGGCATCGTAAGCCTAATTACGTCTCAGCCTGGCCTCCTCCAAGCCCCTGTGCAGAGCTTCTAGAAAAAATCTGCCTAAAATGCATATCTGTAAATGTTAATAGTAGGGGTTGGTGATGGGGGCGTGAAGAGGAGTGATATCTGGCCTAGAAGATCTAGGGATGACAGTTTGCTAAAAGTCTTAGAGTCAGGTGAGGAACCTAAAGATTGCTGACATTTTTCCAGGGATCATCCCATAAACTATGTTGACTTGGTTTCCCATTGATCTAAATATAAAACCCAAACTCCTTATGGAAGAAAGATTAGTTTTGACAGCTGAAAAAATCATAACATAACTGTTGTGGTATGACTCTCCATGTCCACCACCCAAATTCATATATGGAAATTCTAATCCCCAAATGTGATGGAAGCAGGAGGACACTGAGTGGTGATTAGCTCATGAGGGTGGGGCCCTCAGGAACGGAATTAGTGCTTTTCTAAAAGAGATTCCCACAGAGCATCCTGGTCCCCTTCCACCACATGGGAATACAAGAAGTTTGCGACCCAGAAGAGAACCTCACCATGCTGACACTTTGATCTTGGACATCCAGCCTCCAGACCTGTGGGCAATAGATGTTGTTTATAAGTTACCCAGTTTGGGGTATTTCACTATAGCAGCCTGAAAGGACTATTAAAGTACCTGGGATTAAGAACTGGCTACATAATTTATAGGAGGGAAATGCAAAACAAAAATATGAGGCCCTGTTGGGAACCGCCCCACCTGGTTTCAGAGACTGTAACCCCCCATGGCTAAAGCTGAGTGAGAGACCTTGGGACCATAAGCCACTAAGGTGACAAAGCTTATCTCCCTGGCAGGGGCGCTGCCTCTGCCCTCCTTACTTCACCCTGGTTGGCCCCCAATGAAAGATGTGTTAGCCAATGACAGGTAAGATTCCTCAAGGAAGGGATGACCTAAGACAGGCATGGTCATGAAGAGGCCCTCAAGGGAAGGACTTGGGGGGCTATAGAAAAAGGGGGTGATGGGCCCTCGCCCCTGAGCTTTGACATAGCCTGAGTCCTCATTCTGTCTGCAAAAAGTCTCCTAATCTCTTGGCTGCCTTACTTCCCCTGCTTGACCTAAGCCTGAAACAATGCCAGAGGTGGGTGTGGCCCTGTGCTGGAAAAGGCGGATTCCCTGGGGTGATCAAGCCTAAGAAAGAATACATAAAATCCTGTGAAACCTGCTTTGCTAATACCCTCAATTTAAATAAGAGTCCAAGCATGAAATTAGTTTGTTCCCCAAAGTTTAATGGCCTTTTAGCTATCTGATCCTGACTCAAAATAAGCCCTCAGAGTTCTTTGAATGTTATCTATTGTTTGATCATTACTGCCTGACAATGATTGAGCTTTTACTTATATGCCCTGTATTCCTATATAAATTAAACCCAATAAAAGCCCATTGAGGAAAAGGCTCCTGGCCCTTCTCCTTTGAGAGATCAGCCACCTTTCCTCCTCAAGCAGATCTTGTCTTAGTAGACTTATTCTCATCCATGGTGGCTGGAGGGGAGGGGGGGAGGTGCTTTGCGGGTGGAGCCCCCCACAAGGCCCCTTGTTCAAAACTTAAACATTTTAGGAAAAGATTAAAAATATCAAGTGCAGGGCCCTTCTGAGTGTAAGGCTGAATTTGAATCCCATCCATAACTAAGACCTTATAAAGAGGCCATGCAGCAGGGTAGTGAATTAGAGAGAAGATAGGATTTGACATTTAGGAGACTAGAAAGAAACTACCAGTCTGGCCATGTGTTTTCTGTGTGAACTTTGTAAAACCACTTAATTTGTTTCATCCTAAATGCCTTCATCTAAACAATATAAAATCTACCTCTTAGAACTATTGTTAATATGAAAGAAAATATTACATGTGAATGAGTATAGTTCAAATATTACCTAAATGAGTCTCCCCTTATATAAATAAATATTGCAGCATAAAAAAAGCTCTTTTGTTTTGTTTTCTATATTTCCCCTCCCCAATGAAAAGAAAGTACCCAGGCCTTTGTACTCACTTGCCTTAAGGTCCCTGTAGGCCTAAAAACAGAAGTTGCTTAAAGAGAACTTCTGTGATGAGCTATTATGAACACCTAACACTGCTGAGAAGATGTAGTAGCAGTAGCACCTGAGAGGCCAAGGCCTTGAAGTGAGAACAATGGAGAGATCATCCTAATGGAGAGGGAGTTGTAGGGTTTCCCTACTTTGTCAGTTTGGGTCATTGACAAGAATAAACCAATACAGAATTAGATTTGCTAGAGAGTTTGGGGGAGAATTTCCTATTAAGGATAGGAGGCGGAAAGGCAGAAGTAGTTGGGGGAAGAACTTCCAAAGAGCAGTAAAGGTCTGGCACCTGTGGGAGGAGAGAAGAAAGAATTGAGTAGCAAGAGCCTGAGGCTGCAGTATAGTTTTGAGAAAGTCTCAGCTAGACTAATGGGGAGTCTGAGAAGAGTTACCTTTAGAAGTCTTTTATATTGGGCAGTAATGGTGAAGTTCTGTACCCCTACCCTACCCAGGCCAATGTCAAACAGACTCCGCTGACATGTGGTCTGGTGCATCACCTGGAGCTTGTCTGTCAATTATGCTCCCCAGAGCAGGTTTTCTTGAAGGAAGATATGAACAGCGCATCATCATGGTCATCTCCCCTTCACAACATAAATCAAATGGGAAGAGGTCTGAGGCCCTTGGATACAGGCAATGTTGTGGGCCTAGGGAGACTGCACTAGTTCAAAGATTCCCATGCCCTAGAGTGGTGTGGAAGTAGTGGGAATCTGCACTCAAGGGTTTTTGCTGGCTTGTACTTCTCCAGGATCAGATTTCTCATTGCTAAAGGCTCATTTCAAATATATCACTGCCTGCATGTTTTCCCTGATCTTCCATAATTTCCCAATTTGCAATTCACTTTTCCAGCTTCTGGAATCCTATAATAGAACTGTTGTATTTGCATACTTGTCTCGAAAACTGGACAGCTTTTGTCTCAAAAGCAGAATCTATATCATATTTGATGTAGCACAGAGCTGCCTGGCACTGAGTGGGAATTCATGCTTGTTTCTATTGTATGCCTTGGTGCAATACAGCAGAATCACTCTTCAACACCCGCATGTATCCACTTAAAAAACAAATTGAAATTCTCCTAGTAACTGAAACACTCAATAGCTTCCCATGAGAGTTTCCACATTAATCCACATGAATCCTTTAAATATGGATATAAAGTATGGATATAGGCATTGAGAAGTGATTGATTTTGGTTTTATTTATACTTGGCATTCTAAATGATGCAACATAATAGTAGTAAAAGTAATCACAACTAAGACAAGATGTGCTTATTTTGTCAAGATTTGAGTCCCTGTATCTTATCATTTACCAGATAGACATTAGAAGTTAAGCAATAAATCATGGAATGCAGGGACAGTTCAATACATGAAGATCAATCAATGCAATATGCCACATTATCAGAAAGAAGGAAAAAAAGCACAATTGATACAGAAAAAAGCATTAGAAAAATGCAGTACCCTTTCACAATAAAAACACTCAACAAACTAAATATTAACAGAAAAATTATCTCACCATAATAAAGGCTCTATGTGAAATTTTCATAGCTAACATCATAGTGAATGGTGATCTTTTCCTCTGAGATCAAGAACAAGGCAAGAATCTAACTCTCCTCACTTGTATTCAACACAGTATGAGAAGCCTACCAAAAGAAAAAGAAATAAATGGCATCCAAATTAGGAAGGAAGACATAAAATTATTCTGTTTGAAGATTGCATAATTTTATAGATAAAAACCCTAAAGAGATAACACACACATCTATTAGAACTAATAAACAAATTCAGTGAAGTTGCACATTACAAAATGAACATACACAAATCAGCTGGGTTCTCATAAACTAACAACAAAGTACTCAAAAAAATTAGGAAAACAATCTCATTTACAATTTCATTTAAAAGAATAAAATATTAGGAATAAACTTAACCAAGAAATCAAAAGATTTGTACACTAAAAAAAACATACCATTGATGAAATTAAAGAAGACAAATAAATGGGAAGACATACCATGTGCATGGATTGGAAGACTAAATATTGTTAAAATGTCATACTACCCAACATGATCTACAGATTCAATGCAATTACTATGAAATCCCAATGGCCTTTTTCTGAAAAAAATAGAAAAAAATCCTAAAATTCACATGTAGTCCCAAAATTCATAGGAAAAGACAAAACAGTCTTGAAAAAGAAAAACAAAGCCTCACACTTCCTGATTGCAAAACATATTACCAAGCTACAGTAACAAGAATGAATAATATGGTACCAACATAAATACAGACACACAGACCACTGGGACAGAATAGAGAGCCCAAACATGTATATATGACATGTACATGGGAAAATGATATTTGACAGGGTGCCAAGGCCACACAACCAAGAAAGGGTAGTCTCTTCAACAAATGGTTTTGGGAAAACTGGATACTCACATGCAAAAGAATGGAGTTGGACCTTTATGTTACACTATATACAAAAAGTAACTCAATATGTATTAAAAACTAAATGTAAGACTTGAAACTATAAAACTCCTAGGAAAAACATAGAGGAAAAGCTCCTGATATTGTAGTCGGCAATAATTTCTTCGATGTGACACTAAAAGCATAGGCAACAAAAGTAAAAATAAACAAATGAGACTACGTCAGACTTAAAGACTTTTGCCCAGCAAGAGAAACAATAACAAAAATGAAAAGGCAACCTAAGGAATGGAAAAAAATATATATGTAAACCATACATATCCAGAATACATACTGAAGTCCTACAACTGAACAACAAAATAATCCAATTAAAAATGAGCAAAGGACCTGAACAAACATTTCTCCAAAAAAGATGTACAAATGGCCAACACACATATTAGAGGTGCCCCACTTCAATAATCATCAGGGAAATGCAAATCAAAACCATAATTAAATATACTTCATACCCATTAGGGTGGCCATTATCAAAAAACAAACAAACAAAAAAACAAAAAAACCCTGAAAATAACAAGTGTGGTGTGGATGTGGAGGAATTAGAATCCTTGCATACTGTTGGTGGGATAAGACAGTGCAGCCTCCATGGAAAACAATATGGAAATTCCTCAAAATTTAAAAATAACAGTTACCATATGATCCAGCAATCTCAACTCTGGGTATACATCCAATGGAATTGAAAACAGGGTCTTGAAAAGATATTTACATAACCGTGCTCAGTGTAGCATTACTCATAATGGCCAAAGGTGAAAACAACTTAAATGTCCATTGACAGATGAATGGATAAACAAAAATATACAATGGAATATTATTCAGTCTTAAAAATTAAACAAATCCTGTCATATGCTACAAACAGATGAACCTTGTAGACATTATGCTAAGTAAAATAAGCCAGTCATAGAAAGATAAACACTACATAATCCTACTTATGAGATGTATCTAAAGTAGTCAAACTCTTGCCCAAGTAAGTAAAATGGTAATTCTCAGGGGCTGGGGGTCGGGAGGAAAGAGAAGCTGTCACTCAGTAGGTGTAGAGTTTCAATTTTGCAAGATGAGAAGTTCTAGAAATCTGCTGTACAAAAATGTACATACAAGGGAGGACCTAAAAACAGAATTTATTAATTAAAAATTGTGTATTTATTCTTACATGCTTAAATTTCAGTCACCTTCAAAGTACTCTCCATTTGATGCAATACACCTATCAAGACTTTTTATTCACTGCTCAACACAGTTTTTGAACTTTGTCGATTTTGATACCTTTTAATGCTTCTGCCATTTTTGTTTCACCTCTTCCACATCAGCAAAATGTTTCCTTTTGAGGACTTTTTTCACCCAGGAAAACAAAAAAAAAATGTTGCTTGAGGTGAGATCTCAGATTGGGTGAATAGGGAGGGTGGGGCACAGGGTTCATGCTGTTTTGGATCAAATACTGCTGAACACACAACACACAGTTCAATGTGGGCAGGTGTGCTCATAAATTACCCATTATGAAATGGGTAAACATGTTGAAAGAGTCTTCAAAAAAAATTCACTAAAGCCAAACACAGACTCTCACAACAATGCCAGCTGGTACACTGATACAGATGGGCTCCTAGATTACTCACCTAGCAGGGGGAAGCCTGTACTACCAGGGGCCCACCCTCCAGGAGATAATTCCTGTGTTTTGGGGGGGAGTCTCTCCTCATACAATTAACAGTACTGTACTGTATACTTCAAAATGGTTAAGATGGTGACTTTTACTTGTGATTTTTACCACAGTAATAAAGAAAGGAGACAATGAATAATGCAGATTTATTGGATGAATAAAATATTTTTCATACCAAAGAAGTTCCAAATTCTCTAAGAAATATCAAGGAAGATTTCTATTATTTATTCCAAAATATGTGCCCATATAAAGTTTCCTAAATGAAATAAAATAAATGCATTAAAACTGTATTTAATGTGAATTTTCATGGCTAGCTCTTTATTGCTTTTTAAATGTAGATTTATTTAATTATTGGTTACAATATTAAAGGAGGTTATATATTAAAAAGATACATCAACACTTGAAGGAGTCTTTAATCAAAGGTTTTATATTCTTTGCACATTTTCTAAGTGAAATTATTTTTAGCCTTAATATGAAACAAACTAAGAGAAAGGAAGACATAAATATTGTAAAAAATCTTAGGGTTGAATTGCTTTGTTTTTTGTCACCATCACTCACAGCAGGGCATCTATTCTGTGGCCTAACCCTTGTGGATAATACACTAACCCAAAGGGAGAAAAACTGTCTACTTAGGCAAAAATAAGAGTCAAATATTTGTATTTGGGTTATAGAACATCACCTTTGCTACATGCATGCCAGGAATCTAAAGCATCTAGCCATTTACTAAATTTACAAAAATCCATCAAAAACATAAAAGCCCCTAATGTTATAAACTGATTCCCTTTTTACTCACGTAGGCATTGTAAATTTGTACACTTTCTTTTTATCTTAATATGGAAATGGATAAGAGCAACAATAATATTCTTACCCTTAGACCCAATGATCTTAAACTACTTCCCATATTATTTCTTAAATAATGAAACATAAAATAAAAACACTAAATAACCCTAAATATTAGACCATGTTCAATAGCTATGTTAGCTTAGAAAATAAATGTACAACAAAGAGAATGAGATAAATTATGGTACAATTATGTAACTGAATAGCCTTTTCCTATTAAAACTCTAATCACAAAGACTATCCCTGAAATGGAATATGGGCTGACACTGGATGATTATATGAAGTTCTGATGTCAACTAATAAAAAGCAATATATAATCTTACATGTCTATGACCGCAGCCATTTGAAATACATATACATAAGGAGATGAAGTAAAAAAATGCCAAGGTAAAATAAAACACATAAATCTCTGTTCACTTGATCATTCAGATCATCTCTCTGAAGACAGATGGCTCTGGCCAGTGACTTCAAATACTAAGTTTTCTACCAGCTCAGTGTGAAATTCTGACAAACACAATTATTATTTTAGAGTTGGAAGAGAGGGTTAATCAGTTCTATTGTGCCTGACTAGCTAGTTAATTCATGTCAAAGTTGCGAGACCTTGGACAAGATTGTTAATCTCTTTTAATCTCAGTTTTCTCAGCTATAAAATTAAGGTAATATTACCTACTTCACGAAAACTAAACGAAATGACATGTGATTACATCTAATATACTGGGGCCATATAGAAAGGCCTTGATAAATGTTAGATAAATGATTGAATTAAATTTTTAAAATAAGTGAATAACTAATAAACAAATGAATGAGAAAAGAGTCAGTTTCTGAGTTCTAGTTCTGATATATATTAGCCGTGTGACCTTAGGCAAATAATTAAACTTTTCTAAGCCTTAGTTTTCTTATCTATAAATTGAGGGGGTTAAATAAAAGGATGTTTAAGATTCCTTTTAACTCTAAATTCTACAAATTATACATAGATGACAAGTGTGATATTAGCATCTCATGTGAAGAAAGGGATATATGTTGTTACCTTTTTTTATTTTAGCTGATAAACCTCATGTCCTTTCTAAAAGCTCTCAATAATTATTTCTTTATGCCTCACTTTTAATGAAGTAGCCCATTTCACTTTACTAAAAGTTTTGACTATTTTACAGTTAATGTTGGAAGATTTTCAAAAAACATAGACTAGAGGAACAATCAGCCTGTCAGTTTATAGACTCCTTTCATCCTATCTTTTCATCGTGTGTGATTCCATTGAGATTTTAAGTATTGAACTAATAGATACCTAAACTGAAAAAGGTTGGTGTGCTGACAAAGATGTGGTGACGATGTCAAAACATTCAAAGATTCAGTAATGCTTACTATTCAATCTTCATCAGTCTGTTAGTTTCTGCTATTATCTGTTTCTATATGTTTTCAAAGCACTGGTCTTACTGATATATTTGAATTCCTTTCTGATATTAATGTATTTATAATGCATGATAGACTTTTGTACCCATTATTAACTTGATCATATACAACTTTTAAGATCCTTAATGCTTTCTATAAAGGCTCTAACAGGTAAGAATTACAACACTTAAAGTCATAACTGTCATAACTATGAGAAGCTAAGTGGCATCATAAAGAGAACACAAATTTTGGAATCAAATATCTAAATTTCAGTTCTGGCTCCCTGCCAGTGTAGCCTTGGTCAAGATGTTGAGTCAGCTCATTTGTAACATGAATGCAACAGGATGCCCTCACATGGTGTTGTTATAAAATAAAACACATAGCGCAGATGAATAGAACTAGAATTCAAATCCTGGTTTCTTGATTTCTAGTCTAATGCCACCTATCCCCTTACGCCCTTTCTAATGCCTAAATCTAGCTGGTTTCCTGACACCATGTATTACAAATATTGTTGAGGGCTCAGTTAAACGTTACTTGGACTCATTTAAAAGTGTCACCATAAACATCCTGACTTGAGAAGAAATCTGAGCTCCAGCACATAGAACTGACAAATGGTGAGGGAAAGGGAGAAAGTCTGTGGTTCTGTGACCTTGGAAGACCCTTTTAAGGTTTCAAATGACCAGGAAATCAGATTAGCTACTACAATAAAAGTCATGGCTTAAATTTCTGGGTAAAAATGAATTATGTATTTTTTTAATACTTCACTAGCTTGACTTATATAAAAGTATAATCCAATTGAGGAGTTTGATAATTGTAGAAGTCCCAAGTGCAGGCAGCAGGCTGAGCAAGGAGAAAGATGGTCATCCCCTGAATAACCAACAAAAATTCATGTCTGGATTCTGTTTCTATGGATCCAGTTAAATGCATTTTGAGTCCTGCTCTTTGGTAAATCCAATTCATTTCTAAATGGTTTGTGAAATGAAACAAAATGATGATTCTACAGATGGAAGTGGTCAGAGCCATAGAGTAGTGACTGTCACCAGGCAGGACAGTTATGTTCATGCAGCGAAAATAATTTGATTGCCATTTAACCTCATAATTCTCAGAAAGGTTTTGAGGTCCCAGAGGATCTGTCTAATATGTAGTTAATCTATAAAAACTTCTTTAATTGTCCTTAGCTTCGCTCTTTGCTTATAGGGGAAAATGAAGGCTTCAAATGGCCCTGTGGTTTTGGCACTAGAGGATGATCAATTATAGTTAAGAATGACATTTTATTTGCAATATATGCTAAAAAATGGTGGGCTAAATTCAGCTGGAAAACTTCACTAATAATAAGGGAGACACACTAAAAATCTCTAAGAAAGAAATTACATGTTTTAAAGATTGTATTTGCCAGTCCCTATGCTAAGTGCTTTCATTATTTCTTATAACTCTGAAATCAGTATAACTTTCCCTTTCTTACGGATAAGGAAAATGAAGCTTAGAAAGGCCCCCAAATTTTCCCAGGACACATAACCAAGGAAATAGCAGTTAGAATTAGAATTCTAAAGCTTATATTCTTTCTACCATAGCCTCTAAGCTGCCTATTTCTGACCTAAAATTCTATTATATTATAAAGCTGCCTCTCACCAAAAGTGGTCTTTTGGTCCACTAGCAACTACCTTCACAGATTATTGCCTGTGACAGTGACTTGCACCATTTATTTATTCCACAGGCATATGCTAGCTAGGTCCTTTACTTGATCATTGGAAGTATAACATAGTCTCTGCCCATAAGGAGCTCATAGAGAATGGAAAAAAGAAGCATGGGGATGCATTGTAAGTATAGAATATTTATATAATTGCAAAAAGTCCTATTGGATAGAATTGCTATAGATATTTGGATTTGGGATAACTAGTAGGGCATCCTTTCCTCTGGAGAAAATTGCCTCCAGAACTGTCCAAATGGCAGCTGTGGAAGACATATAGTTAAGCAGGGAACTGTGTAACTCATAATGACTTTTCCGGTATGGTTATGGATTAAAAGTTGGTCAAAAAAGGAACCTGCACATGACTTTGAAGGTGAAAATGAAGCAGCAGTCATTAGTTTCTGCAGATCTTTGCCTCTTCAGACATCAGACACAGAGGTGCCTTGTGGGTTCCAGCTTGTCCTTCCTCTTCCCTGCTCTAATTTCAGCTCTTTTCCCTTACTGCTGGTCCTGCTGATTAGAGAACTCAGACCCACCACTAGATAATTGGCAGCAGACCCACAGAATCAGTAGCTCAGGAGAGGAAACAGCTTTCGATGGATTTCTCCACAATTACCCACTGTGCTGTCTCACTCTGACGCCTTGCTTCCTAGACTGATCCTCCAACTCCATGATCATCACTTTCTCAGATCCTGCCAGTTATGTAATGTCTAATTCTTTAATGAAACCCCTGTCCCCTCACATTCTATCACAGTACCCTGACTGGCACAGCGCCATTCCAAGAAATGATAGCAAAGGACTCGACTGGCAAGAGCTGTTCTGAAAGTCAGAAAGCCTCAGAAGTGTGGTATTGCTGGAAGAATACAGACTCAGGGGTCAAATACACAAAGATTCAAATCCTGACATGGCCGTGTGTCTGCAACCTTGAGCAGATTATTTTGTCTCACTTTTCTCATCTTTATAAGGGAGATAACACCTTCATCTCACAGAGTCAATGAGAGTGTAAAACAATAAAATGTATGGCAAGGACCTAACAAACAGTATGTGGCCAAGGTAATGCTGAATCAACAGTAATGCTTACTCCTTTGTTCTACTAAGTTTTAGGCCTGAATCCATCATTTCTTAGGCATGTGAATTAGAACAAATGATTTCAGCCTTCTCAGTCTCAGGTTTCTCCGGAGATGCTATCATAGTTTCTGAAGTGATCTTTGTCTCAGGCTCCTGAGTAAAGAATTAATAGATACTGAACTGTAATCCAGTTAATCTAATCTCAGTCTGGATCTTTTTCAAGGACTGGGCTTTCAGCAAGCTCTAGGAGTGACCTTTTTTCCTCTAATAGAGGAAATTCAGTCAGTTGTTGAAATTCATTTCTTCTCCCGATTTTTATTCATTCTCCAAGGACTCTAATATTTCTGTTGAAATAAAGTTACCTATCTCTGGCACTTGGAGATGACAAACTGCTAGTATGAGCAGAGCTCCAATGCCTCAAATGTTTTATTTTTGGGGGGTGGGGGGTGGGGGGGCGGATAAGAGCAGTCCCCGAATGGCTGAACAACTAATGTATATGAGGCTCAGGCCCAGAAACAGCCAAAGAGTTGAAGCCTCCACACACTAGCTTCATCACTATGTCAATTTTAGATCTCAACTAATATGCAGTTGTCAATTATGTACACATACATACATAGATAAAACACATCAAGAAAATTCATAAGCATATTAATATGGGTTCTCTCTAGGAAGTAGAATGAGTGATTTACCATGTCTTACATGAGAACATATTTTTAAATTATACACAATTATATATTTCTAGTAAAATATGTATTTTTTTCTTGGGTTCAAAATGACTGGTGTAATAAATTTAAAGTTCATTTTTTCAGGAATTAGAAATCAAAATGCTGGGTTTAAATTCTAGCTCTGTCACATTCTAGCTGTGTGACTTCAGATACGTTTCTTAGCCTGTAAGCATCAATTCTTATCTCTGTGAAATAAAGCTAATAATTTCTAACTCATGTGGTTATTTTGAAGATTAAATGCAATAATAATATTAAGCTCTTATGACAGAGCTGACACATGATAGAGACCCAATAAATGGTGGTCCCAGAATGAGGTAGTTGTTTGTAGTAAAAGTACTGGTACTACTAGTAATAGTAATAGCAAAGGTAAAATAACAAAGGGAACTAAAATAATGAAAATAATAATAATAATGCTTAAGTAAGAATAAAATTTTAGTGATCAGTTAGGCCAATTTCGTCACTTGATTAAGAAAGAGAGGTCAAGCAGGTGGACTTTGCCAAAAAAGAAACCTTTGAGTGACTGCCGTGTAATACTTAATAAAGAAATGTTTTAAATTTCAAAAAAAAAAAAAGAAAGAAAGAAAGAGAGGTCACGAAGAGTTGGATCAAGATTGCACAGCTGGGTGGAAAAATTCCCTCTCATTCTCAATTTTATGCCTTTATACTTCAAAATATTTAGATTGCAGAGAAAGCTCATTTAGTTCAACAAACATGTTTTTAGAATGTGAGTGCTAGATGAGCAAGACAAGATCTTGCCTCTGACAGAATTCACATTATATCAGAAAATCACCAATTTGAAAATACTGTTAAGGGCTACAAATATTATAGAAGTATGGAAATGTGCAATGGGACCACAGAGAAAGAAACCACTAGCTCTGCTTTGCTTGGGGCAGGAAACAGAAGAGGGTCACCGAGGTGACCTCTGAGCCAGGTCTGAAGCAGGAACAAGAATATTTTGATAGGGAATTAGGAGGGAAAGGGGCACCACGTGCACAGAGCTGCGTGTGAATGAAGACCTGAAGTCTAGAGGGTGCATATTACACAGGGGAAGTTCGATGTGGATGTACCAAAGAGAGTCTTTTATTCACCTACACAAAAACACTATTTGTTGAGCACTCATCTGAGCCACCCAATGTGGTAAGCTGACTTGATAGTGTGTTAAGGGCTCTGATTGTCAAGCCAAAGAATTGGGACTTTATTTTACAGAAAATAGAAATAGTAGCTTTTTAAGACAAAAATACTTAAGATCAAAGCTTCTCTCTATCTCTTCCTCCCCACCCCTCTCTAAATCTGATTATGCTACTGATGACTGGACTATTTCCCCTGAGTAAGGCCTAGACATTAGGGATCAAAAGTGCCCCTGGCATTAAAACAAACAAACAAACAAAACATTCTCTAAGAGCTACGGCTGAAAAGGGAGCAGAGCTTTCTGGAGCACTTCATTTTGTGTCTGGTGCTGTGGCAGCAGGAAAGTATCAACCTTCCCCCATTGATTTTCCAGCGGCAGCAGCAAAACTGCACTTTGAGGAAAATGACCTCTGGGTTGATTAAGATTTGAAAAATGTTGAATTTATGCTATAAATTCTGGCTCAAGCTGAAGAGGCACTAATGTGATTGGAACTCATGCAGTAACTGTCAGAGGAAAGAGATCGATCTGAAATTCATGTTCAACAATTCTGCTTTACCCATTGGGCCAAAACCAGCTTTTAAAAGTGAGCAGCTTCTTTATATTTTTTTAAAGATTTTATTTATTTTTTTTTTAGAGAGAGGGGAAGGGAGGGAGGAAGATAGGGAAAGAAACATCAATGTGTGGTTGCCTCTCACGCAACCCTCACTGGGGACTTGGCCTGCAACGCAGGCATGTGCCCTGACTGGGAATCAAACCAGCAACCCTTTGGTTCACAGGCCGGAGCTCAATCCACTGAGCCACACCAGCCAGGGCAAAAGTGGGCAGGCAGCTTCTTTAAGAAACACAGGAACACAGGGTCACCTGTTCCCATCCCTCATTGTTGTTTCATATTTCAGGCACATTGTGAGTGGTTAATATTTTAACACTTAAATCAGATGCAACCCTCTCCCCCACCAAAGTGAAGGACGAGGAGGAGGAAGAAGAAGAGGAGGAAGAGGAAGAAGAAGAGGAGGAGGAGGAAGAAGAGGAGGAAGAAGAGGAGAAGGAGAAGGAGAAAAGAAAAAATCATTAAGGAAAAAACCCCCCGAAAACGTATTAAAAGTTTTGTAAATTGAGAATTTCCATGGCAAAGATATATTTGGTGCAAGGAATTCATTATATGTCAGGCTAACCTTCTCTCTGTTCCAGCATTGCTTAAAATTCACTAGGTAAAGCATTTTGTTTCAGCAATAAATTCACCTCAGCAGGGAAGATGGGCTGAGTCAATGAGCAGATTCATTTATATCTGCAAACTCTGCTTTTCAATCCTCAGATGATCCTGGACCCACAGTACAGAAAATCGGGTATTTATTATCATTCTGGTCTCTCTGCCTAATGCTTTGCTTCAAAAAGAATGAAGCTTCCTAAATCCTAGAAGAAAAATTAAGCCAAACTATCAATCTTGCCTGTTTTTTCAAATAGAGTCCCTATTTTATGTGACATGAGAAGAAAAACATTCCAGACACATCTAACCGTGTATGACAAACCATAATAGAGACACATTTGCTATTACAGAGGTGCTGTTTGGTATGATCTTAATCCATCTCCTGGGGGGGAAAAAAGGTACTTGTTTTTATATGTTTGCACTGAAATGCATACACATTAAGGGGCCATTAATATTAATTAAGCACTTATTCTCTGCCCAGGTACAGGTTAAGTGTGGCCCTTAACATGCTGTCATGGTGTCCTAGATGACCTTGATCAGGACACTTATATACTGCAATGCAATCATTCAGACACAGTTATCACCTTGAAGAAAGGAGAACTTTTTTTAATAATCATGTTACTGTAATTGATTTAATGCCTGTAACATGTTAGTTATTCAGTGACTATCAAATGAATGAAAAAAAATGCCTGTATGAGTATGAAAGAAGTATAAGGAGGAGCATAAAGAAAGAAGAATAATTGAAAAAAAATGAGAATAAAGGAAGAAGTGAGCAAAGAAAAGAAAGATTGTAAAACATCTTGAAATTAATGTCAGAATTATGCTAAAATATTATCTATCTATCTATCTATCATCTATCTATCATCTATCTGTCTACAGGTATGTATCGGTGTTCCACTCCCAAAGTGTAATCTAAAGAAACAGAGCATTGTCCCCACTTCACTCTTAAGTAAAAGGTGGGTTAACACTCTTAAGTAACAGAGTGTTAAGTAAAACACTCTGTCTGTTCTCCCTGATCTCACCCCAGATGTGGAGATACAGTCTACATCAACCAAATTATTCATTAACCCGAAAACGCTCTGAGAGAATATTGCCCTCCAATCACGTCCT
Organism: Desmodus rotundus; assembly: GCF_022682495.2. Lineage (NCBI taxonomy): Eukaryota > Metazoa > Chordata > Mammalia > Chiroptera > Phyllostomidae > Desmodus > Desmodus rotundus. The sequence continues at coordinate 32,931,563 of NC_071389.1, forward strand.
TCACCCATTTTCTTCTATTTTTCAGACACTTAACTCCCCGAAAACAATATAGAAAGAAAATACAAGAGGACTATTGTTAGCACAAAACACCTTGGAATATGTGTACCCCACACTTCCTAAGGCAAAAGACAGGCACCAGAAACAGGGAACCATGCAAATAGTGTCCTACCTAATAAATACTGTACTTATAAGTACCAGAAAACGAAGAAACTAAGGTAGGGATGTAAGTACGAATGTGTATATGAGTGTGTGTATATGACATGAAATAATCTGAATGCATCATAGATAAACATGCTTAAAAATTAAAGCATTCTCCTAAGCACGGAGAATTAGGTCAGATACAGTGCAGCATTACTTTTAATAGCAAAAAGAAAAGAAACTACACATCTCCACATGTTAAATAAATAGTGATACATTCATATGCTTGAGTATTATGTACTCTGAGAATATTTAAGTGTAAAAGTGCTCAAGATAAAATACTGTGTGAAAAAAGGATACAAAACTATATTACAAAATTTCAAACTCTTTTAAGTAAATCACTTCCTGCTTCCTCTGTATCTCTTCACTACTGGCAAACTCAACATTTGAATTCACTTCTTATAGAAAGAAGCTCCAACCATTTCCTCTTTGCCTGCAGATACTGGCACAAGGTAGGGCTTCAATAAATAGATGTTGAATGAATGACAGAATGAGTAAACACAGGCAGGCTCTAGGCCTCTTCAGGGGACAAGCTCAATATACAATGGCTGCAGTCAAAGGTTGCATCCCATCAAGAAATGGGTCTTCCTCAGGATTAGTTGTCTCCCATTTGCCCAAGATACTACAGTGAGGCCAGAAGATAGAAGCACCATTGCTTCTGGGTGTGTATACACTTCATGTGGTGTGGGAGAGGAAGGTGCTCTCTCCAATCATTTCCCTCTCAGACAATTAGAGGCCACATTCACACAGAAGTTCAGACCGTTGGTTTCTTGCAAGACCCTTTTTAACTGTGCCAGAGCCTTCTCTAATTACAAAATAACTCATAATTCAATTGCTCAGCTTTCAACAACACACAGGTAAAATCAGTAATACAGAATTGGCTCAAGAGTATTTAGGTTAAAAAGAAGATAAATTGTCGGAAGTGAACGATACCAGTCACATTATCCTCCTATGTCTTTATATTACTTCAACCACTCCCTTTATACTGGCTCCCTCCCATCGGCTTTTAAATTATGCTCACATCTCTCCAATTAAAAAAAAAAATTAGCTTTCCACGATTCTCTGTCTTTATCTAGCCAACACACTAGCTCTCCCAACTTCCTTAAAAATTCCATTCATCCATCTATCCACACATACGTTTAATACATTTATGTGGAAGCCTACTATGTGTCAAAAATTGAGCTAGGTGCAGGAATAAAATGGTGAATAGAATAGGGACACTTGCTCCTGTGGAGCTTAGTTTTTATTGAAGGAAATATAAGCAAAAATAAATAAAAAACAAAATATCAAAGAGTTACAGATATTGTGCAGAGAAGTAAAATAAAAGTAGAAAGTATTGGGTGGTTGGACTGATCTGGAAGCTCATCAGTGGAGAGGTGATTTTTAGGGTGAAATTTGAATAAAGGAACTGGATAAGTAAAGATCCAGGGACAGCATATCCTAGGCACTGATAATATTTAGTGCAAAAAAGCTGCACTAGAGACAAGCACAAAGTATTTGAGCAATAAATGTATCAAGGTGTCTGGAACATAGTGGGCATGAACAGATGGAACAAGACGAGATTGGAGAAGAAGGCAGAGGCTTGATGGTGTAGAGGTGTATAAGCCACAGTTTGACGTTTGGAATTTATTATAACTACAAATGAATGTTTAAAATTAAAGGGTGTTAAATGGGGGAGGGGGCATCAGGATCTGATTTCAATTTTCAAAACATTACTCTGGAAGCAGGGAAATGAGATGCAAGGTATTGCCAGAGTCCAGGTAAACAGTGACGTGGTTTTGATTAGGCTGAAGTAGGGAAGAAAGAAAGAAAAATAGATGAAATGGGGTATGTTTTGAGGATGGAATTAATGATGGATTAGATGAGCCTGGGATTACATTAAAAAAAGGATCAGTGATAACTTCCAGATTATTTCTAAATAAAGTATAAGGTAACTTAGTGTGTTCTCTATCCTTACTTCCCACTATTTCCTCAATTCATACATTATGACTCAATCCCGAACAACCACTCTTCTTGAACTGCTTTTCTTAAGATCATTCAGCACCTTCTGCAAATGCATGGGATTTTTCTAAGTGCTTGTCTTACTTTACCTCACAGTAGCACCTAACAGTGATGTTTATTTCCTCTTCCCTAGACCTCCTAGGTTTCTTCCTTTTCCTATAGCTGCTCATTTTGGGTCTCTATTATAGATGCCTTTTATTCTGCATGCTCCTTAAATGCTGCAGTTTCTTATAATTTAGTCCTTGACTCTCTTACTGGGTAGTGGCATAAACACCTATGTTTCAATTGCCACAAACAGACTAGAAAGTCATAAATATAAATTTCCAAAGCAGATACCTCCTCTGAAGTATATTCAATTGCATTATGGACACCAACCCATGTTTACCTTGGATACTTTCAGCAAAACATGTCCCAAATGCTCCCAAATACAAAGCCCCTCTTCCTCTTTTGTCTCTTCTCTCAAAAACATTATAACTCTCCATTCATTAATTAAAGCCAGAAATCTGGAAGGCTCTTTGACACCTTCCTCTCTCTTATACCCATGTCTAATTATGAAATATTAATTCTATCTAGAAATACATTTGTCCATCTCTCTCCATCTCCACTGCTTTAGGTCACCATTTTTTTAATAGCCATGGTTACTTTTAAGAGCCTCCTAAAAGTTCTCCTAGCCTCAGACTTTTCTTCTAATCCATTTTCCACACTGCACATAAGAGTTCTATTTCTAGAAACAAAAACTTGATAAAAAACTTGACACCCTTTTAAGTAAAATTCTTCAACACCTTCTCATTACCATGAAAATATAACCCAGGCCTTGACTGGTGTGGCTCAGTGGTTTGAGTGAAGCGCCACAAACTGAAAGGTTGCGGGTTCAATTTCTGGTCAGAGCACATGCTGGGTGCAAGCCAGGTTCCTGGTTGGGGGCATGTATGAGAGGCACCTGAATGATGTTTCTCTCGCCACATCAATGTTTCTCTCCTCTTTATCCCTCCCTTTCTTTCTCACTAAAAAATAAATAAATAAAATCTTAAATAAATAAATAAATATTTATTTATTTATTATATATATAGTTATATATATAGTTATATATATATAGTTATATATATAGTTATATATATATATATAGTTATATATATATAAAACCCAGACTATTTAACATAAGCTTTATGGCCCTGCTTGATTTAACCATGCTTACCTTTCTATTTCCCCCTATTCCCCACTTCTCATGTCCTACCTCCCACCCCTATTCTAAGTAATAACTACAGCAAACTAACTTTATTCTTTCCAAAATATCAGGCTTTGGTCTGGTATTCCCGTCTGCTCCCAGATCTGGTATTCCCGTCTCCTCCCATTTATCTCACTAACTTCTTTCCATTCTTCAAGTCTAAACCTAAAAGTAATTCCTTGCCTTACACCCCTGTATCTGAGTTGGGGCTCTGATAGTCCCCTTGTTATGGACTAAATGTTTGTTCCCCGCCCCCCGATTCATATAACAAAGTCCTAACTCCCAGTGTGGCGATGTTAAGAGATGGGCCTCTATGGAAATAATTAAGGTTAAATGAGGTCATAAAGGTGAGGCCATGACCCAACAAGACTAGTGTCAGAGAGACAGAGCTCACTTTCTTTCCCTCTCCGTGTGCACTAAGGAAAGGCCACAGGAGGACATAGCAAGGAAGTGGCTGGCTGCAAGACAGAAGACAGCTCTCACCAGACCCTAAAATTTCTGGCACCTTATTCATGAATTTCTAGCCTCCAGAGTTATAAGAGAAAAATTTCTGTTGTTTAAGCCATCCAGTCTGTGGCATTTTGTTATACCAGCACAAGCATACGAGTACAACATGGTCTGTCCTGAGGATATACAGCCATGTAATACGAAAAATAGAGACATTTACTGAAGAAGATACAAGATACTAGACACATTGTACATAGGACAATGACACCTCAGTCCCCTTCAAAGTGGGCACCTTGGGACCTCACACAGTTCTTCCAATCACCATCAGCTGCTCCCATCATATTTTCCCGAATTTCATTGATGGTCTAAATCTCTTCCCTTTCAAAGGTGATTTGAGTTTTGAGAAAAGTCAGAAGTTGCAGGGCACCAAGTCTGGGCTGTAAGGGGGCCGAGTCACCTGGGTGATTTGATGTTTCTCAAAAACACTCTGCACAAGACGTGATGCGTGAGCAGGCATGTTGTCGCAATGAAGCTGCCAATCACCAGCTGGTTATTGCTGTGGCCTTCTGAATCATCCACATAGTTTGTGAGGAGTGATGTTCAAACTTAACACAAAATTTGATGCACATTCATTGCTCTACTCACTCAGTCATTTTGAATGTGATGGCCACACGGTACACATGCTCACTCTATGGTGCCTACTTCCCATGACTAGTACAATGAAGTCATCATAGTTTATACATGCATACTCCAGTCCACTCTCCTTGGCTGCCAGGCTACATCAATGTCATGCAAACCATTCTTGTTACATTAACAATGGCTGGACTTTGTCCAGACAAACCTCTTATATCCCTATACTTTGTCATAGCATTTGTCCTAAGGTATTAATAACCTTCTGCATAAGCACCATTAAACTGTAAGAACCACAATAGTAGTGAGCCTGTATATACTGATTATATCTAAATTTCCAAAGTCTACCCCATTTTTGTTTTAATTAACTGATTGATTAAAAATAATGAATTAGTATAATTAACAGTAACATATTATGTACTTGAAAGTTAAGAGAGTAAATCTTAACTGTTCTCCTCACCAACAAAGAAATGATAATTATGTGACACTATAAAGGTATTAACTAAAGCTATAGTGGTGTAATCATTTTGTAATATGTAAATGTATTGAATCAACACATTGTATATCTTAAACTAACAAAGTGTTGTATGTCAATTATGTCTCAATAAAACTAGAAAAAATAATGAATCAGTTCTGCTTTGCATTGGTTTAGTAATGCAAAATTTTATGTGCCTATAATATATTTTTGGTCAATTTCAAGTTTCCTCAAAATAAAATCTCTCTCTATATAAAACAAAACAAATAAAACTATACACACACAAATGAAATCAATGCAATGCAAGTATAAAATATGTATATGAGGACCTTATTACATAATATTTTATTACCATAATAGTTCATTTTATGTGTTAACTTGGAGGTTACTTTTGGATGATATTAATATTTTAAATGTTACTGAGTAAACTTTGAGTAATCAGATTGCCCTCCATAATACGGGTGAGCCTCATCTAATCAAAAGCCTGAATAGAAAAAAAAGACTAGCCTCCCCAAGCGAGGGAGAATTCTCCAGCAGACTGTTTTCAGATTTTATCTGCAACATTAGCTTTTCTGGGTCTCCAGCCTGTCAGCCCAAAGCTGTAGATTTTGGACTTGCCAATGCCTCCATAATCACATGAGCCAACTCCTATTAAATCTTTCAATATATTTACACATCCTATTGGTTCTGTTTCTCTCGATAACCCTGACTAACACACAAATGCATGTTCATGTGTGGTTAGAAAGAGAACATTACTTCTGAGATGATATGTCTCCAAGGCAAAGTACAAATCTGTCACAAAGGAAACAAATGAGGTTAATTGTTCTATATCTTCTTTTTACAAAAAGTAATGCTTTTCAGCAAAACCAGAAAAGATGACAACTTTGAAAAAATATGAATGCTCAAATAGCTTTGGTCACTGTGTGAATTCAGTTCCAAGAGCCCGACAGGCCCCTACTACCTGGAAAGTGATTTATGAGACCCATCTGGAAGAGCAGTTTGATAGTCAGATGGAACACATCAAAATCAAAGCATCCATATAATATGTATCCATAATAACCCAGGTCCTTATTTAAATGTGACTAAATTATAGCTAGTTGCAAATAGACAAGCCTATACTCGGAAACTGCCCCATCCTATACTTGGCTCATCCTGTGCGCTCATTATAGACTTTCATATATCTGAGGTCATATTTCCAGTTCAGATACTCTGTTTAGACACTGCTGATTTCTGGCTTATGAGAGTCTGGCTCTCCACTTTTTTCTCCACGTTTTGTGGTTCTGATCCTTTTGTTGATTTCAGGGTCACAGCAGCCAAAGATTGCTTCCTCCAACTCCTGCCCTACACTCCAGTGACTCCAGGATCCTCACACAAGTAAAGAAAATTTTGGCAATAGAGTAACAATTCATGGTCCAAAATATTGAGAAACAAGCAAGAAAAAAATAATGCATATGTGAACACCGTTATTTTTTAAAAGCTGAATAAATGTTATTAGCAAAATCTGCAATTGCGAAGCATTTTAAAATCTGTAAAATACTTTTACATCCACATCTTCATTGATCTTACACTAACCTTGGGAGAAGGAGAAGGCAGAGATGAGACTCCTTATAGTCAGGGGAATAAACTAAGGCTCACAGAAGCTAAACACATGCTTAATCCCAGCCCTAGTTATATATGCCAGGAGCCTAAACCAAATTTTCATTCTAAAAGCCTTCCTTTCTCTCTCTCTTCTTTTCATTGGGTTAATAAAAATTAAACAAGAAAACAAACTAGAAAAATCAATGAATGCTACTTCAGTTCCTCTTGATAAATGACAGCTCCAGTTTTAACACAGTTTCAGCTTTTCTACACAGGAGGACAGAAATATTCTCCAAATTCTCCAAGTGAAGATCCTCCCAGTCTAAAATATTCATGCTCAAATGGGAAAGGTCAGGTCTGAGAGACAGAGGTAGGGACAGGAAGAAGATAGGCACGTTCTTCCTGAAACTAGGTAAACAGCTCTGTGAAATTCTCTACAGATAGAGGCTTGAATTCCTGAGTAGTAAAATTCAAGAAACTGGTTCAGGGGTGCCTAAACCCCTATGCAGCCTTCTCTACAACTCTTATTGAATACAAACCTGCTTGAATCTCTTATGGATGCACAATATGGACCATGGGCACAGATGTACCTGTCCCACATGCAGGGAGGGCTAAGCTGGCCGAGTCTCAGAAAGGGCCATGTTGTACTCAGTTGGCTGCATTCCCATGCACAACTAGAAACACGTATGCAGCAATCTATTTTGAGTTTCTGCTCACGCTGAAGACAATATGCTCTTAACTCTCTTCCCATGATATTCCTTACTGCAAGTTTTAAAAAGCAACCACTGCTTTGACCAGCATAATTATAAGGTCTTGGAATCCCTCTAGTCTAAATATATGAGGGGACACAGACCAAATATGAGGTAAGAAGGGAACACTTTCTTTGGGCCACGGTTTGTGCTAAGTATTATATAGACATTGTCGCCTGCAACAGCTCTATGAGTTAAGTAATATCAAGTAAATACAAGAGTCTGGAGTTGGCCCAGCTAAGACTGGCCAATTATCTATGTCAACTGCTGCCATCAGCTTTTTAGAAGCTAAAATAATTTCAAAATTATAAGGAGTCTATGGGAGCAGTGGGCAAAGTCAGTTTGGCTAGGGTCTAGTTCCCTTGATTTACAATTTTTCTCACAAGCTTTATATATCTGAACAAACCACCTCCTCTTCCTTTATCTATTTGAGAATATATAAAATGTGAATTGAACTAAGTAATCTGTGAAATCCCTGATACTTCTGAAAGGCTAGGTTCCCTCACATCTGATGGTGATGATGATGGTGATGATGGTGATGATGATGATGATGGTGATGATGGTGATGATGATGATGGTGTATGATGATGATGATGATGATGAACACCATGACAACAGAGACAATGATGATAAAATCATTTACTGCATTTATGAAATGCTTACCATATGCCAGATACTGTACTAAATGCTTTATAATGAGCTAGATGGCCAAAGACATAAAGTTAAAACAAAGCTTTTAAGACAGATAACAGTATGTATAAAGGGCTGGGGTAAGTGAATAGCAAGGCCTTCTTAGGTAGCTGAAGTCCTAGAATAAAGAATAAATAGTAGATCAATGTAACTAGAGCTCACAAAGAGACAGTTATTGAATGCAACCTAAAGAGTTATATTTTTTTTAATATATTTATTGATTATGCTATTACAGTTGTCCCATTTCCCCCCCCACTCCACTCCATCCTGCCCACCCCCTCCCTCCCACATTCCCCCCCTATAGTTCATGTCCATAGGTCATACTTATAAGTTCTTTGGCTTCTACATTTCCTACGCTATTTTTACCCTCCCCCTGTCTATTTTCCACCTATCATCTATGCTACTTACTCTCTGTACCTTTCCCCCCCTCCCCTTCCCACTCCCTTAATGACAACCCTCATGTTCTAGTTGTTTGCCTAGTTTGCTCTCGTTTTTGTTTTATGTGTGGCCATTAATAACTGTGAGTTTGCTGTCATTTTTACTGTTCCTATTTTTGATCTTCTTTTTCTTAGGTAACTCCCTTTAACATTTCATATAATAAGGGCTTGGTGATGATGAGCTTCTTCAACTTGACCTTATTTGAGAAGCACCTTATCTTCCCTTCCATCCTAAGTGATAGCTTGGCTGGATACAGTAATCTTGGATGTAGGTCCTTGCGTTTAATCTTGGGTAATGTAATTATGATGTGCCTTAGTGTGTTCCTCCTTGGGTCCAGCTTCTTTGGGACTCTCTGAGCTTCCTGGACTTCCCGGAAGTCTATTTCCTTTGCCAGATTAGGGAAGTTCTCCTTCATTATTTGTTCAAATAAGTTTTCAATTTTTTGTTCTTCCTCTTCTCCTTCTGGCACCCCTATAATTCGGATGTTGGAACGTTTCAAGGCGTCCTGGAGGTTCCTAAGTCTCTCCTCATTTTTCCAAGTTCTTGTTTCTTCATTCTTTTCTGGTTGGATGTTTGTTTCTTCCTTCTGGTCCACACCATTGATTTGAGTCCCAGTTTCCTTCTCAACACTATTGGTTCCCTGTACATTTTCCTTTGTTTCTCTTTGCATAGGCTTCATTTTTTCATCTGTTTTTCGAATAGATTCAACCAAGTCTGTGAGCATATTGATAACCAGTGCTTTGAACTGTGCATCCGATAGGTTGGCTATCTCTTCCTCGCTTAGTTGTATTTTTTCTGGAGCTTTGAAGTGTTCTGTCATTTGGGCCATTTTTTTTTTTTTTGTCTTGATGCCTCTGTTACTTTAAGGGGCGGAGCCTTAGGTGTTCACCAGGGTGGGGTAATGCTGGTCGCAGCGCTGTGATGCTGTACGTGGGGGAGGGGCCGAGTGGGAGCAATTGCACCCGCCTCACTCTCCTCCGGCTTTCAGTCTTTCATTCAGCTACCCACAATCAATCTGGGCCCCTCTGGTGCTGGTTCCCGAGTGGGTGGGCCTGTGCACACTCTAGGCCCCTGTGGGTCTCCCCAACAACCTCTCCCGTGAGGCTGGGAGTCTCCCCCACTGCCGCCCCAACCCCCACGGGCGTTCCCAATCAGAGGTTTGAGGCTTTATTTCCCTGAGCTGGAGCCCTGGGTTACTCGGTCTGCTTCACTCCCTGCCATTTGTCCGGTTTATCTGTGGGCGAATGCGGTGCCATGGGGTGCTAACCGCTGCTCTGCCAGCCCCGTTCTCCGCCACTCCGAGTCCGGCCCTCTGGGTTTATCTGTGCAAATGTGGGGCCGCAGGGTCTGCTAGTGCTCAGACTGCCTGTGCCATTTGTCCCACACTCCGCCAGTCTCAGTCCCGCCACAGCCACTGGAGTCCTCTCCACCCCGGTGCCCGTCTCTGCCCCTCCTACCAGTCTGGATGAATGTTTATTTTCTATTTCCTTGGTGTTGGTCCCCCTTGCTGTTCGATTCTCTGTCAGTTCTGGTTGTGCAAGGAGGCGCAGTGTGTCTACCTACGCCGCCATCTTGGTTCTCCCTTATTTTTTTATCTTATAGAAAAGTAGAGTAATGCTGAGCATCTTTTTATATGTCTCTGGATGTTTTGTATGTCCTTCTGGGAAAAGTGTCTGTTCAAGTCCTTTGTCCATTTTTTAATTGGGTTTTTTGTCTTCCTAGAGTGGAGTCATGTGAGTTCTTTATCTATTTTGGAGATCAAACCCTTGTCTGAGGTATCATTGGCAAATATGTTTTCCCATACGGTTCATTCACTTTTCATTTTAATACTGTTTTCTCTAGCCATGCAGAAGCTTTTTATTTTCTCGAGATTACATTTGTTTATTATTTCCTTTATGTCCTGTGTTCAAGGGGACATATCACTGAAAATATTGTTGCATGGAATATCTAAGATTTTCCTGCCTATGTTATCCTGAAGGATTTTTATGGTGTCATGACTTATATTTAAGAGATACCACTTCACACCAGTCAGAATGGCCATCATAAACAAAGCAACAAGTGTTGGAGAGGATGTGGAGAAAAGGGAACCCTAGTGCACTGTTGGTGGGATTGCAGACTGGTGCAGCCACTATGGAAAACAGTATGGAATTTCCTCAGAAAACTAAAAATGTAACTGCCCTTTGACCCAGCAATTTCACTGCTAGGATTACATCCTAAAAACCCTGAAACACCAACCCAAAAGAACCTATGTACCCCAATGTTCATAGCAGTACAATTTACAATAGCTAAGTGCTGGAAGCAACCTAAGTGCCCATCAGTAAATGAATGGATCCAAAAACTATGGTACATTTACACAATGGAATACTACACAGCAGAAAGAAAGGAACCCCTACCCTTTGCAACAGCATGGATGGAACTGGAGAGCATTATGCTAAGTGAAATAAGCCAGGCGGTGAAAGACAAATACCATATGATCTCACCTTTAAGTGGAACCTAATCAACAAAACAAACAAGTAAGCAAAATATAACCAGAGACAGTGAAATTAAGAACAAATGGACAGTAACCAGAGGGGAGGTGGGAGGGAATAATGTGGGGAAAGGAAGGAAGGGTTTTCAGGAACAACTACAAAGGACACATGGACAAAATCAAGGGGTAGTGGAATCAGGGTAGGGGGGGATGTCTAAGGTAGAGGGGGAGAGGTGGGAGGAAAAGGCAGACAACTGTACTTGAACAACAATAAAATTTTAAAAATGGAAAGAAAAGAAGCACAAATAAGTAGATACAGAGTAGACAGGGGGGTGTTAAGAACAGTATAGGTAATAGAGTGGTCAAAGTGCTTATATGCATGACCCATGGCCATGAACTAAGGAGGGATTGCTGGAGGCAATGGAGTTACCATATGGAGGGGGAAAAGGGGGAAAATTGGGACAACTGTAATAACATAATTAATAAAGTATATTTTTAAAAAAGTAAAAAAGAAAAGAAAAGTAGACTAATTGGAGAGTTTGGGCATAACACTAAATAAGCAAATTTGCATTTTAGAAAGATCACTTTGGCAATTATATATAAGACAGATTAGAGGGGAGCAAGTAATCTGAATCAGGAATAATGGAGGCCTGAATGAGGGTAGTAGCAGTGGGACATGGAAAAGTAAGTAAATTTAAAAAAATATAAAGCATGCAATATATTATCTTTATTAGCAGTTGTAATAATTAAATTACATTTGTAAAATGCCTAGTAGGGAGTTTTTTAGATCCATCAATTCCTCTAGTTCATTCACTCTTTTATATATTCAAAAATGTTTACCAGGTACATATTATATATTAGGTTTTTTCTTTTTGCAAAAAGAGTCTGCACTAGTGACACCAAATGAATATAACTATGTATACTCGCACCCAAACATGCTAGAAGCTTTCTCACCATTATGCTTTTATTCCCACCACATTCTCTGTAAAGCTGCCTCTTGTATGACCTAATCAGGGACCAAATTGCAACCTAGGCTTGTGTCCTGACTGGGAATCGAACCTGCAACCCTTCAATCTATGGTACAATTCTCCAACCAACTGAGACACACTGGCCAGTGCAAAAATACCCTTCTTGCACATTCCAGTGGCCAGTAGATATTTGGAAATGTGAACTTAAATCTTATAAGAATATCTAGGTATTAAATTATAGTTTCAATAGGTACTAATTTATAGATAGTAGTTGAAGTCACAGGGATTGAAGGTTGTGAACTAGAAGGGTAGGGAAATTGCTTGAAGACTGTAAGATGGAACCTTAGGGAATCCTAAACTTGAGTCCTCAAAAGAAAGAAAATCCAAAAAGAACAGGAAGTAGATACAGATGTGAGAGGAAAAACAAGACAGAATGTTTCCAGGAAAGTTAAGAGAGAAAAGGGGGGAGAGGAGTGATTGACAATGTCAAATGCTGGATATTATGTGAGATGAGGTAATAAAAGATGTTTCAAGGTTTATCAAGTAAGCAATTCTAATTGTGTGGAGGAGGCAGACACCATAATGCAATAGGTTGAACACTGAATGGGAAGTGAGGAAGTAGAAGCAGTAAATGTTCACATCTCTCAATAATTTTGGCCACAAGGTCATACAACTTGGTTGTGTTCTTTCTTACTATCTCATTGAATTATTATGATTCAATGAGGTTCAACAGGCAAAAAGGTAGGAGTACCCAGAATAGAGCCTAGCAATGAATAGGTGTTTAACACTTGAATTTGTATGCAGTCAGCAATTATTTATCAAACATTCATATATTTTGAGTGTTTATCAAATTCCAGGCATTGTTGTTAGTGATGGGGACATAATAATGAGTAAAGAAAAAAAAAGATGTGGCTCTGATCTCAAAGCATTTAGAGTCTATAGAATGTTATGTTTGTGGGAAAAAGATATTAAACAAATAATTATACAATCAACAGCAAAACTGCAATAGAAAGTAAGTTGAATAAATTGTATAGAAATGTCTATTGAGGAGGGCATCTACTGGCAAGGACAGAGTAAGCTAGATCTAAGGAGTAAATGTTTGTTCCTAGACCTGAGGGTGAAGCCCAAGAAGTAAAGAATAAAAAGCTCACTAAATTCCCTTTTCTCCACATCCTCACCAGCACTTGTTGTTTGTTAACTGTACTATTGGTGGGAATGCAGACTTGTGCAGCCACTGTGGAAAATAGTATGGAATTTCCTCAAAAAATTAAAAATGGAACAGCCTTTTGACCCAGCAACTCCACTGCTGGGGTCATATCCTAAGAATCCCAAAATACCAATTCGAAAGAATTTATGTATCCCTATGTACTACTTATAATAGCCAAGATTTGGAAACACCCTAAGTGCCCATCAGCAGGTGAGTGGGTTAAAAACTGTGGTACATTTACAAAATGGAATACTATGCAGTAGGAATCCCCACCTTCTGCAACAGCATGGATGGAACTGGAGAATATTGTGCTAAGTAAAATAAGCCAGTTGGTTAAAGACAAATACCATATGATCCCAGCTCTAAGAGGAATCTAATGAACAAAATAAACTAATGAGCAAAATAGAACCAGAGTCATAGAATCATGGAATAAGACTGACAGCGATAAGAGGTGAGAAAGGAGGCGGGGACTCACTGAAAGAAAGTGAAGTGATTAGTCAAAGAACATATATGAAGGACCCATGGACATGGACAATGGTGTGGGAATTGACTAAGGGGGATGGATTGGGTGGAGAGGAGTCAAGAGGAGAAAACTGAGACAACTGTAATAATATAAACAAGCAAACATAAAGAAATAAAAAGCTCACTGAGAGCTCTCCTTGGTCCTGACCTGGGCCTGCGCATGTCTGTCCTCCAGGCCTGCAAGGGAATCTGCCTAGTATTTCATTGGATCTTGCCAAATGCCCCTAAGATTTAGTAATCCTGTTGATCTATGGGCCTGCCTGTAGCCACAGGATTCTAGTTTGCCTGTCTACCCAAGCAGTGAATAAACTCATATGGCAACACAGGTGAGGCACTATGGTGTAGTAAAAGGAATGCTGACTCTGGAATCCAAGAAAACTGACTTCAGTCTTGATTATTCCCCCTCCTAGATGTGTGGCCTAAAACAGGTCGATTCTTGATTTCTAAATGAGAAGGATAATTAATACCCTGCCTAGTTCACAGCACTGTTGAGGACGTCTGGCTCCCCAGATACAAATAAAATCAGAATCAAAATCTCTTTATTTGGAAGAATCATAAAGGTTTGCTGATCCAATCACAATGTATGTGAAAGCACCTTGGAAAGTAGAATGAGTGATAAAAGGTGAACAAATTATCCATAAGTTTCTATACTTTCTCTTCTAAAATCATGAATTTAAATATGTTTGTCTATATAAACATATATTTACAGCATTGAGGATGCAGACACATATTTATCTATATAAACCCACAGAGGGTAGCATAGTATCAAACCCACATTAATAGGAAGGAGATCATTTCAATAATCAATTTTATGGGTTGGTGAATAGATGGGAAATACATGAAAATATTTAAATTGCACTATTCACTTTACTTATTTTCTTAAGATCTATTGTGCTGTATTGTTAATCAGGCTTGTCAAATGCTAGCAAGTGGGCCATGTTCTTGTAAAATTAAAACATCATCCGCAAACATGCATATTGGCTTTTTAGACACTCTTTGAAGTGGCATTATTTGGAGTGAAAGATGATGAGCATTGATTCCAAGAAAGAATCACCACATCTGCCAGTGACCACTCACTGAAGATATGCCTACACTGTTAAAACTTTCAAGATAAAGAAACATGCCCAAGTAATCTATGGCAAAATTCTTTAATTTTTCACCTCACTTCCATGGAGGTGAAGACCTGAGTACCACTGCTGTTATCTTTAAAAAGCAAGCATCTTTACAAAGCCACAAAGACCTGTGGGGAAAAGCACTAGTTTTGCATACACAAAAGCCTAAGTTCAAATCACAGACACATCAGTCACTTAACCTGGTCCTATCTCAATTTCCATATATGTGTGTGTGTGTGTGTGTGTATTATTACATTCTCATTATATATATATATATATTATATATATTATATATAATATATATAATTCTCATTATATATATAATTCTCATTATATATATTATATTTTATTATATATATTATATAATAATATATAATTCTCATTCAATACATTCTCATTATATATATATTATTATATATGATATATATAATATATATATTATATATTATATATAATATATATATAATGAGAATGTAATAATAATAATATATATATAATGAGAATGTAATAATACAACATACTTTTTAGGGTTCCTGTGAGGAATAGGTATATGTAAATTATTTAAACAGTGGCTGGCACACAGGAAGCACTCAACTAATTGTAGTAGTTATTTTTATTTTGGAGGAGTAATCAATGTTAGCTATAATGGTGATGATAATATTAAAGTTCACTTAAGTCTTAGGCATCATCTAGTGCTATTCTAAACCCATAATTTTTTAGATGGGGAGACTGGAGCATAGAGAAGATAATGACTTATGTGAGGTCACATGGAAAGTTTATAGCAGGACTGGGATCAGAATCCAGGCCTCCTGATTCCCAGTGCTGGGCTCCTTCTTCCCTCTGCACTAGCCCAACGTCTGTGTCTCTGTCGCTCTCCTCTGATATGTTAAATTATGTCAGAGGAGATGGACAGATGCTGTCTTAATTAGAATCTTTTTTTGATCTTCATCATACCTACTACATTGTGAGCTCCTTAACTGGACTATATCTTACTTATATAAAATTTCACAGCACATAGCAGAGTGGTGCAAAAATAAGTATTAATTGATTGACTTTTTATTATTCAACATGAGACCAGATAGCAGGCATGTTCTGGAGTTAGTAACTGGAATCAGCTTCATTAATAAGTTACTTCTAGAGACAGTTAATTAGAGATGATATTATAATAAAAAATGTGTTGTACTTACTGTTATAGAATCTAGGTTCTAAGCTTGAACCTCTTACTAACTAGGTGAACTTGGGCTAAAGTGCCACTCAAATGTAGGGAGAATGGGGGAAGTTGAAGAGGAATAAAACTAGACATATGAATTATAAAGAGCTTTGAGAGTCAGGCTAAAGAATTTGAACTTTATTCTTAAAACAAGGGAGACTGAGACAGATATTTTAAGGAGGTTAATGACATGATGTGGACAATGTTTTAGAAGTATCACTCTGACAGCTATGTGAAGAGAAAATTAAAGGGAGAAAGCCTAAAGGTCAGAAAAGTTACTTCTGTTATCAGATTAAAATACTGATAATTAGAAAAAGAAGTGAAAGTAATTTCTGAAAGTCAGAAGTAGAATCAAGATTAAAATTCAGATCATGGGATGCCAAAAACCGTATCGACCTATCATATCCAAACACCACTCATCAGATAAAGGACTTGGAGAATATGTAAAAATCAAGGAGTTTCCTGGAGCAATATTCTACACAACCTTGCCTTTGGGATGTATACCATCTGGTTAAAATGTATTACCCCTAAATTTAAACTCCAGGGGTAAATATCAAAAATATAAGCTTTCCAAAAAGGTAAATTTTGATCACATGGATAGAGTCTCTGTTAAGAGCATAACAAATAATTTACTAACCTTTTTAAAAGAAAAATATTTGTTATGCTTACATAATAACCAAATTAAAAGTTGAAAATTTATACAATCATACGTTATTTATGCATGTTAATTAAAAAGACACATATCCATATACATGTGTGAATACATACATATGCATACAGGTCTGTGCATACCTGTAAGTTAAATCAGATGCAAATTTATTCCCAGGTGCTTGAATTTAGACTATCAAATGTTTGGTGGAAAATTTCTAAATTTAAAATCAGTAACCTTGCTTCATATCCCTGTTCCACTTTTTATCAGCTATGTGATTTGCAGCATATTCTTCATACTTTGGAGCCTCTGTTTCCTCATTTTTTAATGGGAATAATTATGGGGTTGCTGTGAATATACGTGAGCATGCTTCATAAACAGCTTTAGACAAACGTAACAGTATAATGTTTCAGAGTGCAAGCTCTGGCCCTGGCTGGGTGGCCCAGTTGGTTGGAGTGCCATCCCATACATCAAAATGTTGTAGGTTTGATTCATGGTCAGGGCACAAACCTACCTAGGTTGCAGGTTTGATCCCTGGTCAACCCCTGGTCAGGGCACCTACAGGAGGCAACCAATCAATATTTCTCTCTCACATCAGTGTCTCTCTCTCTCTTTCTCCCTCCCTCTCTCTCTCTCTCTCAAATCAATAAACATATCCTCTGGTGAGGATTTAAAAAAAAGAAAAACTATAGCTCTGGAGTAGGGCTCAGTCCTAGTTCTGCTAGTTATTAACTGTACGACCTTGGGCAACTCATTTAGCCTCTCTGAGTTCTAATCTTTTCACATTAAAAAAATGAAGGTAATAATATTTTTATCTGATAAGGTTATTGAAAGGATTGAATTAATTGACACATATATAGTACACAAATTAGTCAGTACAGAGATATTTATGGCCAGGCATAGAATAATATCTCTGCATATTAGTTATTATCATTTTTATCATATAGACATCAAAGTTAGCTGATTCACACTTAGTTGCAAAAAAATACAAGGAAAATATGAACAAACTAAAGTGAATGCAGTTGTTGCAATAATGAATTTAAAAAAGAAACCTAGAAGGGTCAGAGATATGAAGCTCACTGCTCCATGACGAGTGATCTAACCTACTATTTTCACCCACTGTGTTCTGTGTCCATGGAACACAAATGATGCAGGCATGTGGATAACTTACAATAAATCAAAGTTTCAGGTCTATCCTTTCACGCATAAGGAGAAACAAGTGATACAAACTATGACCAGAGAAGCCATCTGAGGAGACACTCCCTGAAGAAGAATGCCCTTGAAATTCTGTAGCAAAAACAAGCAGGGTGGTTTCTAATGCTAAACAGGTTAATCAAATAGTTCATTAAACCAAAGAGAAAAAGAGTGATCAGAGGAAGAAAGGAAGGTATGGAAGAGCAGAGGCTCAATCAGAAACTGGTTCTATAAACAGAGCCTGCCTGCTGTGAAGTCTCTTTTCGCTGTGCCAGAAGGGTATTCTTAAAAAGAAATACAAAAATAAAACAAACAAAAGAACTCAACTGATGCAAAAAGTGAATCCATATGAGGGCGAAGGAGACGTTGGAACAACTGGAGTTCATTTGCAAAGACTGAAAGAAATTAAAAGAGGATTAGGGAGGATGGTTAACTAGCCCAGTTTAAAGAAAGTATAGAGACAAAATGGCACAGTCTAAAACACATCAATGTAATTTAAAAAATAAAATACAAACTAAAACATACTGAAGTAGGACCTCTTCTAAGAACTTCCTAAAAATGGAAACAAGAAAGCAAATTGGGCTTTGAAACCTTACGTTGTGTTCCATTCTTCTCCTTGTAACTGCAATTCTTTGGAATGATGGACCTTAGGTTGAAATTAATTGCTTTTTATGAGTGCTCATATAGCTGAGCTTTTGATTTGACATGTAATGGACTACAAAAGCCATCATGACAGGGAAAGCAATTCAGTGCAGCCCGAAGTTTAAAGCCAAGTTTAAAAGAGGAGCTCTTATTGAAGTTTTAGAATTGTGCATTTCATTTTCTTTTTCTAAATGTGCCCTCTGGACAACATGGTCCACACTAGAAAGTAAACTTTTCTACTTCAGTGTGTTCCACCTAGGTTTATGTGTACATATTGAATGCAACACAGGAAGTCCATTCCAAGACTTCCCTTAGATTAGCTTCTCCCTAGTCTAGTCAAGCAAGATTCCAGTCTCATACCCTTTGGATAGCTCCATAGTTACATTTCTGAAAATCTGCCTCCTTTCCCTTTTTATCCAAGTCAAATCCTTCCGCATAAGGAACTGGGCTAACCCCAACTGTTTGGCAAATTCTGGATTGAAGCAGAAAGCTTCAATTTCCTTTGAAAAGGAAACCATTTAATGAGTACCCTCTGTGTCGTCTCACAGTGGTAGGAGCTTTCACACTGATTATCATAGTTAATACTTTCAAAAACTCTGTGAAATAGATATTATAATTCCCATCTTAAAGATAGAGTCATTGAAGTTCAGAAAAGTTAACTAACATGCCAGAAGTCTCAGTCATTCTTGCTGTCTATCCCCTTGATATTGGTAATACATTCTCACTACCCCTAAGTGCACCATTAAAGCATAGCTCTCTCCTAATAAATGTTGTCCTAATGCTGATAATTGGCTTTCTAAATCCAATTCTGCATTTTATCCCAGGAATTCACCTAAAGTTCTCCTTTACCACAAGGATGATGGCTTTGTGTTTTCTCTCTTCTGTTTCCTTCACAAGGAGCTGACTGCAGCCCCGGACTCTCAGACCTCTAGCTCAAACACCTGTGTATGGCTGAGCCACCCATCAGACTACTGCTAATTGATCTGAAACAATTCTGAGCTACTGGGGCCTTCAAGGATACCACAGAGGCAGTCTAAACACTGCTTACTGTATAGCAATGAGTTTTGGCAGAAGCCACCACAATCCTTTCTTTCTTTCCAGGTTACTTCCTG
The DNA here is from genome assembly GCF_022682495.2 of Desmodus rotundus. NCBI lineage: Eukaryota > Metazoa > Chordata > Mammalia > Chiroptera > Phyllostomidae > Desmodus > Desmodus rotundus. The sequence goes on from NC_071389.1 coordinate 32,951,077, forward strand.
CCCTTTCTGGTTCCTCATCTAGTTTGACTAAGTTCTTTCTTTCTGATCTCTGACTTGGCCTCTTTCCCATGTATCAGGGTCCAGCTCCTCTGACAGAGTCTACTGCCTTCTCTTGAGAACGTCTTTTTGCTAACTATGTTGCCCATCCACAAAGCTGCACCCTGGATGAAGAATGAACAAAGAAAACAAAACAAAAGCTGTCCAGGCCATGTTCCTTTTATGGTTAAAATTACCCACTAGCATCACCTTTAGAAAAAAGAAAGAAAAAGGTCTGGGCTCCTTAACATGGTATTCAAGACCTTTCGTGACCTGGACTCTAGCCTCTTGTCTTGCCACAAGCCCTTAAACAACACTATGCTCAAGATTCAAAATGCATTTAAATGCTGGGACTTCTCTCAGGAAAGAGAGAATTCTCCTGAGTCAATGTCTTTGTTCTTGTGTTTCTTCTAACTTGTATGCCCTATTTCCAGCTCCCCTTTATCAACATTTACTCACCCTCCAGGAAAGTGTGTTCCGAGCCCTAGAGTTCAATGAAGATATAGATGGAATAGGGAAGGGCAAAACTGATTGGTTTGTGACCTCATCATCAACTGACTGTATTAGAGACATGCATACATTTCTTAATGTTTCCTCTGAGAGTCTTCGAATCCCAATCCTCAGTTTAGGACTTGAAGACATTAGAAAAGATTTGCTGAACTGTGCCTGAGTCAGGCTCCCATTACTGATGTTGCACCACACCTTTAGACTTTCCAACAAGACATGTCACCAATCCTCTAATAAGACTGCAGGTCTGTGCCTTGATTGGAGTTTCAGAAACCTTGGATTTCAGTCCTTAACCACCCAATTAAGCCTCTCATTTGAATCCCAGCAACTAATCTGCTGCCTCGGCTTACCAAGGAAAGCAGATACAGTGCTGGAAGTCAATCCTGGGTACTCTAAAACAGGATCCCCTTTAGCCTAAGTCAGGCTCAGCACACACCTCCAGAGACCTGTCAGTACTTCCTCTAGAGTGTAAACTATTTTGCCACAGAGTTCATAGTCCTTTTTCCCAGATCAGGGTGTTAGTGTATGTACATTTTCATTGTTACCCAGCCTTCTGATCTGGGGTATTGGCTAAACATGCAGATTTCTGGGCCTCACCCTAGACCTACCAAGGACAGGCCTGGGAATCTGTATGTTTAACAAGTGCCCCACATGATTCTCATGCTCAGGCGAATTTGGAAAACTGTGCCACTTACACCTTCCTCTCAGAAACTGATGATGGTTACATTAACCCACCCAGACCTTTGTGTCAGCCTTTCATGGTTTATCCTTATTCAATGTAAGGGTATCTAGGTATGGAAAATAAGTTTTTATTATATAGTACATATTTTGAACAAATAAATTAATTAAATATTTCTCTATATGCCCTTCCTACTCCTGCATTTTAAAGTCTAAATAAAAAGATACACATTTTAAATTAGAATATAGGACAGTGACCCAATATCGGAGTACCACAAAAAGGGCACACCATCATGCTTTGTGACAAGCCAAAGGTGCTTGGCCATAACCTCAGAGGTCAGTTTCACAACCATGTGAGGTTAGGCAGCTGGGGAGTAGGAAGAGCACTGGGCTTATCAATTAATCTAGGTTCTGCTGCAGCTCTGCTGTGCAGACTTGATCAAGTCACTTTACCTCAGTCATCCTCAGTTTCTTCTTTAAAAAGTTAAAAATAACTAGTATTTTACACATTGGATTGATAAAATATTTAAGAAAGAGAATTTATAGAAAAGTGCTAATAAAAATGTAATGTATTCTATATTTGACTCTAAGATACCAAAAGAATTAATAATGTCATAAATATAAATTAATTTATCAAATATTTAGATTAATATCATACCAAAAGAACTTATAATAATGTAATAATATGAATTAATCCAATATTTTGTCAATTCTTCAAATATTTGATAAATATTTCTATATCAAAAGCTTTGTGTCAAGAGCTGTGGTTATTTTATGACTAAAATAAAAAACCTTACCCTCATTTAACTCCTGTTCTACTTAAAAAGAATACTGAGTGAATAATTTTAAAGGAATATTTAATTACAAATATATGCTTTGAATGTGCCAGGTAGTATGAAAAAATAACAGAAAAAACCCTCAGGCATAATGAGTGGGGTCATGGATGATTTCCTTGGGGGTAGTTGATGGTTGAGCAAAAATGTGAAGGATTTTAAAGTACAGAATAGGTTGTACATTTCAGGCAAAGAGAACAGCCTGAATTCTTCCTGTGCCTTAAAGGTACATGGCCCAATCAAGGAACTGAAATGCTACTGACTGGACAGCAAAGATCACAGAAAAGAGAAGTATGAGCTAAGTCTAGAGACACATGCAATTAATAGGCTTTGTTAAGGAATTTTGTCTTTGTCCAAAGTAAATACCATGAGAAAGCACTGAGTTCTTTAAGCAGGGGAGGGACAGCAATCAGATTTTTTAAATTTTAAAAACATTATTGTGGAGAAGGATTGCTGGGTCTACCTGACACACTTGAAAACATGTATTCACAAAGATATATACACCCTTATGCTCACTGAAGCACCATTCACAGTGGCCAAGACATGGAGACAACCAAAGTGTCCTTTGTTAGAGGATTGGGTAAAGAAGATGTGGTACATGTATACAATGGAATACTACTCAGCCATAAGAAAAGACAAAATACTGCCATTTGCAACAACATGGACGGATCTTGAGAATATTATATTAAGTGAAATAAGTCAGTCAGAAAAAGCTAAGAAGCATATGATTTCCTTCATATGTGGGATATAAAACTGAAACTCATGGACACAGATAGCAATATTGTGGTTGCCAGAAGGAAAGGGGTGAGGGTGGAGGGGGCCTAATATATGGTGATGGAAGATGGTTTGACTTTGGGTAGTGGGCACAGAGTGCAATATACAGATCTTGTGTCATAGAAGTGTACACTTGAAACCTAAATGATCCTATTAACCAATGTCACCCCAATAAATTTAATTTAAATAAATAAATACATCATTGTGGCTTTATCATAGATAATTGACTTCAGAAGATTAACAGTGGTTGAGGGAAGATATAGAAAGCTATTAGACTAGTCCAGGTGAGAGATGATATGGTTTTGATTAGGAAGGAGATGGTAAAGGAGATGAATTTGAGATGTAATGGAAGGTAAAACCAGCACAGCTTTGATATTGATCAGAAAAGCGAATGGTCTCCTTTGAAATACTAAAGCAATATACAACAATACTAGTATCATAATGTTTTTTTACATGTTAAAGTGTTTTCCCAGATACTTTCTTTAATGGGCCATCTGTAACAGGTGATCTACTCTACAGAAAGCATTGTATTCCGAGCTCTGGTTGGCAGCAGTCAGATGTAACACAGGTTCTACCTTTAAGAAGTTCATGATCTTATAAAGGAGATACAGTATGACCTGTAATTCTGACAACAATTCTCTGAGATAGGTAATGTACTTCCCATTTTACAGCTATAAATGCTAAAACCTAGAGTGCTTGTCAAAGTTGGCTCAGCTAGGTAATGGCAGAGATTCCAAGCCTCATTCTTGGTTCCTTACTCCAAAGTAGTTGGCTCCAGTACTTTGTTTGCTCTTAGAATGGAAAAGGATCTCAGCTGATCCCTTCTGGGACCCACCAATGATTCCCAAAGGCATCTGTCTAACAAGGTAGATTTCAAAAGGTCCCTTTGAGAGCTTTTACATTTCAGCTGGAGGTCAGCAACCTGTCGCACAGTCTATCTCAGTGAACAAAATAATTAGATTAAGTCTTTTCCCTCCGTGTTCAAATCCCTGCTCATGTGACTGTAAATTTAAGTGATAATTCCCTGTGAACTAAAAATGGTTACTCAGAAAAATAATGTTGGTATAAATCTTACCATTGGATATAAAAGGAGTGGAGTGGGAAATATCAAGACTGAGTTAGCCCACCATACAGGGCCCAAGCTTAAAAGGAGATAGTGCCTATGTATGGAACATACGCAGCCTTACTACCTAAAGTCTTGCTACTCGAAGTGTGGCTCTTGGACTGACAGCATCAGCATCATATGAAAACTTGTTAGAAATGGAGACTCTCAGGCCCTGTGGCACACATACAAAATTGGAATCTGCATTTTATAAGATCCCCACTGACTTGTATATAAGTGAAATTTAAGAAATACTGATATTAAAGTACACCCAAAGGAATCTCCACTTCTGATAGCCCAAATGACATGAAATTCTATCAGTAGTATTTTTTATATTTATCAGAGCTTTGGTCTTCTTTCAATCTTCCTTAAAAATTTCTCTGGCTTTGTTCATTAGTTTATTTTTTTTCATTATATTTCTCGTATAGGTGAGATCATATGGTATTTGTCTTTCACTGACTGACTTATTTCATTTAGCATAATATTCTCCATCTACAGTTCCATCCATGCTGTTGCAAAAGGTAGCAGTTCCTTCTCTCTTTCTGCTGTGTAGTATTCCATTGTGTAAGTGTCCTACAGTCTTTTGATCCACTCATTTACCGATGGGCACTTAGGCAGTTTAAAAAAAAAAAAAATCTCTCCAGCTTTGGGACAGTCTGATCATAGCCAAAGGCATGGTATATAGAACAAGACATATCTGGATTGGCATTCCAGCTCTAAATCAAGGGAATGAATTTGGCATATTACTGGGACCTCTGAGACTGCTTCTCTCCAAAATAATAACAAACCAGGCTTGTCAATTCTAAAATATTGGGTTTAGGACTTGTGGTCGAGATTGCAGTACATGTAGACATGGCTTGCCTCTTCACACAACCACATCAATATTACAACTAAAATACAGAACCACCATCATTTATAACTGTTGGAAATTGAGTTGAATGGAAGTCTGACAACTACGGAATTAAAGAAACCACATCCATCCACACTGGTAGGAGGGGCACAGACGTGGAACGGGATGGTCACTCACCCAAATGTGTGGATAAAAATTCAGGAGGGATATCTTGGGAGCAAGGAGTTCCAGCCCCACACCAAGTCCCCTAACCCACGGTTCCAGTGTCAGGAAGATAAGTCCACACAACTTCTGGCTCCAAAAACCAGAGGGGACGGAGTTGGTGGAAGAAATTTCTGAAGCCCCAAACAGTTCCTCTTAAAGAACCCACACATGGACTCACCTACTCAGACTCACTCCCTTTGAGCTCCAGCACCAGGGCAGCAGCTTGAAAGGCATCAAGCTGAGTGGCACACAGGGAGAAACTGAAGTGTTTGACGTCAAGGCAAGTAGAGGCCATTGTCCCTTTTCTAAACCCTCCCCCACAGAACTGACAAGCTGGAGCCATATCTGAGACTCCATCAACCTGACTAACCCTGTATGACCTGACTTGGAGATCGCCGGAAACTCTGCCCCACCCAACTTACAAGCCCACCCAAGCCACTTTTTCATATGAATGGCTGGTCTTGGCTCATGCTTTACAACTTCCTAAATCCTATCAAACAAGCAACAGCTGGCCTCAGTGAACTCTAGGTCCAGCACCAGCAGCAGCCAGCCTAGATTCACAGCTTGGTTTCACTTGGGAATCTCCAAGCCCAGCACAAGTAGCAGCAAGAGAAAAGGACACAGTTACCTACAAAGGAGTTCCCATAAGACTGTCAGCTGATTTCTCCAAAGAGACCTTACAGGCAAGAAGGGGCTGGAAAGAAGTATTCCAAGGACCTACATCCAAGATTACTGTATCCAGCAAAGCTATCATTTAGAATGGAAGGGAAGATCAAGTGCTTCTCAGATAAGGTCAAGTTAAAGAAGTTCATCATCACCAAGCCCTTATTATATGAAATGTTAAAGGGACTTACCTAAGAAAAAGAAGATCAAAACTAGGAACAGTAAAAATGACAGCAAACTCACAGTTATTAACGACCACACCTAAAACAAAAACAAGAGCAAACTAGGCAAACAACTAGAACAGGAACAGAACCATAGAGATGGAGATCACATGGAGGGTTGTCAATAGGGGAGGGGGAGGGGGGGAAAGGTACAGAGAATAAGTAGCATAGATGATAGGTGGAAAATAGACAGGGAGAGGGTATGAATAGTGTAGGAAATGTAGAAGCCAAAGAACTTATAAGTATGACCCATGGACATGAACTATAGGGGGGGAATGTGGGAGGGAGGAGGTGGGCAAGATGGAGTGGAGTGAGGGGGGGGGATGGGACAACTGTAATAGCATAATCAATAAATATATTAAAAAAATAAAAATAAAATAAAATTTTAAAAACACACACTAAAGGAGTTCATCATCACCAAACCATTATTATATGAAAGTTAAAGGGATTTATTTAAGAAAAAGTAGATCAAAAACTATGAACAATAAAATGGCAATACATACATGTCTATCAACAATTGAATCTAAAAAGAAAAAGCTAAGCAAACAAAAAGAACAGACATAATCACAGATACAGAGGGCATTTTAATGGTTGCCAGATGGGAGGGGGGTATAGGGGAATCGGTGAAGAGGTGAGGGGATTAAGGAGCACAAATAGGTAGTTACAAAATAGCCATGGGGATGTAAAGTACAGTATAAGAAATGGAGTAGTCAAAGAACTTATATGCATGACTCATGGACATGAACAATGGTGGGGGATTGCCTGAGAGAGTGAGGGGTGCTGGGTGGAGAGGGGTAAAGGGTGAAAAATCAGGACAACTGTAATAGCATAATCAATAAAACATAATTAAAAAATGAATAGTGGGTTTAGGATAAAAGAAGATAATAGATGCTAAGTGCTTTGTATTTATATGGAATGCAAGCATTGTTGCTATTGTCATTATCAAGAATAATTGTATTTTTTCATTTTTTCATTCAATCAGTCATATAGTTGGATAGTGGGAACCTATTTTTGCCACACCCTGTGCTATGTATTGGGGATAAATAGATATATAAGACAGCTGTTCTTGTCCTCAAAAAGCCTTTTGGTGGAGAAGTTAAGAAATCTTATAATTTTCAATGTCCTAAAAGAGGGGCACAGCAATGTTAGAACCCAGGTCTCTTGGTGGTCAAGCTGCTATTGTGTCTCACCACCATAAATTCCAAGAAAATGTGGTGTGTTTTGGTGAAAAGTATAGGAAGTCTAGAGCTGGACAGTGTGGTTGGAATACTGGCTATACCATTCTTACCTTGGACAAAAATCAAACCTTTCTAAGTTTCAGTGTTCTTGTTTGTAATAACATCTATATGACTGAGCTTACCTGAGGATAAAGCAGATGTGAAAGGGCGAAGTAAACAGTAAGTTACTGGTCCTTCATTCAAATATTCAAGTGTCTGTTCTGTACTCAACACACAGTAGTGTCCCTAGGATAACAGGGGTGAAAAAGATTCTGTTGCTTTTCTCAAGCAGCTCCCCGTCAAGTATTACTTAATAAATGCTCAAAGGGGAAAGCCTAAAGTATTACTATGTGTGATAAAATAAGAGAAGCCTCATCTGGAGGGGTTTGGGGGAGTAGGCTCAGGAGAGCCAGCTTTGAGAAATGTATTGCATCAATTTAACTGTTTTCAATGTTTGTTATCAAGAATAAATAAAATTTGCAACAGAAAAAAAGAAGAAATAGGTTAAGCAAGAAGAGAGAGTATTTTGAGCTTTGTCCAATAGGGCAAAATAATAATAATAATAGCCAATGTTTATTAAACATTAAGTGCCAGGCACGGTGATACCATATTGTGTCATGTACAATGTGCACTTTTTTGCCTACATTTTTGAGGGAAAAATAAGGATGCACATTACACGTGGCTATAATGATTACACACCTGGGTATAATAATGGGTACAATAATCCTCTGGATAATGCGCACAAAACGTGGGTGCGCATTATACATGGGAGCGCATCATACCCAACAAAATACGGTAAATGCTTCATATGTTTCAGCACATTTAATTTTACCTGTATTGTTTTACTGTTTGTGTACTTGTCTAGAAACTTATAATACTCTCTCATTCCTTGACTTTCTCTACTATCATCCAACCATGAAATTCTAGATTTGGCTGCCAAGTTCCAAGATAAACACTATTGGTCCTATTTTAAATTACTTCCCTCCTGCCTTTCCCCTAAGCACTTTTGACGCGCAACCCACCTCCGGCTCTATCGATATGGATTCCACATTTAGATGTACTATTCATTTTTCTCATATTTAAAAATGGTCCAAGAAATGTGTCTTTCAGTGCAGTAACTCCTGTTTTGAAATCCGTATCTGAGCCAAGAACTTTATTTCCTCCTAAGAGAAATTCTTATGCAGATAGATTTTAGTCCTGAGCAACACAGAGACATTTATAAAATCCAAGAGTTCTAGGGCACACCAGAGCTTTATACTTTGCTACCCCAATTTCAACAATATAGATGGGAGTACAAAAGACGATTAGATTTTAACCAAATTATCTTTTATATAAACTGTTCTTCAGTGGGCCCACAGCAAAACATCTCTGAGTATTTCAACAGAAAATTTTGCTGTCACTTTCATTGAAGGAGGAAAACACACCAAATTGTGCTTCTCTAAACATCCTTAAAATATGTCGTTTCTGTGTCTTAACAAATAGTAGATAGACATGATTTTCAGGGAAATTCATTTCCAAGTTCTTTTTGTTTTTCTTTTTTAAAGTAAAGTTCTTAACTAGGTCATGCTGGCTGCTTGACTTTCAACTAGTTTCAAAAAAATACTTCTCTGATTATATTTTACTTGCTTGTTTGTTTTGTTGATTAGGTTCCACTTACAGATGAGATCATATCGTATTTGTCTTTCACTGCCTGGGTTATTTCACAGAGGGGAGGTGGGAGGGGATAATAGGGAGGAAAGGGGGAAGGGTTGTCAAGGAACATGTATAAAGGACACATGGACAAAGCCAAAGGGGGGTAGGATTGAGTGTGGGAGGTGGGGATGGCTAGGGTAGGAGGGAGTGATGGGAGAGAAATGGAGACAACTGTACTTGAACAACAACAACAACATAAATAAATAAATAAATAAATAAATAAAAATACTCTGATTTTGAAAATTGGGCAATGTGCTTTTGATCTGAACAACTGAATTAGTATCAATCAGTGTGATCCAGAAATGCTACCAACCTCAGAACTGGAGATGATCAAAAGTCTTGTGTCTCTCTCATCAAAATGTAAGATCTAGTCGTATTTTAAGTCATAAGCTCTCCGAGCATATACCTTGCTGTTTTGTGCCTCCTTGCTTCTGCTCATGTCCTCCCCTCCTATGTGAAGCCCCATACTCAGTCAGCTAACTCTCAAATATCCTCGAAAAGCCAGTTTGAGTGTCACATCTTCTGGGAAGCCGTTTCTGATTCCTACCCTCATCCCCATATCACAGGCTGCTAAGAATCCCTCTTCTTCTTCCCACAATGCTCATATCAATTTTTGTCACAGTACAAATGTCCCTATATTATCACTGGCAAAGGTAATACTATGTGCTCATCCAACTCCAATTTCTTTTGCTCCCAGGCACACAGACTACCTTTCTCAGCTTTCCCTGCAGTTGGGTAGGACTAAAAACTGAGTCTAGCAACAGGACTGTGTGTGAAAGAGATATTTTGTTTCTTCCAAACCCAATCTTCCAGTCTCTCTCTTCCCTCATCTGCCAGTTAGATGCAGAGATCTGGGTCCCCTACTGACACTTGCAGCTGAGTTCCTCTACTAACCCCCGTAAATTATATTTAAATAAGAAGTAAACTTTGATTGTAAGCCACTGAGGCTTGTGGGTTGTTTGTTGTGGCTTATATCAACTAATAGAATTATCAAATGTTTATTTGTCTGTCTTGCCTTCTAGACTATGAGCTTCTTAAAGTTAGTATCTGTATTTTATTAATCTGCTTCTGTAACATTTAGCAGGATGCTCACAGGAAGTAGGTGCTCCAGTAATAAATATTCATTCCCAGGATATTTCTCACAATTATTTTTCCTGACTTCTCCAGTGAAACTACTGGTAATTATTGGTTTCTCTTTTATTCAACAGCCCAAAGCAAGGCACTCTGAATTTGTCTGAGACAGACCAAAAAAATAAACAATTAAACATCTTGTAAGTTATCTGGAGCTTGCTGAAGGTCCAGAGAAAATGATGGAACACAATATCCACAAATTATGTGAAGATCAACAACTTTCACATTAGTAATCAAATTGGTAGAAAAGATATCCACCAACTAATTAGGGCAACCAATTCACTGTGTTTCAGAGACAATTCAGGATTTAAAGTCACAGACAAGCTCTCCAGCTGATTAGTAAATAAAATAGGCAAAATTCCTAATGTTAAGGAGAAATTACCTTTAATATTGTTTAATAAGGTACTGGTACTAATTAATGCCAATTTACATCTCAGACCTTTGCTCTGCCTTTCTCTGGCCTGTTCTGTAGCTTGGGAGGCACCTGTATGAAATACACCTCCAACGATACTTTCTGGCCTGCTAAGGACCCTGAATCTCAGACTGAGACACTTGGACTCTACTTGACAGGGAGCAATGACCTGAACAAAGCCATTTTTAAGGACTTAGAGAAACAGGATCTAAAAGGTATATTCCCAACCTGTCGCCAACACTAGCAGTTCATGTAATATAATCTCATACAAATCTGAGTCTACCTACGCTTATAAGGAAAAAAAAAAGTTAAATAGGGCCAAATTCCTCACTTAAAAATGATAAATCCTAGATTTTTACCCCTCCTCCTCTCTTAGAGATAGCCCCCACCAGGAGGTGGCCATTATTAAGAAAGCCCCATCAATTTTGCCTCGGGCAGACCCAGAATGCTTTGCTTTGTCCTGTTAAATAAAGAGAAACTAAAAATTACCAGCAATTTCATTGGGGAAGTAAGGAAAAGTAATTGTGAGAAACATCCCAAGCAGCCCAGTGAATAATTATAGCGCACGACAGACTCAGGCTTGAAATTAAGGGTACTTATTTTAATTCAACATCTGAAATGTTGTATTTATACAAAGAAAAACTGTGAGGGAAATGAATGGATCCCAGCTCCAGCAAGGCCACATATGTTTGTGGAAGGTCCTCATCTTCAGGGCTTTGTCTTCTTCTGTAGTCAGGGAAGCCAGTGTTTTAAAGCCTCTAAGTTTACAATGTGCACTACATTTATAGATGCTCAAGGGGACAGAAAGCTCTTGGAGATTAAATCAGTCACTGAAGGGAAGGGTAGGGGCTTTCAACATTTGGGGGGAGGGGAACAGAGTCAGGGGAATGTATGCTCTGTGCCTGGGGTTAGAATGAAATTTGCTTCCCAGGTGGGTTTAAGGCCTGGTGAGAAATGAAGATCTGAACCCAGGGGAAGGAAAAGAGAAGATAATCAAATAATCTGTGGAATCAGCTTTACCCTGAAGATAATAAAACTCAAGCTTGGCGGGGAGAAGGGGTAGAAACTCCCTACTTTCACAGGTCTCTTTTAAAGACGTGGGATTGGCCCAGGTAATATGGTTTATGAATGTTAACAATCAAAGTAAATTTGAGATTAGTTGCTGCACAAGAAAATACAAAATGTTCAAAATTTCAAGATTTATGTGTGAAAAAAACTTGATACAGATTTTCCCAAATTTCAAAACAATTCTAAAATTTTACATTAAATTACTAATAATGCATCATGACACTGAAATATACTTTTTAAAAATCATCAATAGGAAAAGTCACATTTGATCAACTATTCTAGAAGAAAGACTAAATTAGCTTTCTATTCTCTCTTTAGAAGATTTTATTACAGACTCATATAAAGAAAAGATCAAAGAGTATGAGCCTAAAAATGTAGGAAAAGTTATTATAGAAGTATTTCAAGAAATAATAAAAATATGCTATTTTAAAATACTTTGTGAAATCTATAGCATTTAAAAATACTTTAATAATTTGTCAATTTAAAAAATGTGGAGAACCCTAAAGATTCCACCAAAAAACTACTAAAACTAATAAATGAACTCAGTAAAGGAACAACATACAAAATAAATATCCAGAAATCAATTGCATTTTTATACACCAATAATGAACTATCAGAAAGGGAAACTAAGAAAACAATTGCATTCACAATTGCTACAAAAAGAATAAAATACTCCTACCCTTCCTGACAGCATGGATGGAACTGGAGAGCATTATGCTAAGTGAAGTAAGCCGGGCAGTGAAAGACAAATACTATATGATCTCACCTATAAGTGGAACCTGATCAACAAAACAAACAAGCAAAACAGAACCAAAGACATGGAAATAAAGAACAAACTGACAGTGACCAGAGGGGAGGAGGAAGGGGTATAAGGGGGAAAGAAAGGAAAGGGCCAAGGAACATGTCCTTGGGGGCCATGGACAAGGACAACTGGAGTGGGGGGAGGGGATTGAATGTGGGCAGAGGGAGTGGAGAGGGCAGGGAAGAGTAATGGGGGAAAAGGGGGATAACTGTAATTGAACAACAATAAAAAATGCTTTTAAAAAGAATAAAATACCTAGAAATAAATTTAAACAAGGATATAAAAGACCTGTACAATGAAAATTATAAGACACTGAAGAAAGAACTTAAAGAAGATACAAGTAAGTGGAAGCATATAGTGTGTTCATGGATAGGAAGAATTAATATCTTTAAAATGTCCATACTACCCAACATAATTCCTATTAAGATACCAATAGCATATTTCACAGAACTAAAACAAATATTCCAAAAAATTTATATGGAACCACAAAAGATCCCAAATTGCCACAGCAATATTGGGAAAGAAGAACAAGTTGGAGGAACCATGTTACCTGATATCAAACTACACTATAAGGCCATAGTAATCAAAACAGCATGGTGCTGGCATAAAAACAGCCATATAGATCAATGGAACAGAATAAAGAGCCCAGATATAAACTCACACATTTATGGTCAATTACTATTTGAAAAAGGAGCCAAAAACATACAATACGGCAAAGACAGTCTAGTCAATAAATGTTGGGAAAATTGGACAGAAATTATATACAAAAAATTTAAAACTAGACCACCTTCTTATACCATACAAAAGAATGAGCTCAAAATGGATTAAATACTTAAATGTTAGACTCAAAACCATAAAAATCCCAGAAAAAAACATAGGCAGTAAAATATCATACATTTCTTGTAGTAATATATTTTCTGATATATCTCCTTGGGCAAGGGAAACACAAGAAAAACAAATGGTACTACATTAAACTAAAAAGTTTTTGCACAGCAAAGGAAACCATCCATAAAATAAAAAGACAACCCAGTGAATGGGAGGACATATTTATCAATGATATATATGATAAGGCACTAACAGCCAAAATTTACAAAGAATTTATAAAACTCAGCACCAAAAGAAAAAACAATCCAGTTAAATAGGCAAAGGACCTCAATAGACACTTCTCCAAGGAGGACATACAAAAGGCCAATAGACATCTGAAAAGATGCTCGATATCACTAATCACCAGAAAGATATAAATTAAAAGCACAATGAGATATCACCTCACAACTGACAGAATGTCTATCATCAATCAATCAACAATGACAAAGGTTGGCGAGGATGGGGAACAAAAGGAATCCTAATGCACTGTTGCTGGGAATGCAGATTTGTGCAGCCACTGGGGAAAGCAGTATAAAGTTACCTCAAAAAATTAAAAATGGATCTGCCTTACAACCCAGTGATTCCACTTCTGGGAATATATACAAAAAAAAAAAAAAAGCCCAGAACACTAATTTAAAAGAATATATGCACCCCTATGTTCATTGCAGCATTATTTACAATACCATAATTTGGAAGCAGCCCAAGTGTCCATCACTAGGTGAGTGGATACAAAAGTTGTGGTATATTTACACAAGGGAATAGTACTTGGTTGTTAAAAAAAAAAAAAAAGAAGAAGAAGGAATTTTACCCTTTGCGACAGTATGGATAAACCTAGACAGCATTATGCTAAGTGAAATAAGCCAGTCAGAGAAAGGCAAGTATCATATGATTTCACTCATACAGGGAATCTAATAAACAAAATTAACTAACAAAATAGAAACAGACTCATAGATAGAGAACAGATCAACAAAACAAACCCATCACTTAATCCCATCACTGTTCTCACCCAGTCTCACAACCCCCCGGTGTTGTGAGACTGGGTGAGAACAGTGATGGGATTAAGCAAAAAAGAAATTCATAGACACAGACAACAGTATGGTGACTACCAAAGCGAAAGATGGGTGGGCAGAAAAGGGTATAGGGAGGCTAAATGGTGATGGAAGGTGACGTGACTTGGGGAGGTAAACACACAACATAATATACAGATGATGTATTCTAGAACTGTACACCTGAAACCTATGTAATTTTATTAACCAATGTCATCCCCATAAATTCAATAAAAATTTAAAAAAAAAATTTGTAATTTATGATGCTCTCTTTTCTTCTTCTAACTCAATACTAGTTTTCATACCTAAGTTTGTATTTGTAATGTCTATTATCTTAAAGCAGTCCACCAAAATGAATAAGCTTAAATGAATAAACTTGGATTCATCCCTGCTCACATGCACTCACCACTTGCAAGATCAGATTCCTCTGCCAATGTCCAGCCCAACTTAAGAGTCCCTATCTCATCAAAACAGAGACCAGGAAAGAGGGGCCAAGGAAAGGAATTCTGGAATTGAACCCAGCATAGCAAATCAGCAAAGAGTACAGAGTTTCTATCAGATGGAACTGGGCTTAAAACCAGCTTCTTTCATAACTGTTAGCTGCTATGTTCCTTATCAACTTTGAGAAAACAGATTCTGTGACCACAAGTTCTTTAACCTCACTGAGGTTGCAAGTTCTTTAACCTCACTGAGCCTCAGTTTCTTTCTGCCAAAATGATAAGGAACAGATGAGCTAACAGTTGTGAAAGAAGCCTTGGATAAACTGAACTGTTGCATGCAAGAGTTTTAGGTGTAAGTAACCTGGCTAAAGTCATACGTAGTAGAATAGGGACCTGGAGACCAAATCTTTCTGGCCCAAGGCATATGTCTGTTCCCATTACAACATTATTTATCACAGCTTGCCTGTGCCACGCTCATGTTGATAGCCAGCATTTGATGTATTAATGAAATAAAAATGTAACTTTTATCTTCCTTCCATTCCCCCCAACCATATGGTCTTGCAACCATTCCTGATGGGCACAGTCTTATGCCTCAGCTTGTGTGCTGACTTCTTTGGGGAGGTGAATGGGTTACCCAAGGATACCAGCTTCAAATTGTCCAAGATCTACCTAGCACTTATGGTTATTTTTAAGTCCTTACCTTTCACAATACTGAAGTATTTATGGAGTAAAATATATAGTATGTGATTTACTTAAAAATATACAGTGGAAGAGGAGTTAGAAGGAAGTGAGTAGTGATAAAAATGAAAATTGATTGGCCATGAGTTGATCATTGTTGAAGCTGGATTATGAGTACATGATGTTTATTATATTATTTCTGTTTACTTTTGTATACAGTGGAAATTTTCCAGAGCAAAAAGTGAAAAAAAATTTATTGAATACCATCTTACACGCATGTGGGGCTTTATTCTAGCCCTTTCTCAATTTGTCTCCCGGCATTTGTTTGCTTCATTTATTTTTGATTTTTCTGACAACTATATAAGCCAAATACCATTATAACATGGCGATACTATTAATAATAAGAGCATCTATTTTTTGAAGTACTTGTTCTCTGCCTGGCCCAGTGCAAAGTAATTTACTTTCATTGTCTCATTTGATCTTTATAAGAATTCTGTGAAGTATGCATTAGTATTTTATTTTATGGATGAGGAAACTGAGGTTTAGGGAGATTATATAACCTAACCAAAGTCTATAGTAAGTGATATATTCAAATCTTCTACTTTAAACACTATGTTAACTGTTTTCCAGACTCTGCTTTATACTCTAAAGAAGATGCCAAGCTACAGTGGGCCACTAACTAACTGGAGGAAGAGGAAGTCTTACAAAAGTGAAGAAAATGGTCCTCAGTTTTCTCTGGTATCATATACCAAATTTGAAGAATACACACTGCACACCCTGCTTTACATGCTATATTGTGCAAGACCAGAAGGATTCACATCTTTCCTTTTATGAGCTTCAATCCAAAATAAGAGAACACAAATGTCAACAGATGTAATGAGGCATTTATTTTTTGAAATAAGAAGAAAAAGAATATAACAACAATAAAACAAGCAGAAGGAAAGAGAGAAAAAAAGGATTGCTTTAACACTGACTGTGCTTGGTACTTGACACATGCAATACATTGCTCTTTACAATCCCTAGTCCTACAGAGAAGGATGGACCTCATGAAGTAATAGATGAGTTCTGCTGAGCATCTCAGAGGTGGACCTTTAAGGGAATGAGGGCTAGGACCTGGAGAGATTTGAACATTGTGCGTGACAGAAGGAATATTTGGAACTTGGAAAGGAACACTAATTTGCAAGTAGGGAAAAAGGCATTAGAAGAGGGTGAAAGTATGCAGTACCATAGAGGATAGTGTGGGTAGTGAAAAAAGTCCATAATAGCAAATTAGCTAATGGAATATTTTTACTTACTGACTTTTTTCTCCACATTAAAACTATGAGGAAGTTTGCCTGTGAACTTCAGGGGGCCACACTATAAGAATGTTGATTCACTGACTCATATAGTGAGGTAAAGTTGAGAAAAATATAATTTTGAGCTAGTCACATGACTACAAAGCTAGATCTTCTAAAATGATTCCAGACAGCTAAGCTTGGCTTCTGATATAGCATTTTTTTTTATTGTTGTTCAAGTTCAGTTGTCTCCATTTTCACCCCACCATGCCTCCACACCCCACCCATCCCTGCCTCCCACCCTTGAACATACCCACTTTGGCTTTGTCCATGTGACCTTAATACATGTTCTTTGATGGCCCTTTCCCTATTTTCCCCCATCATCCCTCTCCCTTCTCCCCTCTGGTTACTGTCAGTTTGTTCTTTATTTCAATATGTCTAGTTGTACTCTGCTTGCTTGTTTGTTTTGTTGATTACATTCCACTTATAGGTGAGATCATATGGTATTTGTCTTTCACCACCTGGCTTATTTCACTTAGCATAATGCTCATAAGTTCCATCCATGCTGTAGCGAAAGGTAGGAGCTCCTTCTTTCTTTCTGCTGCGTAGCATTCCATTGTGTAAATGTACCACAGTTTTTCATTTCTAATAGCAATAAGCAGACCACATAGAAGTGAGGGAAAGGGAGAACATGATCAGAGGTCCTTGGAAAATACTGGTCTGCTCTTTTGGGCTGTCTGATTAGAACAGCTGCAGAGGTTTAACCAGCTGAATTGACCTGAACAGCCTCTCCTGCCTAGAGCTTAAATGATGAGGAAGCGTCTGGTTCTTCCATCCAGAACCTCCTCATTCCCAAGAAGCAGATTCAGATTAAGGTGCGACATACTTGATATGTGCAGGGCAATGCTCTACCGCCAGGTCAGTAATAGAACCATTTTCTGTTTCCCCAGAGCAATGGAAACCTATGCTGCCCCTCTCATTGTACTAAGCCAGCTGAAGAGACTCAGAACCAATCTGGTTGACTTAAAGCAAAAAAGAGTTGCATTATTCCTCATCCTCAGCCTTGGCAATTTGTTTTGGCTTGACCACTATGACATCATCTCCTACCACCTGGATATTTGCATCAAAAGTGAGTTTTCCACCAAATTTCCCAGTCATTCTGGTCAGAGATTTTTACAAGATATTATTGGATAGTTCTTTATCCATAAATCTACCATAGGGCTGATGTATCTGCTGGGGCTAGCAGAAGTTAAATTCCAGATCATAAGTTCAGACTGAAAGAACTCAAAGAAAACCTCAGGTCTTGCAGCCAGCCTTTCCACAGCATTCACCAGCAGTCCCAGAGTTTTTTCATACTCCAAGCAAGGGTAGCCAAACTTTTCCTGTAAAGGGTCAGATGATAAACATTTTTTATTTGGTGAGTTTATAGTCTCTTCTATCCCAACTATGCAACTCTGCCATTGTAGGACACAATCAGCCATAGATAATTCATAAACAAATGGATGCTGCTGTTTTCCAATAGAACTTCATTTACAAAAACAGGCAGTGAGCTGGGTTTGGCTCAGGGTGTTAGTAGAAAACTGCCTCATGCCTTTGACTGCTAGCTTCTTACCTTCATTTATCCTCAATGACATTCTTCAGACTATGAGAGGCCTCAAGTCCAATACTCATGGCTTTCTTGAAGTTTAGAGCATTACTAAGGAGAACCATGAACTCCGGAATTGCCACTTTCTGCTACTATGAGAGCTACTGTGGTTCATACTGCATGCTAGAACTAGCAGGATGACCCGTCCAGGTCAGCAATGTGGTAATGTGGTGGAACTCCCTTTTCACTATGTCCAGCCTTGCAATAAGAGATACTCCTAGTGTGTGTTCACACCACTCTAGATTTATTCTTTTTTCTCCCATCTCATAAAACTCAGTGTTTTACTGATGTGCTCGGCAATCCTGGAGACACCTTTCCCTGCATTGGAGATCTTTTGACCCTGACATTTAGGGCATCACAAAGACCAGTTGAGCCCAGCAACTCTGAAGAAATTTTCCAAGTAAAAAAAATCTATCTGAGTAGAGGGGTCCCATCAGAGTCAAAGATCCCTCTGGCAATGATTCTTGAGAACAGGCTAAGTTCTGGCCTACATTTGTGGCCACCCAGGAAGAGGCAGAGGATGCTGTAGGTAATAATGAGTGGTGTTACTGCTTCCATCTAAAGAATTTTAAGGACATGTAGGGCTAATATTCAATTTGAAATTGTCTTTGGTACAATATAAATTTACTGCCCATTTCCTCAGATCTTAAAATCAAAAGCATACTCAAATACATGTGTGAGTGTTGTTTGGGAAAAACTGACTACGTTAGTTCAGGTCTCATCATTTCTCCCATTAATACCTCCCTGCCACTAGACCTACATCTCCCCAATGTATTCTCCCTACCAATTTCCGAGTAGTTTTTTTAAGTGAAAATCTTATGTCACTCCTCGGCTTTAAACCCTTCACTACCTCCTCCTGGGATTCAGAAAAAGTCCAAACTCTTCAGCATGATATTCAAAACTGTTTCTTAATTTTGCAGCCTCTTGCTCTGCTACTCCTCCTCCTCATAGCCTATATTCCTGGCACAGTAAATATTCACAGTTCCTTGAAGAGACCATATTCTTGCTCATCTTAGATACTTCCCAAATGCAGTTCCCCCTACTTGGAATGTGTTTCCTGTTAGTTTTTGTCTGTGTAATTGCTTATCTTTCATGCAAAAGTCATTTACCACTTGTCCTATGCCGCCTTCTTGATACCCAAGTCCACAGCTGGCTTGGATATTCCTGTTTGATTTTAGAAAAACATCTTGTGCTTATTTCTACGTGCTATTCTATATTATTGTTGATTATTACCCATCCTCGTCTACCCATATGAATTCCTTGAGCACAAAGGTTTCTTTCTTTCTTTTCTTTTCTACTATTTTTTTTATTAGCATACCCTATTATAGACCTGACATAAAGTACACAGTTTATAATTTTGAATAAATGAATTAAATTAATTACAGCTACTTAGATGCTACCTAAAAATATCTAAAAATCTAGAAGGGAAGATTTAGGAGATGTCTAAAGCTATAAAGTAAACCTACTTTTTAAGGTGCATGAAATCATTATGTGGGTATAGAAAAGTACATATATCATAAAAGAAAAGCTCAACTAATTATTTTCATAATATGAACACATTTGTGAAACTAGCACTCAGATCCAAAAATAGAATATTACTAGCACCCTACATATTCTCCACTTATACTTCCTTCACATTACAACCCACACCAAGGGTTATTGCTACTGTGACTTCTAATACATAGTTTTGCATGCCTTTGCACAACATAAAAATACAAGTATACAATTTGAATTACTTTGTGTTGGCTTTTTTCACTCAATATTATGTTTGTGAGATTCATCCATATTGTTGAATTTAGGTTTATATCACTCATTCTCATTGCTACATAGCATTCCATTGTGTGACTATAACATAATTTATTCATCCATTCTATACCCTTTCTATGGTTGATGGGCATTTAGGTATTTTCCAGCCTGGGGCTGTAATAAATAGTGCCCCTATGACATGTCTTTTGGTAAACAAAAATATGTATTTCTGTTTAGTATACACCAAGAATGTAGCTTCTAGGTAACAAGGTATACATATATTCAGCTTTAGAAGACACTGCCACAGAATTTTCCAAAGTAATTCCACCAACAGAGTTTCTTTTAATTCATGAAGTATGTTAAGCTTACATAAAGTCTCTATGTAAATACAAAGTACTGTTATTAACTCAATGCCTCATTAACACAAGATCATCTTGTTCCATAGCAATTAAAAATAACATCTTTGATTAGATGAAATCAAATATCTACTGGGATTTGCATTTATAATCTAGATGTGTCACACTCTTTTCTCTAATCAAAATTAGATTTTGACATGCTTTCAAATGTGTCAGTGAAAAGACAAATGTTGGTCTGCTGTTTTTAAAAGCATATTAAGTCATATATGTTTGGTATGTCAACATTTTCCTTAGAAATGTCCTGGTTTGTCAAGTGATTGGAAAGAACACTGACATGAAAATCCAATATTTTCTATATTTCCATTGCACATTTTGCAGTACTTGCATATTTTTTAAAAATTCGATCCTACCAATCCCTAGAATTTATGTCATCATGAATATTCCATGGAGTAAATGGTTTGCTTCTTTGCATTAATTATTTAAATCTTTAAATTTATTTGTACACAAATAATAGTCAGTACAGAAAAAATGCTTAGAAAAAAGGAGAAAATATATAGCATAAAGAAATAAAAATCCCTGGTAATCCTATTAATCCTATTTTGCACAAAAATTGTTAAAACTTCCTGCATATTCCTCCTGATTTTCCCTCTGTATTCCTGTATACAAAGAGCAACAAAAGTGGGTTTACAGTTGTCAGTATGAAAAACACAGAATTTATTCTTGTAATTTTTCATTGTTGACACTATTACAGTTGTCCCCCACTCCTCCACCCCGTTTGCTCCTCTACTCCCAGTTTCCACCCCCTCCCCTGGCCTTCACCACATTGTTGTGTATGTCCATGGGCTATGCATATATGCATATATGTTCTTTGGCTATTCTTGTATTATTATTAATTATTATATCATTTTCCATACAAAAAAATTGTAAACCTACTTTCCCCCCACTCTATATGTATTTTGTAAAATAGAATCATATTATATATACATTTTACCTCATTTTACTTTTTATATTATATAAATCTCTCCATATCAATTTACATAAAGTTTTAAAGCTAAAACAAAATGGCATAGCATGTCAACAAATATTTATCATTTTAAGCAATATATCAATTCCCATTCATTCACAAATACTGTGAAACCATAAAATGCTCACAGCACATGGTTAGATGCTATGGTTTTTGATATCATGTCACTGGGAAGAACATCATTTGAAGGACTGAGTGACTGGATAGAATCCTGGCTTTACTACTAAGTAGCTATGTTATCTAGAACCAGTTACTTGATATCTAAGCCTATGTTTATTCATCAAAAAATAATGAGATATACTTCATATATTTGTCATGAGGATTGGATGATATTTTTAAGATTTTATTTACTTATTTTTAGAGAGGGGAAGGGAGGGAGAAAGAGAGAAAGAGAAACATCAATGTATGGTTGCCTCTTGGGCGCCCCCTACTGGGGACCTGGCCCCCAACCCAGGCATGTGCCCTGACTAGAAATCGAACCAGTGACCCTTTGGTTCGCAGTCCTGTGCTCAATCCACTGAGCCACACCAGCCAGGGCTATAGGGAGGGACATTCTTGACATGATAACAGGCACATAAAAATTTATTTAATAAATTTGCTTAAAACTAAATCTGTGAGAAACACAAAAAATTATAAGAAACTCACTATCCTTCAGGAACAGCGGAATTGGAGTAATTATATAAATCAGTAAGGGGAAGAAACCTATTTTCACTTATTTAATGCCTACTAGATGACTGATGGTTGCCAGAGGGGACAGGGGTTAGGTCTGGGGGTAAAGGTGAAGGAACTAAGTACAGATTGGTAGTTACAGTCATATGGATGTAAAGTACAGCAAAGAAAATATAGTCAATAATATTGTCATTACTAAGTACGGTGCCAGTTAGGTATTGGAAATATCAGGGGAACACTTTGTGAACTATATGATTGTCTAACCACTATGCTATACACCTGAAATAATATTAAATGTAAACTATAATTTAAAAACTTTAAATTAAAAAATAATGCCTACTATATGTAGAGCCATGCTGCACACACACTCACTTTCCCACAGGAGGCAGCACCACACACGAAGAATGAAATGATCCCTGGAGCAAGGTGCCCCTTATCCCTGTATCATACTTGGAGGAAGCTTCCTTCTTGCAGAGACTCCTGGGAAGGCTGTTGAATTGAGAGAACAAAAGCTTTTGAAGTTTTGATGGGAAGATAAGGTGGTTAGAAGCAGAAACAAGAAAAACTCTCCTTTCATAGATTTTAGCTATTTTCTATTTTGTAAAAGGTACAGATGAATTCCACCTTTAGTGAATGTCGTTCTTTTCTTTTTCTGAAAAGTCACCCAAATAGGCCTTTTGGTTGGACAAAAGTAAAGCAAAGATCCACTTCTGGCCTGAAATTATTTGAGAGATTACGGTTAGATAAAGAGAAATTGATCTGTATAAAAATATAAAAGATTACCTATGAGCACGTTGTAGGTATGGATACATCTCAGAAGACTGTTTCTTTGGAGAACTGTGTTTTCTTGGAAGGATCTGAGTTGTTCTGTGCCAGCAAATTGCTATCTGTTCTTGTGGTAATGTGTATGTGTCCACATGGTAGCTTACAGAGGATAAAAAAAGCAGTTTTTAAGGGAAACTGTAGAAAATAAGGGGCAAAGAGTACTGCCTCAGGTCCCAAGAACAAAATTAAGGCACTAAGATGATGAGGGGCCATTCTATCCCCTTCAAAACACATTCCCATCACCCTCTGGCACTCAAAGCACTGAAGGCCACGAAGGCCTGCAGAGGCCTCTCTCTACCCACAAGTCTCTGTCTTCTCATTCAGACTAGCTATCTCCTTCTCATCCCTCAGCTTTATTTTTTAGTGACTAACCCAAACAGGCCTTTTCTGAGTACCTCCTACATTATATCCCATAGAACTTTATTCTTTTCCACGTTGAACATATCAGTTTGTTGTTATATATTTATTTTAATGTTTATTTAAATAGATATCTTTTCTATTATTCTATATGCTCTATGGTAGCAGAATTATATCTGCTCATTCATCAAACCCATGTTTGGAATTTTAATTGGCAATTAAAAATGTTTGTTGAATGAATGTACTTAATCCAATTCAGTCTTGAGCATAAAAATGGTGTCTTTATTTATTATGTTTATTCTCTCTCTTCTAATCAGTATGTAAATACCATAAGAGCAGAGATTTTTTTAATGTTTTCACTGGTATATTTCTAGTACTTATTACGTTGCATGATGCACAGTATATTCTCAATACATATTTGTTAAATTAATAAATGCATAAATGGGTGTCCTATCCGCAACGATGATGATTTGGTTTCTCCAAGTACCTTCTTGGTCAGAGAACATTTACTTGTAGGAACTGGAGAGCACAGGAGAAACAGAACCCACACGCGGTCTGTAGCTGACAGAAAGACTTCTGAAAATATGTTGGTGTGCTTTCTAAGAGAACTGACAGTTCTGCACAGGACAAGAACAAGAACTCTAGGTTGTCTGTGTTGTTATAAATTGATTTGTATCTGGTAACTGGAAAGATTTGGTAGCTTGGTCTTATGCCAATTCCGTAAGGTAGATGTTATTTTCATTTTTTTAAATGAAGAAACTGGAGCTCAGTGAAATTAAGTTCCCACAAATCGCAACACATTAGTTAGGAGAGAGTTGAAATCTGAACTCTGTCTTGTCCATTTATAAAACCTAGATTTTTTCTAATATGCTCTTCAGCATTTATAAGAAGAGGCTATGTGGACTAAATATATCAAGTATTCTGGGTCAATAACATGTTATTGATATTTACGGGGGGGGAGATTCATTTTGACTGATATGATTAAAGAACAGTCTCTCGTAGATATGAAATTTGAGCTGAACCATAAGGATCAAGAAGGATGGCAACCACTGAAGATAGAAGGATAAGGGGGAATATAAAAATGATGCCAGTGGAGTAGAGGAAATACAGCAAGGTCGCAAAAGATCAGCAAGGATATACAAAATAGGGTACATATAGAGGGAGTCTGAAAGGGAGTGACCACCTAGGAGGCAGGTAAGTGTAACAGTGAGTGTCCCCTTAGAGGATAAAGGAAAATGAAACTGCAAAACATCAAGATTGAAGAAAAAAATCACTTTAAATTCTTATATGGCAAAAGGCATGTTGACTGCATATCATAATAATTAGGTCAATAGCAGAACTCTTATAAGCAATAAATGTGCTGGAAAACAATTCTTCAAAGTAATAAAGGAAAATATCTGCCAGTTTAGAATATTCCAAAACAATCATGCAATAGTTAAGGGAACATAACATTTACCAGATACATAATAACTAAGAAAATTTATCATACACGTATCCTTATTGAAAGTACTAGAAGAAACCTGAAGCCTGAGGGAAGTACTGGGATGGAAGAACAAAGGCAAGATAAAGAATGATAGGATATGTTGGCAAATCTGTCTTCTAGTAGTAAGAATAATAATTTGCTCTCTATATTTTAAAAATATGTAATTAAAATTCTTAGGAAAGGAAGGGCATGTAATTCAGAGAATAGTGCTAGGCATGCTCATATTTCTGCCTTGTTCCCAGGAAGAAAATAAAGGTATTGAGTAATTTTCAACTTCTTTAGGAAAAATACCTAGTTAAGAATGTATGTTATAAATTTACAGTTACAATTACAAGATCATAAATAGAAATTGTGACTTCCACAACTGAAGCAGAAAAAAATCAATCAAATCTAAATTAGGAACTAAACAAGAAACAAAAAGTGTGGTGAACCTCTTATTCTTACTCTCCTTTTCTTCCTGAATAATTCAATCCTAAAGCTATTACATGAGACAGTGCAAGGTAGAAGTTCACAGTTGGAGGGGGTGCTGTAGAGGCCCAGAGTCTGGTGTCAGAGTCTCAGCACCATGAGGAGTTCATGGGAGCGCAGGGACTGGGTGCAGCCTGGGTAAGAGTATCTGCACTGTTTTTCCATTCTCTCTCTATCTATAGGGAAAAGCCATCAGTCTTTCTCTTCTCAGAGCTGGAGGTAAATGCATTGGCTTTGTAGTATTATCTACAGGAAGTCAGACTTTCTAACACACAAATCTTTTCTGAATTAAAAAAAGAGTTTTGTCACCTTCCAATTATCTCTCAAAAGAAAACTATTAAATGGTCACCATTTTATACTCATTTTAAGCAAGTTGTAGTGGTGTGTGCTTTAGTCTATCACCCAGGAATTAAATTAGGAGCTACGATAAGCATTTAATTCTGCAGTGGGAATAAAAGAAAATACAGATCTGAGTTTGAGCCCTGGGGAAAAGAAAGCTTTAAGACTATTTGAAATGCAAGCAAACATACAGTTTACCTAAATTAGGAAATCTTATGAAAATTATTAGAAAAAGTAGATCATTTATAAAATGTCATGGTAAAAGGTGTTTGTATACATTTATTTTTAGTCTGAAATGGCTGACAAGTTCTCATCTGCTGAATGGTAAAACAGCATATCTTATATTTACTTATTCTCCTACCCTTTCCCATTTCTAAGAGTGTTCAAGCATTGGGTTTTATTTAATATGTAAGGCCAGGTACTATCTTTCCAAGTTTTCAGCCATAAAAATAGACCTAGAGAGGCTAAGTGACTTGCTCTACATTATCTCTTTTATCCTCACAACTTCTGCAAGAGGACTATGTTATTGACTGAAGTTTATGTGTAAAAAAAATTCCTCATTCATTAAACAACAATCAATAAGTAACTGAGTTAGGCAGGAAAGTTGGAGATAAATTGTATCAGAGTCCTTGAAACTTTCATAGACTAAAAATAATAGTAAAAAAAAAAGACAAATAAGCAATTTAATACAAAGTAATTATAGGAGGTACACTCAACCCAAGTTTATGAATATGCATCTTAGAATTCTGCCAAGCACACTATCCTAAGCTAGTAAAAATCAACTAGTAAACTTTCAAAATTTATCTCAAGCAATCACACTTTCAAAATTTAGCTCAAGCACATTTATCTTTTTTATGAAGCCTTTGTAGTCCATCCCACCTCTCAACCCAGGTAGGAATAATTATTCTCAACTTTTGTTAAAGCACCTGTAACAATCTATAGTACACTGACTTATTAATACAACCCTCTTCCCTTTATAGATAAGGAGGTTCTCACGGCCAGAGCCTGAGTCTGATTTACTGTTATATCTTCCGTGCCTAGTATGGGGACCACCACAGAATGATTGTTCAAAGACTACTGTTGAGTAAATGAAAAAAGGTAATACCACCCATTGGTGAGCTTAAACACTGCTGTCTTTGAAAAAACTCAGATGTACAGCTGGTAGGGAAGGCTGTGGTGGCTGAACAAGCAAGTGCAAAAACTACTGAGGCCCACAGACATACAATAAGAGACAAACTTCTGAATCACTTCCTTCTCTAACATTTCTCCTTTTGTCCAATACTAACCCTTCACACTATGTTCTAGACTCCCAATTTTTCCAGTCTCTGCCAGGACATCCTCTAGTCCCTCTCCCTCACAAATTTTCACTCATGTGCCCCCCACTTGTTCTTTCACTTTATTTTCAAAACATTTTGATTCCTCTTCAGCCAAAGCCTTCCTTTTGATTATGCTTCCAACTCAAGGTAGAGTCTATTCCCTCCATCCCAACTGACATTAGTCTAGTCTACCCATCATCTGGACGAATTATGTACCTGCCTGCAGTCTTGTCCTACTCCAATCCATCCTTAACATTAATAACGGAGTGAATTCAAAACACAAATAAAAATGTCATTCCTATGCTTAAAACTCTTTAATATGTTTCCATCACCTACTGGGTCAAGGTCAAGTTCCTTAATATGGCATTTGAAACTGTGTAATATGTATTTCTAGGATATTTCCTGCTATTCTCTCATCTGTCACCTCTTTCCCCACCTCCACCCTATGATTTGGGCTCAACAGTCTCTGAGCACACAGCATGTGCTTTTACCACAGTCTGTATTTTCTCATGTTGTTTCATCTATCTGGAATTCCTTTCCTGGTGTCTCACAGGGAGAATTGAGTTCTTCTCTCTTCATGCACAGGACTCTATTTCACCACTTCTCACATAAAATGTTCTCTGACTACGAGCTCTCTGGTTGTGCCTTAAAGATTAGTTCCCAGGACAAACAGGATAAGCATTGTCTAAAAAAATGATCAGGCGGGCATTCATCCCTTCCCCCAAGCGGTGGCTGGGTGCTTCCTCAGTGGCAAGCACTGTAGTACATGTGTGCTGGGGACACAGAAGGGGAGCCCTCCCGAGGTGCGCAGTGGCACTCATGGCCACCATCCCGCACTGCCACCAATACAGTCAGCCACATAGTAGATGTTCATGTGGGAGACAAATGCCAGAAAAATCCAGCTTAATAGGAATTAGCTCTTCCATTTTTGTCTTTGTATCCTTAGCATCTAGCAATGAGTCTGGCAAGCGGCAGTGCCTAATAAAAGTTCATAAATGGGAGATGAATGAATCTACACAGATGGAATGAGGCAGTTAAGGCCACCAAACAGAGCTTTTTCTTAAGGGCTATTATCCATACAATGTCACCATTCATTGACACATTTTTTAAGATGTGATTTTTAAATAATGTTGTATCCCTCCTAAGCCTTTAACAATTGGAAGATAAAACTGGTATATTCCAACTGGAAGTTGACAAATGTTATGTCACTAATATATCCTTTGTGACTCTTTTCTAGGCAGAAAATGTACTCTAGAATTAATATAGCTGCCCAACTACCAAGTTAGGGTATGATATGGCAACTAGCAAAATTTCTTTTCAGAAATCTTCCTGAATAATAGTCTTGGCCCTCTCCATCTGACCCTGCCACATGCCCTTCAGTCAACTTTAACTAACAGCAAGGAAGACAATGAAATGAATAAAACAGGATCTTTCTCTTGTTTTCAGGGAAATAAAGTTAACTATATGTTGCCACTAAAATTTCTCATTTTCTTTAATGTCAGAGTTTGACCATAAATGAAACAAGGAAAAAAGTTTCCTCAAATGTTCCCCATCAGATAAAACACACACACATGTAATTAATAAAGTTGCATGAAAATTCAAAAAATCTACAAACCTTGTGCATACAATCAGAGAAAGGATAATGAATATTAAATTCAACCCCATGTATTTTTCAGATACAGGAATTGAAGCCTATACGGAAACAGACTTTCCCCAGGTTACATAATAAATGTAAGGCAGAGCTAAACTAGAACCCAAATTTCCTGCCTCTCACATTGGTTCTTTTCAAGACTTCCTAAATTAGAAATATGACCAGTGCATGGGACTTCCAAAATTTATCGGTCATCATAAAGATTATTTGGGTCTATTTTATTCCAGTATCCCGTGTAAAGCAACTAGAAATCATTTGAAAAGCAGAAGAATCGTTTGAGAATAAACTAAATCCTAAAGTGCAAATTTCTTCCAGATCAAGGAGATGAGAAATTCAGTAGATAAAATTTAAGAAAAGATTACAGAAACTAGTGACAGAAAGGCAACAGAAGCCCACCTAGCCAAACAATGATATTCCATAATTTAAAAACATGAAGGGAGTCATCAGAGCATTGAGAGAGCAGAAACCAAAACACCTCCTCCTGGAGAAACTGCTCCATAGCACAGCTGCTATTCACGGTACCCCCAAGCCTGCTGCGCACCTGGAAGGGAAGGAAGGTTGGTTCCAAGTCAATATTGGAAGCAATTTCTTATTATAAGAGAAGTCAAGTGTGGAACAGGCTGCCTTATGAAGTCAGGATTTCCCTATAATTAGAGTTAACCAGGCAGAGGCTGAACATTACAGAGGAGACTTTATGCAGTTGGTGGGAAGGGCTTTGTGAATATATGATATTTCATGTTTTCCGTATCCTTTCCAAACTTGAGATTCTGTTATTCCATGGTGGCGTTTAACACTGAGATGACTTGGGTTGGGTTTGGGGGGTTTATTGTGTCCCTCACATTATATCACATAACTAATTGCCTACACTGCCTTTTCAAATGAATTCAATTCCTTAAGTACTTAATAAGGCAATGTATACAATATTTGCTAGATTTTGGAGAGGGAGGTGAGGGTTATGGGAATGAATATAACATGGCCCTAGTCATTAAGGAACTTTGAGTCTTTCAAGATGCTCAACTATACAAAGGAGAGTACAGGGTTGAGCAAAAGTAGGTTTGCTCTTGTGAGTTTGTAAAAGAGTTTATTCTTGTATAATCACTTATTAATTATTGTATTATTTTTCATACAAACTATAAACCTACTTTTGTCCAACACTATATATAGTTGTTCTATGTACCTGATGTTATCAAGACTAAAGTAACTTGCTTTGAACAGTATGACAAACCTGAATGAGTATGAATTTACTCTCTTGCTGTACAAAATAGGTATAATCATATTGGCTGAGATTTATGGAGTGCTTCTTCTGTGCCAGTCTCTAAACTAAGGTATTTTCTGGCAAAATCAACCTTCTACAGTGGGTAATATTTCTACTCCATTTTTAGTAAGAGGTTAAGTAACTTTTCTTAGATTATCTAGTTAAAAAATGGTTACAAAAACAGGCAGCCTAATACCAAGGCTTTTGTGCTGAATCACTATCCTTTCTCTCCTTCTCTATGCATATATGTACTTATGTGTGTATGCATGTATGCATGCCTCTTCCTGATGGCATGAAGTACAGAAAGAAGAGCACAGAATTCTGAGACAGACAAAGTGAGTATCTCATCCAGACTCTACCACTTACTATTTGTATGACTTTGAGGAAATTATGTAATGTCTCTAACCTTGCACTATCTCATTTTTAAAACTGGAATTAAAAAAAGTATTTACCTAACAGGTTAAAACAAGACTCCATTTTTAAACAATGTTTTGTAAAATATGTAGCATTATAAATACAGGGTGGGACAAAAAGTAGGTTTACAGTTGAGTACCCAAAACAGAGTTCATTCTAATATTATTAACTATTGTATTATTTTCCATATGAACAACTGTAAACAAACTCTGTTCTACCCTATGTTAATTATAATGATTTTGTCTCATCATAAGTGGTATAATTTAATTCTAGCACCTCCTCTAGGCTTTTTTAAACTCAATCCCAAAAGTATATCCCAAGTAGAACAAATTCTTACCATCTCCATGGCTCCTCCTCTAGTCGCTTCCTTCTCACTCACAGAATGCTGAAACAGTCTCAGCACTGGCCTTCTTATACTGCTCTTGCCCTGTTTGCAGTGGATTATGAATCAGATAATGTCTGGCTTACTATTGTGCTTAGAGAAAAATCTACATTCCCTATTGTTACCTAGAAGGCATCATATGATCTTGCCTGTGTCTTATAACTAATACCTGCCGCTTTCCCCTTGCTCATTGTATCCAGCCACTCTGACCTCACTGTTTTTGAATATGTTAATCTCCCAGGGTCTTCGTATTGGCTGTACTCTGTGCATACACTCTGTCCTCAAATCTTTCTGCTGGTCACTCCATTCCATCAGTCAGGACTCTGCTCATAAGTTACTTCCTCAGGGAACTCTTCAGAGATCATCTCAACCAAAACAGTTCCCCTTCTTCCACTTAACCAGTTATTCTCTACCCCTTACCTTGTGTTCTTTTCTTGGTCGCATTATCACTACATAATGAGGCCAGGAACCTTGACTTGTTCACCACTACATCTCCAGTTGACAACCAGAGTTTACTGGTGGACACTCAAATCATATTTTCAACACACATCATTCAAAGTAAAGATATAAATACTGAAATCCTACTTTTCTTTTAAATGAGAAGACCATCCTTTCTGTTCACACTCTCATCTTCCAACTCTTTAATTAGATCTCTACTCACTGAGCACCAGGAAGTGCTGAGTGAGGAACTATCTCAACATCAAGCTGAAAAACATAATTTCAGTAGACCTAAGTCTTCTTTTCTACCTTTAAGTCTGCACTTGATTAGGACTTTAGACAAATGGTCACTGTATGCTTGAGCAGCTGCAAGGCTCTTTGTTCACCCACCTAAAGAGGTTCGAGAGGCTCTTTGAGAGCCTCTGTTTAATGAAGCACATTTCACTCTTACTCCAGTCTTGGTTTGACATCTTAAGGCATTATATTCAGTTATTGCATTCTAAATGATTTCTAGAATTTATTTTTCTCATTTTCCCTGCGAATTTCCCATTGTAAAGCCTTGAACAAGTCATTTCTTGATCTGGACCTCAATGGCTTCACTCACTGTAAACCTGTGCTAAATATATGGTAGAATCCAATTCTAAATCTGGATAACAGTTCCAGGAAGCCCTTAACACAACACCTAACATGACTACTAATTACAGTCTATGATCTGTCCACATTATACACTTCAACAATAGGATCCATGACTTAAATAGGACCCAGTACATGTCAGTCATAATATAAGACCTATCCTATGACAGGAGGTGTGCCAGTGAAAGGAAGTGTGATATGAGGGAAACTCATGAATTTGGGGTACAAGTTTCAGAAGTTATACCTAGACAACTTACCTAATATCTCTGAGATTCAGAGTTATGATTAATAATAATACTAAATTCTCTCAGGGACATTACAAGGATAAGTTAGATGACTGATATGGACCTGTAAACTCTAAAGTACTATATAAAATGTTAATGAAAGTGACAGTGATACAGTGAAGGGGCTGGTTATTTTTAAGTTTACCATAGTAGAGAGGAAATTATTGTGAGTGGGGTGTCAAAAAATGTGGGTCCTAGTCTTAAATTCTGCAGCTTATTAGCCATGTGATTTTGTACTAGTCACTCTCCCTTTGTGAGTCTCAGCTTCTTTGTCTATAAAATCAGCCAATTGGACTAGATTAATGCTAAGGCTATTTCCAACTTTAACACTAAATAACAATAGCTCCTTGAAGGCAGAGACTATCTTTTTCATCTTTGCATCTTCACGCTCTAGTACATAGCATGTAATAATTGTTAATAGTTGTTTATTTGAATGAAACAACGGTGGAGCAGAAAGAATAGGAAAGAGGGCAGTTTCGGTGTATGTTCAGGAGGTAGAATGAATAAGATTTGGTGACAGATTGGTCAGAGAGTGAGTGGGAAACCAGGTTGAACACATTTCAAATGAAATGGTGGCCAGTTGATCAGATTCCAGAAAGAGGAACCATCGGTGATTAAATACTTGTCAACACATCCTAAGAAGGATCAGTTTAAAGAATCTGGGTTATTTAATATGGAGGAGAAAATCTTCAGAGGGGAATCAATCAGCCATAACAAGCTCTTCATTCAATAAAGAGCTTAAGGCTTGGATTAAAAGCATTAAAGACTAATTCTTGTCACTTTTAAATATCCCAATTTTTGTGATTTTACAGGCTTAGAAATCCAAGAATTATCAGCTTTAGTTTTATTGGTTCTGAGAGCATAACATGTGACTGAGAGCTGGGGAGGAACTCATAATGTCACAATTATAATTTCTGAACTTAAAGATGTGATTGATGATCTGCTGGGGGATTTGGGGGATGTTTTTCATGTCAAGAATACCTGGAACATATTCTATAGATATCAAAATTCCCAAGACAATTTGGAGGTTTATGACAACAAGGTTATCTGTAATGGAGGTATTCTGAGAAATCCAGTAAAATGACTGGAGTATGGAGAGATCATCTATTCCAATCCTGCATTTGACTGATAAGAAAGTGGGAAAAGTTGTTCAATATCATACATTGACTTAATGGCAGAGTTGCTATTGGGGGAGTTAAAACAAAGGAAACTAATTCTTTGAGCACTTACTATGAGTCAGGTTGTGTTAGGCAGCTTTACATGTATTATCTCAATGCCATATACACTGGAGTTAGATTCAGTGCTTCATTTTATAGATGAAGAAACAGATGTAGAGAATTCCAGTAACTTGTCCAAGGTTATACTAACTGTAAGTTTCAGAGTCAGCACTGACCCTGCATTGGCCAACGGGGTCAAATCTTGGGCCCATGTTTGACACTAATCTATTTCCCTAGTACTATGGAGAACATATGTACCCTGGTTTTCCAGGGACAGTTTGGAAGGTAACTTACATGACCAACCTACTTTTATCATGAATTGAATAATATAATGCACTGTTCACTTTCAGTCAAACAAAATTTGGGGACCCAGGAGCTAGGTGCCCATGAAGTTTACTTTATTACTAATGGATCTTCAGAGAAAATTGGCTTTCAAGACTTTTTTTTTAAGTTGTTTGTTCTCCTTATCTGCCTCTTTCTGAAACTTTCTCTCATCTACAAGTCAAAAGTTATCAGTAAAGAAAGATAGTAATCAGAAAAAGGAGATGGGGTGTAATTAAACTAAGAAAGGGATTCTTTCAAACTAATTCCCAGACAATAAGTGAACCTCAAGCAAGAAGAGAGAGACTTCCTCAATTTAAAGACTACTGGCACAGAAGACTCTGGCAAGAGTATATTGGACATTGAATCAGAATTTCATTGCAACTGAGTATACTTAGAGTATGAATAACTAACATCCAAAGAGCACTCTACAGTTACCAAGTAGATTCATTCATTTATGAATTCTTTTATTTTTCATTCATTCATCCAACAAATACTTAGTAAGCCTATTCTAAGGTACATATTATAAACTTCTAAGGGCAGAGGCTGAGTTGCTCTTACTCATTGTTGAAGTCCCAATATCTGGCATAGTACCTGACACATAATGTGTGCTCAGTAAACATATGCTGGGTGAGTATTAGTATATATAAAGATTAATATGGGGTTGTCACAAAATTCACTGTGTAGTAGAGGATAAAGAAAAGTTAAATCAGAGAATAAAATGCCATAAGTATATAACAGAGGGAATCAGGGAGCTCTGAAAAACTGAGATTACTGAAATAGTTTAGGGCAGAGAAAACTTCCTGAAGGAGCTTATTATACCTGGGATCAAGTTTGAAATAGCAACTGGCAGTATATACAGTTAATTATAAATACAACCCAAGAAGTGGAGATTGTTACTATTTTACAGAAAGAGAAACTAAGTCTCAGGGAAGCTAAGTGACTTGTCCAAGTTTACATTATGTTCACAGTAATATACTTCTTTACTTACACTCCTTCAGCTGTAAAGAAGTCATGGGGTGAGGAGGATAGGGACTTTTGGCAAGGATTACAAATAATAGAGAAACACTGATATTTTGGGATTAAAGAGGAGATTTTAAGTCTGAGTACACCTTCTTTGACTCTGGAGAACAAAGAGGAACTAAGTCAGGGCCAGAATGGAGGAAGCTTTAAGAGGAAGATGCAAAGGTAACTTTAACAGAGCAATAATGCATTCTTTTGTTCCCAGATCAGACATTTGTTGAGAATTTACTTCAGTGCCTCAGGCACTGAAGACACAGAGAAGGAAAACTGGTCTCTGATTTCAAAGAATGCAACGCCTGGAGTAAGGCAATAGAGGCACACACCATCAGCTG
Organism: Desmodus rotundus; assembly: GCF_022682495.2. NCBI lineage: Eukaryota > Metazoa > Chordata > Mammalia > Chiroptera > Phyllostomidae > Desmodus > Desmodus rotundus. The sequence goes on from NC_071389.1 coordinate 32,985,747, forward strand.
ATTTGCAGTCCAGGAATAGAAGAAAAGCTCCTTTTCCTCTGTGGAATTCTTAGTAACCTGAATACAGAAGGTTAAGCATGTCAGTAAACGGGAATATTAAGGACAGTCAATGGGTTCTACAATGAGAGAGACCATGTCAAACTGATGCTTGCATCACAGCCTCAACAACCAACCACCATCTGCACTCCTCTCCCAGTACCTAGCATGGGAAAGTTTGCTAATAAAGCTTACTGAATAAAGGAACGAATGAACGAATGAATGAATGACAAGTAAAAGATCAAGGTGTGCCTTTCTCCCAAAGAACACTGGCATTTTAATACCAGCCTTCAATACCCTAAATTAAACTAATAAAGTGGAGTGTCAGGCTCTGCATTAGGTAGATAAACAATGGAGCCATTTTGAGAAATATGAAAATATACCTTTTCCATCCTTTCAGATAGGGAAATAATCCCCAACCCTGATTGAAGCCCAAGCACTCCTCCCACCACACACACACACATGCATGTGCATGCTTGTGTAAACGCATGTGGGCTGACTCTGGCTGCTAGGAATTATGAATTATTCCCAGGGGGTTCATATAATTTCTATACTAAGTGACTTTGGGTAGGTCACTTTTCCTTGTTCAGCCTGTCTCCTCATCTGTAAAACTTTCATAATAATAGCTGCATTACCTATTTTATGAGGCTGCTATAAGGCTCCCATGAAATAAGGGATGTTAAAGTGCTGTAGGATGTGTCCTTTCCCCATGTCCTCTATATCAGCATATGTGACCATCATTTCTATATTCCCAGTGCCCTATGCACAAGGATTGCTTGGTGACTTTTTGTCAAATGCATGCAGGCATACTGTTATTATTCTAGGCTGTCAGGAGAAGGACCAAAGGAATCCAGTAGCCTCATCTAGATAATATTATGATTCCTAGGAAGCACTTAACTAAAAACTAAAGAGAATTGAGCCTACATATAAAAGAGGTGGCCTGGTAATCAATCACACATTTGCATAAGCTATGAATCATTCTGCATAATTAGAACAAATAATTTTCCTATAAATCAAGGCCCCGACAACTGTGAAGGTCTGATGTTTATCCCCCTCAAACCATCTAATTACAGTGAGAAGGTAACAAATGATTCTTCTTTGAAGGAGAAAAAGTCAAAGGAGGAGATTTTGAGGGACAAGCACCACTAAATCAAACAGTTCAGATGAAGGCAAAAAACACTTGAGATGATTCCTAATGACTCATCTCATTGCTTCAGAACTGTATTCCCTGGCTTCACAAGGCTTTTGGTGCCTGAAAATCGAATTTCATATCAATCCCAGGTTAATGGACCTGAATTATTGTCATTTCTAGGTAAGTAGTGGCTTCCGAATGTTCTGGCTATTTTCCTGTGTAATAACATTCAAAACATACCTCAAGTGTTTGGCCTCCATTAACTCCAATTTGGTATTCACCCTCCCCTGCCTATCCTCTTGGGATTAATTTAAAACTTTTCAGGTCTCCAAAATTAGGCCACTAGCACCCACATGCAGTAGAGGTCAAAGACTCCTAGCCAAGGCATACGGAAATCTGTGCTCTGGGTAGCAGAGGACTCAAGGCGGGAAGGGCCTCAGTTTCATCCAGTCCAATATTGGTTTTACAGAGCGAAGGAAGAAGCTTGGAGAGTGGACTTCCCCCCAGATTCTAAAGACATAAATGCACAAGTGAAACTTAACCAGGACTAGTCCCATAGCCCATGCTCTTTCAACCATCCCACACTGTCCTCCACTACACCACCTGAGTATTAGTTTCCTTTTCCATCAAATGAGATGAAGTGTTGGAGGGTTTCTAGATCCACAGCTCTATATTTTTGGAGAGCTTCAGAACAAATAACTCTTGTAGTTTAGCATTGCCTCAAAAGCTTAAATCTCAATTCTCCTTTTACTAAAATGAGGATAACAATAGCTTTGTTACTGAATTGTCACAATGGTTAAGGGATATAATGGAAGTGAAAGTGTTTTTAGCCAATAAAGAAACTACAAGGATCCTCAAGAATGAGGAAGAGGAAGACAGATCTTTCCTTTCCTCCAGTCTCATCCTTTCTCCTTCATTTGTTAAAGTGTGTGAAGGACCATCTCTTTCATTGTCTTGACTGAACTCACAAGTAAAGCAACAGAAGAGGGAATAAATCCATGGGATCAGAAAGTAACCTCATCACTTTTGTCTCCTGTCGGGTTTTGTTAACCAGCTTCAGAGGGAAAATCGACAAAGGCAGTGAGTGGGCCTCTCCCTAAAAAGGCCCTTCCATCTGGTGCAGCACTGAAACCATCAGCCTTGTAATTAAAATGCAATTGCCATCCCCTGCCGTAATCCCAGGATGGCTATTCCATCTGCATGAGATATAGGGGGGAAAGCACCATTTTTTGCACTTTTCTGGCTCCATTAAGTTTATCCTCTATTAATTAATCTAACTACACTAGGGGCTCCTTCTTACTCTGTAAACCAGAGTGGCACAAACCACACATGGGACGTCTGAAACGGCATGAATTTTTAAAAGTCTGTGCCCAACCCCATTACAGAAAGGCTTAATTACTTCTGACTAAATCTGTAATTAAAATATATCACTGAAGCAGATTCACCTGTGTATGTAGGTGTTGGCGTGCACCCCATGTGACGGGCAGAGATGAATCACCCAAAGACAGCATGCAGAGAATAAAATTGTGCTAGGTGGCAAGATAATTCTCAGGGAGGACTTGAAAAGGAAAGTCAGAAAAAGTTGGAGAATATATAGGAGAAATCCTGTCAACTCATCAATTAGAAAGAAAAATGATATGTCTAACAGCAAATCACGGCAGTGAAGCCATTTGCTGGGGTAGATGGAACTAAGGTGGGAAGTGACAGGGAATGGGTTAAACTGTGAAGGCAGCAAAGGGAGATGAAGAACTATGATGAAGGCAAGCCAAGGTTGTAGGTAGAAAGAGAGTGTGAGCCATATATTGTACAAAAGCAATGCTAGAAATGGGAAAGTGGGAACAAATTTCAAAAATCAGGACAGGCAGATTCGGAATCAGAGCTATGAGCAGTGTGTGTGCTTGGGTCTTTCCCTTAGATGTTGTCTAGAAGGTGTCATGGGATTAGGCATGAAGGACTACATGACATATTTCAGACTGAAGTACCATAAGATAAAAAGTGCTGAATTATAAGAAAACAAGAGTCCATATAATTTGTCTGATCTTGGATAAGTTACCTCCCCTTTAGGCTTGCTCCGTTCTCTGTAAAATAGGGGCAGTAACACCTGCCTCAAGTACTGAGCCACTGTGTATCACTATGGCAACACCGGTCACAAAAACTATAAGATGAACAGTTTCCCCTGGAGTTGTGCAATACAATATTACTGTTAAATCAAAATATAAACTGAAAAGAGAAATTTTTTTGCAATGAAAAAATATGTATAAACGCATTATATTTTTAGTTTTATGACAATAAGTTATATACTTTTGTTCTACGTTTCTTCATATTTAAAGTTAAGGTATTGGGCTAGATGATTTTTTAGTCTTCTTCAATTTCAATATTAAATAGTATTATGACTCATTTGGACTTCATTCACTCATTCAACCAAAATTCAACTAGGCCCTAAGCCAAGTGCTGAAAATTAAAAATATAATTGAGATATGTTTCTTTCCTCTAGGAGCTCACAGTTGAGTGGACTTTATACTATACAAGGTCCTTCAAGGTAAGACAATTGGTGCTTTTCAATTATATTTTCCCATTCCTCAACTGAGTTACTTCAAAATATTAAGCTAATAAGAACAAGAAATTATAAAATTAGACAAAGTTTTATCTTTAGACAAAAAGAATTATTCTGAAAGTCTTCAGATTGTTTTTAATAGGAAGCACTAGACTGAGATTCAGACAGACTGGGCTGTAATTACAGCTTTATTGCTGGTCACTATGAGAACTTGGTTAAGTCATATAATCTCCCATGGTACCAGCTTTCTACTGATCAAACAGGAGATTGAGCTAACCAAGATGATCTTTGAACTTAAAGCTTTGAGGATCTACATTTTAGCTAGTTCATTATCAAAATCTTTTCAATAACTCCACTATAGAATACTCACACACACATCTTGGCAATATACACTTATACAAAAAATGACCAAACTCTAACATCTCATAAAGCACCCTTAAGTACTAGAAATAATTGGTGATTCTTGCTAAGCGAAACAAAGGTTGTAAAAATGAAATTCACAGATTAAATTATCATTAAACTAGAACTTTTAAAATCCTTTCTCATAATTTCCATTTAAATTGACTCTGAGAAATCGAATGCACTGATTTGAGTTTTTCTATGTGTTTTCACCTCCACTTACTGCCTTCCTACCAAATATTTCACATCTGCTTTCTCTTTCAATTTCATGTTCAATAAAGCAGAGTGGCTGAATCATAGGGCCCATATAGGGGAGGAATAGGAAACAGGACTGGAAGTAGAATCCCAACTATGACACTCCCTAGTTATGCATCCTTGGGCAAAGGATTGAACTTCTCCTAGTCTCAGTCTCTCTAGCTATAAAGTGAGAATAATAACAATTACTCTACAGTGTAACTTAAAAAGTCAAGGAATATATATATAATGTGTAGTTAATCTTTTGAACATGGTAGGTATTCTGTAAAATTATTTTTCTCTAACTACACCCTACCCATAGCATCCTCTATAGACCAAAAGATTTTTTCTGAAAAAGAACATTTATTTAAACTAAGAACTATGTTCCAGATACATGAGTATTAGAAGAATATCTATATCAAACATGCACTATAGATGTCCTTGAAATAATAGATCAGATTACAATTACTCTGTGAATTCATCAAGGACACTAACTTAAGCCCTGGCGGGGTGGCTCAGATGATTGGAGCATTGTCTTGTGCACCAAAAGGTTGCAGATTCCATCCTTGGTCAGAGCACATACATAGATTGTGGGTTTGATATCCAGCTGGAGCATATATAGGAAGCAACCAATCAATGTTTGTCACATCAATATCTCTCTCTTTCCTCTCTCTCTAAAGCCAATAGATATATCCTCCAGTGAGGATGTGAAAAAAAGGTTGTGCCTGGCTGATGTGGCTCAGTGTATTGAGCACCAGTCTGCAAACCAAAGGGTCGCTGGTTCAATTCCCAGTCAGGGTACAAGCCTGGGTTGTGGGCCACATCCCCAGCAGGGTGCATGAGAGAGGCGACCACACATTGATGTTTCTCTCCCTCTCTTCCTCCCTCCCTTCCCCTCTGTATAAAAATAAATAAAATCTTTATTAAAAAATAAAAGTAAAAAACGGTTGTAATTTTTTTTGATATATTTATTGATTATGCTATTACAGTTGTCCCATTCCCCCCCCTCACTCCACTCCATCCTGCCCACCCCCGCCCTCCCACATTCCCCCCCTATAATTCATGTCCATGGGTCATACTTATAAGTTCTTTGGCTTCTACATTTCCTACACTATTCTTACCCTCCCCCTGTCTATTTTCCACCTATCATTTATGCTATTTATTCTCTGTACCTTCCCCCCCCTCCCCCGCCCACTCCCCTATTGACAACCCTCCATGATCTCCATCTCTATGGTTCTGTTCCTGTTTTAGTTGTTTGCCTAGTTTGCTCTTGTTTTTGTTTTAGGTGTGGTCGTTAATAACTGTGAGTTTGCTGTCATTTTTACTGTTCATATTTTTGATCTTCTTTTTCTTAGGTAAGTCCCTTTAACATTTCATATAATAAGGGCTTGGTGATGATGAGCTCCTTTAACTTGACCTTATCTGAGAAGCACTTTATCTTCCCTTCTATTCTAAATGATAGCTTTGCTGGAGTAATCTTGGATGTAGGTCCTTGGCTTTCATGACTTGGAATACATCTTTCCAGCCCCTTCTTGCCTGTAAGGTCTCTTTGGAGAAATCAGCTGACAGTCTTATGGGAACCCCTTTGTAGGTAACTGTCTCCTTTTCTCTTGCTGTTCTAAGATTCTCTCCTTCTGTTTCATCTTGGGTAATGTAATTATGATGTGCCTTGGTGTGTTCCTCCTTGGGTCCAGCTTCTTTGGGACTCTCTGAGCTTCCTGGACTTCCTGGAAGTCTATTTCCTTTGCCAGACTGGGGAAGTTCTCCTTCATTATTTGTTCAAATAAGTTTTCAATGTTTTGTTCTTCCTCTTCTCCTTCTGGCACCCCTATAATTCAGATGTTGGAACGTTTCAAGATATCCTGGAGGTTCCTAAGCCTCTCCTCATTTTTCCGAATTCTTGTTTCTTCATTCTTTTCTGGTTGGACGTTTCTTTCTTCCTTCTGGTCCACACCATTGATTTGAGTCCCAGTTTCCTTTGCCTCACTATTGGTTCCCTGGACGTTTTCCTTTGTTTCTCTTAGCATAGCCTTCATTTTTTCATCTAGTTTTCGAACAAATTCAACCAATTCTGTGAGCATCTTAATAACCAGTGTTGAACTGTGCATCCGATAGGTTGGCTATCTCTTCCTCGCTTAGTTGTATTTTTTCTGGAGCTTTGAAGTGTTCTGTCATTTGGGCCTTTTTTTTTTTTTTTTGTCTTGGTGCATCTGTTACTTAAAGGGGCGGAGCCTTAGGTGTTCACCGGGGCTGGGTAACGCTGGTGGCTGTGCTGTGATGCTGTACATGGGGGAGGGGCCAAGAGGGAGCAATAGCGCCTGCTCCACTCTCCACCGGATTTCAGCCACTCCCTCGGCTACGCACAATCAAATTGGGCCCCTCTGGTGCTGGTTCCCAAGTGGGTGGGCTTGTGCACACTCTAGGTCCCTCTCCAACGACCTCTCCTGTGAGGCTGGGAGTCTCCCCTGCTGCCTCCCCAATCCCCATGGGCGTTTTCAATCAGAGGTTTGAGGCTTTATTTCCCAGCGCTGGAGCCCTGGGTTACGTGGTCTGCTTCGCTCCCTGCTGTTCTTCCCGGTTTATCTGTGCACGAATGTGGGGCCGCAGTGTCTGCTAGTGGTCAGAATGCCTGCCCCTTTCGTCCCACACTCCGCCAGTCTCGGTCCCGCCATGGCCACGAGAGTCCTCTCCGCCCTGGTGCCCGTATCCGCCCCTCCTACCGGTCTGGATGTATGTTTCTTTTTTATCTACTTGGTGTCAGACTTCCTTGCCATTCGATTTTCTGTCAGTTCTGGTTGTGCAAGGAGGCGCATTGTGTCTACCTACACCGCTATCTTGGTTCTAAAAAATTTTTTTTTTAAAGAGACTAACTTGAAAATTTCTGGCAAGCCAGCCCTTGCCAAATACTCATGTCAAACACTTAATTAAAATATTCAGTATCTGAAAAAGACAAGAGGAACTGATTTATTAGCCATTCCTTGAAGTCTCTGACCTCTAAACAATAATATCATATATTTTTTAATTTTATTAGCTTAACTACCATTAGAAGTGTCATGACTGAATAGGTTATGCCTTCAGCTTGTATATTCAGCTAGTGTAAGAAACGTTCACCTATGAGAAACATATTTATAAAATCCTAATTTAAAAACATCCAAATGTGAATTTCAAGAAAGCCTCTTATTTAAGGAATACACATAATAATCCCTCCTAAAATACCGGGCTAAAAAAAAAACTTCCTCCTCAATCAACCGGTCTGCTTCCTTTTCTCAAACAAGGAAGCAAAGAAAAATCATTGTTCCTTCTGCCTTCATATCCAGGAAACTCAGAGCTATATCTAGTTTTTAAATGCAATAGCTATCTAATGTTTAAATGATTTTTTTGTCCCTATGAGTACCTCTACAACCCCATTTGTATTATTGCCATTCAGAATCTTTCAAATAGTTTCTTTACTTTGTCTTGCTCCTCTTTAAGCATCCAGGAGCCTTAAAAGAATTGGAAAATGGAGTACAATATGTTTCCCTAACTCTCCTGCTACATACAACCAAAAATCCCAGACTTTATACATAAAACAAACATAAGAACACTCTTCAGTGTGGAAAAAACCAGAAGACTGACTAGTGACTTTGAGACTCAAAGAATGACATTGTGGTAAGTTCCATGAGTTTTCTTTTTGCCTCATACATGCCAGAATGGGTGCTGGAAAAGCTAAAGGCCCTAAAATGCCAACAGGCACAAACAATTTTTTTAAATTGTTCTTTTTAGGCAAATGACTAGAAAAGAGAAAGCCTAACCATACAAAAGACTTTTAGAAAATAAATGTTCTACCACAGACAAATACCACAGGGGAAAAAATGTGGCCCCACCACACCTTGCCATAAAAGGTCGAGTGAGCAGCCTAGAATTCTACCTTCTCCAGGCTGTAACACGGTGCCCGAACCCCACTGCCAGGATGGTGTCATGGAAGGCTGAGTAGGGGGGAGATTTTCATCCTTGCTGGGTAGTAATGAGGCCTGCCATCCACCTGCCCCACTGTGGTTTCTGTAGAGACAGTGTGGGATACCTAGACTTTTACTCACTCTGGCACAATGGGCAGCCCCTCCTCCTCTCAGCTGCTGTGGTGCCACAGTAGTTTTGTGGGGAAGCATGACTTCCATCACAGTCCAGACCCCCTACCCCAAGTAATGCAGGCTTCTTTCTTCTGCTGCAGTGTCAACAGAGGCCAAGTGATGAGCATGGGCTTCACCTTCCATCTGGCAGTAAGAAGATGTCAAAATTCCCCTTCTTTCTGAACATTTTCTGAGAAAGCCAGCCAAAACAGATGATTTAAATATGATCCAGAGTCTCATAAAATAATATGCAAAATTTTAACTTGCCATTAATGTTTTAATAGAAAAATCAATCATCATGCCAAGAACCAGGAAAATTTCAAATGGGATTGTAAAAAATCAATAGATTCCAACAAGGAGACGACAGATACTTAGAATTTCTGACAAAGATTTTAAAGCAGCCATCCTAAAAATGCCTCAAAAAGCAATTATAACCATGTTTGAAACAAATAAAAAATAGAGATTATCAGCAAGGAAGATAAAAGTATCAGAAAAGAAATGGGAGATATAAGGAAGAATCAAATTAAAATTTTATATTTTTACTGTATATACAATAACTGAAATTAAAATAAAACCCCTCAATGAATGAACTAAACATCAGAATGGAGAAGACTTGGAAAAATACCAGTGAGCTGAAAGATAAACAATAGACATTATTCAATCTTAACACAGATAGAAAACAAAGTAGGAAAAAAGTAAGCACAGCTTTAGAGACCTAAGGGACTGTAACAAAATATCTAATATTCTTGTCACCAGAGTCCCAGAAGAACAGAAGAAATGCAGCAGGGCTGAAAGAGTATGGAAGAAATAATGGCTGAAAAATACCTCAATTTGACAACAGATATAAATCTACAGGTGCAAAAACCTGAACAATCTCCAAGAAGGATAAACTCAAAGAAATTAACACAAAGGAACACTATAATAAAACTTCTTAAAACTAAGACAAAGAAAAAAACCTTGAAAATAGTGACAAAGAAACAATACCCTATCTACATGGATAAAATAATACAAATTATAGCAGAATTATTGTAAGAACCAGAGGGAAATGGCACATTTTTGTTTCTGATAGAGGATTGTCCTATATCCAATAAAGCTTATCACAATGGAATTAAACTAAAAATCATTAATAGAAAGAAAACAATATCTCCAAATAGTTAAACACTAAAAAACAAAGTTATAAATAATATATGTGACATAAAGGAATTTTCAAGGAGAATTTCTTAAAAATACATTTAACTGAATGAAAATGAAAATAGACTTTATTAAATTTTGTGAGATATAGCTAAAGCAATGCTGAAAGGCAATTTTATAGTATTAAATGCACACATTGGAAAAGAAAAAAGTATCAGATGAAAAATCTAAGCTCTGACCTCATGAAAGTGGAGGGAAAAAGCAGCAAAAGTGTAAATCAAAGCAAGCAGAGTAAAGAAATAAAAAGCATAAACAAATGACATTGAAACCAAAAAAATAATAGAAAAAATCAGTGAAACAAATACCTGGTCCTTGGAAAAGATCAATAAAGTTGATAAACTTCTAAAAATGACAAAGAAATAAAAAGAAGATACAAATTACCAATATCAGAAATAAAAGAAGAATATATCACTATAGGCCATGTAGATATCAAAAGGAAAATAGGGAATATTATGAACAAACTCTACAACCATAAATTTCACAAAGTAGATGAAATGGTCAATTAAAAAAAAATACAAACTGCTACAATTAACACAATAAGAAATAAGTAATTTAAATAGCTCTACAATTATGAAGAGAATTTTATTTGTAATTTTAATATTCCTTAAAAAATCTCTATTCCAAGATAATTTCACTGGAGAATTCCATCAAATGTTTGAAAAAGAATTAACACCAATCTACACAATCTCTTTCAGAAAATAGAAAAGGAGGAAGCACTTCACAACTCATTATATGAAGCTACTATTTCAACATGATATAAAAATAAAACAAAGACAATACAAAAAATGAAAACTACAAACCAATATGCCTCATAAATATCATGCAAAACCCTTAACAAAATATTAGCAAAAAGAATTCAGCAATAAGTAAAAAGAATTACATGCCATAACCAAGTAGAATTTATTGAGATGATTCAATATTCAAAAGCCAGTCAATGTAATTCACCATATTAACAAGCCAAAGGAAAAAAAAAATCACATGATGATATCTACTGATGAAGAAAAATTATGTGACAAAATTTAACACCAATTGTTATGGAAAATTCTCAGAAAAATAGAAATAGAAAACTATCTCAACTTGATAACAAACAATGACCCAAAATCTACAGGTCTTATTTTACTAATGATAAAAAACTGTCAGGTACTACAGGTAGCAATAGGAATACAGAGGAGAATAAAGGGACCTGCACTCAAGGCATACGGACATAAAAAATCTGCAATTATTATATAGTGTGAAAAGAGCTATGATAGTACATACGGAGGAATTCTGTGATAATTTAGTAGATGGTCATCTAATCCAACCCAGTGTTTGAAGTGCAAAAAAAAAGAGGGCCAAGAGAGATGAAGAGGAGGAGGGAATCTTCAGAAGAAGGGAAAACATCTGTAATGGCCCATAAGACAAGATGAGTATTATTGACAGGTATGCTTTATGAGGACGTGATGGAAAAGAGGAGCCCTGATCTAGCCCAAGCTGTTCGGACTTCAGTTCTGAGAGAAATGGGGAAACACTGGTTTGTTTTGTTTTGTTTTAAGCAGAGGAAGGATTTGAGTAGAGTTGAATTATCGGTGTTTGAGAATGTCCTTAGGAGTATGAAAGGTCAGCATTAAGGACTCAAGGAGAGGAAGGAGGCCAAGTAATATATAATGATGGTCTGAATTAAGGCAACAGGAGTTAGTTACATTGTTTTGTTCCCTAGACAGCCAGACTAATCTCTGGACTTCTGAATCCACATTCAGGACTTTATTAGTTTCATGTACTGTGGAGGAAAGATAAGAAAAAGGGAGTTGCACCCTATAGTCTTAAAGACAGGAAAATGGGAAAGTTGGGTGGAAACTGAAAGATTTTTAAAGCTCAAATTTCAGTATGAGACAGCAAAATAATAAAGGATTACATGGTAAAAGACTAAGAGCTAATTCTGATTTTCTACATGCCCCAGGGAAGTTAGTAGGCCTCTACAAGCCTCAGTTTCCTCACCTAGAAGATGAGATAATAAACCTCATCTTACACAGTTTTCTTTGAGGATTAAATGAGATGATGAATGTAAATGTGCTTTGTTAACTTGAAAGAGAGCAAGCAATTATAATGAACAACAAATACTCTTTTGTAAATTATCTGTTTCAGACCATCTGCAAAACTGCCCTTGAAGCTGATATATTCATTCTTGCTAGTCAGATTTTTATTTTTGTTTGTTTTTTCAGCACTGGTAAGGGATATACGCAAGTGGAAGAGGAGACAAAAGATGGAGGAAAGAAGAAAGCATAACGAACATTTGTGCTGCACCTACTATGACCCAGGACTTGAGCCATGAGCTTTAACATACATTATGACATAATGTCTCTCCTGTTTTACAGACATGAATATAGATGGAGGAAAGTTATGTAGTTTGCTAACTTCACATAGCAGGAATTCAAAGAGAGCTGGATGTAAGAGAGCTAAGACTGTCTTACTTTAATTCTTTTGTTCTTGCCACCACACTAAGCTGTTCCATTCCCAGGAGCTATGCCTAAGGATAAACTAAAACCACTTAAAACCAGCATGAACCTAAATGTACATGTTTTGAGTGCACAATTTCACACATCATCTATACACTGTATTGCGTGTTTACCACCCCAAGTCAGGTCTCCTTCCTTCACCATTTAAGCCCCCTATACCCTCCTCCACCTCCTTCCACCTGGCAATCACCACACTGTTGTCTGTGTCCATGAGTTTCTTCTCTTTTGAATACTTTGCCTGAAACTTATACAATTTTATCAACCAGTGTCACCCCAATAAATTCAATAAAAAGGAAAACATTAAAATAAAACCAGCATGAACCTCATGTGCAATGATCTAAGTGGTATCATTGGGACCTGGGAGGCTCAATGTTGCCTAACACAGTGTTTGACATGTAGTAGGTGCTGAAACACATTTTTAAATGAATGAGAGAGAAAAATGACAAATCAGTAAAAGAAGCAGAAGTCTTTGAATACCTCCAAATTCTTTTCCTGATTGCCTAATCTCTCAAATTATTTTACCATGTATAAAGTACAGGTTATGTGCCGAATAAATAAAATTTTAAATTGAATTTGTTGGGGTGACATTGGCTCACAAAACCACATAGGTTTCAAGTGTACAACTCGATAAAACATCATCTGCACACTGCACTGTGACCTCATTGCCCCAAGCAAATTTCCCCCCTTGGCCCACCTCCACCCACCTCCCATCCTCTTTCCCTCTGGCTATCACCACACTGTTGTCTGAGTTTGTGTTACACGTATGTTTGTTAGCTTAATTCCTCCACCTTCTTTCCTACAGCCTCCAATGCCTCTCCCCTCTGACAGCTGTCAGTCTGTTCCATGTTTCCATGCCTCTGTTTCTATTTTGTTCTTCAGATTCTTTTGTTCATTAGATTCTACATATAAGTGAGATCATATGGTATTTGTCTTTCTCTGACTGGCTTACTTCACTTAGCATAATCTCCAGGTCCATCTATGTTGTCACAAAAGGTAAGATTTCCTTTTTATGGCCAAGTAGTATTCCATTGTATAAATGTACCACCGCTTTTGAACAAATAATGTTGAATGAATAAATACATAATGCTTTTCCCTTTTTGGTGAAAGGTGAGGTTCCAATAGGAAACCTTACAAAACAGAGATCTCATTATTGATCTTCACACTTGGCCTCAATGACATACCTCTAGAGTTTATCCTGGGATAAATGACATTTGGGAAGGGAAGAGAAGAAGAGCTATAGGATAACAGCCTTTTCAAGCCAAAATAAGTGAATAGGAGGAAAGGAAAAAAAGGAAGAATGACAGGGAGGAAAGGTCAGAGCCATTGAAGATAAACTACTGATGGAAAGGGGGAGGGGATGGACAGGAGGCAGTCTTAAGCAGCAGAGCAAGCAAAGCTTTGCTCACCTTCCACTCACCTCCTGCTGCGTGTCCTAGTTCCTAACAGGCCAGGGAGTGGTACCAGTCTGTGATCCGTGGGCCCGGGGTTGGAGACTCCTGATAGACAGCACTATCTACCACAGTGTACAGCCATGCCTACTTGAAAAGTAGGCAGAATATCCTTTACCTTCTCCCTAATGTTCTTTTCCTGTTATAAGGCTAGACTCAGAGAAAACAAAGAAATGTGCTGGATTCACTGACAGAACAGCACTGTGATTTCTCTTGCTGCAAGCTAAGTGGAAGGCTTCATGAACTGGGTCAGAGTCCTTCTTGGATTCTGGTGCACAGTGCTGGAAGGAAGCAAATTATATTTTTGAATTCTATAACAATGTAAGGAGAATTTTTTACATGTTCAAACAGTTACACTGTTGTGATACACAGTTTCAGAAGACCTAAACTTAAATCCTGGTCCAGCTACCTACGCTTTCTTTGTTTCCTTAAAACACATTAACCTCTGGAAATAGTGTGATATTTGATTGCACCATGGTATACATGTCCTTTTACAATCTGCCTGTAGCTTACTTTTCCTAAAGCGCCTTCTATCACTCTGTCCCCTTCGTCCTAGGTGTTCAAAGATCTAGCCAAACCAGACCACTAGAAAATTTTTGAACTTAATTTTCATGCCTCCATGTTTTTGCTCATGTTATTCTCTCTATGCCAAAGGGCCAACCTATCATCTACTTGTCTCATTCCTAACTGACCCTCCCTTCTTGATGGAAAATTCCTATCTATCCTTCAGGATCCTTGCCCCCTTCCCCAAAAAACAAAACAAGTCCTCTGTGAAGTCTTTCCCCAGTAAAGCCTAGGACAGAAAACCTACATTTCCTCACTTTAATCATACTATCATGGAAGTTGGGAATTAAAAGATTCATTATTAGATGCAGAAATAGAAACTCAAAGAGATTAAGTGATACCCTTTTCTCACAACCCTGACAAGTATAGGAGATGAAATTTAAATCAGGTATGTGCTCTGACAGAAAGCTGAAATAATGGGTACAAGCTACAAGGAGATAGGTTTCAGTTTAACATGAGAAAGAATTTACCAACAATCAGATCACTCCAGCAATGAATTGGACTGACTCACACTACGAAAGGTGAGTTCCCTAGCACTACAGGTATCTAAAAAGAGGCTAGATAACCATTGGACCAGCTCATGATAGAGGAAACTTGTATACTCTAAAATTTCTTCTGGCTTTCTGAGATTCTATATCAACATTCATGTGACAAAAACAAGCAAGCAAACAAACAAATAAAATGTGTTCAGAAAACATACTGGTTTTCTCAGAGAAACCTGTTTACTCCTTAGATGAGTAGCTTGTGAGCCAAACATCCTTTTCAGCATTTGTTAGAATTTGACCTTTGAAAGAAGAGTTCTACAGATAAAGGCCAGATCCAGAAGTTTGGGTTTTTTCACACTTTTTTCACCGAAGAACAAATTCTAAGAAATTTGTGTGAATTTGTGATTTAACTTTTTTAAGCTCATTAAACAATGATTCTTATATATGCTATCTTCTCTCTCTTTGTTTTAGCATATTTAGAATTGCGGATATTCTTCAGTATTTAATATTCTCCACTTTATATATAATTCAGATAGAATTTAATACAACTTACTTATATCAGTTAAGTACTTGTCATTCTACTCACCTACTTGGAATATCTTGGTCAAGTGAGCTCAGTGGGGTGGGTTTGTTTTAGGCAGGTTTGTGATGAACTGGTCAAAGGGACTATGAAAGTATTTAGCCAAGGCTTACCTACAGGTGACCTCGCAATAATAATGATGAAATGCTGCCCAAACTGAGCCTAGCACTTGGTAAAAGGTCTCTCTTATCTCCTTCTTCCTGACTCAAGGCAAACCTCGTAGGAGAATTAGATGTGGTCTAGGAGCACAATGGAAATTATGGCAAAGCATAAAAGACAGAGTCAGAATGAGAGGAGATCAAGCATCTGACAGGTTAGGTTAGCACAGTGATGAAGACAGTCACTGAAGCAAAAGGCCAGGAATTGATGCAGATTAGGAAAAAAGAATTTGAGGCAGGTGAGGCTTCACATTTTATAATGAGACCATGAACTAAGTAGTGAGGAATGGATGCCTGATTACTGCATTCCAGAAAGGAGCATATTGGTAAGCTTTGTGCAGATTAGGATTGACCAAGTTTTCTTCTGTGAGGCTGGGTAGATTTCCTCCTGTCTTTCCTCCTATCTTCCTGGAATAATTTTCTCAAACTTTGCAGGCTTCTTATAGTATGTCATATCTTTCAATGATAGTATTCTCTGTGGCTCTTTTTTAGGCCCTCTTTTCAAACATCATACTTTTACTAGGCAATATCATTCATGGCTTCAACACTGATGGTTCCCAACTCTGTACCTAAATTCTTATCTTAATTATGTATCTTAAGTTCCTGTCCCATATATTCCACCCTTTACTAAATAGTTCTACTTGATGCCTTCCAGGTGATTCAAATTCTACATGTCTAAACTGAAATCAGAATCTTCAATTATATTTCTCCACTGTTCCCTATTCTCAGGGCACAACACCACAATGTATGGAGTTGCACACATTATGCATGACTTTTAACTTACTCTCTAATCTAATTTACCACCAAGTTTTATTGATTTTACCTCCTAAATATCTCTCAAGCATTTACACTTTCCACTATCCCATTCCATCGCCTTTATACCAATCTTGACCATCACCATCTCTCAACTAAATGAATATATTCACCTCTTTACTCATTTTTCAATGATCAAGTCTTGGTCCCCTCCCAGTTTTTCCTCACCCACCAGCCAAAATGATCCTTCTCAAATGAAATTCCAAACAAACTGTTCCTCTGTGAAAACTCTTTAAATGATATCTTAGGAACTTTTCAAAAATTATTTACTGTCGAGATAAAGTTCAAACTCCTTAACATAACTTACAAGGCATTTTGTGATGTGGCTTCTGCATACCTCTTTACCCTCGTTTAGCACCACTCCCCACCCCACTTCTCACCCACTCCCTCCCACTTATCCCAACCACAGAAGCCAACAGGGGTAGGACCAAGGATGAGGCTAATAAGATGCCAAGGGCACAAAATTTAATAAGGCACTCAGGCTCCGGCGCAGACCCTACATGTGCACAACCCTAAAAATAAATGCCTCTTTAAGAGTGAGGGGCCTAGTGTCAAAATTTAAGAAAGCACTACTTTACAAGGTATTAATTTTTTTAATCCCAGTTTAAGAAATGAAAAAACTGAGACTCAAGGTGTTTAACTTAAATTGCCCGACATCAGCCATCTGTCCACTGTACTGTGCATCTAAAGCTGGTGCAGAATGGTACTGAACATAAACTATAGCTGAAAAGAATGTTTTAAAATGCCCATGGTCATATAACTATGAAGCAGAGGATTTGAACTCCAAAATCATTTTCTTTTTATACTATACCATATTGTTGCTAACCTTTTTTTATTTTTAAAGAATAAATTAATAATAAAATATGAGCTAGGGGACAAAACTGCAGTTACTCACACTTATTAGAAATGACTCATTAATACTGGATTAGCTATGGTAGGATGAAAGGATTTGTTTTATTTTTAAGCACCAGAAAATTTTTAGCTTACTCTCTTCCTTTTCAAATTATTCCATCTCTCTGTGGGAATACTGAGATTGTCAGAAGCTCCTTACTTCCTTCCTAGGAAAATGTATTTGCACTCATTTAAAAATAAATTAGTGACTACAGATGATACCTCTTGTAGGTTAGAACAGATTGCATTAACATTAGCTTGTCAATTTTCTCAAAGGATTTGTCAATCATGCCTGTTATAAAATCAGAATACACCAACTCCTGGCTCTGTTTTCATAGTACCATAAAATTTGGTATATCAAAATACATTACTTTTATTCAAATATGAGAGAAGAATTTTACGAAAACATTCCTTTCATTTGATTAGCAATTGGAGGGACTGCTCTTAGAACGGCTCTAGCCTGGTGCTTACATTGGAGAGAGTATATGAAAAGACTATCCTCTCTTCTCACACTGCTCCAATTAGTCAGACCCCAGAGTTTTGATTATTGACCCTGAAATCAGAGAGCAAATTAGAGTGTTCATGTGTTCTTTCTCAAATATGTGCCAAGCTCACTCTCAACTACCTTTATAGAAACACAAAGAGATTCTTAACCTGTTTTTCAGAAGACATCAGAAAGATGTCACCAAATATCTTGCCCTTTTAAAACAGTAATACTCAACAGATTAATGAGTTCACCTCTTGTTAGAAGCAGTTTCCACCATAAACCTGGTTTAAACATACCCAGCACTCTGACATCATTCCACAAAGAATCTGAGAAGCAAACTATCAGGGACGGGAGCGGGGGGGGGGGGGGGGTATTGGGGGGAAGCCCTCCAAATTTATGACTCCAACCCATCAAACTCCATCAACCAAATACTTCCAATTCCCTATAAGATCTTTCAGGCCTTGACTCTCCTCATCCAGTTTTCAGTGTTTCCTGGCTACACTGAAAACTGTGACCTACTCGGGCCTCTCCCTCTGGCTCATTTACTCCAGCTACATAGTACACTCTTGGTGATGCATTTTTCTTTGATTTCAGCATTATCTTCATGTTTAGATAAAGAAAAATCTTGCCCTGGCTGGGTGACTCCTTTTACTGGAGTGTCATACCATGTACCAAAAGACTGCGGCGGACTCAATTCCTGGTCAGGGTACATATTTGGGTTGCAAGTTGCATCCCCAGTCAGAGCACATAGGAAAGGTAACCAGGTAACCAACTGATGTTTCTCTCTCTCTTCCTCTCTCTCTCTATCTCTCTCTCTCACGCGCATAAGTAAACATATATTGGGATGAGGATCAGATAAAGAAAAATCTTGTCAGCCTCATCTCCATAAAAATGCCTCAATGAATAGCATGTCTTCATGTGCTATAAACCTGTTCTGGAAATCTGAGGGAAATAAAGTACATTTCTCCTGCACACAATGAGCAGTGAAGCAAGCACCCCTAGAAGGCACCCTTTCTAGTGTCATCCTGTCTGATTTTGTTATCCAAGTTTCACCAGCCCCTTTAAATGAGTTGAGTTTGTTTTTATTTTTCTTTTAACTTACTTCACATGTCAGAGAACATCATGGCCAACAACCCCTAAATTTTATATCTTGGAGATTTTACCTCATTTCCTTCATTCCTAGCTGAAATACTCTGGGAAATGACTAACTGGTTTTGCTTGAATGAACCAAAGGTGATTCAGGCAGCTCCTTCCTAAATCACATGGCTGAATGGGGAAAAGGAGCATTTCTAAAAACAAGGAAAGCATCCTGGGGAGACAGTACTATAGCTGCACACTGCACATAGCTTCCAACTTCATTCTAAAGTGATATAACTAAAAAGAAAACACAATAAGCACAAATATCTGTTTAAAGGAATGAGAAAAGAATTTGAATTTAAGCTTAATTATCTACTACACATGTAATTCTAAACCAATCATTTCACCTCTCTGAGCCCCACTTGCCTCAGCTACAAGCAAGAGAAAATGTGTACTACAGGCAGGTAGAGATAAATGAGCTTGCCTATGGGCTTCTTGAGTAGAAATGTCATGTCTGTATTCCCAGCACTTCAGACAAACAAAATAGAAGGTCAGCGATAGTTGAATGAACGACTGTTGGAATGTATGATTCATTTAAGACACCCAACCCTGTGCCTACTGTAGTCCTAGTTACATAATTGGTGCTTAGCTTTTATTATGTCCACACTCCCAAAGAGGCACAGTAATGTTAGTTTTATCTGCTTTAAAAATGCCTCCTGTTTCATGTTTTTAGGTCTTCCCTAAAGATAAAACCATCCTAGTGGTAACCAAAGCTCTGAAAACATCTAAGTCTCCCTTCTAGCTCACTCATGCTAAATTACCAAATAGTGTAAAGGGAAATGCAAGAAAAAAGGAAGTTAACTCTAAATCGATCATTTCTTCCCCTCTTCAAAATGAACAACAACAACAAAAATGGCATTAAGATTATATGGAACTAGAAAAGCTGTACTGGCTTTGAAATGCCATATTTGCCCGTAGTTCTGGACGCACACCAAGTTTTCAGAAGACATCAGAAAGACGTCACCAAATATCTTTCCCTTTTAAAACAGTAATACTCAACAGATTAATGAGTTCACCTCTTGTTAGAAGCAGTTTCCACCATAAACCTGCTTTATGGTGGAAATGACAAGTTTTAGTCATTTATCTTTTCCAAAAGGAATTATCATGATTCAAAACCAGGAGACTGTGAGTATATGCAAAGGGCTAGATGGAAGCCAATGTTTAATGAAACACTGGTGAAATCTTCCCAGAAAAGGCTGGCTTAGTCAAGTTAATCCAATCTCTTGTGAAAGCAGATTTGCTACAACAGCAGCTGCCATTTATTGAGCACCTTCTAAGTGGCAGAGCCAGCATTAAAATCCAGATTTGTCTGATGCCAAAGTTCATGCTCTTTCCAATAGGCAATATTGCTCTCTAATCAAAACAGCTCTGAAATTCACTAAAGGACTTTCCTGTGATTGCATCTGTGTTCATTTTACCACATGCAGGTTTAGCCACTGTATTGATAGGATTTTCAGGCTTTCACAACTCCATGACTGTTTAAGGGACTCTAAGTGAGTATATTCTAGAAGCTTCTCAAGCAAAGAAGGTAGACCTGTTAAATCAGCCCTGCATCCTCATGGGATTCAGCAGCTGTCCATCTCTATTTCCCCGCTGATTAGCTTTGAATGAACGGTAGAAGTACACAGCAAAAGCCCAGTATCACAGGAGCTTAGAAGAGTAGATTAATATTTATTGAGCACTTAGTATGCGTTAGGCTTTATACTAAGCAATGCACATATATTTAATGCTCACCACAATTTTCTTAAGTAATATTATTATTATTCTATAGAAGTAACCAAGGCTCGGGGAGATGAACGTATAACTTCTAAATATAAAAGGCATGACTGAAAACCAGTTTATGATGCCTGTTGAATTCAAGACTGTTCTTTTCAGGGGAAGAGTGTCAATAAGGAAGAGGAAAATGGGATGGATTATTAATAAAGGCAGATCCTAGAGGCAGGTAGGAAACTATAAGGAGAAGGAAAGGGTCCTGAGAAGTTACATTAGTCATTGGCACTAACAGGTGTGATCAAGTAGCAGATAGGGGGAGAGAGAGGAAGGAAGGGGAAAGAGAGCAAGAAAGGAAAAAAAGTTGATATCCATGCTCAGACACTGATTACCTGAAAAATGTTTTCCACCCTTCCCTGTTCTCATACACCAAGACTCTGACCTATACAAAGCCAAGATCTTCAGTAAAAGATGCATCCTCCAGTTATCCCAATCCTCTTTAATGAGCTTTGCATGTGAATTTTTAGTTAAAGAGAAATTGACAAGAGATGTACTTCTGGAATGAAACAGAGATGGAAACCTCAGCTTTGGAATATCAGCAAAAAAAGGTATCTCAAGAATAAATAAAAAGTAGAAAGAATTCACCATAAATAAATTAACATAAAATAAAATGACATTTTTACTACCTAGAACTGAACTAAGGCCAAAAAGAGGGACCAAGAGCCAATAATCACGATGAGCACACAAACAACTCTATGCATGAGAAAGAAGGGTGACTCATGAAGAAGACCATTAGGCAATATAACCAGTTTTTACTTCCTCAGCCTTGAGCCTAGCTAGCTAGACCTCCACTGGTCAGTATATTGATTGGAAGTCCAAAATAGAACATTTGTCCCTTGCTACAAGATATCTCTATATATATCTACATAGATAGATGATAGATAGATAGATAGATAGATAGATAGATAGATAGATAGATAGATAGATAGATATACCATTTTGGAGAGACCCTGTTACTGAAATTAATAAACCCATCAACCCAATAATGGCCTCATTTTCTCTTCTTTGTTTCTACCAGCAAATGAATAAACTCCTCCTGCTCAATGAGTTTGTCAGGATATGAAGGTTATTTTATCTGAGTAGATATGACTCAAAATCACTCTGAAAAGAAAAAAGGAGGTCGAGCCTTGGCTGGTGTGGCTCAGTGGATTCGGTGCCTGCCTGAGAACCAAAGGGTCACCAGTTTGATTCCTAGTCAGGGCACATGCCTGGGTTGCGGGCCAGGTCCCTAGCAGGGTGCGAGCAAGAGGCAACCACACATTGATGTTTCTCTCCCTCTCTTTCTCCCTCCCTTCCCCTCTCTCTAAAAATAAATAAATAAAATCTTTTAAAAATACTATTTTTATAAAAGGAGGTTGATAATGACTATTTTAAAGGTGAAGATGACACTAGCAAGGATGGTATATTTCTCTTGGGATCATAAATTTCTTTTGGAAATTTAGCTGTTATGTAGCTATGTATTTTGGTACTTATTTTCTTTCTACTCATTCATTTAAAACTTTTACTAACTACCTATTGTGTGCTATCAAGTGTGTTAAGCACTAGGGTACAATATGAGAAATAAAACATGGTTTAGTAGGTAAAGAAAGATAATCATATAATCATACAAATCTAAATAGCAATACATATTACCAAAGAGGACGTAAGATGGCCAACAGACATATGAAAAGATGCTCAGCATCACTAACCATCAGCAAATTAAAACCACAATGAGAGATCAACTCATGCCTGTCAGGATGACTACCATTAATAAATCACCAAACAACAAGTGCTGCCAAGGATGCAGAACCCTCATGTACTGTTGGTAGGAATGCAGACTGGTGCAGCCACTGTGGAAACAGTATGGTGTTTCTTCAAAAAATTAAAAATGGAATTGCCTTTTGATCTAGAGACTTCACATCTGGGACTATAATTGAAGAAACCCAAAACATGAATTTGAAAGAATATATGCACCCCTATGTTCACTGAAGCATTATTTACAATACCCAAGATCTGGAAACAGCCCAAGTGCCCATCAGTACATGAATGAATAAAAATGTTGTCGTATATTTACACAATGGAATACTACTGAGCCATAAAAAAGAAGGAAATCTTACATTTTGCAATAGCATGGATGGATCTGGAGAATATTATGCTAAGTGAAATAAGCCAGCCAGAGAAAGACAAATACCATATGATCTCACTTATATGTGGAATCTAATGAACAAAATAATTTAAAAAACAAAATAGAAACAGAAGCATAGAACAGCCTGAAAGCTGTCAGAGGGGACAGGGTTGGGTAAAAAAAAGTAAAGGTATATGCATGTTTGTAATATGTGTATACACACATATACATATATATGTGCACACATGCGCATGTCACATATATGAAACATACACAGACACACATAGGTAATAGTACAGTAATAGCCAGAGGGAAAGGAGGATAGGGGGAGGTGGAAGAAGGCAAAGAGTGGGGAGGATAAATGGGGATAGAAAGAAACTTTACTTTGAGTAAGGGGTGCATGATACACTGTGCAGATGATGTTTTGTTGAGTTGTACACTTGAAACTTGTATGGTTTTATGAACCAATGTCACCCCAATAAACTCCATGACAAAATAAAAATTTTAAAAAAGAGAGAGTGAAAGATGATTTAAGAGCATGTAAATTGGAGTGATTTAGAACACGAAGGTAGGTTTCTCTCAGAAGGTGTCATTTCCCTGAGATCTGAAAGTTGATTAGAAACAATAGACAAAAGGCATGTTTGTAGGTGTGGAAGAAAGCTTTTCAGGTAGAGGGAACAGCAGCACAAAATCCTTGAGTTAGGAGGCCTCATGACACACTCAAGAAAGTAAGAAGCGCCCTGCCGTGGCGTGGTGTGGCTCAGTGGATGGGTTGCTGGTTCGATTCCCAGTCAAAGCACATGCCTGTGTTGTGGGCCAGGTCCCCAGTAGAGGGCATGTGAGAGGCAACCACACATTGATGTTTCTCTCCCTCTCTTTCTCCTTCCTTTCCACTCTCTAAAAATAAATAAAATATTTTAAAAAAGAAAGAAAGAAAGAGGGCCAGAGTGAGTGGAGCACAAAAGAAGGACACCAGTGTGAGAGGAAACTGAAATGTGGGCAGGGAGCCCCTCTTTTAAGATCCTGTGGACAGGCCAGTATATTTCCTAAATCTTAGTCACTAGGTCCTAGGTTTATGATTTCTTTTACATATATCTGCATCATTTTGCCAAAAATATATTGTTTAAATCAACCTCATTTCATTTTACTTAAATAAATCGCTCATTTACCATATTTTTCGGACTATAAGACGCACCCCACCCCCAATTTGGGAGGAAAATGGGGGTATGTCTTACAGTCTGAATGTAGCTTACCTGGCTCTCTTGGGTGGGGCAGGGGGCTGTGATGGGGCAGATTTTTGTTCCTCCTCTAAAACCTAGGTACATCTTATGGTCCAGTGCGTCTTATAGTTCAAAAAATATGGTAGTAAGTAAATAAAATTTTTAAAATGCTAGGCTTTTGCAGTCCTTTTTTTTTTTAAAGACCCAAGCAAAGTTATTTGTATAGATTCTGGGGTTTGAAACAGGAAGGTAACAACATTCTTTTGCTGGCAGCAAGGATCAGAGGGAGAGACTGTGGCAGTGAAGCTAAGACTAGACTTTGGGAAGCAGGATCACCAGTCTAGCCCTACCCCCTTTCTCCAGAGCTCACTCAGTCCTAACCTTAGTTCTTACAGGACGGTTTAAGGTATATTTTAATTAAGGTTGTTCATTTTCTTATAACCCTCACCCAAGTCTTAACAAAATAAACTCCATAGAAGCCCACATTGAAATCCAACATTTAAACTCCCAGTGCTAAGAGGCACAATAGAGTTATGAGTTATGGCTTTTGACTCTATCGGTCTATTCCTGGCTTCATCGTTAACATGGTGTACATCTTTGCCCTGAGATTTTTAGTACAACTTTAATTGTCATCTGTGTGGTATGAATTGTCCTATTAAAATATAATTTTCAAGGAGTTAAATTTATTTACTTAATTAGAGGTCTATTCTCTCCTCAATATACACATTCTCAAAAGTCAACTCACATCTGCAAATGGAGGGGGCTGGTGATAATATACCCCTTAGTATAATAACATCTAATTACAAGGTTGCATTAGTGCACTCAGTACCTGTAATCACATAAGATGTTATCTAGCACCAAGAGATCCCGTGCTCATCTCTCAATACGAAAGGCCTTGAAGCATGAATGTCAGGACCAACCATGGCTCCCTCTGACCCATGTGCAGAACCTCTGATTTTTCTTTTCCCACCCAGAGGTTTGGAGATTCTGATGCCATCATTTGACTAGTGACAAAATACAAAGATTTCCAGAAATAATAATTATAACACTAGTAACAATCATGAAAATAATGTGCAATGATACATTACCGTTATCATAGGGTTTAATCAGTTTTCAAATGTTTTTCCCTATAAACTTTTCCTTTTGATCCTCACAATGATAAAAATAGAGCAGGAATAGTCCTTTATGAATAAAGAAATTAAGGCTCAACAATGTTTACACATGGGGGAGCATCTGGAAATGTTTACAAGGAACATAGGGAAATCTGAGATTACTTTTCCTGGTATTTCCAATGAGAAAAACTACAGGGTCATGGGAAACCAATGGAACTCTCTAATCTCAATTTCTTATCTGCCAAATGGTCTAAATTATAAGATATGGACATAGAAGGAGAAAATAAGACACTAGCATTTACTGCAGGACAGAACTAATACATGTAAATGGGGCCTAGGCCTCCCAAAGACACTGTCCACAGGACAAAGATTGCCACCAGGCCCAGACTCAGGATACTGAAAGATCTGTTCCCCTGAGACCCCTTAAAATACCAGAGAAGAAGGAAGCAAGATGGAGCACAAAAATATAGGCATCAGCATCAAACCAAACCCATTCCTAGGAGATTCCAAGCTCCGGTATTCAGGAGCCATTTGACGTTGGGTCTTTTCGATCCTTGGTTTCCTAATCTGGAAATGGGGATAACAATGTTTCTCTGCTAGAGATATCACGAGGGAAAAAAAAATTAGTGTATGTGTGACATCTACTACAGGGGTTGGCAAACTTTCTCTCTAAAGGGCTACACAGAGGCAGAAATCAAATATATTATATAGGCACTAATGGAACAAGAAAGAAAACAAATGTCCTAAAAATTTTTTTGGAAAAATATAAAATATAATAAAAAACTAAGGTGCTTTTTTTGTAATACAGGTTTAACAATCAATAGAATAAAATTGGGGGGATAATAACATTTCACTAAATTGGGGTTCAAAGCTGATGCTGACTATCATCAATTGCAAAGGGCCATCTGTAAAACTCATTTTTATTCACATAAAAACAAATAAGCTGGATTTGACCTGGGACTATACTTTGCCAACTTCTGGTGTATTATGGTAATGGCCTCCAATGAACCACACCTCCCCATATTCATACCCTTGTTTAGTCCTCTTCCTTTGAATCTAGGTTGGCCCAATGTGGGCTTTTAATCAATAGAACGTAGCAGAAGTGTGATGCTGTGCCAGCTCTGGGCCTAATTCTTACACAGGGGCCATGCTAATCTTCTCTGTATTGTTCCAATTTTAGTATATGTGCTGCCGAAGTGAGCACTCTGGGCTTAATTCTTAAGAAGGCCTAGCAGCTTCCACTTTTGCAATCTTTGGTGCCTTAACCCACTATGTAAAAAATCCAACTACCCTGCTAGAGAAATCATGTGGGAAAGATACATTAAGAGAAAAGGATCCTTGACTACAAGGAAGAAAGAGAGAGGGTCCCATTTATATTAGCTTCCCAGCTGAGCCTCCTTCTCAACCATCAGCCAGGACCTACTACCATACACGAGTGAACCATCTTAGATGTTCCAGTCCCAGCTGAATCTGAGACCTGACCAAAGTCACATGAGAGAACCCAAATGAGACCAGAACTGCCCAACTGAACCTAGTCAATTCAAAGAGTTATGAAAAACATTGTCATTATGTTTTTATTTAAGTATAGTTAGTATACATTATATTAATTCAGTTTTGAAATATAGTATTTCAACATTTACATACCTGACAAAGTGATTATTACATTGTCTTATAATCACCATGTCAGTCACCATGCAAAGCTTTCACAATATTATTGACAATATTCCCCTTCACCTTATTCATCCATCCCTCCAACACCCTCTCCTCTGGCAACTACCAGGGGAGATCTTTTTACTATGATTCTGGTTTTGTTTTGTTTTGTTTGTTCATTTGTTTTGTTTTTTTCTTGATTCCACAGATAAGTGAAACCATATATTTGCTTTCTTATTTCTGACTTATTTCACTTGGCATTAATACCCTCAAGGCCCATCCATGGTATCACAAATGGTAAGATTTCATTCTTTTTTATTACTGAGTAATAGTTCATATATGTCATATATATTCATATATATCACATCTTCTTTATCCATTCATATATCTGTAGATACCTAGGATGCTTCCATATCTGGGATACTGTAAGTTATGCTGCAATAAACATGGGGGTGCATACTCGTATATCTTTTTGAATTCGTGTTTTTGCTTTCTTAAGGTAAATAACCAGAAGTAGAGTTGCTGGGTCATATGATAGTTCTATTCTTGCTTTTTTGAAGAATCCCTACATTGTTTTCCTCGGTGGCTATACATATTTTCAGTCCCACTAAGAGTTCGCAGGGTTCCCTCTTCTCCACATCTTTGCCAACACATTTTGTGTTATTTTTGATAAGTCATTCTGACTGGTGCGAGGCAGTACGTCATTATGGCTTTGATGTGCATTTCCCTGACATTAGGCAAGTTGAGCTCCTTTTCATATGTCTGTTGGCCACCTATATGTCTTCTTTGCAGAAATGTCTCTTCATGTTCTCTGCCCATTTTTTAATTGGATTTTTTTGTTATTAAGTTGAATAAGCTCCTTATATATTTTGGACATCAACACCTTATTGTATATATAATTTGTAAACATATTCTTCCATTCAGTGGGTTGTATTTTTGTTTTGTTAATGGCTGTTTTATCCCAGTGAATTTTGGAATGGTTTGTTACATAGAAACAGACAGATGAATCAGTACATACAGTGCCTGGCGAATAGTAAGTTTTGTTTCTATACGTGAATAGTAAGTTTTGTTTCTTGTTCCTCTTTTTCATCACCTTTAATCAGATTCCAAGA
Source organism: Desmodus rotundus (assembly GCF_022682495.2). Lineage (NCBI taxonomy): Eukaryota > Metazoa > Chordata > Mammalia > Chiroptera > Phyllostomidae > Desmodus > Desmodus rotundus. The sequence goes on from NC_071389.1 coordinate 33,013,422, forward strand.
AAAGCATTCCACTACTTAACAAGAGGCACACACGATCAAACCTGTCATGCAACCTGAGACACAGGCCACACTACAGATCCTGTGTTATATTCAAACTGTGTAAGTTAAGCACACATGTTCCTCTTCTCCAGCCACAGGACACACTGAAGGCGCATGCTGAGATGATGGCATCACAAGATGGAGGGACCTGAATCCCCATATGGATTTGAGCCCCACTCACCTAAGTCATACCAACATATTTTTGGTTTTATACCTAGGTTCTTCTTCTGCTTTGCTCTACCATTTAAACTATTTATTAAGCTTCAATCTATACCTCCTGGGGAAGCTACCTTGGTTTTTGTTGTTATTGTTGTTTTCTTCTATTTTGACTTTTTAATAAAATATAAAACAAAAAATTCACTTTTAATAAACATACAAGCAACTATGTTTTCAGAAAATGAGCACACTCGTGTTACCAGCATGCAGATTAACAGAATATTACCAGCATTCAAGAACCACTCTCCATTTTGTGCTCTCTTCTAGTAATTTCCCCAAGAACGACTACTGCCCCGCCTCCAACACAGAGATCAGTTTTGCCTATTTGGGAACTTTATAAAAATGGAATTATACAACATGTACTCTTTCTTATCTGGCTTCTTTCAATCAACACTATGCTTGTAAAATTCATCCATATTGTTGGATGTGATTAAAGTTGTAATTCATTGCTGTATAGTACACCACTGTATGAAGATACTATAATGTATTCATTTTACTATTGATGAACATTTACTTAATTTCCAGCTTTAGGCATTTACATATTGTGGTACTATGACTATTCTTGTAGATCTTTTTGTGAATATATATATGTATTTCCTTTGGCATATAGCCAGAAATAGAACTTCTGGGTAGCAGGGTTTATACCTGTTCAAGTTTAATAAGTATGGCTAGTTTTTCTAAGTGGTTCTATCAACTCATTATAAAAGTGTATGAGACGTCTATTGTTCCACAGATTCACCAAAGCTTAGTACTTTCAGTATTTTAAAATTATTATCATTCTGGTGACTGTGTGAAGCTGCTGCCTTTTCAATTATTTCTGCATCAATCACTAACATTCAAAAAAAATTTTCTTTAAATATAGAGTTAGAAGGTGGAGAAAATTCAACTGAGAACTCAGGTACTTATGGAAGGAAAAATAATTATCTATAAATGTTTTTATGTTCTTGCCATTATATTTAATTATTTATTAAAACTAGTATTTTAATCTTAAATAAGTATTTCAGAACTTAATTCTGACAACTAGTAATGACTTTAAGAATAGACATGAGATACACTAAAAGAATTCAGAATTTTAATACTTTATCTGTTCAGGCCAACAACCCAAGATTCAAGAGACATGGGTTTCAGAATGGCCCTGCCACTAAAAAACATTTACTCTTTTCTTCAAACTTCTTTTTTAATTGAGTTTATTGATTTTAGAAAGAAAGAGGAAAGAAGAGAGAGAGAAGAGGGAAAGGAGAGTGAGGCGGGAGGGAGATGGAGAGGGAGAGACAGAAACAGAGGCAAGCATTGACTTATTGTTCTACGATACTTAGTTATGCATTTATCGGCTGATTCTTTGTCTGTGCCCTGACCAGGGATTAAACCAACAACCTCAGTGTATCAGGACAATGCTCTAACCAACTGAGTACCCAGCCAGGGCAGCAGTTGCTCTTAAGCAAGTCATTTTTCTTCTTGGCTTTGATTTTGTAATCTACCCAATGGAGATGATAATCCCCTTGCAACCTCACAGAATTCTTCATTTAATCAAAAAATATTTTTTGAGTACCTATTTTGTGAAGGTTTTGGTGATACAATGGTGAGCAAAAATAGAAAAAGCCTCCTCCAAAGATCTCAGATATTCCATGCAATAACATCCTCACAGACACGTCCCCTAAAGCAAGGGACATAAAGGAAAGAATAAACAAATGGGACCTCATCAAAATAAAAAGCTTCTGCAGGGCTAAAGAAAACAGCATTAAAATACAAAGAGAACCAACAGCATGGGAAAACATATTTGCCAATGATACCTCAGACAAGGGCCTGATCTCCAAAATACATAAAGAACTCACACAACTGCATGCCAGGAAGACAAACAACCCAATTAAAAAATGGGCAAAGGACTTGAACAGACACTTCTCCAAGGAAGACATACAGAGGGCCCAGAGACATAGGAAAAGATGCTCAGCATCACTAGCCATCAGGGACATGCAAATTAAAACCACAATGAGGTACCATCTCACACCAGTCAGAGTGGCCAACATAAACAAATCCACAAACAAATGTTGGAGAGGATGCGGAGAAAAGGGAACCCTAGTGCACTGTTGGTGGGAATGCAGACTGGTGCAGCCACTGTGGAAAACAGTATGGAATTTCCTCAGAAAACTAAAAATGGAACTGCCCTTTGACCCAGCAATTCCACTGCTGGGATTATACCCTAAGAACCCTGAAACACCCATCCAAAAGAACCTATGCACCCCAATGTTCATAGCAGCACAATTTACAATAGCCAAGTACTGGAAGTAACCTAAGTGCCCATCAGCAAATGAGTGGATCAAAAAATTATGGTACATTTACACAATGGAATTCTACGCAGCAGAGAAAAAGAAGGAGCTTATACCCTTTGCAATGGCATGGATGGAACTGGAGAGCATTATGCTAAGTGAAATAAGCCAGGCGGTGAGAGACAATACCATATGATCTCACCTTTAACTGGAACATAATCAACAAAAGAAAAAAGCAAACAAAATATAACCAGAGACATTGAAATTAAGAACATTGTAACAATAGCCACAGGGGAGTGGGGAGGGGATAGTGGGGAGAGGGGTCTATAGGAGCTACTATAAAGGACACAAGGACAAAATCAAGGGGGAGGGTAGAGGTGGGGGAGGGAGGTGGGACTGGCTGGAGTGGGGTGGAGGGAAGGGGAGAAAATTCAGACAATTGTAACTGAATAAAAATAAATAAATAAATTTAATAAATAAATAAATAAATAAACAATAAAATACATTAGTGTAAAAAGAAAAAAAAAAGAAAGAAAAAGCCTCCTCCATCCTCATGGAATCTATAGTGAAAAGATTAATCAGAGACACACAAATAAATATAAAATGTAAAATTAAGTTGTGAGCATCAGAATCACAGAATCACAGAATCATACTTCAGAATTAAGAGACCTTGGGAATCATCCAATATAATTCTCCAATCCCTTCTTCAAAGATACACAAAATAAAAGAGGATTTTTTTAAGTTAAAAGTTTCAGATAAATAAGAAGTGGCGATTTTTCTACTACATAATTTCAGAAAGATAACCAGATGTACCTCTGCTCCAAGATTCACAATTAGACACTAAACATAGCTTGGGCTCACCGCCTATGACCTCCAATATGGCTCATGGTAGAGAAATTAATAGTGATACTTCATTAACCAAAATAAGGTAGGCTCATATTGTGAAGGTAATAGCTGGAGGGCCCAGGTTGAGGCCAGAATTTCAGAAGAGATATACATTTTATTGGTCCATAGTGGGAGAGGCATCTGGGTCTCTTAGAAAGTTACCTAACTTAGAGCTGACTTAGACCCTGGCTCTACTTTAGCTTTTATTCATTGAATAACTTAATCAAGCTTCTCATTTTTCCTGGGTATAAGTTCCCTCATCTGTAAAATGAAGAAGTTGGTCAGATAATGTTTTATGGCTCTGACTTTCAGTGATTCAACTACAGCTAGTAGATAGATGTCTCTTTTCATCAATAAACAGAAATACACCAATGGAGCAGAAAGTCATATAAAAATGGGTTCAAATCCCTGCAAATTCCTAACTATTTAACCTTAAGCAAGTCACTTATTCTCTTAGATCCAAGTTTCTTCATCTGTAAAACAAGAATAATAATAACTATCTCATATGACTGTGGTGAATATTAAACAAAACGAGGTATATAAAGCAGCAGGCATGGCACATAAAAAGTTTCCTTCCCTTCTCTTTGGTCTGGGGATTACAGTACCAACCACAGACAATTCCAAGCTTCTGATGATATGATTCACTTAAGCCAGCAGTTGCCATGTGTCCAAACCCAATGCTTCTACTAAGACTTGAGGATGACAGAGGTTTAGAAGAAAGACATAAACCCTCCTCAAAGTACTGACAACCCAGTAGGAAGTATGAACTAGATACACAAACACAGGCCAAATACGATACATATTAAGTATAGTGTACCAAGTGTGTTAGGGTTCAAATGGGAGGAAAACATACTTCAGGATGAGGTGGTCGGGGGCGGGCCAGGGGATCAAGGAAGACTTTCTGTGAAAGCTGCCCTTGAAAGAGGCCTAAAAGGATAGGTTAGATTTTGACATCCCGAGTTGTGAGGAGAAGCATTCAAAGTGAAGGGAAATCATAAGCAAAGGCAAGTACGTAGGGAACTGTAAGGTGGATTAGTTTTAGCTGGAAAATAACTATTTTTAAATAATATTAAGTACCTCTATATATCAAACTTTGTATTAAGCATTTATGTGCATTATTTCACTTACCTGTTAAGGCAATTTTTATTATCCTCAATATTTAGATACTTAGAAAGACAAGTTATCTTGTCCAGAGATTTCACAGCTATTAAATCACGGTGTTGAGCTATAAGAACATGTATCTGTGACTCCAAAGGCCATGCTCTTTCTACATGTTGAGAAATGAGAACTGCAACTAGATGTAAAGATTGGATTGACACCAGGGAGCTTTCTAAATGCCAAAGTGAAAAATGTGCATTTTCAAATTTAAAAAGACATAGGGAGCCATCAGAGGTTTCTGAGCAGGAAAATAACACGGATGAAGATTCAATTACCTAAGGAAATGCAGTAAAGCATAATGTTTAAGAGTTTAGAATTCATAGCTACAATCCCTTGTATTGAATCCCAGTCCTACCACTTACCAGCTGTATGGCTTTGCAGCAAGTTACCTAACCTCCTGTCCCTTGGTTTCCTCACCTGTAAATAGGGGTAATGATAGTATCTATCATACAGTTGTAGGAACATAAATGTTAATATAAAAGAAAGCCCAAGGTACTTTAAGAAGACAGAAGAGGAGCTTCAAACCCAGTCTGGGAGATCAAGGGAAGTTCTCCAAAGGAAATAACAACTAAACTGAGCCCTAAAATGAGTAGACGTTAAAGGACTACTTTTAGGTAAAGACATGGTTATGATGTCTCCCAGAGAAAAGGAACAATTTTGAAAAAAGAACAGAGGAAAGAAATATCATTGCATGAGAGGGGAAACTACAAGCACTGCTGTTATATAAGCTTGAGGTTAGGACCTAGGAGAACAGGTGAGACAGGAAAGGAAAAAATCAGAAACAAACATTGAAGGCTCTGTCAAACTAAGGAGTTTTTTGCATGAGGCAGGAGATAAGGAGGAGCCATGGAAAAAGATGAAGCAGGAATACGTGATTAGATTTGCATATCATAAAATCATTCTGATAAGGGGATGAGGGAAGTGCTGTGGCTAGAACTTTCAAGTAACACCACTAAAGGTATTTCAAAGAATAATTTGTTATGTAACCCAATTTGGATTTTCAAAACAGGGAGGAAAGAAAATAATGGCCTTAGAAATGTTCATATGACCCTCACTTTGCTAGGTACAGATTCCAGGTAGACACACATTCTATCAGTGATGCATATCTCTTTTCTGAATGACTTTATAAAGCTCAAGCTTGTTTCACATAATAAAAATGATAATCGAAACATAAATTTTAATATAATAGGCCATATTTCAACAGAATCCATTTATATTACCCTTGCACAAGGCATTATTTATGATGGTACATGTACACCTAATCTTGATGTTGTGAAGGTGACCCACACATGCTGGGTGGAGACAGCAGCTGAGCCAGGGAAAGCATTTACACATCACCTCAAGTGAGTATTACAAGCTCAGGTTCACATGAAGGACAATTTGGACTGTGAAGAAACTAAATCGAGGACAATGAGAGTACTGAGCTAACATATCTATTACCAAGGCTTAAATCCCATCCTCAAAGGAAAACATAACCAAGGAGAGGAAAATAATATGAACTATAAAACTCTTTGGAGGTTGAGGGGAAAAAAATGAATATCACCAGGGTGGAAAAGAGCATCCCTCCTAGTAAAAGCAGCATGATCTCATATATGATATTAAAGCTAAATTTTCAGTTGACACCCAGGCTTTTGCTGAAAGAACCAATAATTCAGTGACAGGACAATAAGAGTCAGGAGCATAAAGTCAAACTAAAATAAGAGTTATTCATTAATTTATTTAATAAACAATTATAAAGCTCCTCTTATAAGCCAGGCACTGTGCTAGAAGTTTTCACAATTTGTGTCTCATTTAATAGGAAAAAGTCCTACTACCCCTATTTTGCAATAATAAAACTGAGGCAAGTAGAGCTTAAGACTTGGTGGAAAATCCGTATTTCCTTAAGCACCAAGTATTCCATTACAAATGGAATATATCTACAAATTCCTTTACAAACAGAAATGGAGAATTAATTCAACATACCAACCTTTTAATGACTTTTGGAAGCATTTAAACTGTAAACATACATGGACTATTTTTAAAGGCAAATATACCATGAAATTGCTGCTTCCTTTCTTACCAACCTAATGTTGAATCAGAAAATTATTTTATACTTCCCCGTTCCTTTCCCAGTGATTTACCTACTTTGCTGTTATATACTGGGTCATATTATTTGTTTATCCATTCATTCATTTCTTCTACAGATATCTGCTTGGTACCTACCATATGCTAAGTTCAGTGCTATGGACTGGAATAAAATGGGGCGTCCTCCTGCTCTCAAAAGATTCACAGTTTGCAAGGGAAGCCATACAACCAAACAGATAATTAGCACACAAAGTTATAAGTGCTATGATGTACAAAGATTGGGAGAGGGAGGTGTGTGTAGCCTAGTCACATAACACGCATTAATCTGAAGGCCAATACACCTGAGAAAACCTGAGGCTCTCCTAACTATACAAATTTTGAGATCCAACAGGCTTGCATCATCCAGTCAGTCTTTTCATGGGTAGCTTCTCCTCATGTCCTATGGCTTCATAATCCCTCATTCACCCAATATTTAATGAGAAACTATTGTGTGCCCTTGGGCAATAAGGTTACAAAGCTGAATAAAAGAAATGTTCTCAGTTCTCATCAGTTTGCAAACTGACAAAAAAAATCTGTCGTAGCCTTTCAAAAGTTGCTAAGTTGTATTACTCAACATCAGTAAACAACTTGACTTTTACACACCCTTGCTGTGTGACTTTGAAAAAGTAATTTCACCTCACTAGTCTTTGTTTTCCTCATCTGTAAAATGAAAGTAATATTTGTCTAATTCACTTCACAGCACTGTTTTCAAGATCACGTGACACAATAGACAAAAGCACCTTGAAAACTATAAAGGGAAAATATAATAAATTTTGTCATACTCATGATTAAGTGGAACCTCTGATTTAATTAAAAGTAAGGATAACAATATACTTTAAAATGCAATTGCATTACTTTCTAGTAGGCCAAAAAAGGACCATTTAGCACAGATTATTTGGAGGCTCACTTAAAGACATAGAAATAAGTTATTCATCTTGATGTGTGCAAGTAGATGTCTCTGAGCTGTTCAAAGGCAGCCAGATCTCTGACGGGCTATAAATAACCTTTCTTGCATAGAGGTTTATACCATTCACTTTACAAATAAAAGTTTTCATAGAACTTGCAAACATTGACCCAAATTATTTCAATTTTCATATTAATTGAAATGATAATGAGTTTACATGATTTTGATTTGGGGGGATGACAGTGATATGTCTTAGCATAAATAAAACAGAATTTCTCATTGGAATACCAAACCTGAGTCCTAGCTCTACCATTTGATGCCTATGATCTTGGGCGAGTCCCTTAAATGACACAGCTTTCTAATTTCTAAAATATGGAAATGAGCATGGCTACATGACAAGTTCGTTGTGAGAATTAAGTGACATAGCACATCTGAAAGTGCTTTTCTTTTAGCATATAGAGCAATTCAAAGATGTTGAATGATATTATCATCATTTTTTTTTAATATATTTATTGATTATGCTATTACAGTTGTCCCATTCCCCCCCCCACTCCACTCCATCCTGCCTACCCCCCTCCCTCCCACATTCCCCCCCTATAGTTCATGTCCATAGGTCATACTTATAAGCTCTTTGGCTTCTACATTTCCTACACTATTTTTACCCTCCCCCTGTCTATTTTCCACCTATCATCTATGCTACTTATTCTCTGTACCTTTCCCCCTCTCTCCCCCTCCCACTCCCTTAATGACAACCCTCATGTTCTAGTTGTTTGCCTAGTTTGCTCTAGTTTTTGTTTTATGTGTGGCCGTTAATAACTGTGAGTTTGCTGTCATTTTTACTGTTCCAATTTTTGATCTTCTTTTTCTTAGGTAAATCCCTTTAACATTTCATATAATAAGGGCTTGGTGATGATGAGCTTCTTTAACTTGACCTTATCTGAGAAGCACTTTATCTTCCCTTCCATTCTAAGTGATAGCTTTGCTGGATACAGTAATCTTGGATGTAGGTCCTTGCGTTTAATCTTGGGTAATGTAATTATGATGTGCCTTGGTGTGTTCCTCCTTGGGTCCAGCTTCTTTGGGACTCTCTGAGCTTCCTGGACTTCCCGGAAGTCTATTTCCTTTGCCAGATTAGGGAAGTTCTCCTTCATTATTTGTTCAAATAAGTTTTCAATTTTTTGTTCTTCCTCTTCTCCTTCTGGCACCCCTATAATTCGGATGTGGGAACGTTTCAAGGCGTCCGGGAGGTTCCTAAGCCTCTCCTCATTTTTCCAAGTTCTTGTTTCTTCATTCTTTTCTGGTTGGATGTTTGTTTCTTCCTTCTGGTCCACACCATTGATTAGAGTCCCAGTTTCCTTCTCATCACTATTGGTTCCCTGTACATTTTCCTTTGTTTCTCTTAGCATAGGCTTCATTTTTTCATCTGTTTTTCGAATAGATTCAACCAAGTCTGTGAGCATATTGATAACCAGTGCTTTGAACTGTGCATCCGATAGGTTGGCTATCGCTTCCTCGCTTAGTTGTATTTTTTCTGGAGCTTTGAAGTGTTCTGTCATTTGGGCCATTTTTTTTTTTTTTTGTCTTGGCGCCTCTGTTACTTTAAGGGGCGGAGCCTTAGGTGTTCACCAGGGCGGGGTAACGCTGGTCGCTGAGCTGTGACGCTGTACGAGGGGGAGGGGCCGAGTGGGAGCAATGGCGCCCTCCTCACTCTCCTCTGGACCTCAATCCTTCACTCCGCCACCCACAATCAAACTGGGCCACTCTGGTGCTGGTTCCCGAGTAAGTGGGCCTGTGCACACGCTAGGCCCCTGTGGGTCTCTCCAACCACCTCTTCTGTGAGGCTGGGAGTCTCTCCTGCTGCCGCCCCAACCCCCAGGGGCCCTTTCAATCAGAGGTTTGAGGCTTTATTTCCCGGAGCTGGAGCCCTGGGTTGCACGGTCTGCTTCTTTGCCCGCCGTTCGTCAGGTTTATCTGTGGGCGAATTTGGTGCCGCGGGGTGCTACCCGCTGCTCTGCCTGTCCCACTCTCCGCCACTCTGAGTCCGGCCCTCTGGGTTTATCTGTGCAAATGTGGGGCCGCAGGGTCTGCTAGTGCTCAGACTGCCTGCGCCATTTGTCCCACACTCCACCAGTCTCAGTCCCGCCACAGCCACGAGAGTCCTCTCCACCCCGGTGCCCGTCTCCGCCCCTCCTACCAGTCTGGATGAATGGTTATTTTCTATTTTCTTGGTGTTGGTCCCCCTTGCTGTTCGATTCTCTGTCAGTTCTGGTTGTGCGAGGAGGCGCAGTGTGTCTACCTACGCCGCCATCTTGGTTCTCCTATCATCATTTTTATTACCTATGTTTAATAGCACTCTTATTAAATGATGCTCAAAGGATCAGTTACTTTTCCTTTACCTGAGTTCATTTGATTTAATAGGTGAAAAAAATTCAAGGCTAAAAAGAGTATAAGTCCAAGAAATAGCATTAAGACTAGGAATTAGAAAATGCTAATTCTTTTACTGTTTGCATCACCAGTGACTCTGAAACCTTACGCAATTACTTTTTGGGGGGGGGGGGTACCTCCGGATCTACTTTTTAAATTGAATTTATTGGGAAGACATTGGTTAATAAAATTACATAGGTCTCAGGTGTACAGTTCTATGAAATATTATCTATATATTGTGTTGTGTGTTTACCACCCCAAGACAAGTCTCTTTCACCACCATTTATCCCCACTTTACCCTATTCTACCTCCCTTCACCATCCCCCTCTCCTGAGATACACACTCTACTAGGTCACTGTAAAAACATCAAAGATTCAATGTGGAAAGCAGCAACTGTGGACCTGAACCAGAGTTTTTCCAGTTCCAAGCCAGATTAAACAGTCTAAAAGGAATTCACGAATCCAAATGAGACCATGCAAACCAGATGAGTCTATGAAGCTGACTGAGTGAGGCAAAGACTAAGAGACTAAAAAGGCTAAGCAAGTGGTGAGGCCTAAAGAGTTGAATAGCAGATAGTTTCATAAGTTAGATTGTTTTGGTTCTGTTTACATTTTAATCTAGTTCCTGTGGCTTTTGGTGTGCGACAGTTAATAGAGGAGGTTAGAGGCTGGAGCATCAAGGGTATTTAAAAAATATATCTGGAATTTAGACATATAAGGTTTTTCTCAGCCTCTAAGAACTTGAACAAAGCATAATCTACTACTTCTTTGGCTATGCTTGGCCCACGTTGATAAAGGTAATCTAAAATCTGCAATTATGAAAAACAGTATGGAGATTCCTCAAAAAAGTTAAAAAACAGAACTACCCTTTTCAAAAAAACAGCTCCTGGATTCATTGATCTTTTGAATTGTTTTTGTTTGGGGATTTTTTTTGTCTCTTTTTTTAATGTCTTTTATTTATGCTCTGATCTTGATTATTTCTTTCCTTCTACTCACTCTGGGCTTTGTTTTTTGCTGTTTTTCAACTACATTTAGATATAGGGTTAGGTTGTTTATTTGAGGCTTTTCTATCTCTCTAGGTGGCCCTGGATTGCTATAAACTCCCTTTCAGGACTGCCTTTACTGTGTTCCATAGGTTTTGGGTTGTTGTGTGTTCATTTTCATTTTTTTCAAGGTACTTTTTGATTTTTTTCCCTTAATCTCATTGCTAACCCATTCATTATTAACATGTTATTTAGCCTCCATGTATTTGAATGTTTTTGAGGGTTTTTTTTTTAAGTTGAGGTTGATTTCTAGTTTCAAGTCATTGTGATCAGAGAAAGTGTTTGATATGATTTCAATTTTCTTGAATTTGTTAAGACTTATTTTGTGTCCTACCATGTGGTCTATCTTTGAGAATGTTCCATGTGCACTTGAGATGAATGTGTATTCTGTTGCTCTGGGGAGAGATGTTCTGTCAACATCAATTAAATATATTTGATCTAGTGTGTCATTTAAGGTAGCTGTTTCCTGGTTGATTTTTTTGTGTAGAAGATCTATGCATTGGTGACAGTGAGGTGTTAAAATACCCTACAATGACTGTATTGCTGTCAATCTCTTCCTTAAAGTCCTCCAAGATTTTGTTTATATACTTAAGTGCTTCTATTTTGGGTGAATATATGTTTACAAGGATTATATCCTCTTGTTGGATTGGCCCCTTTGGTATTATATAGTAATCTTTTTGTTTATTGTTATGGCCTTCGTTTTGAAGTCTATTTTGTCCGATACAAGTATTGCTACCTCAGCTTTTTTCATCTTCATTTGCATTCCATTTGCATGAAATATTTTTTCCATCCCTTCATTTTCAGTCTGTGTAAATCTTTTGTTCTGAGGGGTTTCTTGTAGAGAACAAATATATGGGTCATGTTTTCTTATCCATTCAGCTACCTTATGTCTTTTGACTGGAGCATTTAATCCATTTACATTCAAGGTTATTCTTCATAGGTACTATGAATAATTGCAATTATTCATTGCAATTTTTTCCCTTTGAACCTGTGTTCCTCTCTATATTTCTTCTTCTTCTTAAAGCAGTCCCTTTAGCATCTCTTGCAATTCTGGCTTGGTGGGAATGTACTCCTTTAGCCTTTCTTTCAGTCTGGGAAGCTCTTTCTTTCTCCTTCCATTTTAAATGAAAGCCTAGCTGAATAGAGTAGTCTTGGTAGTAGGTTCTTGATTTTCATTACTTGGAATACTTGATGCCAATCCCTTCTGGCCTGTAGTGTTTCTGTTGAGAAATCAGTTGACAGCCTTATTGGAGCTCCCTTGTAGGTAACTAACTGTTTCTCTCTTGCTGCCTTTAAGATTCTCTCTTTGTCTTTAAATTTTATCATTTTAATTGTGATCTGTCTCGACGCAGATCATTTTGGGTTCACCTTTATTGGGAGTGTCTGTGCTTCCTGAACTTGTGTGACTTTTTTCCTTCACCAGGTTAGGAAAGTTTTTGTCATTATTCCTTCAAAGAGCTTTTTTATCCCATGCTCCATTTCTTCTCCTTCTGGTATTCCTATTATGTGAATATTGTTATATTTCATGTTGTTCCAAAGCTCCCTTAAACCACCTCAAAACTCCCTTAAACCATTCTGAGCAATTCCATTTCTGGGAATTTATCCAAAGAAATCTAAAACACTAATTTGAAAAGAAATATGTAACCTTATTTTCATTGTAGCATTATTTATAATAGCCAAGATGTGGAAGCAACCTAGGTATCCCTTGACAGATTGGATATAGAAGTGGTACATATATACAATGAAATATTACTCAACAATAAAAAAGAATGAAATCTTGCCATTTGCAACAACATGGATGGAACTAGAGGTCATTATTCTATGTGAATTAAGTCAGGTAGAGAAAGATAAATACCATATGATATTATGCATATGAGGAATCTAAAAAAACAAAAGAACAAAATAGGAACAAACTCACAGATATAGAGAAGAAACTGATGGTTGCCAGATGGAAGGGGATTTGGGGCATTGTAAAGTACAGCATAGGGAATAGAGTAAATTATATTGTAATAACTATGTATGGTGTCAGGTGGTTACTAGGTTTATCAAGGTGATCACTTTGTAAGTTATATAAATATCTAATCACTATGTTGGACAACTGAAACTAAGACAATATTGTATGTCAACTGTAATTGAAAAATAAAAAATCATTAAGGGCGTTCTACTAAAAATAGCAAATAAAGCAGATTATGGTTTAGTAGGGAAGACAAGATACATGAATGAATAAGTAATGAATAAGTAAATGCAACAATAAAAGGAGATTTGAAATGTTGAGATTACACAAAAGAGGAAATCACTATTTAAAGTTATTGGAAACGCTTTGGGTTCCAGTCAAGATGGTGGCATAGGTAAATGTGGTATTCCAATCCTCCCACAAATACATCAAAATTACAACTAAACTACAGAACAACAGTCATTCAGAACTGCCTGAAATCTAGCTAAACTAGGGATATTAAGAAGAACCCACATCAAGATTGGTTAAGAGTGGCAGGGAAGCAAAACTAGTTGATCCCACACCAAAATCTGGTGAATAAAAATCAGGAAGGATACCTCCACTGATGGGGGAGGGGTCCCAGCCCCACACTTTGCCCCCCTAGTCCAGGTTCCGGTACTCAGAAGAGAAGTCCCCATTAACTTCTGGCTGTAAAAACTAGCTTGGATTGTGGCTGAGTGAGACAGACAGCTTTGGGAGTCCCACGCAGTTCCTCTTAAAAGCCCATGCACAGACTTACACAGACTCACTCACTCTGAGCTCCAGCACTGGGGCAGCAGATTGAAAGGCACCAGGAACATACAAGGAAGAACTGAATTGTCTGGGGTTAAGACTAAATGGCCAAATAAAAATCTATGGGCTTAGGGTTTAATGAAACCTGATCTGACCCTGGCTGAAAAACTTGCAATTGCATCATCCTGAGTAACTTATTCTTTTGTTTTCTTATATCTACATTGCAAGGTTGCTGTTAAAAATATATTTATTCATTTAACTGATATTTACTGAATTCCAACTATGTGCTGGTGGCAATTCTTGGTGCTAGGAATATGGTGGTGAACAGGGGACAAGATCCTGCTTCCTTGCAACTTATATTCTATTGGAAGATACGAAGAGGGACCCCCAAAAAAGAAATTTATTTAGAAAAATGTGTATTTATTTTTACATGCTTAAACTTCAGTCACTTAAAAAGTACTCTCCATTTGGTGCAATACACTTATTGAGATATTTTTTCCACTGCTCAAAACAGTTATGAACTCGTCAATTTTAATGCCTTTTAGTGCTTCTGCCATTTTTTTTGTTTCACCTCTTCTATATTGGCAAAACATTTCCCTTTGAGGACTTTTTCCATTCAGGGAAACAAACAAACAAAAAGAAGTCACTCAGGGTGAGATCAGGTGAACAGGGGGTCATGCCATTTTTGGTTAAAAAATGATGAACACTCAGCACAGTGTGGACAGGCGTGCTCGTAAATCACCCCTCATGAAAGGGCAAATGCTTTGAGTTTTCAAAAAAAATTCACTGAAGCCAAATGCAGCCTTTCACAACAATGCCAGCTAGTACACTGATACAGATGGGTTCCTAGAATACTCACCTAGTAGGGGAAGCCTGTACTAAAAGGTACCTGCCCTCCAGAAGATAATTCCTGGTGTTTTGGGTCCCCACTCACAAAGATAAGAAAGAAACAAGAAAAATCTGATAGAGATAGATGTTATACAAAGAATTAAAATAGAATGGGATGTTCTGCAAATGATTAAAATAGAGTGATATAATAAGATTATATTACATAACTGCTTTAGAGTAATTGATCAGGAAAGCCTTTCAAAAAATATGACACTTACTGAGATAGTGACGAGAAGGAGTGATGGAAGTGAAGCACCCTTCCCAACAAAGGAAATGGCTAGTGCAAAAACCTTAAAGCAGCGATGAACTTGGTAAACTTAATGAACTGAAAGACAGCTTTCAAGAATGGTGACTGATTTTGAAGAGATGACCAGGGTACAGATCCTTCAGGCATTTATTTTTTTAAATATTTTGTTTATTTTTTCTGGAGAGAGGGGAAGGGAGAGAGAAAGAGAGAGAGATAAACATCAACGTGTGGTTGCCTCTCACGTGCCCCCTACTGGAGACCTGGCCTGCAACCTAGGTATGTGCCCTGATTGGGAATTGAACCGGCAGCCCTTTGGTTCACAGGCAGGCACTCCATCCACTGAGCCACACCAGCCAGGGCCCTTCAGGCATTTATAAGTTCAGTTTTACTCTATATATAATGGGAGGTAGTGAAGGGCATAGCTTAATGCCCTTCAGACCCTGATTTGATGCATTTTAAAAAACTAGCATACTAACTAGTTATGTAATCACCTCATTCATTGGTAGCTATCACTCTCAAAACAGTGATTCTATTGTAGGATATCAACTAGCATTGGATAATTACCAAATGGATTCTCTAAAGATTTATAGTAAATAAAATATTTCTTGAGGGCCAGCTATCTGCAGGACAATGTACAATGTTCTAAAAGTAGGAATTGAGAATGATGGTCCAAATGAATTGATGAAACAATGTATCTCCTTAGTCTTACAGTCTCCTACCCAAGCCAAGCTTTGCTCTCCTAAGAGATAGGAAGAGAGGCTCTTGCCCTGACTGGAAGAATTGGATAATCTGGCTGAGTCCTGTGTCTCTTTATCAAAAAGCTAAGTCCTGTCAAGAAACCTAAACATCTCACAAAATAAATGGTTTAAATTCAAACCATAGAGTTCAAGACAAAGAGGAAAGTGATTCAAAATGTTGGTTCCATTGATTATCCCATCTTTTAAGGGAAGAAGAGAATTTTAAGGTTTATGTATCTAATGTTATTTTTACTTGTTAAATTATTTCTTTCTAAGTAAGGTAATTATTAATTAGGATTATCTTCCTTTAAAAAGTGATTTTTTAAAAGATGACAGTTTCACTTGCCTATTGATAATGGCTTTGCACGGTCTTTAGGATAAATTGCAAATTCCTGGTTTAGACAAAACCCTTCATGACCGGGGCCTGCCTAACTCTGCAGTCTCAGCTGTCACAATTACCAGCCACACAGTCATGATAAAATTGTTGCTTGATATGTGCCATATACTATTCTAAATGTTTTATGTTTTATATCTCATTTACTCCTAAACAACCCCTTAAGGCAGGCCCTCTTCTTAGCATCTCCATTTTATGGATGAGAAAGTTGAGGCACCGAACATTAACTTTCTAGAACTAGTGAATGGTTGAACTAGTATCAAATCTTTACAGCCTGACTCCAGAGTTTATGTTCTTAACCAATGGGCCCCGCCTCATGGAATTATTATCTTTACCACTTCTGTGCTTCATGACAGGAAAGGACATAAAGGGAGGCTTGTCGAATTCTTTCTCAAACAGTTCAAAGACCACTGCCTTTCCAAAGCACTGCCTAATCTCTTCAGACAGTATTAGTCACTCCAACCTTGGCATCTCACGTTGTCTTCTGCGTATCCTACTGTAGCACTTGACAAATTACCTTATAAGTATTTGTTTACAGACATCTCTCCTACAAGACTATAAGCTGTTAAAAGACTGGGACTGTTATCTCCTTTTAATCTTCACAGAACCTGTATAGGTCCTCCCATAGAGCACTGGCCAGAAAGGCACACTTCGCGTCGGCATTTGGGGAAGAAGACTGCGCCCTCACTAACTGTATCTCTAAGGAAAAGAGGTTGTGTGACTTAGATCAAAACAGGACCTCTCTGTACCTGAACAACAATTACAAAAATAAAAACAAAAAATTAAATCAACTAGTATTCAAATACCAACTCCTCCACTCCAAATAACAACAACAACAATAATAATAATAATAATAATAATAATGGAGTCATCACTGCCCTTGTATAATTTGTACATATTCATTAGGTTATCCTCTCAAAGAACTCATAATTTGTTGGGGAGTGGGGGATAGGAGAAATGGGTAAAGGGGGTCAGAGGTACAAAATTCCAGTTATATAATAGATAAGTCACGGCGAGATAATGTACAGCCTGATGACTATAGTTAATAATACTGTATTGCATATTGAAAGTTGATGGAGTAAATCTTAAAATTTCTCATCACAAGAAGAAAAAAATTTAACTATGTAATGTGAAGAATGTTCACTAGGCTTATTGTGATCATTTTGCAATGTATACAAACACCAAATCATTATATTATACACTTGAAACTAAGATAAGGTTATACGTCAATTAAACCTCCATTAAAAAAAAAAAAAGACAAAACAGGACCTCAGAACAAGGGTTACCCTCGTAAGAGAGAGAAAACGAGATGCTTGGAGTGGAAGATCTGAGAGGGTCTGAGAATCTTTTCTTTTGGTAATGCAACCTCTTCTCACTCTTCCATGCAACAGATATTACAAACAGGCCTTAAGTAGCCTCCAGTTTGGGCACCACAAAACAGAGCCCACAGGAAGGGAACATGAGGCCAAGTTCTCCTTTACTTTACCTAGATCTTAATGAAAAAGGAGAAGAGGAGCCCTCCCTCATCCCAGGAGGGAAGCCAGACAGAATTAGTACAAACTTCACAAAAAGAAAGAGCATGCCATTGGCCCAGAGTCTCCCCCAGGAGGGACTCCACAGAAATCTAGTGCAGCTGAGTAGGTGGCTACATAAGGAATATCAGGCTCCTGGCTTCAGGATTAGCAACTCCTCAATAAATACCTTTTGTGAACAAATGGAGTCTTGATACAAAGCAAGGCGGTGGTTTCACAGTAAAGGGAGATAACTTTGATCAAATAACAGTATCTTACTGAAAACTCTACATTAAACTATTAAAAAGATACAAAGAGAACAAACTGAAAAACCTGGAGCGTCTGGCCTATTGTGCTGCTGTTGCCCTTGATCTTACATGTGCACTTTGTGTATCTTGGAATGTTCACTTCAGAGACAGTTCACATGAATAAAAGCAGAAACTTTTAAACTATGACTAGAAAGATGCATTGTAAGTTGAATAATATAAATCACCCTTGCTTAAGAAGGCACAACAAAAAAGGAGCACCTAGTCATTTATGTTTACTGTCCTTTGGGACTCTCCTCTTTTAGGACAAACACAAAAATAGGCATGTGGGTACCAAAAATGCCAGTCTCCAGTGGCTTTTTATCCACTACAAAGCATCAAATTTAAATGCATCATTAAAAAATACCTCATCCCTAGTGACAAATCAATGTCTAGAAAGACAGTCAAATAAGTGTTCAGCACAGGATGACAAAGAGTTTGGATCATACAAAATGACAGAGTCCTGTCCATGAACATCACTTACAATAGGGTGGAAGTTATTTTGTCCAGAAGAGAAATATTTATTCCCCGTGTCTGACATTGTACATGATATCTAATTGACCAGAAATAGCATATACTGTGTAATCCTGGAGCAACTTCTGAAAGGTAAAAGCAATAGTGGAAGTACATTTTCTAAAACGAAGTCAGACAGCAGCCAAATATATTGAGAAAACAGATGTACTTTAATTTGACCAGAAAGCAAATATTAGATTAATGATATTATACTTGAAAATTATTTATCCTCTCTTTTATTTAAATAACATTGGTTAAGCAACAACTATGTGCCAGACCCTGTGCTAAAAATAAAAGCATGCATAAATAAAACCTGTCCCTAACTGCCAGAAGCTTGCAGGGTAGGCATACTCTATGCCACTAACTGTAACTCAGGCTTTTCAGTCTCAAAAAGAATCCAAGTTCTAAGGAGGAACACTGTTCTTTTTCTCCATGGTAATTTCTCAAGAGCCCTGGCCCTACCAGCTGGCAGGTACTGTAGACCTGCAGCCTGTAACTTAGCCCTGCCCACTCAACAAGCCCATGGGCATGAAGCACGTGCGTGAAGAGCCCTATCCATACCAGAAAGCGGGATATGGAATTAGGCTTACAATCCTGAGCTCAGTGCTCAGTGGCTGAAAGCAGGTACTACTTATTCATTCATTAATCAACAAACATGAAATCAGTTTTCATTAGATACTGGTTCCTGAGCCTCTATTTATTTACTTACAACCTTCCTTCTACTGCCCTCTCGGCTGCTGAATTCATTCCATAATAGTTATGCCAAGCTCTTAGTTTTCACTTCTGATACCAATAAGAATTCCTATAAGCCCTGGCCAGTGTGGCTCAGTTGATTGGAGCATCTTCCCATAAACCAAAGGGTCACAGGTTCAATTCCCAGTCAGCACACATACCTGGGATGCAGGTTTGGTCCTAGTTGGGGTATGAGCAAGAGACAACCAATTGATGTTTCTCTCCCTCTCTCTCTCCATCCCTTCCCTTCTCTCTTAAAAATAACAAAAAACAATTAACCCCCCCCCCCAAAAAAAAACCCTGTAAGAATGAAGCCGTGCTTGAAAGCCCACCTCATTTGATTAAAACTGTTGCAACTCTAATAACTCTGGTCAGCTCATCCCCCAGGGATATTTGCCACTCTTCCCTGTTCATCATCTGCTGGCTAGGATCCTTCTCATCTACAACTCTAGCCAGGATGAAGAGACTGCTGACCATGAAATATGCAACTAGACTTGCTTCAACCTAGAAATACTTTAATACTCAACAAACATAAAACACTTAGGATGCATCTCTACGTCCTGGTTATCAGGAATTAGACTTCTGGCCATCTGAAGCAAACAGGTGGACCTGTGGTAGCAAGTCCGCACTAGGCAATCCTAGCCCTCGGGTTCACAGTTGATTGACTGAATTAGACTAACCATATTTTCTTCACCAGGAAATTGAAATTAGGAGAGACAGCTAGTCTCTGGGTGTGTAGTTCCTTACAAAGTGACTGATTTTAGATATGCTTGGGAAGTGTCAATGCTTGGGGCTTGATGACCAATATGATGTGGGATTTTTGTGTGATCACCACATTCTGTCACAGGGAAGAAGAGATAGAGAAGGCCTGCCTGGCAGGGGGCGGGGGACGAGGTTGGTAAAACAGAGAAGAATGACACCTGAATTAAGGAACAAAGAGTATTTAATAAGTTTCAAGATGCTTCATGAGGTGTAACTACATTTTTGTATCTTTTTTCTTTTGTCCATCAAATGCTTTTCTTTTTTATCATTTTTTTACTGTTATTCTATTACACTTATCCCAATTTTTCCCCCTTTGCTCTCCTCCACCCATCCCAACTCCCGCTCCCACAGTCAATCCCCACCCTGTTGTCCATGTCCATGGGTCATTCATAAATGTTCTTTGACTAGTTTCTTCCCCTTCTTTCCACCATTACCACCCCTCTGGTCACTGTCAGTCTGTTCCACATTTCCATGCTTGCGGTTCTATTTTGTTAGTTAATTTTGTTCTACGAAGCAGAAAGAAAGAAGGAATTCCTACAGTTTGTGACAGCATGGATGGAACTGGAGAATATTATGCTAAGTGAAATAAGCCAGTCGGTGAAAGACAAATACCATATGATCTCACTTGTGTATCTTTTAATAAACCCTTTTTAAAAAAACATTAAACAAGCTTTCAAGATACTTTGGTTTCTATCACTTGCAAGGAAAGAATTCTAATTAATATAGCACCTCTATATAATTTAGCCCCACAAACTTGCTAGTGTCTTTAGCTGTTCCAAGGTCCCTCTTCACTCCTTATGACCAGCCTCTGAAGTACTAGCATATTTGAACCTGGCTCATTCGTTCACTTACACTTTTGGAAACATTTACTATATACCAGGTATTGTGCTAGGTAATAGATATGACTAAAACATAACCCCTTCCCTCATATTGCTCACTTACCTGGAGGGGACATAGATAGACAATTAATATAAAGAATGCCTGGGGTCAAACATACAGCTGTGGGAGCACAAAACATTTAGGTGGCATCCAAAGATTTTCCTGGTCAGGAAAAGATTCCAGAGTAATTGACATTTATTAGATGAATAAAAGATTGCTAGACAGATTTTAAAAGTTGGAAGAAGATTGTTAGTCCAAGAAGAGTAATAGATTGCACAAAATAAGGAAGTTAGAAATCTTATAGTTGGTAGATGGGGAACAAGTATTCTTTATGGTCAGAGCTTTGTATGTGTTTGAATAAAAGGAAGGGAATAGTGGCAGGAGGTGAAGTTAGAGAGATAGACAATATCCATGTCATGAAAGCCTTGCATAGGAAGCACCAGAATTTGAATGTTATTTTGAATGCTATAGAGCTATAGAATAATTACAGACTAAAAAGTTACAAAAGCAAGTTGCTATTTTAGAAAGATTATTATGTCAACAATTTGGAGGATAAATTGCAAAATTGGAGTGAGAGGCAGTAATGAGGACGGAGAATCATGAACACAGGAAGCCCGGGAAGAAACCTAAGTAAGCCAGTTGAAAAGAGGTGAAAGCCTGAAATAAGATTGTGGCGATGGGGCTGGAGAGTAGGAAATGTTTTTAAGAGATAACAAAGAATATAATTTGTGGGACTTGATGAATATGTGGATATTGGAATGACATAAGGAAGAATCTAAAAACAAACACTCATGTTTCCATTCCATATTGGATGCCAGTCAGCTGGGAAGATGACAACCTTAATAAGACATAGAACAAAGGCAAAAGAACAAAAGTAGAGAAATAATGAGTTCTGTTTTAGACCAGTTGAGTCTGAAATATATGTGCTATATCCAAATGTATGTGTGTAGTGGGCAAATATAAATAGGGGTATGGCTCCCAGCACAAAGTTAAGGGCTAGAGATAAAGTTCTGATGAAGCTCTGGCTGTGTACGAGGACATAAAATGAGAGTGCACACTACCAGTAGAGCAGGTGGTGAAAGAAAAAAACCTTGACGAACATTGGTATTTATGGAGCAACTAAAGGCATAGAAGCATAAAAAGAGTATAGTATTCTTTGGAAAAATGCAAACCTGCTCTAAGATGAATGAAATTAGGGTAGGGTAAGAGAGATACAAGATATGGGATTAGAGAGGAAAAGAGGGCCAGGTGATAAAGGCCCTTTATGTCATGATATTTGGCACATAGTAGGGCTCAATAAGTATTTATTTACTGAATAAATAATGAGGGATTACTACTTGCTCCTGTATATAATAAAATCTTCTGAACATTTCTAAGTAGGGATTTCACTTTATTGAACCTAAATCTTCATCATCCTTGGCATTATCCTCATTTTCCCTCTCATTTGGATGGGATATTAATGTTTAAAAGAGTTTCCATAATTCTTCCATTCAGAGCTTACAAAAACTTCTTTATAGATGTCATGTTAAGGCTTAGAGGGGTGAAGTAGCTAGTTAAAAGCTAGTAAGTACAAAAGAATCTTCAGATTCTCCATCTTCTGACATTCAGTTCAGTACTGATTTCTGTATACTACCGCCACCCCTCTGAACTCCTAAAATCACAGAGTACTTTCTTATTAATGAAACACTCGCATGCATTATCCTACGTGGTAATGCAAGGACTCACACATGGATAACATACATATCTGGTCTGCACTGGCCTGAGGCTTTCTGGGACTCAGGAATTTCAGTGCTAACACTGAGCCAGTCCCAGGCAAAGCTGGACAAGTAAATCACCCTACCATTTACTATCCTCCTGAAGAGAATAAATAGAACATGATTAAGAACATGAGCTCTGATGTCAGACTGCCTAAGTTTAAATCCTGGGTCTACCTTATACTGGCAGAATGACTTGACAAATTACACAAGTTTTTGGTACATCAGTTGTCACATCTAAAATAAAATAAAATAGAGGAAATAAAAATATCTAAATTTGGAAGAGTAAAGAAGATAATCTATGTAAATATCTGGCTAAATACCTAACCCAGAGCACTCAATTAATGACTTTAAATTGCTCACCTCACATGTGCTACTTCCTCTATTCCCACAGTCTGCCTCTAAACCACGTATAGGCTAATATTTTTCATTTTCAATTTGGATATTATTAGAGAAATCTTGCATCTTTGGACAGTTACTCTACTGGGATAAGAAACAAAGGGTCCCTGCATCTAAATCTCTAAAAGTCTTCCTGCTTGGAGGCCCTGCTGCTGAGAGCAGTGGCCTGGGCTGTTTACATCTGGCTTACTTGTTTTGTGCCATTAAGTATGTCACTTTCTCTCTCTGGCTTTAAGTTTTTTCATCTGCAAAGCAAAGCAAAATAAAGCAAAGAGATTTGACTAATGATCTCTAGGACCCCTTTTCACTTGGATATTCTATGATGTCCCCATTCCCTAGACTCTACTAAAAGAGTAACAAAAGGAACCAAACCTACTCTAGCCACCCTTTTAAGTTCCAAAACCCAGAGATGAAAGTACAAGAATAACCAAAGGATTTTTTGCAGAATAGTAACAAACCTAAAATGAGTGTGACTTTTTTCAAAAAAGAAATAATAACTACAATTCACTATATGCCTAATTAGTACCAGGCACATTCTCACTGCTTTACATATATCATATTTATACAATATTCTAATTCTCACAACAACTTGTGAGGTAGTTACTGTTATCCCCATTTTTCAAATATGGAAACTGAAGTTCCGACAAGCTATACAATCTATCAGAGTCACACACCTATCAAGAGACTGAGGCAGATCTTTACCCAGGCGTACGTAATTCAAATGCTCATGGCTTTCCTACACTAGCACACTGCTATTGATGGTTATCTGTCTCTTCCCGTAAAAGACTCTGACTTTTGGAGTACAGGCATCAGAGGAGATATACACATGATTTCACAATTTCCTAAAATACAATCTACACACATACTCTAATGTTCCAACCCAACATTACATGAAAGGAAAAGGGTAGAGGGTCCAGCACAAATAACACCCCTTTTTATTACAAAATCTTTTATTACAAAATCATAAGCGTGCAATTCTCCAACATAACAATATCATACTCAAGAACACGGTATGACATTTTAGGTGAAATGTTCAATTAAAACTGTAAATTATTACACTCACATTATTACCCTACCAACCACATTCAGGCAAGACTTACTTCTGCCGGACCCTGTACACAGACTTCATTTCAGTAAGTTCCACTGGACCACTCATGGAGGTTAAGCCAGTCTATGTAGGATGGAATATAGTCCTTTGCTATTTTCCTATCATTGTAGGAAAACCAACATTTTCTTGTCAGTTTGCTTTCAGAGGAGAGAAATCCCTTTCCCTCATCTTTATAACTTTAAGCTCCGCCAAGGGAATTGTGTCTGGAAGCTACGTAGACTGTAGGCTCCATCAAGGCAGGCAGGACCATGTCTGCCTTGTTCAATGTTAAATGATCAGTACTTAATACAATGCCTGGCACAGGAAACATTCTCAGGAAGTAAAGTTTATTATGTTATGCTGCAGCACAGTCTCGTTTATTCTGACGATTACACAGCCCTAAATCACATGGCTGAGAATCAAATTCAGGTCTCTGTGATAACAAAGCTTATACTCTTTTCCTGTGTAAAAACTTAGCACAATTTGAATGTCTTGTTGCTCAGAAATAATCACCTCCTTTTCCAACTTGCTTTACCCTCATTAACCAAGTAAACACAAAATCAAGTGACTTACTTTTCCAAGTTAGAGTTTAACTGCATGCCACCCCAACTGAGGACTGTACCTTTGTGATACACCACACGGCAAGAAAAAGTTACTGGGCCCTTTGACCAGGTCACTTCACCTTCAATTCAATTTAGTTGAATAAACTTTAATGAAGCATAGAGAACCAAACTCATTATTTTGTGATTACCAACTCTATGCCAGACATTGTCCTGCAAGCTTTGAGATTACCTTAATTAACTTTCACTGTTACCAAAGTCACATGACTTCCAAGTGATAGCACAGATATTCAAACCCAGGTCTATGTATTTTCAATCCTGTGTTCAGTTCACTGCTCCCTTTCCATGCTGCATGTAGTCTCCAGCCATTGAATAGGAAGGACACTTATTGGACTCACATTTCTCTTCATATTGTTATGAGTTCCAGGAAAACCCATTGCAAATTTTCTGCCCTCTGGACACAGTCCTCATATTTTCTGGAGACTGTAACTACTATACTCTCTTCAGGCACTATTGCTCTTGGCATTCCACAACAAAGTCCTGCTAGTGTTCTAACTCCTACCTCCCAGCCTAGTCTGTCATAGAGATCCTACAAGTTATTACGGACCCATAAGTTGGCTTTCTCTGAAGTCAGTGGCTTCTGAGCTTCCCTGTTCTGCTCAGTGCTTCTCCCTCATCCTTCACACATACACTTGAAGTCAGGTAATGTATGTTCCTACCATTCTTCAGTGTGGGTCCTGGGTTCTCACTATCCCATCCGACTCTGACCCTTTGAACTCAGCATGCACCTTTAAGCTAGTCATGCTCCATGCTCTAGCCAGTTTAAAAAGCAAGCCAGAGGCATGAATGCTGAATCTTATTTATTATCTAAACTTTTTATCCCCACTCACATGGTGGCCCTTTTCCCAGTGGTCCTCAGGCTCCCTGTACTAATCTCATTCTTGTGTTCCTGTTCCTTTCTCAGCACTCCAGCTATGAAGAAGCTTTAAACACTACCTTAAGGCCTGAATTAGATGACTACTAAGATCCCTTCCCACATAGAGATTTTAAGATTTTGGATTATAAAGCCAAAATTTTCTTAGTGCTGTAGCCTCCAATTTATTCTCCTGCCAACTTTGCTCTAATCCTTGCAACTCCTGAGGATTATCACTCTCATAAATATATCATCAGATTTCTACTTACATGGCTGGCATATTGTCCAGATTTCTCTGGGGTCTTATATGATTCCTGAGACCATGCTTGCTGGCTTCAGCATCCATGCTTTCCTTCAGATGCTTGTCTGCTGAGTTTCTGACTCTGTTTTACCCTGACCTTTGAAATTTGAACATATTTCCAAACTCCTGACATTTAGCATGGCTCTCGACAACTGTGAGCCACCAACCGTAGTCCTGCACAGCATGGAATCACACTGTGTGCTGGGCATAGAGTTGGAAATGAGTTGAAGTACAGAATCTACAGATCTTAGGATGTCACCAAAGGGCAGGATCCAGGGAGTCTAAAGAAGGGTCATATTTCTATAATGCAACTTCCTAAGTTTAACCACAGCTGTAATAAGCATTCCTTGAGCATTCACTAAAATGCATTTTTCTATTGCTGTATGTTTGTTAAGTCATTAAGTCTTTGCGACAGCCCTGTGAGGTAGGCATCATTACTATTTTAAAAAAAAAGAACTCACAGTACAGAAATCACGTATGGGCACAGAACAGAAGTCAGAATGCCACAATATGGCTAAGATAATAATGTTCTTAATATAGATAGACTTCAGTGTATTTCTTCTAAATTGATTAGTTTGAAAAGTACTTTACAAAAAAAATACAGATTTACATCCAGACGTAAAAGAGTGTAATATCTGTAACTCCACAATGAACTTCTCCCTCAGGTTATATTGCCACCAATTCAGCTAATACGACCAACTGAGCCAGCAGCCTTTACTGCTGCCTGCGCTACACAAAAACCAACTACTTGATCAAGGAAGAAAACTTTCTTGAGAGAATAAGTCCTCAGTCAAGTGTCTGCAAGTAGCACATGACCCAAAAGGATGACATTCCTAGACAGAAGAGATCTGTTCTTTGGTCAGGGGTACGCATGGCGGCACTTGATCAACAAGGACGACCTTCCGAGACAGAGGAGGACTACTCTTGGGTCAAGCAGGTGTGAGAACTCCTTTTGCAGAGGAAGACCTTTCCAGACAGCAGAGAATCTTGCAAGGGTTTATGAAGCCGAACTCCCCCTGCGAGAATCTCCACCTAATCTGGCAAGATCTGACCTACTTTGTGCAAATGTCACATATCAGTTTTCCGGGAGCCAGAACCAGCAGATCACGCCATGAAGCTGACAGTACAGCTGATGGGGGAAAAAAGGTTATTTAAATGGAGAATCAGAAAAATCTTTACATATTGAGACAAAGATAAGGCTATGTGTTTAAAATATTGCTAAAATTTGAAATAGACTAAATTCTTTCTAAATGCAACAGGAATTATGATACAGATATAATCCTTAATATTCAGAGATTGGATTATAAATCAACAGCTCAAGCACAATAATGAAAAGCAGTTATACCTTTTTACCTACAAAATCCCCTGACCTAGGATCCCAGGTAAAAATCATCCGATGCCAGATCTTGACTAAATTACTCTTGTTTTTATTCTCTGTTACTGATTTAGAGTAACTAGCAACATAAAAAATAAGGCAATTTGGAATGACTCAGACACTTTAAGAATATACCACTTGATGGTACACCTTTCTGGATATTGACACTTTTTATAAAACAAGAGTACAAGAAATTACATTACATGTATCAAACAAACAGTTCAATGAAACAGTAGAAAATCCATAAACTAACTCAAGTGTACAAGAGAAATTCATACATAAAAAAGATAGCATTTGAAAGCAGTTGGGAAAAAATAGATTAGTTAATAATGTCTGAAAACATTTGGCTAACCATTTGGGAAAAAATATGTCAGAACTCTACCTCATTCTGTGTGCATTAATATAAATTACAGATAGAGTAAAGAATAAAATTAAAATAACAAAAAGTACTATAAGAAAATTGCTTACTATTGACTAATTTAACTAAAAAATATTTTAAATATCAGCAGAAAAAAGTTAACAATGAAAAAGCAAAAAGACTAAGAAAAATATTTACAAGATATATAGCAAGTGATTGTATAACATTTACATGCTATCTTTTTTGCCTGCCATTGAATTTTGGTACTAATTTCTTTTATTGATTTTTCTAACAACTTTTCATCCATTTCAATGTAATAATGTTTCAAAAGAATACATTTTAGTGGATAATTTTTTAATTCTTTTTTATGGCTATAGCTAATTTTCCATTAACTACAACCTGTAAAATATTTATTTAACTTTCATTATATCATTGTTCTATTACACTTTTAAGAATGTTTCTATTGTTTGGATTCCTTAAACAATAAAATTTGTAAATAATATTACCAGAAAATAACGACAACAACAAAAGAACATGAGTACCTAAGCAAAATGGAAGGAGTGGTTGTGTGGTCATGTCTCAATAAGAAATTCTTCACATCCCTTAAGTGCACGTTTCCACAAATTCTGTGTTGCTTGAGATAGTAGACATACCACTGGAGCAGAGAGCTGAAAGTTTTATGTGGGTATTATATATTTTTGTTAGGGTCAAAAATACTCTAAATTTTTGCATTCATTTTTTTGTACCCTGAATAAAAATTAGTAAAGTTAGTTTTTATCAAGCACAATACACAATAATTGTAAAATTTCTTCTTCCTGAGAAAAAATGGAGTCAAACAGATAATTACCATCAACATCAAAATGAGTGGAATTCATGAAAAGACAATTGACCAGGAGAATGTAAACTTGGACACAAAAATATTCAAACTCACCAGTAATTAAAGAAAACATAAAAGTACTGTTTTTACCTAACAAAGTGGTAATGAAGTACAATAGTAATTAACAATGTTGTCCAGGATTCAGAAAATGTTATTTTCATTCAGTGTATGGTGAGTATAAATTGACACAAACATTTCTAGAAGGCAATTTGACAATACATATTTTAAAAAGTCTTTTGAAGTATAAATCATTTGATCCAGCAATTGCACTTTTAGGGCTTTCCTTTAGAGAAATAATTAAGGATGTGCACAAATATATTTATATGAGTATGGTCCAGCATATGTTGCTTATAGCAAAAAATACTATGAAAGTACAAATAACCTGAACTAAATTTCAGGTAATTTGTACCTACTTACAAAGTAATACTGTATAGACAGCAAATAACAAACAGGCAAACAAAACAGTATAATCCAAGTTTTGTAAATCATCATCCCAAACTAAATCAAGAAGGATATTTATTAAAACTTTAACAATTATATATATAAATAAGTGGATTAAAGAACCTGTATATTTGCTTCTCTGCTTATCTGTATGTCTGATTTTTCTATAATATGTATTTAATTTCAAACATTATTTTTTACACCTTAAATATACATATTTATTTGTCAATTATTTTTATATATGGTGCCATATCTAGGGATATATAATAACTATATATGTTATATCCCTAGTAGTTTATATATAATATTATATTATGTATAATTATGTTAATATTAAATATTATATATATAATTTTGGTGGGGGTTTTATTGTTCAAGTAATCAAACATGATTTTTAAGAGCACATTAATGGATGATAATCTAAGAAACATCAGGATATTCAGGTCTTGTTTCCATTAGTTTCTGAGACAGCCTTCCACATAACATCTCAAATCTCTCTGGTAATATTTTCTGCATTTGTTCAACATCCTTCTGTTTGGCTTTACCCTGCAGTCTAGCAATATGCACCCTGTACTGCCTGGGTGGGTCTTTGACTCTTGCTTTGCTTCTTGAATTCTTCCTCCTGATTTCACAAGGAAAAAATCTACATAACAAAGTACGCTTGGTATAGTTGTAGGAGCCCAGTATTTTATACACAACCTTTGCAATCAGTTTTGATTTTTCTGCCCTTGCCTTTCTTTGGCAGTGGATTTCAACCAAATAAAAATGAGTGAAGGCTGTGAGTGACCAAAGAAGACTTGCAGGAAAGGGAACCACAGAATATGGGCTGGGAAGGGAAGGTTTAGAGAATTGGAGGATGGGGAGAAAGGATAAAAATATTTCAGGAGTACACAGCAGCATGAGCAGAGAAACACTATGTGAGGAGACAGCAAGTGAACTAGCCACTTGGACTGGCGGATTTATACTGGGGGAAAGTACTGGGAAATATGCTTTTTAAAAATTGAATGCAAATTTTGCATGATTTGGAATTTGAACAGTGTTTAAACTTTGTTATGAGCCCTGAGACTGGAAGGGAAGAAAAACTTATAGAAAATAAAAGCAAGCCAAATATCAAGAAAAATTGGATTGTTTAATTACAAGGAAAATAATGCTTTTCAACTAAAGCCCAAACAAATTAATTAAAAGCCCTTCCCAATTTGGTGTCAATTTACCCACTCAAATTAATCGCCCTTTACTATCCCCATAAACCCCATTTATGTATTATGTTACAATTAGCCAATCTTCAAATACATATTGTCTTTTCATTCTTCCATGCCTTTACATATTATGCCCTCTGGATTGTCCTTTTCTTATTTTCCAACAGGCCAATTCTATTTATTCTTCAAGGCTCACCTAAATGTCAAGTCCTCTGTGAGGTACCATCCTGATCTTTCCACACAAGAATAATAATTTCTGTGCCTGTGTCTCCTAGAATCTGTTCATTCAACTGCTTTAGCACTTGGCATTCTGTTAGGGTTATGGTGGGTATGTTTGTTGAACCTTCCATATAGATCAGTGCCTCCTAAATAGCCATGATAATTATCATTTGTTCATTAGAGATAATCATTTGTGCATCTCTAGTAGGTACTCAATAAATATTTGTTAAGTGTATAACCCCAAATTAGGAAAAGAATAGATAATATATACAGGGTGGAGCAAAAGTAGGTTTACAGCTGTTCATATGGAAAACAATACAATGATTAGTAAATAATACAAAAATAAACTGTTTCATGTATTCACAACTATAAACCAACTTTTTCCCAACCCTGTAGTAATTAAAATAAATTGTGTTATAGAAAAAAACATATTTGAAAATAAAAGAATGAAGGAATTATAAATTTATCTCCATTTAATGAAACTTAATAAATGAAAAATAAAAATATATTTTAATTGTAATATCTTGTTTTCCTTAATTTTCTACTAAATTCTACACACCTAGAGTGGGCAGTATTATTTAATGTACAGTGATGTTTAAGTGTCATTTTAATCATTCAACTAAATTTCTTTTAATGAGCAAATGCCTTTTAAGTTCCTACCCTTGGAACATTAAGCTAAATCCAACCTTTATAATCAATTAATTCCTTAGTATGCCTAATGAGATTGGCATTTTTATTATTAGAACTAAGCTACTACTAAAGAGGGTCCAAGTTTATGATAGAATAATTCTACTATAAACAAGGTACAGAAGAAATAAGACTTAGAGAAACCACCAGGTAAAGGATTCCATTTGTCTAAAGCTTGCTTTTGCTTCATATAAAATAAATGGCAAATAAAGCAGGTGTTAAAATGTAGTTTCTTTTTTTAGTAAAATTGGAAAACAACTCACATATAAAAGTTTATGTAAAACCTGTATGTGACAATGCATGGCACTGTACTTGGATTACAATAGATACTCAATAATCTAGAGCTACTGTTATTTCTTAAGAAACAAAACTCAATAGCTTTAGGAGATAGGAGTGGCAATCCCAGGTGCCAGGAAACAGCCTGTATACAGCTAAGATCACCTACCAAGTGCCATTGGCTGATAGCAACAAGGAGAGACGTGGTCAACTGGCATGACTTATTTTGCTCCCAAACTAAACCACAGAGCTTCACTCTAAGCCCATCCCCTGGCCAGTACTGTCTCTCTCTAGTCTACACCTCTAATCCATGATTCTGAGCCCCACTCTCCAAGACAACTCTGAACTATTCTCCTCCAGTAAACTTTCCAAAAGTAATAATATCATCTGTCTTACCATTCTTGTGATGATGGGAAAGGCGTTAACCTGGGGGATAGAGTGATGGGCTGACTGGCAGGGTTCTAAATTTTAGTCCCTCCTCTAATCCTTATTAGCTCCTGCTCTACTCTTTCCTTTCTCAACCCTTTCATTTTGCTGTGGGTATAAGAAACAGGAAATTACATACTAGGAGAGAGAAAAGGGAACATGTAATGACGGAGAAACAACAGGTTTACCCAAAGCAGTTAGCTTTGGGTAAAATAAGGCAGAGGAAAAGACATTAAGGCTTTTCAGCAATGTCTGACTCAATAAAGAGGAGCTGAAATTACTGTAAGGAGGCTGATATAATAGTAACCCTGCTCCAGAACATAATGGAGATTCTCTGATAACAGGTCATCTTGGCTAAAGCCAGAGCATAGGCAAGGATTCATCCTGCAAAGAAGACGGGACTACTGGTCTCTTCCAGGGTGTCACATGTGTGCATACTTAGTGTGTTATCTATTGCCCTGATGCCTTCCTTGAATGTCCTAGTTCCTGATGTCCTAATGCCATAGTGAATGCCCTACACAAGTGAAGCTGCTATGTGGGTAAATAAACCACACTGTTCTGTCCTTTGGTTGCCTCATCTTAAAGAAGAGAGTAAAATGAGAATCCTACCATCACCATAATAGAGCTAGAAAGACATGAGATTAGTCCAATTCCCCATATTAGTGACTGATTGAGCTGGGATTTGAACTCTGATCTCTGTGATTCAAAAACCATTTATGCTATATGAGTATCTTCCATGAAAGGTTAAAAGAATTAAATAACACATGTAAAATATTAGCACAGTTGTTGGCATATAATAAGCATTCCTCAAACAATTTTTATATTGTTTTAAAGTTATAAAGCTATGTTTATTGCCAAACAAAAGCAAATAATATCTAAAACATCAGAAAGGAAAAAGAACTTATAGAAAATTCAACTGTGAACACAAATCAAAGATAGATTAAACTATAGACTCCCTATTTATATGCTTAGTCTAACATAGCTACTCTTAAGGTCATATAGCCAAGTCGTCATTGTTTGCTTATTAATTAGACATTTACTGAACTGTTAATGCAAAAGTTAATATAACCTCAATCCTCCTACCCTTAATTTTTTTTGTTGCCAAAATAAGACAGCATATGAAGGATTATGAAAACAGGAATGGAAAACCACTTAGTAGATACTCATAGAATAGCCCATGGGTGTTCAATAAATGTTTATTGACAGAATGAATGAATTGATCTCCTGTTATTTCCTACTTTAATTAGACCATTCATTCAGACAGTCATGAGCCTGAATAAAGTTTCATTGGGTTTAATCACAATATAGATTATAGGATCGTGAATCAGACTTATGAGGTTCAAAGCCTACCTTAACCACTTACCAGCTGGGTAATTTTGGGTAAATCACCAACATTTCTACCTCTTAATAGTATCACCTCCTATAATGTGAGTTCCATCATCTCATCCTATGTCATGCTGGCGTATCCTCAGGTCACATTGAACTAGAACTCCCCATATTGTGGATAGGGAGAATACTGCTCTCACACATTTCTTACAGCAAATTTCACACACATAGAAAGAAAACCTCTATCTTTATAAAAGCAAATGGCTAATTAATAATAATAGCTCAAGTCTCCAGGGTGGTCTATAGCAGGGGTCCCCAACCTTCATGCCTAGGACCAGTACCGGTCCAGGCCTATTAGAAACCTGGCCGCACAGCAGAAGGTGATCTTGAATGTAATGTTCTTGAATCCTCCCAAAACTATCTCCCCATACCCAGTCCATGAAAAAATTGTCGTCCACAAAACTGGTTCCTGGTGCCAAAAAGGTTGGGGACCGCTAGACTACAGTATCTTCTGATCGATTTTTCTCTCAGTACCACACCCCCTACGGACACTTCCCTAGACATCTACAGTACACTGTCCTCGCCCTCCAGCGCCTCACTATAAGTGGAAGTAGATAGATAGGTACAACCAGCTAATCTATTTCAGCAAAAATACCTTGACTACACTGTTTTACACTAAAAACGTTATCACTGCCAACATATCCCTATTTATCTCAGAAAAAGTAATATAATCTGTACCAAGACTTTGACTTTTAATTTGAAAAAAAAGATCTTTTTTTATTGTGGGTATAATTATTTTGGATGATATTTGATTGTTTAGAACCACCTTCCCATGATGTTTATAATTAAAATTTTAATTTTCTTCCTACACAGTTTGAATGAAAAGGTAAATGTTGACTGTGTACAAAAAAATTCTATTAAAAAAATTCAAAATAAAATTGATACTAGCTTACAGTTTTTGGTTCTAACATGTCATTTGGAATCTGTAAACTTTTCCCATGTTTATTGTGTTGCTATTGCTCTTTTAAATCCTACTATGCAGAGTTAATTATAATTATATTGAGAATCAAATTTTTTCAGCAATGAATCTGCCCCTAACTATAGTCACTTGCAATAGTTCAAACCAGTATTTTCCTATATCCTGTGCTTTAGCTTAGGGCTATAGGGATGAAAAAAGCAACCTATGGAATAAGAGAAAATATTTGCAAATCAAATATCTGACAAAGGGTTAAAATCTAAAATATACAAGGAACTACTACAATTCAGTAGCAAAAAAAAAACCCACACAAAAAATGGCAAAGGACCTAAACAGACATTTTTCCAAAGAAGGCATACAAATGGCCGACAAGCACATGAAAAGGTGCTCAGCATCACTAGTCACCAGAGAATTTCAAATCAAAACCACAACGAGATATCACCTCTCTCCTGTCAGGAAGATTATTTAAAGAGAGAAGACAAACAAGAGATAATAAATGCCAGCAATGATGCGGAGAAAAACGAATCCCTTATACAAGTACATTGTTGTGAGAATGTAAACTACAGAAAACAGCATGGGGGTCCTGAAAAAATTAAAAATAGAATCATTATATGACCCAGCAGCCCCAGTTTGGGTATATACCCATAGAAGATGAAGTTAATCCCAAAAAGAGAACCATGTGCACTGCATGCACTCCCATGTTCACCGCAGCGTCCTTCACAAGAGCCAAGGTACGGAAACAACCTAAATGGCCATCAAGAGATAGATTTATCAAGGAAATGAAAATGTGACACAAACACAGAGGAATGTTACTTCGCCTTTAAAAAGAGAAATTCCTATCATTTGTGACAAAATGGATGAAACTAGAAAGCACTATGTATGGTAAGTGAAATAAGCCTCACAAAAACTGTATGATCTCATACATGAAATTTTTTTTTAAAGTCAAACTCATAGAAATAGAGGGAGAGTAGAAAAGTAGTTGCCAGGGGCTGGGAGAGGGAAAACAGGGGGGCGCTGGTAAAAGAGCACAAACTTTCAGTTACGTGATGAATAAGATCTGAAGATTTAGTGCAGAACATGGTGACTATAACTGGTAACACTGTATTATATAATAAAAATTTGCTGATAGCAAAAAATGCTTCTGACCAAAAAAAGAAAGAAAGGTAAATATTTGAGGTGATGCATGTATTCATTACCTCAATGTGGGGAATCCCTTCACAATGTACACATATATCAAACCATGACATTGCACACTTTATTTTTTTAACTTTTGTATTGTTGTTCCAGTACAGTTGTCTCCATTTTCCCCCCACCTCAGCCATCCCCACTTCCCACCCTCGATCCCACCCCCCTTTGGTTTTGTCCATGTGTCCTTTATAGATGTTCCTGAAAACCCTTCCCCCTTCCCCCCCATTATCCCCTCCCACCTCCCCTCTGGTTACTGTCAGTTTGTTCTTAATTTCAATGTCTCTGGTTATATTTTGCTTGCTTGTTTTGTTGAATAGGTTCCACTTATAGATGAGATCATATGGTATTTGTCTTTCACCGCCTGGCTTGTACACTTTAAATATGTCAAAATTTTATGTCAATTATTCCTCAATAAACTTTTAAAAAACGGTATGACAAGAATGGTAGACTGTCATGCATGTAATTATGTTACATTATATAAGACTCTGTCATTCAAGGAGATTCACTCTAGAGACACTCCTCACTGGTTTGATAAAGTAAGCTGCCATCATGGGAAAAACCCATGTGACAAAGAACTACAGGTAGCCTTTAAGAGCCTAGGGCAGCCTCCAGCCAATGGCCAACAAGACGCCAGAGCCCTAAATCCTGTAACAGGTTGTTGAATTCTGCCAACAATCTGAATGAGCTTAAAAGAGAATTCTTCCTCAGTCAAGCCTCCAGATAATATTGCAACCTGGCCAACACCTTAATTACAGCCTCATAAGATCCCAAGCAGAAGACACGGCTAAGCCTCTTCTGAACTCCTGACCCACAAAAACTGTGAGATAATAAATATGTGTCTGTTATTTTAAGTCACTAATTTATGGTAATGATAGTGGGGTGCTACTATAATAAATAACCAAAAATGTGGGAGGGGCTTTGTTAACAAGATAGTGGGTCAAGGCTGGAAGAATTCTGACAATCACAATAGAGAAACCTAAATCTTATCTTTCAGAATTAGATACCAAGAGAATAATTCCCATCTGTTTTTTCCCCCTGAACATTTTATCTGCATATATTTGAAGTCTTGGGACCATATTTGACAATTCTTTATCTTCACCAAACTGATAATCACAAAATCTAAAATGATACTTTGCTTATTCACAACTCTAAAGCAAATCTCTTATTTTTGCTCAAATTCAGAAGACACAAATATTTATTGAAAATATATTGAATGCCAAAAACACTGAGATAAATTATTTCCTTCATATACATCACCTCATTTCCCCCATAAAACCCTATGAGATAGGTATTCTTATCCTCATTTTATAATAGAAGAGAAAGTTACATGTGATAGGGTTGTTATAGAACAGAAGATAACAGTTGGGAAAATTTTTTGTTTTAATTTGCTGGATTTAAAGTATTAGGGTATGCCTAGGGAATGACTACTCAACTATTCCTCTTTGACCTTGTGAGTTTTTTCTCTCAATAACAGATTTTATTTCAGTTCATCCAGAGGACTTTCTCACAGGTAGCATTATTAATATGAAAAGTGTTAGGATAGTACTTTAGAATTTGTAGAAATATTCACATATATGTAACCTAATTTAATCCTCAGAACAACCTTATGAACCTGATATTAATGTCCCATTTTCCAGATGTGGAATTAAGTCTCAGAAAAATTAGAAGCCTTGCCCAACTTCATAAATTTTGACAAAAGAGGATATTCTCAGCATAAACAGTGTTTAGCATGCAGAAGTCATCCACAATTGTTTAGAGAATGAATGAATGAATGGATGTCTTATTCCAAGGGCAGTATTATTTTCATTGTAGCAGCACCTCCCTGAAACAAATAATTTAATTCTGAGTATCTGGTCCCCTAGTAATCAGTATTGGAAGAAATAAGAATTCTATAAATAAAAAGGAAAAAATAATTCAGTTACATTAAATTACATGTACATTTACAAATACACCAGTCTCCCCTCACCTCTGTGTCTTTTTTGATCCAGTTGTTTCCATCTAAAAACTCTCGTCCATTCTCCACTTTTTCCCCTCTGCCTACCTTCCTTCACTGGCTCATTTCATTCCTACTCATCTTTAAAGGCCTAGTCAGAGACCATCTACTCTGAGCACCTCCTTACCCTCCCTAGTCTGTTTCAGGGGCCCCTTTTCTATGCTCCCTGCTGCTTACCTCTATTATTGGCCTCATCTTACCAAAGGATAACTGACCATTTGTTTGTCTAACTCACACTCAAGACTACTAGCTCTTTCAGGGCAGGATTCGGGTTTCATTCATCCCTCTATCACTTAAACCTAGCAGTGTCTTTACATATATGCATGGATTAATCTATCCATCCATAAATGTTTGCTTGATCTAAACGAAATTTCTCCTGACTAGAACTCTATATTAAAAAGTCTCTGTTCTTTGCCATTAATTATAAGGGGAGTGAAGAGCAAATATCTGAATTGAAAGTCTGCAACATGTTGCTAAACAGTTCTTGGCAACCCAACAGGTATATATAATGAGAAAAATAGCACAAACACCAGATTTTAAAATATTAGTCCCCACAACAGAAACTTGTTGTTTGCAAACTTCAATTCTGTCAGAGTTTCCTTCTGCTTCTGGCCCACAGCTTCATGATCCAGCCAAAGCAGTGATTTTTAAAAAATAATCAAATATAAAAGAATCAACTTCTGAGTCTCTAAAATTTCTCAGGACAAAAAAAAATAGGAAGAAGAATGTTGCTAAATCTTTGATCTGGCCATAGTGTTTCCCTTTTGAAAACCATTCAATGCTTCCCCCCGGGCACACACACATCGCCACCTGCCCCTCGAAGAACAAACACTTGACGCTGTTCTATGTATCCTAACTCATTTCTCATCAGGCTCCACACCCCCTTTTATACCATATATTCCAGCTAAGCTGAACTAATGTTTGGTTCCCAAGCAAACCAAGCTTCTTTCAGGTCATTACATCTATCCTTATAACCCCTTTTCAGTACAGAATGCTTTTTCACTCCTTACCTAAGCCCAACAAAATCTTCCCTCCTCAAAGCAATGCTTCCCCTGGAGAATAACATGCTGGTTCTACCTTTTGCCCATTGTTATACCTCCTTTGCAGTCTCTGTGATACTGCAGTGCATCTGTTTGTGGACATTGCGATCTCCACACAGCTCCTCAAAGGCAGAGACTGGGTCCACCTCATTCGTTGTTGTACTCTCAGCACCCAGTCCAGATCCTGGTACACAGCACACACCCGGAGAATATTTGTAAATCAGTGAATCAACAGATCCACTACTATGAAGACACTGCTCAAGGCCTGGGAGAAACCAGGAATGCTTTTCTGCCTAAGATCCAGTCAGAACCTAACCTACATTTCAGAGACAGTACTCTAAAGGTACTGCCTAAACCAGACCGGAATCTTTGATCAGTACCTGCTCACTCATACCTCCAACTCAAATATTTTGAGTAAGTCCCTTATATGTACCTATATCTTTCTTAAGTTTAAAATTCAACAAGCAAGCTTGCATTAACCACCTCCATACTAGCTACTGGGGATTTAGCACTGAACAAAATATAATCTGTTTCCTCAAGGAGTGTCTAGATGAGTGATACCATTAAATCATCACTAAAATAAACTGGTATTATAATCCCAGGACTGTGAGACACATGATAATTTATAAACTTAATGAAGACCATGTAAGGTTTTGAGTCCAGGTTGTGATATAAAAAATATATGGTTCAACTATGTTACAAATATGTGTGCAATTAGGATGTCTTTAAGATGGTATTTGTCCAGGGCTGCAAGTACATGCTAGTTCAGCCCTCAAAAAATCCCTCCTTTCCAGGAGATCCTGGAAAAAAGATGTATGAATACAAGAGACAATTACTAGCAAAGGTGGGGAAGATAGTCTATTATTAGCCTAGGCATCAGTGCTCAACCCCAAAATAGCGAAGTCCAATAAACTCAGATGCACTAAAGGGGGCACTCTTTTTTTCTTCTAAATTTTGTTAAGCAAGATCCAAATCAAAGAATGATGCGAGGCCTACTCATTCCACTGTTCCCAACCCCTAAGCATTTCCAACCTTAATTATATGACTAAAGGAAAACTCAAACTATAATCAAGGCAGCACCACTGCACCCCGAACACAAAATGAAGCTTGCATTCAGACCACTAGGTTCTTCAATAAATATTATTCCCCTTTTCACTATATCATAGCTGCCTCAGTAGAATTATGTATGTTGGAAGTTGCATAACTGACAAAACCGTAAATTCATAAAGAGCCAAATAACAAAGAATTCATTTCAGTAGTACCTTAGGACTTCAAATTGGCATTTGTGGGGGAAGCTCAAAAGTTGTATGCAAATCACCAAAAACATACATCAATGGGAAGAATAAAACATCAATTAAACTGGCAATTATGTAATGAAACAGTATATGAACTAATGGCAATTATGTAATGAAAAATTATATGAACTTGGAAATCATAGCTCTGTCTACACTTTTTAAATGCCAGCAACAATGCTAATTTCTTACTAAGACAAAGAAATGAGCAGTATCAGCCCCAACCAATTTTGAGAATCCTTATTTAATATTAATTGAGACTTGTTGACAAACACAAAAGAGCCCTATGTAGCACTGAATACTTGTGTCTGCTTACATAGGAAACAGTCTGCTCTTCCTTATTTTTCTTTATCTTGTGACAACTGGATCCCACGAGATGCCCATTTTGTCCCTTACTTGGCAGACGCACTCCTAAAGTAAGGGGTAATGGGTGTTTCTTTGTATATCTGCATGACCCTCACTGAGATACGAAAGTTTTCCCCTTAAAATACTCTTAAGCAGTCCATATGACTTCCTCATATGCCACACTGAGGCAATTACTTGTTGTTAAATAGATATATAAAGGTATTAAGAGCTATATATTCTTTGACCCAGTAATTCCAATTCTGAGAAGCTGTTACGGACATAAGACAAAATAAGCAAGCTTCATTCATCAAGATGCTCATTACAATATTATTTATAGCAAAAAAAATGGAAAGCAGGTCAGAACTCAACATCAGAAAAAATACATAAAAAATGGTACATTCATAAATGGAATATAATTATTAAAATAATGTCCACAAGAAGTATTTAAAAACATAGGAAAATTCAGAATCCTCACCTGAGGACATTTTTTTCATTGCTTTTAGAAAGAGGAAGGAGAGAGAGAGAGATTGATTAGAAAGAAACACTGATTGGTTGGCTTTCGTTGGCTCCCTGACCAGGGATTGAACCCGCAACATAGGTATATGCCTCGACTGGGAACCAAACCCAAGACCTTTAAGTATATGGGATGATGCTCCAACCAACTGAGCCAGACCAGCCAGGGCTAACATCTAATATTTAATGAAAAAAGATTAATGCAGAATTATAGGCAGAGTGGAACATATTAGTATAAAAGGATATGCACAGATAAGGAGAAAAAAAAGGAGCCCAGTTCCCAGCACAAGGGAACTACTTGTTCAATCAATCGTTCATTGCATAGAAAGGAGGAAGGGACAGAGTAAAAAAAGACACTAAAAAGCCCATAGGAGTTGTCTCTTGGTGGAGAAATTAAGGGAGGTTGTCTTCTGTTTCTATTTCTTTGTAATTCAGATTTTTTTTTCATTAAGAATATATAATCAAAGTCAGTAAACAAAAATTAATATACAACAGAATATTAGTGTAATAAAGACAAACCTATCATTCTAATATCCTCATGAAACCTCAGTCTGTTTCAATATCTTCCTACAACTATAATTATCTCTCTATGAATTAGTGTTTCCATTAAAGGGATAGATGTTAAATAATTAATGAATTAAATTTAACTCTTAGAATAAAAGATATTCATAAGACATCATCAACTGAGAATTAAATTAGAAATGAACAACAGAAAGAACTCTGAAAACCCCCAGAAAATAATACAATATGCTTCTAAATAACACATGGATTAAACTATGAATTGCAAGGGATATTAGAAAGTATTTTAACTGAATAATAATGAAAATAGAACTTAAAAATTTATGGGATGGATACTGCCTATTTAAAGGGAAATTTATTTCAAGAGAAATGAATAGTTCTAAATGACTACATCAGAAAATAAGAATGGCCTTAAATCAATAACCTAAACTTCTACATTAAAAAATCAGAAAAGAGCAAACTAAACTCTAAAGGAAGTGCAGAAATTAGTGGCAGGGGGGTAGGTGGAGTCAAGTAGAAAACAAAACAAGTAAAAGAAACAATAGAGAAAAATCAATGAAACCAAAGGATGATTCTTTGAGAACATCAACAAAATTGACAAATGTTTAATAACACTGACAAAGGGGGAAATAAAGGGAAGAGGACAAAAATTATTAAAATGAGAACAAAAAAAGGTATATCAGTATCAAACATACAAAAATTTAAAAAATTATAGGTGATATTATAAAAAACTTTTCATCAACAAATTTGACAACTTAAATGAAATTGACAAATTTCTTTAAAAATTACATTCACTGAAGAATAGAAACTCTGAATAAACCTATATTTAAAAAATAAATTAGTAATTAGAAATATTCCCAAAGAAAATCCCAGACCCAGACAAATTCTCACCAAATCTGTAAAGAGATAATAATTAATCCTTCAGGAACTCTTTCATTAAATACAGGAGGGAACACTTCAACTCATTCTGAGGTCAGCATTACCACAATACAAAAGCTAGGCAAAGACATCACAAGGTTATTCTCGACAATAGGAAGAAATCTTAAGCAAAATATTAACAAACCCAACCCAACAGCCTATAAAAAGAACTGTAGACAACGATTAAGTGCGATTTACCCCAGGAATTCAAGGCTGGTTAACAATTTAAAAATCAATTAAAATAAGACACCCTATTAATCAATAAAAATTAAAAACCACATGATGATCTAGATATACCCAGACAGCACTTGACAAAATCTACCACACATTAACTATCAAAAACTAGAAACTGAAGGAGAGTTTCTCAACCTGATAAAGGGCATCTACAAAAAAATTACCAGCTCACATCACATTCATGGTTAAACAGTAAAAGCTTTCCTTCTAAGATCAGGATAAAGGAAAGATATATGTGTTATGATTTCTATTCCATTCTTGCCAGAGAAATGGGGTAAAATAAATAGATTGGTTAATTGGGTATATTATGTATCATATATATTATTCAATAAAAAATAAAACAATAAAAATAAATTTAACAAAAGTGGAAGACTTGTTCTTTGAAACATACCAACATGGAATGTCTGTACATTGGAAGACTCAATACTATTAGGATGGCACTTTTCTCCAAATTAACCCATAGATTCGACAAAACCCTTACCAAAAACCTAGCAAGCATTTTGCAGAAATGAAAATCTGATCCTAACATTTATACGGAAATACAGAGAACTTAGAATAGCCAAAACAATTTTCAAAAGAATAAATGTTGTGTAACTACCTGATTTCAAAATTTAACGCTATACTAATCAATACTATGGTGTATTAGACAAGGATAGGCATACAGATCATAGAAACAGGATTGATAGTTCAGAAATAAAACCATACCTGTCAAGTCAATTCATTTTTAACAAATGTGCCAAAAAAACTAAATGGGGAAAATATAATCTTTTTTGACAAATGTTATGGGAACAAATAGATATCTGCACACTGAAAAAAAAATCTTAGATCTTAATCTAATGTCACACACAGAAGTTAACTTCAAGTGGATCAAAGACCTACATATAAGAGCTAAAACTATAAAACTCCTAGAAGAAAACATGAGACATCCTTTATTCTAGCCTTCAGTTAGCAAAGAATTCTTAGATATGAT
This sequence comes from Desmodus rotundus, assembly GCF_022682495.2. NCBI lineage: Eukaryota > Metazoa > Chordata > Mammalia > Chiroptera > Phyllostomidae > Desmodus > Desmodus rotundus. The sequence continues at coordinate 33,056,333 of NC_071389.1, forward strand.
ATCAAAGCACAATCTACAAAAGAAAAATTGACAAAATTCAAAACTTTTGCACTTCAAAAGGTAACCTTACAAAAATGAAAAGATAAACCCAACATTGGGAGAATAATGTAATTGCAAATCACATATCTGATAATGAACTTATATCCAGAATATATAAGGAATTCTTTCAACTCAATATTAAGTCAAATCTATTTAAAAATGGACAAAATATTTCCATAGGTATTTTACCAAAGAAAATATACAAATGGCTAATAAGGATATGAAAAGGTGTGTCACATCATAAAAATTAAGGTAATGCAAATTAAAACCACAATAAAAATCAATTTGTTTAATGGAAATGCTTCTTAAGAAGTAAAATACAAATTTACCATAAGTCTTGGGGGCATAATTCATAATAGCCAAAACCTCAAAACAATCCATATGTCCATCAACTGGTGAATGGATAAATGAAATGTGGTACATGCCCATACAATACAATACTATTCGGAAACAAAATACAATTACTGATACATGATACTACATGAATAAACCTTGAAATCATTATGCTAAGTGAAAGAAGCCAGATGCAAAAGACTATATATTGTATCATCCCACTTATATGAAATATCCAGAAAAAAGGACATTTATAAAGACACAAAGCAAATCTACAACACCCTAGGAATGGGCACGGAATGTTCATTAACTGAAAATGAGCACAAGGAAAACTTTGGGTGGTAGAACTGTTCTAACACTGAACTGTGGTGATAGGTGCCTAATTCTGTTTATTTTTTAAAAATCATAGAATTGAACATTTTAAATAGAAGAATTTTATATATTACAAATATGCCCCAATAAAACTTTTTAAAACCCTTTTAAAAGAGGATAATTAACTGAAATTTTATTAGAGTGGGTCTAAAATTCACACCCACACATAGTAGGTGGAAGCAATGTTTGTAACAAATGAGGTTGGGTGATAGAAGCAGTCCCCACTGGCAGGAAGGAAGATTTTATCACTAATTTTATGTAGAATGCCAGTTTACTGTGACAATAAGAAGTTCCCTGATTTTTAGTCTGTTTGATTATTGTTTTAGAATTCTCTTTAGAAAAATGCACCCCCTTATTGCCTGAAACAAGGCAGACTGCTCAGCCCCCTTCTTAGTATGATAGTTGCTGAAGTATAACTAAATACTTATGAGAAACTGCTGACATTCTATCATTTTAACTTACAAAAACAGCAATTTCATCAGGTTCGATCTAATATAATCTTTATAGAGGGAAATCTGACAACACTTATCGCAATTAATAATCCACCTATCCTTTAATTTATTCATAGAAAAATTATGATTTTATCCTGCAGACATCAGTTCTTACTCAAGTGTGAAATCCCTTCTGTATAAGCATATTCTTGTAACATTCTTTATAATGGGAAACACTAAACACAGCTAGAGTGTCCACATATAAAGAACTGGTTAAATAAATTATAACACATTCCTATAATGAACTACTATGCAAACATTATAAAAAATAAATCAGAACTAATTTATTTACATATTGTGGTAGAGAAGTAGAGCAGTTGAGAGCAAAGGCTCTAGAGCCAAACTGTCACTTTTTGAACCCAGCTCGGCCCCTTACTTATGAGAGCTACATAACCTCTATGTTCCTGTTTCCTCATCTACAAAAGGAGAGTAAGATAATATATATCTCAAAAATAGTTCTGATAATTAAATGGATTTTTTTACATGTAGAGACCTTCAGAGAGTATGTGGCACATTGTAAGTATTGTATAAATAAATGTTAGTTATTCTCTACAAAATGGACTGTTAGGTAAAAAAAGCACAAGGGTGTGAAATGAGACATACAGTATTACAATAAAGACTAATGCTTCAAAAACAGAACATATAAATGTGTATACTCGCACATGAATATCATATATCTGAAAAGCTATCTGAGAAACTAGTATCACTGGTTGCCCGCAGTGAGGGGAACTGGGTAGCCAGAGGACAGGACACATACCATTTCTCTCCTTCTGCCTATTGTTCAATGTGCTTTCTTTAAAGTACTAAACAGTATCTGTATTTTCAAAGCATCTATAGTAGAGTAGTTTAAAATGTTGTTTAAAGCTATATTTTCTCAGCCTATTTGTCTCCACCTTTTTTTTCACAACACCTAAAAATCATCTGAAGTTCCATAAGAACACCATTTTAAAGCAACACTGCAGGCTACAGAGAGTCATTGAAATTTGCAGAAGTGAATGACATATTCAGAGCTAAGGTTTGGGGCCTTTTTCCTTTTTTAAATAGTGTTCTCTTTTGGGCATGATAGGTGACTTCTTTTACTGGACATCCAAGTTTGAAACACAATTATATCATGAGTGAGCAAGAGAAAACATATTTTACAATGCATGCTTTGAGAATAAAACCAAAGACACAAATACAGCTTTTGTCAGGAACAAAATTTTATGGTTTCACTTATTCTGTAAATATGTCACAATCCTAGCAGGATTACATAGTGATGTTTTCCTTCTCCAAAGCCAACTATTTTTATCAGAGCAGCTCAGCCTAGGGGACTTAAACTAGATTCTCATTTCCCAGTCACACAGTCTCTCAGTGTAGGTCCTCCCAGGATCTCTCATTTACAGCCCTCCTCTCCACCCTCAGACGGCCATTCTAGCTTGTATCCTCATTGTACCAGCAAGACAGCTGCCAAGCACAGAAAAGATGAGAATTTTGGCCAAAATCCCACAGGTGATAAATAAGTGGTGGAGCCAGAACTGTCCCCAAACAGTCTAGCCTGAGGAGCTCACGACCTTACTTGCTATAGTGCACTGCTGCGGGAAACATTGATGTCTTCCTTCACATACGACATCATTCGTCAGCTTTATGACCTTCAAGGATCTTCCGAGATGAAAAGTTTAATCATTTTAGAGTTACACAGTATGTTAGTGAGAAGATACTTATTTTCTCTTTAGTTAAAAGTTTTGAACTCTTTTTTTAAAGATTATATTTATTTATTTTTAGAGTGAGGGGAAGGGAAGGAGAAAAAGAGGGAGAGAAACATCAGTGTGTGGTTGTCTCTCACACGCGGCCCCCACTGGGGACCTGGCCTGCAACCCAGGCATGTGCCCTGCCTGGGAATTGAACGGGCAACCCTTTGTTTCACAGCCCATGCTCACTCCACTGAGCTACACCAGCCAGGGCAAGCTTTGAGCTCTTAAATAACCTGCTGGGTATTTCATTATTTACAATGAAAGTGGGGAAAAATATGCCGGTCCCTAAGTCAGTGTTCCCTACACAGTTTATATTACACCAAATGTTAACAGGAGTTTGGGCAAAAAAAGGGCGTCAGTGATAGAATATATTTTGGGAATACTGGATTAAGCAATGCTAGCCCATTTTCATTACTACCAGACTTCTCAAAACCTAAAGAATGCTCATATTCACTGTGACTCTCCCAAAGGACAGAGTATAAGGAGCTTCTCATAATCATTAATAGCTCTCAGAGTAGTGTTCTATAGTGAGCAATTTGGGAAATAATTCCCTAATGAAACAATGACAGCTTCCAAAAATGGAGAACAAGTATGCATATTAAAGTGTATGCACTCCTGCTTTTCCTAGTAACCTAGACTTAAGTAATTACTTATCAAGTATTTATCAGGTACAAATTACTATTCTGTACACTTAATGCCACTAGAGCCATGGCATGCATATCAGTCTATTTGTGGCACCAATATTTGCCTGAATAATATTGAGTCAATCAACTAAGAATTATTGATGAAGCTTTTCATCCCAGGCACTATGCTAAGCATTAAAGATACACTGAACAAAACTGACATTATTTCTGCCTCAAATAGTTTACAACTTGGCAAAAAATATATAGAGATGTATATATATATATATATTCAATGAATAATTTCAATTAGTGATATGATTGCAAGGGTGAAAATGCTGCAAAGGAAAAGTACAGGATGAAATGAAAACATAATATGGGGTCCTTACTTAATTTGGAGGATAAGAAATTCTCTTAAGAACAGTCATCTCAAGCTGATACTTGATGAATCAGTTGAAATTTGCCAGGAAAGAAAAGAAAAAAAGATCAGCAGACAAAATAACATTTGGGAGGACCCAGTGAAAGGAGAGAACATGGAACATTCAACTAGAATAAATGCAATACAACCAAAAGACACAAAGGAAAAGAAAAAGTAATGTCCTATGCTGTGTGAATCCAGCCCACTCTCTTTGGGATAGCTATGTCAGGTGCTACAAAGAAGGCAAAAAGACAAGAGGGTGGCATCACCTGTCCTCAAGAAGCTTGGAGGCGATTGTAAAAGTCCAGATGAAAGGGAAAGGAAAGAACTTTTACACAGTCCATAAAAAGGGTTAGGTCTTGTGTCATGTGCTTCAAATATATTTACTCATTTAATTCTTACAATGACCCTTTAGTGGCAGAATCATTATATTGCCCATTTTATAAATGAGGACATAGAGGATAAGATTAGGAAACTGACTTGTCCAAGATTATGTAGCTAATCAGTGGCAGACCCAATATTTGACTTCTAAACCCCTGCTCATAGCAGCTACTTCCTAAGCGAGCTAAAGGTAAAGAGAACAGAAATCTAGGTGGGAAGCAGTGGGACAGGAAAGGAGGGACAGAGATAAGACATTGGGGATAATCTGTCCACTGAGGATCCATCTATAGGAAACGAAGAGTCTGTTCTGATCCCTGTGGAAAAGACGTTCTGGAAAAAAAAAAAAAAAAACCAAAGAACAAACAAAAAATACTTGACTCACAAAATGAAAACAGTCTTTCTAGCAAGGAGTTGCTTCACTGGAACAGCCTTTAAGTCATGTGGGAATTCAAATTTAGAGAATGGTAGTTGGTAGGGGCTGGAGTGTGGGTGCAGGAAATTGGGAGATGTCAGTCAAAGGGCACAAACTTTTAGTTAGAAGATGAATGAGATTGGAGGATTTCAGGTGCAGCATTGTGACTATGGTTAATAATATGTATTGTACACTTGAAATTTGCTAAGAAAGTAGGTCTTAAGTGGTCTCACCCAAAAAATTTTAAAAGGTACCTAAGTGATATAATGGACATGTTCATCAACTTGACTGTAATCATTTCACAATGTATACATATACCAAATCATCATGCTGTACACTTCAAATATGTATAATTTTACTACTCAATTACACCCTAAAAGCTGGGGGAAGAAACAGGTGACATCACCACTATGTAACCCAGATGCTGGCTGAGGCATGCCTATCTCTTTGAGATCTAGGCAAAATGGACAAAATTCCACCCAGACCCTGCCCCCAGTTTCAGACTGTCTAAATCCACATGTCTCTCTGAATTCTGAGACCTGGGTTTTCAAGGTACCCTCATATTTCAAGGGCTGGGTCAGTACCTGCTGCCTCTATCTAGTCCATATCAATCAGAGTGTAAAATTCATCAACTTCACCACTTTTCTCTCTTATGCACAAACATACTCTTCACTTCTACAAACTATTTCACGAGTTTGTCCAACAATACAAATTACCAGGGAGTTGCCAGAATGGGTCATGTCAGGTAGTACATAACCTTCTTCATTGCACTGGCTCAACCTGCTATCCCTCCTCCACTGCCCTCACTTTTTACTTTTATTCCCTCTTACCCTTTGAAACAAAAGAGCAAATTTGTCTTCTCTGTGCAGGTATAATACATTACCTTTGGAGTTTCACTATTCATCCCAAGAAGTTTACCAAGTAATATCTTCCAAACAAATACAAAGCTCCAATGAAAGTAGTTAAGGTAAGATTTTTACCTTAAAATTACAATTTTTACAATCTAAATTATATCTCTATTATCTGTTGAGCACAGATTTTGTGCCAAGCACTGTGCCAAATGTTTTAAAAGCATTTAATCTTCACAAAAGTACTATGACAAAATTATTGTTTAACTTACCTATTATAAACTGTGGGTTAAAGAACATTAAATAACTTGTATAAGGTCACAAAGCTAGGGAACAGTGAAGCCTTCACTTTCGTCCAGGAGGTCCTGGAGGTACTTTCTCCACCAGCATACTCTGCTTTTCTGTCTTACAGACAGACTCAAGTAATGAGAGGATAGACAAGGGCAGAAAATCAGGTACTAAAATTCTACCAAAGTAGGAGAATAGGCTAAATTTCTAGGCAGGACAAGCAGTTTTCCAAAAATCTTTTGTTGAGTTCTTAGGTTGGGATGATTGATCTCCTGTGTGACAGTTTCCTAAATTGCATGTCACCAAGTTAAAATGTATAGTTTGATGGGTCCACAGAAGAGGGGATTGTGGGGGAGGGGAAAAGAAAAACCATTCAAAGAGGCCCAAAATTTAATTAAGGAAAACATTAGATCAATTAAGACTAAATGGTGGTATAAAACATTAAGGTAAAATATGTATTAGTGTGACATTTGCATTTTTATGAAGTATGAATCACAAAGAAGTAATATATGCAGCTAAATTTCAGTTAACTCCCTTTTAAAAGTCTTGTTACCATGGCAATGCCAAGAATGAGTTTTCACAGGATGTGAGATATGGATTTTTTGATTTCTTAAAAGCAGTTTAAATAAAAACTACCAACAGCATGGCCTCTGTTCATTTCTCTTACGTGACCAAGGGCCACTGAATATAAGAAGCACTAGACATCTATTACAAAACTTACACAGAAGAAAAAAATACTAAAAGATGAACTAGATTTCCCTGTTCTATTTCTTTTATTTTTAGTCTCAGATATATTTTAATAGGTTTATTCAGAGAGCAACGCCAAGGAAAACATTCCAATTGTGAGAGAAACAATGGAGACTATTGTCCTGTCCTTTTCTATAATCCTACCTCTGCTGGTTCAATTAGGAAGTTTTTAATAGCAGCTACTCTCATTACTGAGATCAGTTAAAATTCCACTATAAAGGCTATCTTTCACACCAGCAGCTAAATGGTTCACCTTCTGAATTCCAGATCTAAGAAAAGTTGCCCTAGTCTCTAATGAGTAATAGGGGATTGAGGTTTCTAGGCTACAAAAATCCTGTTGTGGCAAAAAAGGCAGAAACCTAACTCCGAAATCAATACCGTATTACTCTCTCCATAGGCAAGAGCTGCTGGGTCAAGGGAATCATGAAAAATTCATAGTGGAGGTGGCTAAGTCATCCATAAGATAGAGAAAATGATCCTATCTCTAAAGATCCCCTGAGCAGTCAAAAGCACTTTATAGATTTTGCTGTGGCTAAGTGCTGGTGTGCTTCATCTGAGTGCCTTAATGCTGCTGCAATCTTATTTTTGACAGTCAATGAGGATGTTCTGATCTATATTTACATGGTTCTATTTATTATAATTCTTATCCTCTTAATAGCGCTTGGATAACAGTAGTCACAGGGATATACCCTCAAGCTGCCTGAGTCTTGCAGATTTGCCTTGACTGGACCTGTCCTGGTTCAGTCTTTGCTCCCCACACTTTTCAAGGGAACAAATGTTTGAATGTTAGATTCCTTACAAAGGTATGTAATTCTCATAACAATCCTGCATATTAAGTATTCTTATTACTATTACTACTATTATTATTATTCAGGAAATAAAATTCAAAGAAGTAAAATGAGATATTCTACGTTACACAAAAAATAAGAACATGAATCAGGACTCTAGCCCAGGTATTTCTCATAAAAGCCCCACCCCTCATCAAGAATTCAGAAAGCAAGTTTCCTTACCCCATAGGGCCTTAATATACTTCTTTTAAAAAAGATTTTGTTCATTTATTTTTCAAAAGAGGAGAACAGAGGGAGAAAAAGAGGGAGAGAAACACTGATGTGAGAGAGAAACATCGGTAGGCCCAGGCACGTGCCCTGACCAGGAATGGAACCAGCAACCTTTTGCTTTGCAGGACAATGCTCAACCAACTGAGTCATGCTGATCAGGGCCTTAATATACTTCCTATACTCCTTCATGCAAAAAGATTTAATTACACCTAGTAAATCCACTACATCCATGGTTTCACAGCAGACAAGCCTCTGTGCAGGCCCAGGCAAGGCCTTTGTCTCTGGCCTTTCTAATCCATTTTACACACTCTCTTACTCTCATCTCTGTTGTCCACCAGCTACCTATATGGCAAATGCAAAATTCCTTAGCCGAACATTTTACTCAAACTTCAAAATGCAGTTGAAATTATTCTCTATGATAGTCATAAAAATAGATCAAGATTATAACGAACTTTCAATGATATGCCAACACTCCCATGTCTTTGACAGCCATTATGCCCTGAGAGAGGCTGAAGAATTGCGACGTTCTTGCTGACTGGCTGCCCCAACTCCTCCCAATCTGATACCCAACAACCAGCTTTAGTTTGCTAAATTATTGCTCTGTTTCTCAATGACAACTATCTAGGATAAGGCCAAAGCACCTCAGCCCCAATTCAAGCCTCAGTTTTCCTTTACATTTTTTATTTCAAAGAATTTTATTATTGTTTTAATAGGCATTTTTGAAGCAGTTTTAGATTCACAACAAAATTGAGAGGAAAGAACATACATTTCCCATATAAACCCAGCCCTCACAAACACAGGGCTTCCCCCACTATCAACATCCCCCATCAGAGTGGTGTTGTACATGCTGTAAGTTTGGACAAATGTATAATGACATGTATCCGCCATCATAGTATCATACAGAATATTCTCGATGTCCTAAAATTGTCTATGCTCTGCCTATTCACCCCTCCCCCCGCCCAACAGCTGGCGACCACTGATCTCTTCTAGAATGGCACATAGTTGGAGTCATATAGTAAGCAGACTTTTTAGATTGACTTCTCTCACTTAGTAAAATGCATTTAAGTTTCCTCCATTACATTTTTTAATGGATTAATAGCTCATTTCTTTTTAGTACTGAATCATATTCCATTGTCTAGATGTATCACACTTTTAAATTCACCTACCGAAGGACATGTTGGTCACTTCCAATTTGGGATAATTATAAATAAAGATGCTACAAATATCTGTGTGCAGGCTTTCTTTTGTCACACATTTTTCACTCATTTGGGATCATGTAAAGAAGTGTGATTGCAGCGTTCTACGATAAAGCAAGTTCTAGAAAACCATGAAAATGGATTCCAAAGTGGCTATACCACTTTGCATTCCCTCCATCAGTGAAAGAGAGTTCCTATTGTTCTACATACTCATGAGAATTTGGGGTTGTTAGTGTTCTGGATACTGGCTATTTTAATAGAAGTATACTGGAATTTCATATTTGTGTTAATTTACATTTTTCTGGTGACATGATGTGGAGCATCTTTTCATATGCTTATTTGCCATCTGTATATCTTCTTTGGTGAGCTGCCAGTTCAGGTCCTTCATCCATTATTTAATTGGGTTGTTTGTTTTCTTATTGTTGGGTTTTAAGAGTTCTTTGTATATTTTGGATAACATTCTTTATCAGATATGCCTTTTGCAAATATTTTCTTGCAAAATGTTGTTTTCATTCTCTTGACAGACCCTTTCACAGAGCAGCAATATTTAATTTTAATGAAGTCCATACAGCTTATAAATTCTTTCTCTTCCTCAATGAATTGTGCCTTTAGTGTTATATCTAAAAAGTCATCCCCAAACCCAAGGTCATCTATATTTTCTCCTATGTTATCTTTTAGGAGTTTTATAATTTTGCATTTTATATTTAGGCCTGTGATCCATTTAAATTTTTGTGAAAGGTGGAAATTCTGTGTCTAGATTCATTTTTTACTTAGATGTGCATTATTCTCCCATCATTTGTTGAAGAGATTATCTTTGCTCCACATTGACTCTATTTGTGGGTCAGTTTCTAAAATTTATTTTTTCATTCTGTCTATTTGTTTATTCTTTTACCAGTACCACACTATCTCGATTACTGTAGCTTTATAATAAATCTTTATTCTTTAATCCTCACACAAGAATATGTTCACTAATTTCAGAGAGAGAGGAAGGGAGAGAGAGAGAGACACCAGTGTGAAAGGGAAACATTGATCAGCCACCTCCCATTCATGCCCCAACTGGGGATCAAATCCACAACCCAGATATGTGCCCTGACCGAGAAGGGAGCCCGCAATCCTTTGGTGCATGGAAAGACACTCCAACCAACTGAGCCCAGCCAGGGTACTTTATAGTAAATCTTGAAGTTGGATAGTATCAGTTCCCCAACTTTGTTCTTCTTCAATATTGTGTTGGCTATTTTGTCTTTTGCCACACTGTATAAATTTTAGAATCAGTTTGTTGATACCTGAAAAATAACTTGTTGGCATTTTGATTGGGATTGCACAGAATCTGAAGATCAAGTGGAAATAACTGACATCTTAACAATATGGAGTCTTCTTAACCATGACTATGGAATATCTCTCCATTTATTTAGTTTTAGTTTTATTTATTTCTTCAGAGTATTAGTTTTCATTATATAGATCTTGTACATATTTTTTTAGAGTGCTAATGTGAGTAGTATATTTTTAACTTCAAATTCTACTTCTTCATTGCTGGGATTCTTTAACATTTTTATTTCCTATTTCCCACTGTGTTCTTAAAACAGTTAAAAAGAATCTTTTTATTTGTTCCAGACAGTTAGGTCACCTAGTCCCCCAAATGAGTTCTGTGCAGTCATGGCACATCTTTGCAAGCACTGTTCTCTTCACCTGGGGTTTTCTGCCTTTGGTCTTCCAAGTGTCCTTCAAAACTTTGATGGAGGCCTACCTGTTCTACAAAGCATTTTCTAGTGTTTTCTGTCTTTGGTAATCACTCTCCCTCCTATAAGTCTCCCATATCACTTTCAGCCCTTAATTATACTCTGCCTTAAATACATTTTGCTTCTCAGCATGTCCTTAGTCTATAGCTGGACTGCGATCACCTGAAAGCTAAGGTTAGCTGGGTCTCACTCATCTCTACGGGTACAGAAGTGCCAGAAACTGTCAGGTCTGTTTATATTCAGATATCATTTAGTTTGACTTCTTCAGCCCAGATGATATTTCCCTTTTTAAAACTCTCTTGGCACTTTGGGAATTTAGCATGATCTTTTATTGTTCTGTATTAGCATCTTGAACAAAAGACTGGTTTAGCCAACAATCTCTGGCACAGTCTTTATGGGAATCATTAGTTACTATGGTTCAATTACACAGGAGAAGGGAGACTACCCACCCTCAAATATTTTGAAAATATCTGAGTTAGATTTATTCATTTGTCAAATGCTTTTTATATGACAGGTTCAGTTAGGCAGTGAAGCAGATACAAATATGAGAAAAGTATCCCCATTTCTCCAGGGGATCACAGTCTAATGAGCAAGTTTCAAAAGATATATGGAGGCTGGTTCTTAAAAAGGGTACTAGCATCTTTTCATATATCTCTGAGCCCTCTCTATGTCCTCCTTGGAGAAGTGTCTGTTCAGGTCTTTTGCCCATTTTTTTAATTGGATTGTTTGTCTTCCTGGAGTGGACTCGTGTGAGATCTTTATATATTTTGGAGATCAAACCCTTGTCTGAGGTATCATTGGCAAATATGTTTTCCCATATAGTTGGCTCTCTTTTCATTTTAATGTTGTTTTCTTTAGCCATGCAGAAGCTTTTTATTTTGATGAGATCCCACTTGTTTATCTTTTCCTTTATGCTCCTTGCTCTAAGGGACATATCAATGAAAATATTGCTGTGTGGAATATTGAGATTTTCCTGCCTATGTTTTCCTTTAGGACTTTCATGGTGTCCTAGACTAGCCATCAGAGAGATGCAAATTAAAACCACAATGAGATACCACTTCACCCCGGTCAGAATAGCCATCATAAACAAAGCAACAAATGACAAGTGTTGGAGAGGATGTGGAGAAAAGAGGACGCTAGTGCACTGTTGGTAGGAATACAGACTGGTGCAGCCACTGTGGAAAACAGTATGGAATTTCCTCAGAAAACTAAAAATGGAACTGCCTTTTGACCCAGCAATTCCACTATTGGGATTATATGCTAAGAACCCTGAAACACCAATCCAAAAGAACCCATGCACCCCAATGTTCATAGCAGCACAATTTCAAATAGCCAAGTGCCAGAAGCAACCTAAGTGCCCATCAGTAAATGAATGGATCCAAAAACTATGGTACATTTACACAATGGAATACTACACAGCAGAAAGAAAAAAGGAGCTACTACTCTTCACGACATGATGGATGGAACTGGAGAGCATTATGCTAAGTAAAATAAGCCAGGAGGTGAAAGACAAATACTGTATGATCTTGCCTTTAAGTGGAACCTAATCAATAAAACAAACAAGCAAGTAAAATATAACCAGAGACATTGAAATTAAGAACAAACTGACAGTAACCAAAGGTGAGGAGGAGGGGAGATAACAGGGCAAAGAAGAGGAAGGGTCACCAAGGAACATGTATAAAGAACCCATGGACAAAATCAAGGGAAGGTGGGATCAGGGGAGGGAGGTGGGGATGGCTGGGATGGGGGAGTGGTGGCAGGAAAATGCAGACAACTGTACTTGAACAACAATAAAATTTTTGTTGTTCAATAAAAAATAAAAGTAAAACAATAAAAAGAATACTAGGAGTTCACTAGTTAGTGAAACAAAAGGGGAGGATCAGACATGAATATAGATATGGAGTTTGGTTGGGCATTATCCATTCTAATGCACTGCCTATATTCTTGAATACAGAAATTTTTAATAAAAAATTCTTCTCTCACTAGGTATTTTCCCATCCTATTCTGAACTTTTTGTTTTAATTACAGAAAAGAAATGAATTAGAAAGTCACTGGCACCAGAAATTCCTCATCCAAGACAAGCCTTTTTATAAGCATTTTGTGTTCTTTGTAAGAGGGGAAAAGGAGGCCTAGAGAGCCTAGAGAGGTTATTAGGTAAGACCCACACTCCAGGAAGAAAAGGTTACATTGTTGCCAGGCTCATCTAGGCCTCAAACTGCTATGGTACACTGACAGGCTTAATCCTACAAATTGCCTTAAAATACCCAGTCAATGGTACCACCAAAGCAGAAGGCATTATGGATCTTAAAGGGAACCAAACCAAAAGAACAAAGGAGATTTTTCACACTGGGCCCCTCTGAGATGCTGTGCCTTTTGACATCTGTTTGTCAATGGCCTGGCTGAACTCCAGATCTGATGATTATATTATTCATCATTAAATGCATCTAGTGGCCTGAACAAGAACTCAAAAATAGGATTCTTTTGTGTGTCTTCTAATAATAATAACAATGGTAATAATAATCAAAAGTACTATTTACTGGAAATCTACAATGTATTATGCTCTTTATATATATTATCACAGCTAATTATCACAAGAACTCTACAAAGTACGCAACTCAGCACACACAAAACACCTCTACCACTGCTCACCATTTCACAAATGAGGAATCTAAATTTTAGAGGGCAAGTTAAACAGTAACTTGCCCAAGTCACACAGCTAGTACGTGGCAGAACCAAGATCTGAGCCCAGGCCTGGGTGGCATTAATATTGCTATCATGTCTGCTATACTACTTTGCCTCTCGTGAAGTGTTCCTATATTGCCTACTGTTGGAATAGGTCCATGCGTAACCAGAGCTACATACACGTTGAAGGATAAGAACCATGCACAAGACTCAAGGAAGAATAAACATTATTTCCTACACAAAAAGTCTGTATCAGATCCAAAGAGCAATTCTGAAAGAAATTAAGCATAAATGTGTTGGTTTCCTTTATATCTTTCTCTGTTATGATCATTTTAAAGTTTTTGTCATGTTTTCTGGAGAAAAGTAGTCAATGAGAAGACATAAAAATTATTTTAAAAAATGAAGAGAGGTTAGACAAGAATAAAAATAACAACCACCTCATCAAAAAGGAAATTGGAAAAGAAAAAAGGTACAGATAGATGACGTGCCAGTTACTTAAAATGATATGAATTCAGTAGATACAAAGCAAAGGATAATATGTTCAGGAACCAAAACAAGTCCATGATGGTATAACAGAAATGAAAAGGACTGAAATCTGAAGACCTGAATTTGAGTCATGTTGTACCACTGTTTAACTCTGTGACCTAGTTAATTAATTGTTCTGTGCCTCAGTTACCTCATCTATAAAAAGAGAGAAGTAATATATTCTTCCTTTAAAGTGTTATGAGAATTAAATAGCAAAAGTAAATTTTAACAAATTCTAAAAATATACAATTTTCAATTATTTTTAGTATTTCTCTATGACCCATTGCCCTGCAAAACCCAGTGTATTTAGCATGAAACAATAAGAAAACAGATTCAAAGCAACATGCAAATAAATACACAGTATTAGACAATAAAAAGGTAAAATGGGATAATTTTGGTTAAAAAGCAATAAAAAAGAAAAAGACTAACATTTATTGAGATCTTAGGGCCAGGAACATTAAAAACAATCTTTTTTTTTTTATGTGAAAAGTCAAGATTTTATTATACAATTATATAATAAATGCTTATTTTTTTATATAATTGCCTAGCATTTAAATACAGTGAAATTGACTTGGCTGCTGATCCTCAAAGCCCAGGGAAAATTTTGTAAAGGTATAGTTAATTAAGAAGTTAGCTGTCCCATGCTTTTATCACTTTAATCTCTCTCTGAAGATACAAACTTGGGCCCTTAGATACCCAATTCAATTATCTGAATTACACAAAATTCCAAGAATGAAATAAAGTCTAACTTTCCTCAATCCTACTAATTTTTAAATTTAAGTTGCCCATCTTTATTTTTTAACTTTACTTTTACTGTTGACACTATTATAAATGTCCCCTCTACCCCTTTCCCACCTCCACCCAGCCCCCTCCCCACTTCCTCTGGCCATCACCACACTGTTGCTGTGTGACTTTGGGTAAATTCTTATTTTCGAATTTTAGTTTCCTTCTCTGTAGAATAAAGGGGAATAACAGCGCTGTTACCTTTCTCCCATGGAGGCTGAACCTGAGGTTCTCTAGGCATGAAGGATGATGGAGAGAAAGTGGTTACCAAAACATGGAAAATGTAAATAAATATGGCTTTAAGGTAAGAAGAATAAATATTCCAAACTTACTCTCCTCCCACCTTGTGATTTCTGCTGCTGTCTCTTTGGCATTCAACTACCAGCCAGAGTATAAGGAAGCATGGTGCGTAACGTCATAAAGGTAAGCCTCTTAGGATTCTTTTTTTTAAATTGTTGTTCAGCTACAGTTGTCCCCATTTCCCCCCTATTGCTCTCCCCTGCCCACTCCAACCCCCACTCCCAAAGACAGTCTCCACCCCATTGTCCTTGTCCATGTGTCCTTTGTACATGTTCCTTGATTTGACCCTTCCCATTCTTTCCCCCGTTACCCGCCTTCCCACTCCCATTTGCTCACTGTCAGTTTGGTTTTTATTTCCATGTCTCTGGTTCTTTTTTGCTCATTTGTTTCTTTTATTGATATAGGCCTCTTAGGATTCTAAGCAAGGTAGGAAAAAATAAAGAGTGAATCTGAAGCAACAAATGAAAAATATCTAGAAAACTAGTGAAATGGCCCAATGGATTTTTAGATACCAGCCATATTTTAGAGATAGGGTCTTGCTATTATTAAAGACTATGACTATAAAATGCAATACTTTACACTGAGATAAATAAATCTGGATAAGGAGTAGATATAGGACATTAAGTAGAAAGAGAAAGTATGCTTCACCTCTAAAGTCTGGAATTTGATCCTGCTTTTGACCTAATTTCCCAGAAAATACTTTTTAAAATACAATATATTGGACCATCTAAATTGTTCAATGGAATGATCAGTTTACCAATTACTGTCCAATATTTCATAAATTATTTTTCATTACTATTAAATGGAGAAAGATATCAGAAGCAGCATTATTTCTTAGAAGGTAAAAGACCTTATAAAGTTAAAGTGCTGCACAAAATAAGATTTTATGGTTTGGCAAACTCACTTCAATTTTCTGAACACCTTTGAAAATCATGCAAATATATGGTATCTCTTTATATGCTGTGTGTGTGTGTGTGTGTGTGTGTGTGTTACAGATGGTGATCAAATCATTCATTCAACATTTAGTGTACTCCTGTTTGAAAGGCTCTGTGCCACGTAATGGTGAGATAAAGATATTTAAAATATAGTCTCTGCAAGAATCACATGTTTTATCTTGTTCTTATAAGTAAAATACTTGTGTAGAAGAACTAAAGTTTATTTCTACTGTTATTTTCACAAGGTTTACTACTTGAAGACAATCATAGCATAGACAGTTTTTATTGAATAAGTGAAAAATAAATATTAGAATCATAATAGGTCATAAATGGAGAACACTGCCATGTTCTTTAAGGCTTCTTCCCTTCACTCATGCACTTTTTTTTCCTACTTAGAACACTTTTTTTTTGCTATGATCTTGACTAACTCCACTCGTCGTGCTACATAATCTTGGCAGTAAAGTAGATATTACATATAGAGAAGTTACAAATTACAAATGCATATTTTGATATTTTTTTAGAAACCAGCACACCTTCAGAACAAGAAACAGAAAAAAACCCAACACTCACAAGCCCCTTTTCAAGCCCTACACACATTCCAAGGGTAACCAATATCCTAACTTTAATACTATAGGTTATTTTTGTCTGCTTTTAACTTTACATAAGTGGAATAATATGGTGCATACTCTTTTGTGTTTGTATCCATTCTCTTGTCACTATTTTTGTGAGATTCTTTCATGTTGTTGCATGTATAGTTCACTCATTCTCAGTGCTATGTGGTATTCCAAGATATAGACTATACATTGGGTTATGACTATAACCCAATTTATGAATTCTACTATTTATAGTCAATTGAACAGTCCTCAAAGTTTGATTATTACAAATCGTGCCAGTAGGGATATTTTTATGTGTCTTTTTGGAGAACGTACACATTTCTGGGACTGAAAAACTGGGTATTATCTATTAGAGCAAAAGGTATATGAATATTAGGTCTAGTAGTACTTTTATAGTACTTCTCAACAAGCGTTTGACCAATTTACACTCCCACCAACAGTATACGGAGTTCCAGTCCAGACCATTTTTAAAGATTCAGGTTAAACTTAGCTATTTCCTTTTGGAAGTATTTCCTGATCACCCCAGTCCATTAGTTAACTTTCACTTGTGCTGCTACACTGTACCCCTGCTTTTTTCATACCTCTTTCATATAACTGATTTGTGTTATTTTTCTTGTGTCCCCCTCCATTATATAAGTGCCCTTAGGGCAGAAAGCACATCTTATTCATATTTAGCTTGCTAATAGGGTTTCATACAGAATGAGCACTCAGGGAGCATTTGTTGAATGAAGGAATGAATTACACTATTTAATCTTACTTGTTTTTTATATAAGAAAATTGAAATCTAGAAAAGTTAAGTGCCTTGTAAGAAGCCATCCCATATGTGAGTAGCACAGTGGCATAGCTTGAGTTAGTTAGAGTCCAGGTCTCATGCCTTCTAATCCATTGCTCTTTCCACTACATTATGCTGCTTCCCTTAAAAATCTTATTCTCACAATAAGCCTATAAGGAAGTTTGACTGCACTTCTCTCTTTCAAATGAGAATGCAAAAGAGGCAGTATAAACCTCCTGATAGCTGATGATAAGGTTATAGAACTTGTCTATATGTTGAGACATAAAACCCAGGTAGAAAAGAAACTATACTTTGAGACAAACAAATATGCAAGGGACAAAATAGTTTGGCATGAAAGAGCTCTGGGGAAAAAACTCAAATCCATAAATCCATATAGTCCAAAATGTTAGCGATGGGCTCAATTTATAAACTCCATAAAATGCTCTGAATTATTGGATGGTGCAGGATCTGATTTTAAGGGATTATACGGAGACATGAAGAGATGAGACAGCTGCCAGATACATCCTGACAGTTTGTAGTTATGACCCGATGTTAGAGAAATCTGCCAAATAATATTCCAGTAGAGAGATTTATGTTGAATTTTATAAAGCATCAAAGCAAATACACCGAGAAAGAAATGGAAAAACAGAGTCAGGCGTAGCAAAATGAACACAGAGGATCAGCACAATTTGAAAGGAAAGGGCACTTAGATCATTTGGCTTCTCTCTGGGACAATCTAGGCCACTTTTTTAAGTTATTTAAATTATTTAGATCAAACCAATTTTAATCAATACATCCTTTTCAGTGCTGCCTGTGTGCAAAGCACTAGATGGATACAAAGAATAGATACAGCTATTTTTATCACAACGTTTTTCTGATCTCAGATCTTCAATGGAACTTCGTTAGCACGATAAGAAAAGCTCCCCCTCTAGTTGGGTGCTCAGTGAATTCACTTCAGCCTATTCCCCATCATTTTATAGTCTATTATGTCTCCAAAAGTAAACCTCAAGATTGGCTTATATACCCCTTGATATCCTATTTCACTGCCTTTGATCCTGCTCTTTCTTCACACCAGTTCTCTCGCTCTTGTCAGGTTTTGACCCCATCATTCCACTAAAACTACTTTTCTCAAGATTCTGGATATCTCCCACATTGGTATAATCCATTCTCATTCCTCAATATACTTGACCTAATAGTAGCATTCAGCAGAGCAGATCACTCTGTTCACCTTAAAACATTGTCTTCATTTGGTTTGATCATACCATATTGATTTGGTTTTTCTCTGGCTTCAGTGGCTGGCTACTCCTTCCCAAGAATAGAAACAGAAGCATGGACACATGGAACAGACTAACAGCTGTCAGAACGGGAGGGGAGGGGAGACTGAATGAAGGAAGGTGAAGGGATTAGCTAAAGAACATATATACATAACCCATGGACACAGACAACACTATGGTGATGACCAGAGGGAAGGGGGGCGACAGGGGCTGGGCAGAGGCAGCCAAAGATGGGGGATGGGGGAATGGGAACATCTGTAATAGTGTCTACAATAAAAATAAAGAAAAAATCATTTCCTTGACTTCTAAATATCTTCTACCCCAAGTTCAGTCCTTGAACCTTTTATCTTTTCAAATTACATTAATTCCTGTGGTAATATCCTTAATCAGATGCATAGCTTTAAATACCACCTGTGTACATTGATGGCTCTCTAATTTATAATATAGCTCAGACCTTTCCTTGAACTTGACTCATTTATCCAACTGCATATTCAACATCTCTACTTGGCTATCTAATAAGTATCTCAAACTAAACATGCCCCAAACCAGGCTCCTGATCTTTCCTCTTCACTTTGTTCTTTCCAGAGTCTTTTCCATCTTAATATCAACTTCATTCTACCAGATGTTCAAATCAAAAACTTTGAAGACATCCTTGACTCTTCTTATTCTCTCACATCCCAAATCCAATGTATCAGCAACTTACTGATTATAGTTCCAAACAGTCCCAGAATCTATCTGTATTCATAACTCTGTTATGTGTACCCTGGTCCAAACAACCATAATCTCTTGTCAGGATTATTTCAATTACATCTTAACTGTTTTCTTTGCTTCTGTATTTCCTCCCATAAAGTCTATTCACTGCACAGAAGCTAATTCCTGCCAATTGAATTGTACCAATCCAGTGTTCATGAACCTTCAATATTTTTTCCCACCTCACTCATTATAAGCCCTTATATTGGCCCAAAAGACCTAACATGATCTTGACCCCGTCTTTGCTTTCCTAAAAAATGTCAGTCTGCCCTCACAAAAGTTGTTTGCATTTGTGTCTTCTGATTCATATGCCCACCCCCTGGATATCTGTGTAACTAGTTCAACTCCTTCAGATTTTTGCTCAAATTCCATCTTCTCAGTGGTACCCTTTATGAATACTTAAAAATTGTAACACTCCCATAACTCTACTCCCTAATCCTCATCGCTGATTTTTTTCTCCATATGATGTTTAATTTATTTACTTGTACACTGTCTTCTCCCCCCACTGAAGTACAAACTCCTTGAGGCAAAATTCAGGCTAGTGTAACTCTATGCTTCATGTTCTTTTAACAACCCCAATTGCCTAAAGTGTCCTGTCATCATATTTCTGTATCTACATGTATGAAGCATATCCTTTTTATTCATTATATCCATTTATTTATTCTTTCATTCTTTCACTGTAAGGTTTTTCCTTTTTAAATTTATTTTTCAATTACAATTGACATTCAATATTATATTACTTTCAGGTATACAGCATTATAGTTAGACATTCGTATAACTTAGAAAGTGATCACCACAGTCAGGCTTGTACCCCCCTCACACTATACATGCATATACTACTACTGACTATATATCCTATGCTGTACTTTACATCCACATGACTATTTAATAACTGCCAATTTGTACTTCTTTCTAACCCTGTCCCCCATCACCCCTTCTGTATGGCAAGCATCAGTTTGGTCTCTGTATCTATGAGTTTGCTTCTGTTTTGTTTATCTATTTTGTTTTTTAGAGTCCGCATATGTGTGAAATCATGTGGTATTTGTCGTTCTCTGTTTGACTTACTTCACTTAATATAATACCCTCTAGATTCATCCATGTTGTTGCAAATGGTAAAATTTCATTCTTTTTTATGGCCAAATAGTATTCCATTGTATATATGTACCACTTCTTCTTTTTTCAATTCTTTCAATAAACATTTAGGTAGTTTCCATACCTTGGTGATTGTAAATAATGCTGCAGTGAACATAAGGGTGCAGAGATCTAGTAGAATTAGTGTTTTAGTTTTTGTTTCATATGCATATCCAGAAGTGGGATTGCAAGGTCATATGATAGTTCTATTTCCATACTGATTGCATCAATCTGCAATCCCACCAACAATGCACAAGGGTTCCTTTTTCTTGAGATCCTTACCGACACTTGTTTGTTGATTTATAGCCATTCTGACAGGTGTGAGCTAATAACTCACTGTGGTTTTAATTTAAATTTCTCTGATTATTATAACATTGAACAGCTTTTCATATGTCTATTAGCCATTTGTATGAGGAGGGACAAAAAAACCGGAATTATCTTCTGGAGGGCAGGCCACTTGTAGTACAGGCTTCCCCCACTAGTTGACCATTCTAGGAACCCATCTGTATCAGCGTACTACTGGCGTAGTTGTGAGAGGCTAAATTCAGCTTCAGTGATTTCTTTTTGAAGACTCTCTCAACATGTTTGCCCATTTCATGATGGGTGAGTTATGAGCACACCAACACACGCCATGCTGAGTGTTCGGCAGTTTTTGACCAAAAAACATCAAGACCCTTGCATCCCACCCAACCTATTCACCTGATCTTGCCCCGAGCGACTTTTATTATTATTATTATTATTATTTCCCTAGATGAAAAAAGTCCTCAAAGGAAATCTTTTGCCAATGTGGAAGAGGTGAAACAAAAAATGGCAGAGGTGAAACAAAAAAGGCATCAAAATTGACAAATTCAAAAACTGTTCTGAGCAGTGAAAAAAAAGTCTTGATAGGGGTATTGCATCAAATGGAGAGTATTTTGAAGGTGACTTAAGTTTGAACATGTTAAGAACAAATACACAATTTTTATAAATAAATTCCAGGGTTTGGGGACCCCTCGTTGGTCTTCGTTGGAGAAATGTCTACACAGGTGCTCTGCCCATTTTTAAATTAGATTTTTTTATGTGAAGTTGTATGTGTTAAGTAAAGGCAACATTGTATTTTTTAAACAAGTTGTATGAATTATATATTTTGAACATTATCCCTTAGTGGGTATATCATTGGTGCACATTTTCTCAAATTCAGTAGGTTCTTTTTTCATTTTGTTGATGTTTTCTTTTCCTGTGTAAAAAACTTTTTAGTATAAGGTAGTCCCATTTGTTTATTTTCTTTCTTTCGTATGCCATTCCCAAGGAAACATATCCAAGAAAATATTAGTAAGAGCAATGTCAATGAGTTTACTGCCTGTTTTTTCTCTACAAGTTTTATGGTTTTAGGTCATACAGTAAGTCTTTAATCCATTTTGAGTTCATTAATTTATATGCCTCTTTCATGCCAGTACCATACTGTTTTGATTACTATAGCCTTATAGTGTAGCTTGATATCAGGGAGTGTGATCCCTTCAACTTTGTTCTTCTTTCTCAGGATTGTTTTAGCTGTTAGAGGTCTTTTGAGGTTCTCTTACCATCTCCATCATTATCATCATCACCACCATCATTTTTAACACTCAGTAAATATATGCCAAATATTTATTATGCACAGTAAAGTAATTCCCCTTTATAAGGTTATTGTACTAAATAAAAGCCTTTGAAGAATTTAGCACAGTTCCTGGAATACAACAAATGCTTGAAAGTATTAGCTCATATTATTTCTTTTTTAAAAAATATATTTTATTGATTATTCCATTGCAGTTGTCCCATTTTCTTCCCCTTTATTCCACTCCTCCCTGCACATCCCTCCCACCCACATTCCCCACCTCTTTAGTTCATGTCCATGGGTCATACACATAAGTTCTTTGGCTTCTACATTTCCTATGCTATTCCTGACCCTAAAATAAAGTTGGGGCTGACAATGATCTCAAGAGGCAAGCCAATGGGTCCCCTGCTGCAACAGAATTTACCAGTTGTCTATCAAGAATCTCTTTTTCCTTAGTAACATTTTGTTGAGGATAACACTGTACTCAGCTAAAATATGAAACAAATCAATTTCTCAGCTAGCAGTAGACGATCAAATGTAAGAAGTTACTAGGTCAAATTTCTAGATAAAATCCCTTTAAATACAACTGACTCCATTGGAATGTGTATCCTTGTCCCTTCTTTCTCCTTTCTGCTGCCTAAATTGGAAAGAATGGCTGCAGCTGCTGGAGCCACCTTTAAACCATGAAGTGACCCTTTAAAATAGAAGCCAAGAATGATGGATGATAGAGTAGAAAATCAGAAGGAGCCAAGATCTCCAATGATATTTTGGAGTGACAATAGCAGGCCTGAATTGTATGCCTTCAGACTTTTATTTTTTTTAATGTAAGAGAACAAGAAATCATTATATTGTCAAACAACCATTATTTTTGTTTTCTGTTATATATAGGCTAGCATAATCTTAATAATGTACTTGCCTGCAATAATGGCATAGCAGAGATGAGATTTTTCCCTACTAGTTTATACCCCACAGAAGGAAAACCACAATAACCTTGGTGCTGTGGCCCAGTCTCCTGGGGTCACAGAAAAGGAGGGCCTGATAAATTTGCTTAGATACAAACATTTCCTCTATAAGGCTAAGCCCATTAAGTCATCAGTAACATCTGACACCAAATTCATTGTTTACTTCATCAACTGTTTAACTCCTTTCCCTAAACTATTGTACTATAGCTTTCACCATCTAAGTCACATCATTTTATGTTTTATTTTAAAATAGTTTCTGTTCTTCCCTAGTTCTTACTTATGTTCATTTTAACTTACATAAATTGTAAACTTCAGTGGGGTAAGGGAATCAGAAAGACTTTGGTATTAAATCTAATTCTGGAGGTACTAACTGTGTAACTCTGTTTTTTTAATTTGTAAAATAAAATAATGCCACCTATCAAGGCAGATGTGGAAGTTAAATTAGAGAATACATGTAATGAATATGAAACACTTAGCACAGTGACTGGCACACAGTAAGCACTTATTAAATGTCCTCTCCCACTTTGTCTTAAATCCAGAGTTTCAGAAGATGAAAGAATTATTGAAAAGCTGTTCCTCTTTCCCAAACTATTTAGACTGAAGACACAGCTCATCTTAGCTAGTTCAGAAAGTAAAACAATTTTTGGCAGATGCTCATCTCCTTGTAGGCTGAAAGGAGCATACTGCAGGAGGCCTGGGGAGGCTCCCAAAGGAGCTTGCTGAAATTTTCTGAACATGTTCAGGTATTAGATTTCTACTACTGGAACCCCAAAAAGTACAAATAATTTTATCCAAAGACTTAGAAAGCTAAATAGTTCATTATGAACATGACTCTGGAGAGCTGAACTTTCAGAAGAAGAGAACTTATGTCTTCTATTTCATTGCCTAAAGACTATGGCAAGACTAGGACAATGTTAGAAGAACTTACTTACAGTGGTCCCATAACACCCTGCTTTTTGAAACAGGGTGTTTGGCTGGACAATTCACAGGTCCCTGATCACTGCAGGGGAATCTTAAGGACCAGGTAGAAAAAGAGGTAATTATTTAAGACAGTACCAGAGCACAAATAGAATGTCAGAAGAGAATAGAAACTTTCAAAGTCAAGGAACTCATACATTCTCTTCTCCTCAAAGTGTTCATCCAGAGGGTAGCAGAAAACACCTGCCAGCTATAGTGATATACTATAACAACAGGGTAGTTACAGTACAGTACAGGTGATACACTGCCATGTATCAAATACTTTCTACATTACAGACATCAACAAAGCAGAATATATGCATTACGTCACTCAATCCATACTGCAATTCCATATAGTCAGCATGATTTGCATTTTGCTGCTGAAGACAAAATGGATGCAATGTCATGCCCAAGGTCACACTGTTACTCATATGATTAAAGATATCAGAGCCAGTACTAACATATGTCTCTATCACTAGTTGTGTTATTTCCACAATACCAGGTTGAAAAAACAACCATGATATGATCTACCACATATCTAAATAAAAAAGAACCCTAAACATTTTTGGAAGACAATACAGCTTTAGCATGGACTCAGAATAGCAAAAAGTGCTTCCATATATGTTCTCTAATGTCAGTATTAAGTGTTCAGTCATGAGTCTTTACTGAGGACCTATGTGGTTGTATTAGTTTGAGTCTGAGAAGAAAACACCAAAGTGGGATGAGACATGCAAGAGATTCATTGGGGAAAATGCCTGTGAATAATAAAGAGGAAGAATAAGAACTAGATGAAGACAGCCTTTAGACCTCAATACAGGTCTGACATCTCTGTAAGGAGAGAAGGAAGGAAGGAGGATTGGGTAGCCAGAGTCTGAAACTTCAGCACAGTTCTAAGAAATGAATGAACTCTAGTAGCCTGCTGTGTTCAGTCACTGGATGGTAGCAGTCTTGTGGAAAGTAAGACCACAGTATGAACATAGCGGTGAATCAAAGAAGCAACAGATGGGGCTTTCAATAAACATTATACTCGTATGGTAGAAGATATGACTTGCACCGTTCCTTAGTTATCACGATACAACTGCTGGACCTCACAGATCTATTTCTCCATACAGGTTCATGGAACAGCTCCTTTATGGTCCTCATGAAGAATAAACTTAGAACAAGAAAGTTAGTAAGATGAACTACTTTCTTCATCACTATAGTTGGGTCCTTAACTGGTGTTCATTCCCTGCTTCCTCCACTATCAAAATTCCCCTCATTCTAAATTCCTTAACCATCACTTCCGGAGACTGTGCAATCTTACCTGGTAGTAAGACTTGAACCTTCATTCCTGAAGGATCTGAGCCCTTAGCAATCACACCTTTCTTCCATGGGAGTTGCTACACATGTCTATTTAAAGTTAAATGGTCTAGTGGAACATCAAGAAGTGCCCAAAGTAGTCACTGGAGTTCCACAGATTTTCCTCCAGGCCCCAACTATGTAAAAGCTATTCTAATTCATCTTATGGATCAGGGTCAATTACCCTTGCCTGAATGATGTAAACAAAAAATGGTCCCAGTAAACAAAAAATGCAAAGTGGGCCCCAGCCAGTTAGCTCAGTTGGTTAGATCATCATCACAATATGCCAAGGTTGCAGGTTCAATCCCCGGTCAGGGTGCATACAAAATCAACCAATGAATGCATAAATAAGTGAAACAACAGAAATTGATGTTTTTTCTCTCCCTCCCTTCCTCCCCCTTTCTCTTAAAAAAAAATAAAAAAGAAGGAAAGGAGGAAAGAGGGAAGGAAGGAAGGAAGGAAGGAAGGAAGGAAGGAAGGGAGGGAGGGAGGGAGGAAGGAGAGAGAGAGAGAGAGAGAGAGAGAGAGAGAGAGAGAGAGAGAGAGAGAGAGATGCAAAGTGCCCCAGTGATAGCCATACCTTTAGTTCAATGGGGCACTTGCTATGTCCCCTGACAAGAGTGCACCTCCTTTACTGGTACAGGATTTCCAACCTGCAGAACCCAGAGACGCAAGGACAGAAACAAACTTGCTGGTAGGTCATAGGGAATGATGATATATAGTACCATGCCTACTTGTACACCTTGGTTCCTGGACCCATATATCCTCTCCATTAGGAAAAGAGCACCATAAGAGGTACTTATTAAGAGGTGCAAATAACACATTTACCTAAATAATGGTACCCCATCCTCCCCTTCCTTTCATAGCTTTGCCTCCAATCTGGTTTTTCAGCTACTCCTTTAGAAGGTTATTCTAGTGTTCCTGAAGCCTGATGCTTCTAAATGGAATAGCATATTATATAATCAGGGAATCCAATGATAATTGTGGAAGTGATCATACCTCCTTTACTGTAAAGTGGGTACCCTCTTCAAATAGTATGTTTTGTGGGATTCCATGGATATGAATCAGGCTGCATAATGGTATTGTGGGCAAGACAGGCAAACTCATAGAGAAGGTATCTAGAGAATAAACTGTCAGCTCTTCCTGGTTGGAAGGGGCCCAAATGTGGCTGAATTGTCCCTAAATGATTGGTTGGGCTTCTCAAAGAATAGTGCCATACTGGGGACTCAGCATTGATCTCCGTTTCTCATAGGTTGGACATTCAGAGGCTGCAATGGGCATTCAAAGGCAGCAGGAACTAGGCCAGCTTTGGTAAGTGGGAGTTCAGACTGTTGAGGCAATACATAGCTCCCAGGGGTCACTCCATTCATGTGACAATCATGACAGTTCCAGAGTGCCTGATAACAAAGGCTGGCATGTGTCAATTGGTCAAGTCATTTTATCTACTGGGTTAATTATAGTTAGTACCCCTTCTATGGTAGATGTTTCCTGGAGGGCATTAACAGATTCAAAAATTTTTGTAAATAGTTTACTAAACAAACCCATCACTCGGAAGTACTACAACCTTCTAAGCTCTGTAAAAGCTCTGCAAAGCCTGGCATTAGTCAACAGCATCTGCTATTGCTCATGGGCCAGTTTAGAAATTGGCAAAAATGGAAACAGCAGGCATTGGGATCAGGGATGTAAGGCAAAAGGCTACTATTTGTTGGTCTTGCTCATAACCATGCTTGAAGCCTGGTGATGTATGAAATACTTGTAAATAAAGGTATCTTCCAAAGCATACATCAGTGTAGCTAAGACATTCCAAGTATATTCATTCCCGTTTGTCCAACCACATGCCTCTATCCCAGACATCCTTGTCTTGAATCTCTGATTCTTTCTCCTTCCAGGTTCCTGATAAATTGGCAAGACATCAGTTATTTCCCAGGAGTCTCTATATATTCTCACCTCAGGACACTTCTCCTCCCATTCAAAGTGAATGGTAGGGGCACTGCTTTCAGTCCTACTCATTTGGGATGAGTTTCCCTCTGCCTTTTAGATCCACTTTGTGTATGACTATAATGTAGCTGGCATGCATTCTTGGTTTTCAGCCACATACTGAAGTGATCAGTCTAGGCCTCTTCTTCCTTTTCAGCTAGTCATACGAGTTCAGGTCGTGAGGCTATAGCTGAGAGCTAAGAAGAGGAGCTGGTACAACTATGATGGGTGAAATAGAAGTTCAACCTACCTTATTATATAAGTTACTTATGACTTCTGGTCCTGCTCAAACTCAATCCCAGATGTTCCATTTCCATCTTATGACAGGCCTGTCCAACTTTTTAACTTGATGGGTCCAACAGAACCCAGCTTATAATCAAGAATTCTAGATGTTTGACAACTTGGCCCCTCATTATAAAGCATTTTATCTCTATCAGGGACTAGTAACATGCCAGGAACTATTTCTCCAAAGACACACAACTCTCTACTGTGGATGGTACAGCCTTGATTTAAAATTCTTCTAGTCTAGGAAATGATTCTCCCTCTAGGGCTCAACATATTACATCTTTTTCAAACAATGACACCTGTAACACAAAATAGTCTTCCAAATTATACGACTCAAGAGGCAGCAGTACTTGCACCATAGGCTGGACCTGCTGTGGGTCCCACTAATAAAGCTGGCCACATTACGTGTAAACCAGTATAAATACCGGAACAATTATTCTAGGCATGGAATGTGTTTCCTCCAGAATCCAAAGAGGCCCACCAAGTGTAGTGTTTCTTTCTTTGTGATAGAAAGCGAAAGATGCAGCTACCTGTCTTTACTTAGGATGAATACCCTGGCATGCCCCTGACCACTGGACTTCTAAAAACTACACTGAAGTGAAAGGTCTCAGAATTTTCTTAAGGTTATCTCCTACCCTCATGTGCACATGTGTTTTACTAAGCCCCCAGGATGGGTAAGACTTGGTTGGCCCAACTCTTGCTCACTCTGTCCAGTCAGCATGATGTCATTGACATAATGGATTAATATTCTGTTTCAGGTAGTCCAAATCCCTTCAGATTATATTACGACAGAGGATGACGGAAGAGACATTGTGCAAAACTGAGAGTAAATTTGAATTTTTTTTCCATTCTGTGTAAAAGCAAACTGTTTATGATCCTCTTTTCTAATTGAAATACAAAAGAATGTATTTGCCAAAGCAATGACTGCATACTATGTACCTGCATGAATCTTTTCTAGCAATGATACTACATTAGACTCAGCAGCTGCAGTTGAAGAAACTATTTGATTGATTTTTTAGCAGTCTACATTCATTTAAAGAGATCCATCCGGTTTCTTCAAGAGCCAAATTGGTAAATAAAATGGAGGTATGATGGAGACTACCACCTTGCATCCTTTAGAATAGGGTCAATAAACTACAACCTGCAGATCAAATACAGATAGCTGTCTGATTTTATAAATAAAGCTTTATTAGAAGATAGTGATTCCCATCATTTATGTATTGCCTGTAGGTACTTGCACAATACAATGGCAGAACTGAATAGCTGTAACATAGATAGAATGGCTCACAAAGCCTAAAATATTTACTTTCTGGTAGTTTATTTTTAAAAAGTTTCCTGAATCCTGCTTCATAACTTTAATGGTTGTATTAATCTCTGCAATTCCCTCTATCTGACCCATAGGATGTGATTTTACTTTTTATTTACAATTTGGCTGAGGATATGGTCAGCTGAAATAGTTTCCATTTGGTCTTCCCCAAGCCAAGTAGAAGAAATAGAAGATCACTGAGTAAAAAAGAAAAAAAAATCACTGAGTATTTATCTGTTACATAGAAAAAAAATCAATGATGACAACAAAAGAAATCAAAAAGAAGTAGCAGTAGTCTTGACTATGTGAAGCTTGAGGAACCCAAATATACACACACAATCTTAGTTTGCCACAAAATCCAAAGAAAGAGTGTTAACACCAGTAATACATAATGAACAAGGGTATATTGACACAGAAAATGGACAAAAAACATCCAAGGTGAGCAAAAGTAGGTCAAATTACCAGCCATCATTACCTAAAATATAAATTATAAGTAAGGACACAAAATAATAACAATAAGAAGAGAAATAACACAAATAAATAATATAATAATTGGTAAATAAGTAATAATACAAGTATAAACTCTGTTTTTAGCACACTCAGAAGAGTAAACTTCCTTTTGCCCATCCCTGTATTTAGAGAAGAAAAAATAATGACCACTATGCATATCAAAAAAGTAGTTCTATATTCTTCAATCAAAGGTATTCAAAGTAAAATACTGAAATAAAATTGTTCAAGTATCCAAATTAGCATTCTTCTAATGATGAGATAATACTGATAAGACAGGCACTTTAACACACTGTTAGTTTTAATTTAAATTGGTTCTTGAACCAATAATTCAAAAAACAGAGTATGGACTCTGGAGTACCTGAATAATATGTATGACAATGTTCCAACAGCCCATTTTCTTGTAGTCTACCCCTTTCCTTAGTTACCTTTTTAACTGAGTGGTTCTGACCCTGAATTAGTCCCAACTTTGATTTTTAAAAATCTAAAACAAATAATAAATCTCTAGTAATAAATTTTAAAAAGTTAGAATATTCTCCAAACTGTTGATGGTGTTTCTAAGACATAGGAATATAAGGTAAATTCACTTGCCATATCATAAACTTTCTATAATGATTAATTATGATTTTTTATTATATCTAAAATAAAAATAAATATAGTTAATCTAATCTTCATTTATTTCCTAATCTATTGAACACACACACAACAAGAAAATATTACTATGTGCCAGGCCCCATGCCAGGCAGGACAGAGCAGGCAGTTAAGGACAAAGTGAATGCCACTTGGGGTCCAGCCTCATACCCAAAGCCTGGATTCCAAGGTCGAGTAAGTTCTAGGACTATAATTCAGGGTTTTAATCAACACAAAATACCCTACTTGTCACACTCAGGATCCCAAAACAAACCAGTCATACAGACTGTATCAGAGAAGTTTGTCCTATACAGCAGCACCCGTCTCTTCAGCTAAGATTCAGAACAGAACCTCCACCCTCTGAAGAAATCTGACCAACTGACAAGTCACCAGAATAAAAACTAGAAACCAAAAACTACCACACATAAGGCCAGTAACATACATTGAATGATGGACAGGCAGTTATGCTAATGCTTTCTACTAGCTGCCCTATTATCAAAATGGGAAGAAGACATAAACTTGGAAAGGGAGAACAGTGGTTTGGAAAATGATGATAGCAAACATTAACTGTGTATGTGGCACTATTCTACATGACATATAGTAAATCCTCACAACAATCTAATGGGAGAGTTATTATTTTATTTCAGAAATGAGGAACACAAAATATTTGTGGATTTTCTCAAGGCTACAGAGCTAACAAGTGGTAGAACTAGGATCCAAATCCATGAATCCAGATTCTTCCTCCAGGAAGTTCTATTTATTCATTTATACAACAGACATTGCAAACCTCCCAAATCCAGACACTGGGGTAGATACTATAGATACATGTTAACAAGAGAGTTTCTGCCTTCACAGAAAAGCAGAAAAGAAGGGCAGATGAATAAAACAACATGGTAAATGCTAAAACAGCAGAATTGGCTTAGAGCTGTGAGCAATTTTGCTGTGGGTGATCAAGTTTTCACCAGTAGCATTTGAATTGAGCTTTGAAGAGTAAACAGAACGAAGGCAACTTGAAAATGGCGGGGAAAGCCATTTGAAGCAGCAGATTCAATATGAGCAAAGATATGGAAGTACATATATGCATGAAATACTCCATGAAAAATGTCAGTTTTGCATAATTGCAGAATGGAGTCCATGAGGAAAAGTGGCAAAAGAAAGGAAGACCAGCCAATATTTCTCCAGCAACATCAATGGGGCTATTGCCATTGAAATAACCATCCTGTCAAGCCTAGTCTTTCGAGAGTCTCACAGAAGCACACACGAAGTTATAGTCATTTATTTAAACCCCTCAGCAAGCTATATTTTTAGCAAAACAGCAGAATGAAGCTTCACTCATTAGATAACTCACTTCAAGGTAGCTTTAGGTAAGATTCAGGTGTTATTCTTAGAATAGAGCACTGTTGCCAAGGTGATAGAAACTTAAACAATGAAATAAATATAACTGCAATAAACATGTTCTGAGAAGACAGCACCAACTGCGAGTCCCTCTATAAAAGAAACTCAGGGCAGTTGAGACAGTTGAACAGTCTCTTTAAAGGAAGCTGGAGCTCTCACACCACAGCAGAGAGGGTGTAAGATCTTCAGATCTCCCTGCCTCGGAAATCTGCTTGACTTGAGAGTCCTGCTTAGCAGTTTAGTATGGAGTTCCTGCTGCTGTGCCTCCTATCCTGCTTACTACAATGTCCTTTTTTTATGTAGCAGAAACTTAAAACAATTGACATTCTAAAGATGGAAAAGCAGCCTGCTCCAGCAAAGGGTCACACAATATCATGTTCTACTGTATGGTCTCCTTCCATGAATTTACTCCAGGGACTCGACTGTTGCCCAAAGGAAAACCTCCAAAGAAGGCTTAGGAGGGATGTGTTTTTATAATGGAAGAGAAGATTAAAACCTTTATATTCACTGCTTACATATAACTTCTTTTTTCTAGAAAATTTCTCATACACTCTTCCCTTTTTCTGAGAGGAAGATATATAATTTTTGTTATAATCCAGTGCATGTTGGCAGGGCATAATAACGATAGCACTGCTTTGCATTTTCTATGATGCTTTAGAGTTTGTCAAGTTCCTTTGCATACACCGCCTTATGTAATCTTTATATCAACCCTGTGATATAGGTATCATTTTATTACAAACACTATTCCATGGATGATGAAAATGAGAGTCACGGAGAATAAGTAACTTACCTAGGGTCACAAAATTAGTTAAATGCCAAAACCAAGCCTTGAATCTACTAGGTCTAAAGACTTCAAGTCCAATGTTCTTCCCACAAATCTACAACCTACCTTCCATTGCACAATATTTAATTATAACAAGTGAAAAAACTTGGATATTGTTTGTGATGTGGAGTCTGTAAGGCCTTGGTCAAGTCATGTAACATTACGTAGTTCTTTTGGCAGTAAAAGAGGTGTAATAACAATAGTATGCTAATAAATTTCCAATCTATTCCCATCTCCTTCTCCATCATATACTTCTGTGGAAAGAGTGTAAATGCAGATGATCTAAAAACTATACTATTTGGCTTCAAATCACATTAAATGATTGCTTCAACATGATACACACTTAAAAAATTATCTTTAACTGTGGTTAATGTTAAAACCTGGTGAAACATAATAAAAATTAAGTGTTTTATAATCATATAATCCACTCGTTGTTTCAGGTCTGATTCTAACACTGAGTGGGTAACTAGGACAAGTGACAAGTCTTCTGCACTTGTTCCCTCACATGACAAAGATGTGTTTTAGAACCTTGCATGATAATTAAATTATATAGCATGTTTTAAAGCCCTTTGGACAATCCTTGAGGTGCTACTCAATAAATTATGTTAATTTTGCTTTACTTTAGTGGCTGTTGGTATTGCTATTGTTTATCATATAAATAATCTCTTAAACGCCAGTAAAAAAACAATTCCAGAGATTGCTGGATAGTAAAGTTGATTAGATTAAGGCTAAAATAAATGAGATATAGTTAAGTGAAAACAATCATTGCAACAAGTGTTAATATCTTCACATTTTATTTTTCACTTTTAGAATGTTATTTTGTGCAACTACTGTATTAGCCTTGGATCACCACAAATCCATATTGTAAATAATTCAGTGGTCTACATGGCCATTCTCAAACTTTATCACCACAAAATGAAATAACCTATCTGTAAATGTGAGGATGCCAAAATTAGAAAATGAAACCTTATCACATGAGCCCAAAACCCTTCTATCTCATAGTGTTTCTGACTGTGATAGAACCTAAATGTCCACCACTGCACTTATTCTTTCTGCTTAGATGCCTCTATGCCATATTACTACATTTCTACCATAGATGCATTTTAAATGATAAACAAGATGAGCACAAATTATCTTTCCTTGCTCACTTTATTTTAGAGACTTTGTGTAACAGCAGTTATACGGTCAGACGAGTAGTGATTAAATTGCGTTTTTGTTCTCTATGCTGAAATATTAAAAGAGAGTCCCTTTTTTTACTGTTTTACAATTTCTAGCTTCTTATCTGGACACTGCCTAGCAAGCACATAACATTTAACCTTCCGGTGATGCTATTACTGTTGTTTTTGATGATGTTATTTTGTATTTAACCTATAAATTGTCACCATTTTTTATTACCTGCTAGGTGCCAGGGCACTGAGTGAGATGCTTTACATTCACTATTTCATTTAATACTGACAGGTATCCTATATAATATATATTATTATTGCAGTTTTTCAGAAATTAAGTAATGTTTCTGAAGCCACTTTGCTATTATAGTGGCATGTTGAACTCAAAAGCTTTTATTTCTAAATTTCACACATTTTTGTATCATATGTTATATTATATACTTGTGTATGAACTACTACAAAATTTTAAAGAAAAATCGAGAGGAGCAATTGGAGTGTGATTTGCCTTGAAATATGGTTTCCAGCAATGATATTAACCATATTAGTATAAATATATGAATATATCTTAGAGAAAACAAAAGTTTTAAAATTTAAGAGTGGAGAAGACATCTTGTTCCAGTAAAGACAGAAGAAGAGAGACTGGGTTTTATTTTCTTGCCTGAAAGAAATATAAAAAGACAAAAATATATGAAACAGCAGTTTTAAAGACATTAGAAGTCAGGCAACGAAGGACAGACATCTGAATAAACAAGGAGCAAGTGAAACAGACCCTACAGTTGTTCCACCCTATAGCTTGGAGTTTCCAGGATATAATATAAGAAGGGGGAAACCCAGGAAGCTCCCAGTAGTCTCCTTAAATTGAAAGAAAGCTGGAATCCCAGGAAAGCCAAGATAGATAAAGTTCATAGGCAGAGTCCTAGACAGAATAGAGCTGCATGGAGAGCTTTGAATATCTGCAGACAGTTTCTCTTGCATTTTTACCTGAATACTAACCAGCACACACATGTGTGAGAACTCCCCAGAAGGGACAAACAAAAGGATTAGAAGGAATAAAACTTGGTGTCCTCACAGGGTCATGGAACAATTTCTGTCCTTATAAGCCTAAGCAGAAAATCCTACAATTCATAGGGTATTGGATAGTGTTCAGAGGAGTTTTATCTCAACAATGAGAAACAGCTCAAGAATAAATGCTGCTGATAAAACTTAACGAAGTTTATAAGAAAGATCAGAAAGATCAAATGTCTATTTTCAAGCAACTGTGTCCCAGAACAAAGTTTAAAAATATTCATATAAGTGCAAAAACATCCAGCACCCAAAAAGATGGAATTTAAAATATCTGATATTTGAAAATAAAAAATGTTAGGAATACAAAGAAGCAAGAAAATATAACATGATGAGGAGGAAAAAGAGTTGGTCAAAATTGACTTAGAAATAATGCAGATGATAAAAATAATGCATAAAGATATTACAAGTTAACTATTCCATGTGTTCAAGAAGCTAGAGGAAAGATTGTGCACACTAAGATGGTATGTAAGATTTTAAAAAAAAACTAAGACTGTTAAAAATGAAAGCTACAATATCTGAGATTTTTTAAAAGTACACTTGATAGGATTAAGGCAGATTATACAAAGCAGTTGGAAAGATTAGTGGTCTTAAACAATTAGCAAGGGCAAAACTCGAATTACACACACAGTGAAAAAAAAGACTGAATAAAAAGGAATAGAGTATAAGTATACTATGGAACAACTTTAAGTGGCCTAATATGCAGAATACACAAGCTAATAGAGTCCACAAAGGAAATGGAAGGGACACAGAGGAAATATTTAAAGGAATATCAGCTGACAATTATACAATTGTGATAAAACAATAAATCTCAAATCTGAGAGGTTCAACAAACTCCAACCACAAGAAACATGAAAAAACTATATCACAAATGTCAATATCATAATCAAGTTGTTTAAAAGGAATTATAAAGAAAACCCTTAAAATTAGCCCATGGGAAAAAAGATACATCATGTACATAATAACATATATGAGAGAAAACTGCTTGTTGAAAACAATACAAGACATTTACACAATGGAATACTACTCAGCCATAAAAAAGAAAATTTTGCCCTTTGCAACAGTATAGATGAACCTGGAGAACGTTATGCTGACTGAAATAAGCCAATCAAAGAAAGAAAAGTACCATATGATTTCACTCATGTGTGAAATCTAACGAACAAGCTGAACTATCAAGCAAAACAGAGACAGACTCATAGATGGAGAACAGATGACAGCCAGTTGGGGAGTAGAGGTTAGGGGGTTAAGGGATTGAACAAAAAGGGAAAAAAGGACTCATGGACATGGACAACAGTGTGGAGATTGCTGGGGGGAGGGAGGGATAAGGAGATTAAATGGTAATGGAAAAATATAATAAAGATAAAATCTGCTAAAAAACAGAAAAAAACCAATAAAAATAAATGAATGAATAATAAAACAGGAAGACTTGAACAATACTATCAACCAACCTGACCCAACTGACATTTGCATACTACTTCATTCAACAAAAGCAGAATCTACATTCTTTTACAAAGCACAGACATAAACCAAAGTAAATCATATACTGCATCACCAAACAAGTCTCAACAAACTTCAAAGACTTGAAATCAAAAACATGTTATCTGATAATATGGAATTTAATTAGAAATCACTAAGAAATATATGTAGAAAATGCTTAAATATTTGCAATGTAAATAACATATTTCTAAAAAGCACATGGGACAAATAACAATTCACAGGCAGAATTAGATAGCATTCTGAACAGTAACTGAACTGAAAAATATACTATAGGGGTTCAACAGCAGACTATATAAAGCAGAAGAAAACATCAGTGAAGGTGAAGATAAGACAGTGGAACTCATCCAAGTAGAGCAGCAAAAAGAAAAAAGAATAAATAAAAGGGAAGTTGGCTTAAGGGACTTTTGGGACAGCATCAAGTGGACTGACATTTCATACTGTAGATGTCTTTGAAAGAAGAGAGAGAGAAAAAGTCAGAAAACTTATTTGAAGAAATAGTGGTTAAAAAGTATACTCACCTATTGCTGACGAAAAAGAGGTTCAACGGAAAGTAACCTTACAGGGTGACCTGATCCTAAATTCCTAAATGAGCAGGTCAAGGTGTGTAGTTATGCCACAAGAATATAACTTCTTTAGCAAAAATTTTATCTTTGTTTTAACCAAGCCCTGTCCATGTTTTTTCTGTGCATCTAGGTTAACACACCTTCGAATGCCTCTTTTTAGAAGCAAAACCACCCTTAAGATATACATAATCTTGTTAACTATGTTGAAATTGAATTCCCAACTTGCCTTCTCCCACCATCATATAATCTTTCTCATTTTTCCTCCCTAATTCAAAGTGCATAAAAGAAGCTGCAAGCTGCCATTCTGAGAAGCATTGTTCTCAGCCTGTTAAAATATTGCTTCTAGGCATATTCTCTGTTTGGCTCAAATACATTTTTATTAAAATTCTCTACAGGTCTGGACATTCTTACATCAACAATAGGGGAGGAAACAGACAACAAGATCCAGGAAGCCTAGAGAGTTCCAAATAAGAGGAAACAAGGAGACCTAGACCAAGACGTATTTAATTAAAATGTCAGAATTTAAGACAAGGAGATAACCTTAAAAGCAGCAAGAGAAAAACAACTTGTTAACTACAAGGGACCCCCTCATAAGACTATCAGATAATTGTTCAGCAGAAATTTTGCAGGCTAGAAGGAAGTAGCATAATATATTCAAAGTGCTAAAATTTAAAGTTCTAAACACAAATATTCTATCAGGCAAAATTCTCAGAATTGAAGGAAAGATAAAGA
Organism: Desmodus rotundus; assembly: GCF_022682495.2. Classification (NCBI taxonomy): domain Eukaryota; kingdom Metazoa; phylum Chordata; class Mammalia; order Chiroptera; family Phyllostomidae; genus Desmodus; species Desmodus rotundus. The sequence continues at coordinate 33,093,538 of NC_071389.1, forward strand.
GTTTTCCAGACATGCAGAAGATAAAGGAGTTCATCATCATTAAAGTAGTTTTACAAGATGTTAAAGGGACTTATTTAAGCTAAAAATAAAGAATATTAATTAATAACAAGAAAACATATGACAGTATAAATATGTATAAATATGGTAAAGATCAATACATAATAAAGACAGTAGACTAATCACTTATAAAGTTACTATAAAGGTTAAAAGACAAAATTAGTAAAAATAACAATAACTATAATACTTAATAAATACATAACATATATATATGTAAAATGTGACATCAAAACATGGATAGAAAGACTAAAAATGTAGAACTTTATAATGTATTTAAACATGATGTTATCAACTTAAGAAGACTGACATAAATAAAGACTGCTATATGTACAAATAATATAATGCATGTGAAAGCACTTTACAAACTATTCAGATATCACTAAGGAAGCTTTCTATTCTCCTTGGCATATATAGATTTATCCTTAAAATACATGAGAATGGATGAAGGGAAAACGATAAGTACATATATTATAAGGAAATAACAGTATGCAATGTAATTCTGTAGAAAAAAATTATCACTCAGGAAATCTATGTAAAAGTTTTGCAGTGTTTTTCCACTCAACAGTAATAGAAAATCACTAAAAAACACTCAGCAAAGTGGGAGCATACCTCAAAATAATAAAGGCCATATACAAGACACTTACAGCCAATATCATACCCAATGGAAAAACTAAAAGCTTTGCCACTAAGATCAGGAACAAGACAAGGATATCCACTTTCACCACTCCTATTCAGCATAGCATTGGAAGTCCTAGCCACAGAAGTCAGACAAAAAAAGAAACAAAAGGCATCCAAATTAGAAAGGAGGAAGTAAAACTGTCACTGTTTACAGATGACATGACAGTGTATATAGAAAACCCTATAGACTCCACCAAAAAAGTATTCAACCTAGTAAGTGATTTTGGCAAAACAGTGGGATACAAAGTCAATAATCAGAAATCAAAGGCATTTTTGTACACCAACAACAAAATATCAGAAACAGAAATCAGGGAAAAAATCATATTTGATATAGCAAAAATAAAAATAAAGTACCTAAGAATAAACCTTACCAAGGAGGTAAAAGACCTATAGTCAGAAAACTATACAACACTGAAGAAATTAATTAAGGAAGACACAAATAAATGGAAGCATATACCCTGTTCATGTATTGGAAGAATTAACGTAATCAAAATGTCCATAGTACCCCCCAAAATTTATAGATTCCATGCAATCCCTATTAAGATACCAATGACATATTTCACAGATATAGAAAAATCATTTCAAAAATTTATATGGAACCATAAATGACACCAAACAGCCACAGCAATTTTGAGAAAGGTGAACAAAGTAGGAGGGATCACAATACCTGACATCAAACTATATTACAAGCCCACAGTAATCAAAACACTCTGGTCCTGGCATAAGAACAGGTACATAGATCAATGGATTAGAATAGAGAACCCAGAAATAAATCAAAGTCTCTATGGTAATTAATATTCAACAAAGCGGGCAGAAGAAAAAATGGACTAAAAATAACCTCTCCAACAAATGGTGTTGGGAAATGTAGACAGCTACATGCAAAAAAATGAAACTCAACCACCAATATACACCATACACAAAAATAAACTCAAGGTGGATAAAAGACTTAAATATAAGTTGTAACACCATAAAAATCCTAGAGGAGAACATAGGGAGGAAAATCTCAGATATAGATATTGGCAGCAATATATTCACCAATATGTCCCCTAGAGCAAGGAACATAATGGAAAGAATAAACAAATGGGACTTCATCAAAACAAAAGCTTCTGCCCAGCTAAAAAAAACATCAGCAAAATGAAAAAGGAACCAACCATATGGGAAAACATATGTGCCAATGATACCTTGGACTAGGGTTTGATCTCCAAAATATATATATTAAGAATTCACACAACTCCACTCCAGGAAAACAAACAATCCAATTAAAAAATGGGCAAAGGACCTGAACAGACACTTCTCCAAGGAGCACATACAGGAAGCCCAGAGACACATGAAAGGATGCTCAGCATCACTAGCCATCAGAGAGATACAAATTAAAACCACAATGAGACACCACTTCACACTGGTCAGAATGTCCATATAGCAAAATCAACAAACAACAAGTGCTGGTGAGGTTGTGGAGAAAAGAGAAGCCTAGTATACTGTTGATGGGAATGAAGGCTGGTGCAGCCACTGTGGAAAACAGTATGGAATTTTCTCAAAAAACTAAAAATGGTACAGCCTTTTGACCCAGCAATTCCACTGCCGGGATTATGTCCTATGAATCCTGAAACACCTATTCAAAAGAACCTATGCACCCCAATGTTCATAGCAGCACAATTTACAACAGCCAAGTGTTAGAAGCAACATAAGTGCCCATCAATAAGTGAGTGGATCAAAAAACTATGGCATATTTACACAATGGAATACTACACAGCAGAAAGAAAGAAGGAGCTCCTACTCTTCGTAACAGCATGGATGGAACTAGAGAGCACTATGCTAAGTGAAATAAGCCAGGTAATGAAAGACAAATACCATATGATCTCACCTATATTGGAACCTAATCAACAACAACAAAAAACAAAACAAGCAAGCAAAATATAACTAGAGACATTGATATAAAGAACAAACTGACAGTAACCAGAGGGGACGGGGGCTGGGGGTTACAGGGAAAAAAGGGGAAGGGTCATCAAGGAACATGTTTAAAGGACACATGGACAAAGCCAAAGGGGGTAAGATTGTGGGTGGGAGGTGGGGATGAGTGGGATGGGGGCAGTGTTGTGGGGAAATGGAGACAATTGTACTTGAACAATAAAAAATAAAAATAAATTAAATAACTCCATTACAATTTAGTAATAACCAAGTTGAACTATAAATAAAAATAAAAATGCCTTAAATTTTATATGCATAAAAGCACTTTCAAGTCTACTGGTTTATTTCTGTAAACTCTGGAAGACATCATTGAGATTAACTAAAAGGGAAGAGTGAAGAGATCATAAGAACAAAGATATGGAAGACCAAAAAATGTGAAATGTGGTTTTGCTCTGCCTTTTACAGTCTATGTGGCCTGAAGCAAGTTACTTAAGCTTTCTAAACATGTTTCCTCATCTGTTAAATAGGAATAAAGTTAGTAATCAATGCATTGTGAAGATGCAATGACATAATTTATAATAAGCACACTGTAAATCAAAACCTATTTTAGAGATTCAATATGTGGTAGTGGTTATCATCATCATTAGCTTATATAACTGAGTAAATTAAAGCCCCAAGTAGTTATAAAAAGAGGATGGAAGATATATCAGCACCAACCATCCCAAAATAGTCCTGAGTTTTGACACAATTACAATTTTGCTCAAAGTCACATAATTAGCACATAGAAAAAATAGGATTATAATTTATATTCTTTAACTTTGTCCAGAATTGTATTATTTCATAAAAAATCATGTAGCATTATATTCTTTCTTTATCAGAGAGAACTACAAAATATTCATTCTCACCTAAGAAATGGTTTGATTTTAGCTCCTATGAGATAATGTTAACTCACACAGGTTGTTATTTACTGAAAGGTATCCATACAAGTTAACTTTATATCGGAATGTTCATCTTAGAAAAAAAAAATGTCGTTAAAGTAGAAGTAATTGTCAAGTCAATCTCTGGCTTGCTTATTATTGCAGAAATAAATTGAACTCTGCTACAGCTTTTTGACATGTAATTCTGATACTAATAGGTTCACATCCATTTCTCTTTCCACTACCTGCTAACAGGAAGCATTTTGTAACAGTATGTCAGAAATCTACCAGTAACTGCCTAATGTTTCCCTTAAAAAGAAAGCTACTGTCTATAATCACATCACCATTTGTCAACAGATTACTGTCATGAGGGACAGAGCCCACTCCTGTGTTGATTAGAAAGAAACACAATTATCAGTCCCCATGTTACAAGAACACCCATGTCTGAACCTCAGTCTTGCCACAATAGTAACAAAGATATTATTTCCCTAACTCCCCTAAAGAAGAGGAGGAAGGCAGAGTTGATTTTGTTAAACAGAGCTGGATATTTTTTCTTCGGATATGGAAAAGTTAGGGCTTTAGGAAATTATAATTGTGTCAAAACTCAAGGCTACATTGGGATGGTTGGTGCTGATATATCATCCATCCTCTCTTTAACAAGCAATGCTGGGCTAAGTTCCCTCATTTGCACCAGGAAACTACGATCAAGGCAAAGGAGATACAAATATTAAATAAGGTATTGTCTTTGCTTTCAAGTAGCTCTCATTCTAATGTAACAGACAGATATGCAATGATCTTTGGAACCTAGTGTGCTGAGAGGATAGGCACATAGATGGAAGATGAATAAAAAACAATCAGGTAAATGAGGATGGAATCCTTGAATACACACAGGGAGAGCTAAAAGAGCAAAGGCAATGGCAGAATTGAAAGATGGCACAGTCAGAAAAGTAAAGCTGTTACAATATGATTAACACTTAGTGGAACAAGGACAACTGAGGATAGAAAGGTATAGAGAGGCCAACTCATGAAGGATTCTGCATGTTATTTTGTGGGACTTGGGTTTTATCCTCAGGGCTGACTAGAAGCTGGAAAGTGGCATGATCAAATGTGTGTTAAAAAAAAGTTTTCACCTCATATGATAAAAAGAAGTTCAAATGGCAATGTGTGGGCTAATCCACATGACCATTGGCTTACAAACCAAAAATGTAAAGCATAGTATTGTGTTTCTATATTAACATTCATTGGAAAGAAGTCAGCTTTTTCTTTCATTTGAATGTTCTTAGTAACAGTGTTCTTAGAGCTATACATGGCATCAGCGAATCTATGAACCTCAGAAATCACAATGATAGACAGGGAAGGGGAGGGTACAGAAAACAGTGATCAACTGGTTATCTTGCACATACCAGGTACTGTCTTAGGCGTTTTGAATATGTTATTTAATCTTCTCAATGAGCTTTCTTATTACATCCAATTTACAGATTGGTAAACTGAGTTCTGGAGGAAATAAACTGCCCACAAATACACAGCTAATGAAGTAAATACACACAATGGAATTTACTCAGCCATAAAAAATAATAAAAATTTTTAAAAGAAAATGAAATCCTGCCATTTGCAACATTATTATGCTAAGTGAAATAAGTCAGACAGAGAAAGACAAATACTATATGATTCCTTTTATATGTGGAATCTAAAAAGAAAAACAAAATATATGAATGAACCAAACACAAACAAATTCATACATACAGAGAACAAGTTCATGATTGTCAGATGGGAGGCAGGTTGGGGGATGGGTGAAAAAGGGAAAGGGATTAAAAAGTACAAATTTCCAGTTACAAAAACAGGCACAGGGATAGAAAGGACAGCATAGGGAATACAGTTAATAATATTGTAATAACTATGGATGGTGTCAGATGGATACTGGACTTACTGGGGTAATCACTTTGTAACTTATATAAATGTTTAATCACTACGTTGTATACCCGAAACTAATATAATATTGTATGTTGAACGTAATTTAAAATTTATTATTTTTTGAAAATCTAAACCTGGGACTGTCAATATCCAAAGGTTTTTTATCTTATCACTATACCACTCTACCTTCCTGGAAGAAAGTGAGAGAGAGAAGCACAAGATAAGGAAGAGGCTATAGGGGCATTGTGAGATACCTGAGTATACAGGTGCCAGTACTGCTCTGTTTTATAGCAACTGTTTGCATATAAGTGCTGTGGAAGGGATTTCTGGATATGGCATCATGAAGAGGTAAATACATCTTCTCCACAAAAAACAAGTACAAAACTGGACAAAGTTGTCCAAAGCAACCATTCAGGTCTCTGGAAGTTGAGCAAAGGCCAACAACAGAATCAGAAGTATTTATTATTGAAAAAATGTTAGAGCTATGGTTAAAAATAACAGAAGTCTTCAGCCTTCTTGCTTGGGGTCACTCCCATCTCACTCCCCAGCTTCACAGATGAGAACTATAATTTTACCAGTGTGGGGCTGACTACAAAATCCAGCAGCTTTGCTACCAGAGAGGCAGACGTGATTTTAGACACAGGTGCTAAAGTCCATACCTTTGTCAGTTAAAAGTAGTGAACTTGGTAGAAAACAAACAGGGAAAGCCTATGGCCTTGCTGTTCTATCTGAGGTCGCAGTTCCAACTGGGCTATGATGGAACAGTCAGACATTTAAAAAGATCCTGGAAATGAAAAGGCCATAGGAGGGCTGAAGCAATCTTGCCACATATGCCTCTCCCTGGCTCACTAGGAAACTATGAGCATGAAATTGGGAGACCTGAGAGAGGCTGGCAAAAAGTAAAAGCTTGGGCAGACTTGAGAACTACCTACAGCTCTGAATGGGCTCCCCAATCCTCACAGTGACCCACTGGCAAGAGGATGAAAGCCTTAAGGGCTTGAGGAATTTGAGCACAACTGTTGCGTAAATCATTGGCTGACAACAAAGCAATGCAGACACAAAGGTAACTTATAGGCTAAATAATGAAAATATGACACAGCCAAAGCAGTTGTTAAACTGAAATGTGTAACTTTAAATGCTTTATTAATTAACTCTATGAAGGAAACCCTTTCACAATCAAACCAACATGTTGTATGTACACTGTAAATGTCTTACAATTGTAGTTGTCAATTATACCTCAATAAAGCTGAGGAAAATGCTTTATCAGAAAGGAAGAAATCTAAAATCAACAAACTAACCTTCTTCAAGAAGCTAGCAAAGGATATCAAATACAAAGTAAACAGAATATAGGAAATCAGAGTGCAAAATAAACAAAATAGAAAACAGAAAAACTATAGAAAATTGATAAGACTAAAATTTGACTCTGAAAAGATCAAGAAAATTGATAAAGCTTTAGCTAGAAACTAAGCAACAAGAAAAAAGAAAGATATACATTTCCAAAATCAGTAATGGTCGCTGAAACATCACTACTGACTCTACAAAATTTAAAGATTATACAACAAAAAGTTTATCCTCTATTCTAGTTCGTGTAGTTCATGTAGATAGTTTCACCACTCATTTCTGTAGGATTTCTATGTCCTCTGACCCAGCCTGTGGGTTCTGAAGTATCATTTTCCTAAATGTAGCACAAAAGAATTAGAATAACTCATTCCTTAAGTATTATTCTAACTGTAATTTCTTTTTCTTTTTTCTTTTGCTATTTTTTATTGTCATTCAAGTGCAGTTGTCTCCATTTTCCCCCCACCACTTTCCCCCACCCTACCCACCCCTACCTCCCACCCTTAATCCTACCCTCCTTTGGCTTTGTCCGTGGGTCCTTTATACATGTTCCTTGATGGCCCTTTCCCTTTTTTCCCTAGTTACTTCCCTCCCCACTCCCCTCTGGTTACTGTCAGTTTGCTCTTAATTTCAATGTCTCTGGTTATATTTTGCTTGCCTGTTTGTTTTGTTAATTAGGTTTGACTTATAGGCGAGATCATATGGTATTTGTCTTTCACCACCTGGCTTATTTCACTTAGCATAATGCTGTCCATTTCTATCCACGCTGTCGTGAAGGATAGGAGCTCCTTCTTTCTTTCTGCTGTGTAGTAATCCATTGTGTAAATGTACACAGTTTTTTGATCCACTCACTTACTGAACAGACCGATTAACAGCTGACAAAATTGAAGCAGTAATAAAAAAAAACTCCCATCACACAAAAGCCCTGAGTGGATGGTTTCATGGGAGAATTTTACAAAACATTTAAGGAAGAGCTAACCCCTATACTTCTCGGACTATTCCAAAAAATTCAAGAAGAGGGAAGACTTCCAAACTTTTTATGAGGTCAGCATCATCCTAATCTCCAAACCAGACAAAGACATGACAAAGAAAGAAAACTACAGGCCCATATCACTGATGAACATAGACACTAAAATCCTCAAGTAAGTACTGGCAAACTGCACCCAACAATACATCAAAAAGATCATACACCATGATCAAATGGGATTCATCCCAGGGATGCTATTTACTGTTAATTTAGAATTTCACCTTCTTAACTATATACAGATATAGTTCATTAGTTCCAAGGTCCCTATATATATTTTGGATTTAGGAAGGAAGGAAGGAAGGAAGGAAGGAAGGAAGGAAGGAAGGAAGGAAGGAAGGAAGGGAGGAAGGGAGGAAGGGAGGAAGGGAGGAAGGGAGGAAGGGAGGAAGGGAGGAAAGGAGGAAGGGAGGGAGGGAGGGAGGGAGGGAGGGAGGGAGGGAGGGAGGGAGGGAGGAAGGGAGGAAGGGAGGGAGGGAGGGAGGGAGGGAGGGAGGGAGGGAGGGAGGGAAACAAAAGTACCAGGTCTCAGGTTTCAGGCAAAAATTCAGGCGGAAAGGTGCTGGATAGAGAAGCAGACCAACTTGAAAAAGAAATATGGTTACCCCCCAAAAGATCTGAGTCTTGATGTCAGAAAGAAGTAGGTACCAGGATGTCACTATAGGAATAGTTAAACACATTCATTTTATCAACATATCCATTTTTTAAAGGCAGACATCATGTCAAGCATTAAAAAAAAACCAAGATGATAATAGTAATACATAATAACAGTAATAATAATAACAATAATAATAGCTAAGTGTTATTGGTACCTATTATTTCCCAGTATTAGCTCACTAAATCCTCACAATATGCTCAATTTTCTAGAAATATAAATAAGAAATCATCAAGCCTCAGTCCCCAATATAAAACAGCTAAAAATCCAGGAGAGAAAGTGCCACACAGACCATCAATTATATCTTATAGTAACCATGATGTGTTAGCATCAGCAATAAAACCTAAAAGGAGCACAGGCTGGAAATAAGGAGAAGCTTCTCAGAAGAAAATAGATTTTATCTATATCTGAAAGGATTTGTTAGCCAGGCAGACTGAGAATTAGAGAAAAATCATTTATATGGAAAGACAACATAAATAATAAATGTATCAAGAATAAACTGGATTTCCAGCCAAGAGGGAGGCATATGTAGATATCCTTCACCTCGTCACACAACCAAAAGAAGGATAACAACCAATTTAAAAACAAAAAACAACTAGAACTGCCAGAAAATCAAACTGTATGGAAGTCCCACAACCAAGGAGTTACAGAAGGAACATTCATCCAGACTGGCAGGAGGGACAGAGATGGGCAGTCGGGGCAGAGAGGACAGGCAGCCAGAGAGCAGCCAGCAAACCAGGCAGTCCTACATTTATGTGCACATAAAAACCAGGAAGAATAACTGGGAAGCAAGCAATCCCAGCCCAGGATAGATTGTACAACCCAGGGTCCCACTGCTGGAAAATTAAAACCTCATATCCTCTGGCTGTATAAACCTGTAGGGGGTACAGCAGCAGAATAAACTGCCCATCTCTTGGGAGAGCCCATTTGAGGAGCCCACAGGGTCCTAGAACATATACAAGCCCCCCCCCCAGGAATCAGTACCAGGGCAGCATCTGGAAGGGCATCATTCACTTGTAGGAAGCTGGCAAAGTGTATGAAAGCAGGGCAAGAGTTGAGCAAGCAGCATTGTTCCCTCTCTGACCCCCTATTTACAGCACCACAATGTGGCAAAGTGGGTTGCCCCACCCTGGTGAATACCTAAGACTCCTCCCCTTACAATGTAACAAGTGGGCTGAGACAAAGAAACACAGCCCAAATGAAAGAACATATCAAAACTCCAGAAAAAGAACTGAGCAATGAGGAAATAACCAACCTATCAGATGCAGAGTTCCAAACACTGGTAATAAGGATGCCCAGAAAAATGATTGAGTACAGCCACAAAATAAAGGAAGAAGTGAAGGCTACACAAAGTGAACTAAAGAAAAATACAAAAGTAACCAACAGTGAAGGGAAGGAAACCAGGACTCAAATCAATGATTTGGAACAAAAAGAAGAAATAAACATTCAACCAGAACAGAATGAAGAAACAAGAATCCAAAAAATAAAAATGATGAGAGTGTTAAGAACTTCTGGGACAACTACAAATGCACAAATATTCAATCATTTGGGTGCCAGGAGAAGAGGAAGGGCAAGAAATTGAAAGCTTTTTTGAAAAGATAATGAAAGAAAACTTCCCAATCTGGCAATGGAAATAGACATACAAGTCCAGGAAGCTCAGAGAGTCCCAAACAAGTTGGACCCAAAGAGGGCTACAGCAAGACACATCATAATTAAAATGCCAATGATTTACGATAAAGAGAGAGTCCTAAAAGCAGCAAGAAAAAAGAAGACAGCTACCTACAAAAGAGTGCCCATAAGACTATCAGCTGATTTCTCAAAGGATACCTTGCAGGCAAGAAGAGACTTGCAAGAAATATATGAAGTCATGAAAAGCAAGGATCTACATCCAAGACTACTCTATCCAGCAAAGCTATCATTTGGAATGGAATGGCAGATAAAGTGCTTCCCAGAAAAGGTCAAGTTAAAGAAGTTCATCACCACCAAGCCCTTATTAAATGAAATGTTAAAAGGACTTCCCTAAGAAAAAGAAGATCAAAACTAGGAAGAGTAAAATGACAACAAGCTCACAACTATCAACAACTGAACCTAAAAAAAATATAAACAACTAGAACAGGAACAGAATCATAGAACTGGAGATCACATGGAGGGTTAGCAGTGGGGAGAGGGAAGGAGGAGAATGGGGGAAAAGGTACAGGGAATAAGAAGCATTGGTAGGTACAAACTATACAGAGGAAGGTTAACAATAGTGTAGAAAATAGAGAAACCAAAGAACTTATATGTACAACACATGGACATGAACCAAGGGGTGGGGATGCTGGAGGGAATGGGGGTACTGGGCAGAGGGGGACAAAAGAGAGAAAAAAATGGGGCAACTGTAATAACATAATCAATAAAATATGGTTTAAAAAAAGAATAAATTGCAGGTTTCTAGTTTAGGTAAATAAGTAGACAGTGGTCAATAAACCAAGAAAAGACTGAAAAAGGATACAGACTTTGGAAAAGTACAGACTTTTTTTTTAATTTTTATTGTTATTCAATTACAGTTGTATGCCTTTTCTCCCAATCCCTCCACCCCACCCCGGAAAAGTACAGACTTTTGTTCAGTATTCACATGAAAGTGTTCAGAGGCAGCTGAAAAGATGGATGAGGATAAAACTAGAGCTCAAGATCAAAGAGTCATCAGCATTTAGTTTGTCACGCCAAAGAATGCTATAAACAAGCTAGCTGAAATCCAAAGGTGACCATAAATAGATGGGTAGGTAGGTAGGTAGGGAGGGAGGGAGGGAGGGAGGGAGGGAGGAAGGTAGATAGATAGATCCATTGACAGATCTGGTTCCAGGCAGTTTAGGTCATTCCAGATTCCCAGGGAAGCATAATAAGAGTTATTCTCACAGGTCATCTGGTTAGACACCAACGTTTGCTCCATACATTCAGCAAATCAAAGTCTCTAAGAGTTTCAGTGCCTTTTCTTCACGATTTTACTGCTTTTGTTCTGCCAAAGCAAGGCTTAGACTATCCATGAAACTTTGCATAAAATTTAAATATCAATCTCTTATTCCTTTGGCAGTAGATCAGCCAAACAACACATAGTTTTAAGACTCATCCAGCCTAAGATGTTCTGTTTCTAGTATCCAGTTTCATTTGCATAAAGATCTTTTTCACTCTTTACATCAGTGTTTTATTTATATTGCAACAGCAATATTTATAAGTTTATGTCACAGTAAGTTTCCAGTCTAAATTTGGGTCTTTTTTAATTGTTCAGCAGTTAAGAACCACAACAAAGAGTAAGAAAAAAACCCCAGCATGATTCCTCTTTGTGTTATTCCTCTATCACAAAGCTCTTATGAGAACTTTCCCTTTAAACAAGTAACCATGTTATATCATATCATATCATGTTGACACTGAAGCACAATGAAGGGTGAAATATGCCTACTCTACTCTACAACCCAATTTATGATCTTAATAAAAATATGAAGGTATGTTTTGCTTTATATAAACTGGCACCATTATATGACTTGATTTTTTTTTACCACTTATGTCACTATTAAACTGAAGCTTTTGACTCTCATATCCAGTTTACAATACTTACTTGACTAAGAGGAGTTTTTCCTATCTAAGAATGGCTTTAGAACCAGATCAAGTACTCTCTTCTCTGTGTCATATTCTCCTATCTATTCCTTGACCCTCTAGCCCAGCTAACGTGATAAGCTTTCATAATAACTTAACCTGAGTCTCTAGTACTAAATTATTTTATTATCTATTCAAATTATTTATTATTTTATACATTGACTTAGAGTTTTTTGTGTACTTGATTCATCTTCATTGCTGGAGGATGAGTCACAAAGGAGTTGCCTTACATAAATGCTTGGTTCAAAGTGAATTACCAAAATGTTTTTTGAGTAAATGAAACGACTCTCCTTAGCCATACACCCATTTTTTAGTCAGCCATTTAGTTATGTGTTTATCCACTAAACAACATTGCAACAATGTTTCATGGTGGTCACAGAATCATTTGAACTTTAGTGTATAAGTTAAGATTTAGCAAGTGAATGTTACTACCTTAGAGTCCAAAATAATAATTTAGGTTAGTGATAAGGTTTATTCTCCTTATAAAATTTATCAATAAACAAAATTAATATTTTGTATGTTTATTTGCTTATCAGTACATGTTTTACTCACTAAAATGTAAGATCTAAGAAGCACAGGGAAATCTTTTTTGCCATTTTATATCTTCAGTTCCTAGCACAGTGCCTGGCATAAACAGGTTCTTAATACTTTTTGATTAGATTTGCCCAGGTCTTTGCTACATGTTCATTTAATTTCAAATGAAATTCATTTATTTTATGATTTAAACAACAATGTTTTTAAGTCATATTATTAGACTCAGAGAGGTTAAGAAACTAACTGACAGCCAATAATTAGTAAGCGGTTATTAAGCTTGAATTTAAATTCAGGACTGTTGGATTCTACTCTCCCTTATATGCTACAACCACCCAATCTAAGCATTCATTACATGTTCAGAGAAATTCAGTAATAGAAAGTAGATCAGCTTCTTTGCTCCCCAAAATAGTTCTTTTTTTTTTGTCCAATGAATCAGTTAATGCCAATGACATGCAGGAGTAAGTTAAACAACCTGAACAAAACATAGCTATTTATTCAGACGTATTTTTTAAATATGACACAAAAACTATTGTTCAGGCATAAACACTATTTTATAGATTAACTCTTTACTTTCAAGAGAAAAATGGGAAAGAGAATAAAAGGGAAAAGAAAATGCTTCCACATTTGATTGCATTTATCCAGTGCATTATAAACTAGTATTTTCACTTCATGACACACATTTAACAATATAAGATTGCCAAATGTTGAAGAGAAAATTCCTGAATTATATCAAAATCATTTTATTTTAGATGCTGCAAATCAAAAACTATTTTTAGAATTTTGTTTTAATTGTATCTTTCTACTGAAATAGGGTATCAACTCCAAATGTAACTTTTCCATGCTTTTATAATTCAGTAGAGCAATAGAATCATTGAGACGAGCATAATCTTGGTATAAAATTGAATTTGATACACTAATTTTTGAAAGTGAAAGTTGTTTGCCAAAAGTCTATATATGGGACATTACGAGACAGGCACTAGCAAGGCTCCCAAGATATTTGCATTGTGGGAGACAAAAATAAGAAAAGAAAAGGAAGCTATATTTAAAATAAAAATCAGAGCAGACCACGGTGAAGGGGCAAAAGAACTAGCATGGAAATCAATAGGCCTGGGATGTAAGCTGAGTTCTACCATAAATGAGACATAAGACTTAGAGTGATTCATTTCATCTTTGTTAACCTTACGTTTTCATATATTAAAGAAAATATATAATGTTTGGTAGATGAAGAATATAAAAGCATTCAGGGATGGATACAGAGGATACATGGATACAGAGACTAAAAGGCAAAAAGAACATGGTATAGAAGAAGAGTGTTAAGTTGTCAAAGGTGGCTGCACTTCTGACTAGCTAGTTACTCACCTTTAATGAGTCTATTTCTTACCTAATAATACTTACTTCACATCTTTACTATATAGATTAAAATAATTAAATACATAAGACACAGTAAAGTCCTCTCTGCAACTATATATATTAGTTAAAGAGAACATATTTTTAGTTAAAGAGAATAACTATATATTTTAGTTATCTGAGAATATAATTTTCAGATAATAGTAAAAGTACAAATCTTGAATATGAGGAAATAATAATGAAGGTTATTTTCAACTCTGAAATTTTGTGACTCTATACTATGCTTAACCTGGAGGGGCATTTGACAAAATTTAACATCCATTCATTCTAAAAACTATTAACAAATTAGAAGTGGAAGGGAATGTCTTCAATTTAATAAACAACATCTATATTTAAAAAATTACTGGTAATATCATACTTCAGGGTGAAAGACGTATTCTCCTAAGATTGGGAATAGGTAAGCATGTCCATTCTCACTATTACTATTTAACATTGTACTAGAGGTCATTGCTGATGGAATAAGACAAGGAAAAATAGGCATATAGATATAAATGATCGCTATTCCTAGAAAACATAATTTCCTATGTGGAGAATCCCAAATAAACAAATAAGTTACTAGAAATAATGAGTGAGTTTAGCAAGGATGCAGAATATATTGCTCTAATATATATTATTAATGAACAACCAGAAATTAAATTTTTAAATAATTTCATTTACAATAGCACCCAAAACAAAAAACTTAGGCAAATATGTAACAAAATATATGAGATCTATATGGCAAAAAAAAAAAAAAAAACCATATAAAAAACAAAAAAGTGATTAAGGTAACCATATAACACAGAGAAATGGAGAGAACCACATAGTTAATGAATTAGAAAAACAATATCCTTAAGATGTTAATATGTCAAATTTTCCTAAACATCTAAAGGTTCAAAACAATTTCAATCAAAATCCCAGCAGGAAAGCAGGATATTTTTGTAGAACTCAATTAGCTTGAAATCAGGTAAAGTGATCCCTCCTACTTTGTTCTTTTCTCAAAATTGCCACATTTACACAATGGAATACTACACAGCAGAAAGAAAGAAGGAGCTCCTACCCTTCGAGACAGCATGGATGGATCTGGAGAGCATTATGCTAAGTGAAGTAAGCCAGGCGGTGAAAGACAAATACCATATGATCTCACCTATATGTGGAACCTAATCAACAAAACAAACAAGCAAGCAAAATACAACCAGAGACATTGAAATAAAAAACAGTCTGACAGTAACCTAAGAGGAGGAGGGAGAGGGATAATAGGGGATAACAGGGGAAAGGCCATCAAGGAACAAGTATAAAGGACACATGGACAAAGCCAAGGGGGGGTTTGAGGGTGGGAGGAGGGGATGGGTGGGACAGAGGGGAGTGGTGGGGTAAAAATGGAGACAACTGTACTTGAACAACAATAAAAAAAAAGAAACACTGGAAAAAAATAAAAATAAAGTATATTTTACTATGCTAAATAAAGAACTCAATTGGTTTATTTTAAAATTTACATGTAAAAGCAAAGAAGCTAGAATAACAACAAATATTTTTTAAAAGAGTAACAAGTTGAAATAGTTATACCATCTGAGATCAAGACTTATACTATAAAGCTATAGAAATCACAGTGGTGTGGAATTGGAAAAAGAAGGGCCACATAGTTCAGTGGAACAGAATAGAGTCCAGAAATACATCCACACATATATGGTCAATTGATTTTAAACAAAAATGCAAAAACTCAATAGAAAAAAGGCAGTCTTTTCAGCAGATGATAACGAAATAATTAGACATCCATATGTAAAAATAAATTAAAAACAACACCCTTAGAATTAATCTTAGAATGTCTAAGATTTAAAAATACTGACAATATCAAGTGTTAACAAGGATGTGCAGTAACAAGGGTTCTCATGTATTGCTAATGGAAATGCAAATTAAAACAGCCACTTTGGAAAAGAATTTGGCAGTTAATCATGAAGTTAAACATACACTTAGAGCATAAGACCAAGCAATCCTGCTCCCAAGTATTTACCCAAATGAAGTGATACCTTATATTCACAAAAACAAAAATAGAATATGTATAGCTGCTTACTCCATAATTGCCCAAAACTGGAAATACCTGCAAAACACTCTAACTGAATAATGAAACTGTAGTAGCATTTGCCACTTTCTAGAAATATCTTATTTTTGTCTTTACTCTCATTTATTGGTCTTTCTTCTCATAATAGGGCATAAGCTTCCCCAGAAAAGAAGGATCTTGTCAGTTCTGTTGTATGTTGAATACTTAGTACATGTAACAGTGTCTGACATATCATAGATATACAATAAATTTTTTATATGCATTATATCAGTTTAGGCAACTGAGACACAGGAAGCATAAAATATATTGCCCAAGGTCACAGAGTAAATAGCTGAAGCATTGTTGAATAGGAACCATGGCAGTCTAACTCCAAAATTTGAGCTTACTTCAAATAAGGAAATGTTGGAAGGGCAACATTGGGCAGGAATGTGTAAAACAACATGGTCTCTACAGGAAACTACAAGAAGGCCAATAGGTACTTATGGCAAGATAGAGTAAATAGGGCCAGATTATGCTTTTACTCTAAACACAATCGGGAACTATTTAAGAGGCTTAGCAGGGGAATGGCAAGGTCAAATTTGCAGTGTACATAGTAGAACAATGTATAATAATTCCAATAATGAATAATGGAATTAAATTAACACAAAACCCTGGACAAAACTATATGTTGGAAGACAACTGCTATATTCCAAGGAACATAAAATAATAGATTGAACTTGAATGATTGTAGCAGATACAGAAAGATACATAAATTCAGGAAATGATTTTAAAGGTGGTAAAATCAAAAGGCAAATTTGATTTTGTCATCCATAAAATTAAAATAACAATAGCCCAACCTCCCAGAGTTGTGAAAATTGAATATAAAGCATTTAGCAAGTACTAGAACACCATGAGTGACCAATAAATGATGGTTACATTAATAGCATGATAATTATCATTATTATTACTTTTAGATATGGATCCACAAGGGAGGAATCCAAGATAACTCCCATGCTTCCAGTTTGAATGGTTGCATAGATAGTAGTAATATTTACTGGCATATGGAGTAGATAGAAGAGATCAATTTAGAGGATAAGATAAGGAGCTCACTTTTTTAAATGATGAGTTTGAGATAACCATGGAACATTTTTGGTAATGTCCAAAAGACAATTAAATTCAGGAGTTATTTTTTTCTCATGAAATATTTTCAAGTATAGATAGAATTGGAAATACAGAAAAGACATGTAAGATGCAATGATATGAGATAGAATCATGGTGAATACTAATGTTTAAGGAGTTTGTATGACAGGAGAAGCCCATAAAGGAAAATCAGAAGACACAAAGAGAATCAAAAGAGAGGGATATTAGAAAGCCAAAGTAACAGAATTTCCAACAGTGAACTGTCAACAGTATCAAATGCAAGATAAATTAAGATAATGCGTATATGTTTGTTGGATTTAGCAATATGGAAATTATTCATGTTTATTACCATTATAAAATGCCTATTTAAAAAATTCTACAAAATACAGTGCCAGCTAAGTTTATATTTGAATGCTATCATTTAAAAAGTATAATAGTATCAGGTGTAACTAATATAATGAACAAATACACTAACATAAACACAAATGCATTGCTATATATGTATATTATGTTTATGAATACCACATACAAACAAATAATTCCAGGTATAGTTCTTAGACTTGCTACCAATTTCCAGAAACTCAACTTTATCTCTATAAAAGATTTATAATGAAAAAAATAGAAACAAACTTAAAAGAATGAAAATGTGTTCACATTGGCAGAATTTACACTGATACTGATATAATATAGTTGATATATAGTTGGTATCTTTAAGCCTTCCATACAATTTATATAATGAATAATACCTTCTGTTCTGAATTTTCCTTGAACAAAGAACTTATGGGTCCATTAGTCAGATATATAGTTAACTTAAGGAGTATCTTACAAAGACCACACTGCAGTAAATAAATATGCAATTAACCTCATTCAACAAATAAGGTTACTTTAATAATAAAAATATGTACCTGTGTTGCAGACACTGTTTAGGTGGTTTGTAAAAATATATTATCAATCTTCAAAACAATACCTCAAGGCAAATAGTATTAAACCAAATTTAAAGATGAATAACTAAACTTTATCAGGGTTATGTAACTTATCCAAGGACACAAAGCTAGCAGGTAACACAACAAAGATCCTAATGCCAAAGCTCATGCTTTTTCCTATTATTCTAATACGATCACCACCCTTGAACAATAAGAAGCTAGAAATGTTTTTTACATGGCAGTACACTTGAGAGCAATTTCTCTCCTCCTTTTTCTCCCCAACCAAACTTTTTTGAGAATAATTCTATTTGCTTTATGATTTAGTTTTCTATGAGTTGCCTGTTTATATCTTTGGCTTATTTGGTTCTTTTTCTTTCTTTTTTTGGTAAGAGCTCTATATATTTTGGATACCAATCTTATACCGGTAATATATTGCACAACTTTCTTTTCTCAGGACAGTCTATATCTTTCAACTTTAGGCCTTTTGTTACATAGACCTTATTTTTATAAACACAAAAGTATCGATTTATTTCTTTATGATGTTGCTGTTCTGTACCTTGCACAGAAAATTCAATTCTATTTCCAAAACCAATATAATGTTTTATATTTAATTTTATTTTCATCATTTAAATATGTAATTTTACTTCATATTTAAGTTTTTAATCATCCTGTAAGGTTTTTTGAAGTCATCGGGTATACGGGTATTGTTTGCCATACAACTCTACTGATTGAATAGACCCTACTATTGCTACTGTTTTGTAATGTATCCTCTCTCAGATATCAAGTCCCTTATATAAATGGCCTTGTTTCTGAGTTCCAGTCCATTCATTCAAACCAGTGATTTTCAACTGGTGTGTCACAAGAATTTTTAAAATATGCTGGCGAGGAGGTGGAGAAAAGGAAACCCTAGTGCACTGTTGGTGGGAATGCAGGCTGGTGCAACCACTGCAGAAAACAGTATGGAGTTTCCTCAAAAAATTAAAAATGGAACTGCCCTTTGACCCAGCAATTCCACTGCTGGCTATCTATCTTAAGAATCCCAAAACATCAATTTGAAAGAATATATATACTCCAATGTTCATAGCAAAGTTGTTTACAACAGCCCATATCTGGTAACAGCCCAAGTGCCCATCAGTAGATGAGTAGATTTTAAAAAGCTGTGGTACATTTACACAAGGTAATACCCTGCAGTAGTAAAAAAGAAGGAATTCCTAACTTTTCCAGCAGCATGAATGGATGTGGAGAGTATTATGCTAACTAAAATAAACCAGTGAAAGACAAATAACATATGCTCTCACTTATATGTGGAAGCTAATGAAAAAGATAATTTAACAAACAAACTAGAAACAGAGGCATGGATACATAGAACAGACTAAATGTCGGTGGGGGGGGGGGCGGGTAGGGACTGGATAAAAGAAGGTGAAAGGATTCACCAAAGAGCCCATAGGCATAAACCATGGACACTGACAACAGTGCAGTGATGGCCCGAGGGAAGGTGGGGCAAGGACAGGATGGAGATGGACAAAGCGGGGGAGAGGCAGGAATGGGGACATTTGTAATAGCATAAACAATAAAAATAAAGTTCTAAAAAAGAATTTTTAAAACATATACCTGACTATTTACTCAGGGGCACTGACCTCTTTTCTTTTAGATTGTCAAATAAAAAATGACAACAGCCAACCCTATATACATTCTGTGTGAATGAATCAAAATCATACCTATTTTTTGGTCATATTGGCAAAAAATACGTTTTGGTGTGCCACAGAATTTTAGTAATTACTTTATATGAGCCACGAGATAAAAAAGGTTGTAAATCTCTAGTTTAGACTATTTGCCCATTCTTATGTCAAAGCCATTCTATTTTAATCACTTTTGCTTTAAATAAAAATTGTAAGCTGAAATACAAGTTTCCATTAAAAAAAATACCCATTCATTATTATTCTTCAAAGCAGGCCTGGCTATTTTTGGCCCTTTGTTTTCCTGCATGAATTTGAGAATTATCTTGTCAAGTTTTATGAAATAAATTGGGCCAGATTTTGATTAGAACTGTATTCAAATTAAGTTGATTTGGGGAGAACCATGTCTATATAATATTGAAGCCTTCACCTCCATGAACATAGCTTTGACATTTCATTTCGTCACATTATCCTTTCACTACCTCTCATTATTGATGTCGTCTTGCTACTCCCCTGCCATTCTTCTTCACTTCTCAATGATTGTAGTAAAGGCCCCACTGATATTTCTCCAATATCTACAGAGACAATTTTTCCAACATTTTGGCTACTCTGAGCTCCTCTTCTCCAATATCTTATCTTCCATTATACTTCATCTAGCTACTCTCATAGTCAATTCTATCCCTTAATATTACAAATAATTGCAATAATTGCAATTCCTTCAACTTTCTTTCATTCATTGTATTCTCTAATGACCACCTCTTCTCTGAATTTTAAAATTATTACCAGATATGTTACATATAAAAGAGTGTGTGTGTTGTCATGTGTGTGCATGTATGTTTAAGCAAACGAGTGGATCCAAAAACTATGGTATATTTACACAATGGAATTCTACGCAGCAGAGAGAAAGAAGGAGCTTATACCCTTTGCAACAGCATGGATGAAACTGGAGAGCATTATGCTAAGTGAAATAAGCCAGGAAGTGAGGGACAAGTACCATATGATCTCACCTTTAACTGGAACATAAGCAATAGAAGAAAAAAGCAAACAAAATATAACCAGAGACATTGAAGTTAAGAACAATCTAACAATAGCCAGGGCGGGGGTGGGGGGGTGGGGGCGGGGATAGTGGGAAGAGGGTATTACAGGAACTACTATAAAGGACACATGGACAAAACCAAGGGGGAGGGTGGAGAGGGGGGAGGGAGGTGGGTTCACCTGGGGTGGGGTAGAGGGATGGGGAGAAAAGGCATACAACTGTAATTGCATAACAATAAAAAAAAAAAAAAATTAAAAAAAAAAAAAAAGCTACAGTACTGCTTACAGTAATGTGAGAAATACTTCATTGTTTAAAAAATTTTTTTAAATCTATTACATATTCCAGATTACAATTTGTTGGGACACATATATAAAAGGATTGGTGAATTAAGAAAAAGGTAAAAATAATAAATAGATCTGTTTTGTTGTCTCATGTTATTGCTGGAATACAATTTATTCCATTATGACTAAAAGACTGAAACATTGCATATCCCATTCATTTGTGTGAAGTTTCAAAGTGAGAAAAAAGAATCAATTTAATCTGGATGTATGAACATCTGAGTTCATAACACAAAGCAAGAAATTCAAAGGAAATCATCTCATTTACTGCTGAGATAGTATAAATTTTCTGGCAGCAATTTAGAAGTATGCATCAAAATATTCATTTCCTTTGGCCATCAATTCCTCTCATAGGAATTTATCCTGAGAAAGCAAAATAAAATGTGGGTAACATTTCATGCATAAAGATGTTCACTACAGAATTATTTATAACTACAGTTCATGGAAAATAATCTTTATGCCCAAGAGTAAGAAAATGGCCCAATAGTAAATAGTTATTATAGAGCCATGTTTATGAAACTTTTAAATTGCTTTGTGATACTGCTTTGTGATACTGCTTTGTGATACTGTTTTGTTTCTTTAAAAGTAAGACATAATAAATATATACAGTGCCAACTTAAATCATGCTTCAAAATGTAAAGTAGAAAATAAATAAGCCTGGAAGTAAATATGCCAAAGGTTAATAGTTTTATGCTTTTGGTAGTAAGATTATGGGTAGGTGGAGTTGTTTTCCTCTCCTTCTAACAATTATCTACATTTTCAAAATTTACTATATTAAGAATCAGGTACTTTAATAATCAGTAAGGGGAAAATAAATTTTAAAAGGTATAAACAATATAAAGGAAAAGAAACAGTTTAAATAGTCGAGGCATACCATTTTATTTCCTCTCATTGGCTGAAGTTATATCATGAATATTTAAACAGGATGATTTTTTTACATTATCACATGAGTATTCTGTTGCATCAATAGTAAATTTTCACATAAGAACATTTAACACAGGTTTTTCAGAGAGAAAATTACTTATCGATAAAGGTACAAGAATGTTCAAGTTTCATAAACTCTTGCAAATGCACTACTTAGCCACCTCTTTTGGAGGTTAATATATCAGTCCTGGAATACAACACTGTACATTCCAAGTTCTTATCACTTCCTAAAAATATCAAGAAAAGTAACTCAAAAGCTAGACCTGTTTATACAACATATTTGCTGCTATGATTTTTAACATTCATTTAATGAAGTCAGCCTTTGATGACTAATATTTCTTTTGCTCTCTAGTACCAAACCCGAAATAAGGTTCCTGACTAGATTACATTCAGGCAGGTCTCATTTTAACGGAAATTGGAGAGATGAAAAAAGATTATAAGAAGAGACATTATAAAAACAGACCTCACAAGTCAAACTTAATAGTAAATCATTCCCTTTCATGTACACAACCATGAAAACAAATATCCTGTGAGCTAGAGATATATATTGTATCTTTTCAGCAGATCTTTATGCCTTTTTGAGATAGATTTCCATAAATATAATATGATTTTAGTTGATGAAGCAGTGGCCCACGGAAAGGGGATGATAAAGCATCAGCCTCCAGGCAACCAGATGAACATGTTCATGACTTCTAATTGTAACAAAGGTAGGACAGTTCTGGATATTAAGAGAATATAGAGAGGCAGAAAATATTGATTCGTCCAACTTTAAAAATAAGGATCTATAGAACAGTACCAACTCTCTTACTACAATAATCCCTTGAGATACATTCATGTTATTTGCTTATTTAAATGGTAGACAAGACTGCAAAAGAGGCTGCATGATTTTAACATGTAATATGAATATTTTAACACTCTGGAAGAGACATTTTAAACAACAACAAAAACATACTTGTAAGCAAAGTAGAGAAGCCAAAACCAAGAAACACTCTAATGTATGAGCAACTTATACAAAAGACCGTCTCAGGCATTATAACTTACAAACAAAATTTCCCTAACTTTCTAGTTACCTCACCTCCCACCCCTCCTCCAGACCTCCATAGTAGCTACATAATAATATTCTTTGTAAACAGATTTAAATGAAAGAACTAGGGGGTGAATTTAAGTGGCACGAAATTAAAGAAACACTATAATTTCAGAGTCTCCACTAAGTTTCTGTTTAGCAAAAGATATGAGGATAGATGATGCGGTTGTTTGAAAAGTAATAGGTCTCATTTCTTAGGAGTCAGTGGATTCCTGGATACAGTAGGCAAGGTGAAGGATGTACATATGTTGTGCATAAAGAGGAAAAGAGTAATTCCCTTTGTGCCTTTAGAAATCCTGGCATATAATACTCCTTTAAAAAAATGTTTCTGGTCCTTCGTATGAATTGATTACATTGTCTCACAATTATTGCTTTTCAGTAGTGTGTATATGTGCCAACCGTTATGGACTAACATGAGACAGGAACACCAACAGAGGAATAAGAGGTTCTGTGCCTACCTCATGACAGCAGAGAGATCTTCACAGGGGGCTCAGATTTAGAATGGCAAGACTCGGTCTAACACATCGGGCTACAGCCTTCCGCTGTGAGTTATATTCTCAAGACTCAATAACACAGACTCTGGAAGATGTACTTTGAGAAGTACTGATTGTCTTGGTGGAATAAGCTGGACAATCCTAGAGTCATGTGAACTCCTACAGGTAAAGTGCAGGCTTTCCTAAATTGGGTGGAGAGGAGAAATGCTGTTATTCTTACTGTGAAAAAGGATTTTCCCATGGGAGAGAAGTAAAACCAAGAAGCAAAGCCAGGAACTAAAGTTCATCTCCGGGTAGCTCTCTGTACATAGTTTAACTTTTTCCCCCACTTCTCCTAAAATGCTGAGAGAAATCATATTTAGCTAACCATGTTCAGAGGTCCCCCATATATTTTTTAATTTCTTCCAGTTAGTCCCTAGACTTCAGTAAACATTGCATACACCAAGTCCTGTGTCAGCGATGTTGTAGGAAAAATTAAGGGAATTGGTAGTAAAGTGGCATGGCTGTTCCCACACCCCTTCTCTGCTGAAGCCAGTGGGCCAGGAACAGCACTGTACCAAAGGAGACTACAGTCCCTAAATTCCAGACACTGAGCACTGCCTGATACACAATTCAAGTTGCAGTTGAGAGAAATAGAGAGAAGCAAGCAACCAGGTGAAAGCAAATAGGATAGATTGACTTGGGAGGGAAAATTAAGCTGCTCACTTTCTCCTAAAGATACTAAAGAAAAAAAAAGTCCCTGAATGAAGAAGACAGAGGTTAGGTTATAGGGCTACGCTTTCATCTGCTTAAAAGAATCATGCCTCCATGTGTACAAAGTTTGTGGAGAGCCTTCCATGATGAGCTGTCTCAATATAACAGAATGATAACTGATTTACTAGGATTAGATTTTTATTAATGTTTATTCAAAGCATAAGTTCTCTTTTCATCAATACACTCTCTCACTCAACACAGATTTGAATGGGATTATAAAATCATACTATTAGAAAATGTAATTGATGAAATCCTGGATAAAAGACAGATTAATATGATTGGATTTTTTAAAAAGTCAGTACATAGAAACAAAAGTAAAAAAGTTTGCCACAATCATTAGAGTGCGCTATAAAATTGGCTCTGAGTTTTCCACCAGCCAAAGCAATTGGAAAATAGAATGAGTTACAAGAATCATACTGTTTTGAGATATAAACATCTTATTTTATACACAAAAAGCATTTTCTGAAACTGAGACCCTGTGAGAAAGGTATAATGATTAAAAATTTTATAAAGAAGAAATAATATAGCACACCATAATAAAAATAATACAAGGCACTTTCTATGGTTTCTTATTGTGTTCCTCAAGGAAGCTTCAAATATCAACTTAATGCTCCCATCTGTAAAGAATAACATTTTGTTCTCAGATAATCTATTTGTATTATTTAAAAACTGATAGATAATAAATACAATATACCTATTTCTCTACATCTCTTGAAACAAAATGATATGGTCATTAATTTTTAATATTCCTAAAATTTAAGAAAAGCATTTTACCAAAACCAAAGTGAAGGTGTGTACTATTTCCCTCACCTGTGATTCTTTCACGTTTTCAACAGTAAAGTTGAACCAGACTCGGAAGCGTGGATTACAGGTGTCCGGCCTAATGAACAAATCATACTCAAACTCAGAGACCTGGTCCACCCGTCCAAGGTTACCTGGTAATAAAAATTAAGAGAACTGGGTTGTAATAGAAGTTCATGCAGTTCCATGGTACATACATTTACACATTAGGAGCTCTGGCAGCAACACTTGCTATCATTCAGTACATATAGGTACAGCATTCACAGTCTCTAAGGCTGCCAACTCTGAATGCAGCCCAGGATAAGAAAAGGCTTTCAGCTATGCCAGGCTGTTGTGCAAGCAGCTTTTCTAATGTTTATTACCCAGCAGATCCATTTGTGTCTTTGACAGATAGGTATGCTGTATGGAGCACATGTCAAACTCCATACATCAAGTGAGAATTACAACCAAACTTCAGTTTCCTAGTTCAAAAAACAAGGAAGATAATACCTTAAGTATTTTGTATTAAGCTTTATGGTATACAAATTACCTCTAATATATTTGATCTTACTTAACTCTCAAATGCAAGTGGGCTATGCATTTGTGCTATGTTTGGTACATCTTCAAATTTCTATCAGAACATGTTACAGAACATGTAGAGAAAGTTTCTAAATAAAAATTAGCAGTTACTATGTAAGCATAATAATGGTAAATTCACAAACCATGAAATTTCTATTCTCTCCAACAACAGAACAGTTATATCAGAAGTGTATAAACTTAAGTGTGATTCTATTCTTTGTCTCTCCTCTCTCTGATATTCAAATACGCAGTGAATTGCCCAAAATGTAAATAGTAGGATGGAAAAACAGTCAGAGTTTGGCCAATTCCTAAACCAGATCATCAATAGCTAAAGAAGAGTAAAGATGACTACAGACATCAGCACAGCAATTGATTGAGAAGTCAGTATTGTATTGCACTTGAAGAGCACAGCGATATGTTGCTTTAAAGTGAACTCTAGTGTCTTTGTCAGAAAAAACCGTTCAGAATTAAAGTTTAACCTTACATGTGCAAAAATTTTAAATTGTTTCTTTTACTAGTTCTACTGGCACCAATTTTGGGAGGGTTTTGTGTTTTTGAGCACCCAATGTGTTGTAACAGATGGAGCACTAGGCATGTGAGTCAGCAGACCCGAATTCTGGCTCAAGTGACTTACTGTGCAACAATGGGTAAGTTGTTTACCCTCTTGGGGCCTTCAACAATAAACATCCATTTGCCTCAGAAGAAGATAAAAGAATCCATTCTCTAAAATGTATCATCCATTGTATCCGAAGTTACTAGACATTCAAATATATATATACATATATCAGCTATAGCCAAGGGAGTGGAGAGAAACAATATAAATCTACAATGAGATCAGATGTATAATTTAGCAGACAAGGACTTGAAATTGGCTATTATAAATATAGTCCTATGGATGTTTCTATCACACATAGGTGTTCCTCTCCCTCTCTTTCTCCCGCCTCTCCTCTCTCTAAATATAAATAAATAAAATCCTAAAATAAATAAATAAATAAATTCCAAAACCGAAAAGTATTAAAGAAAAATATAATTTTCATGTGTGAACAAACAGGAAATTTGATCACAGAAATGGCAACTTTTTATATGGACCAAATAAAAAGTCTACAACTAAAAAGCACAATAATTGAAATGTAAAATGAACTGAATGGGCTTAACACTAGATTAGAAATAATAAAGAAAGAGTCAGTGACATTCATGAATCAATTAACAAGTCATATGATATGAAAAACAGAGAGAGAGAGAAAACACTGAATAAAAATGAACAAAGCCCCAGAAACCAGTGGAATAATAACAAATTATCTACCACACATGTAAAAGATGTATCAGAAGAAAACCAGAATGAACAAATGCAAGAAGGGATTATTGCAGAGCACAAAAATGTTTTAGAGCGATGAAAGTATAAGAATGGATATTTGTAATTATATATTTATCTAAACCAATAGAATGTACAAAACCAAGAGTGAACTATAGACTTCGAGTGATTATGATGTATCAATGTAGGTTCATCAATTTTAACAAATATACTACTCTGGTGGGGGATACTGACAATGGGAAGTCTATGCATGTGTGGGGTCAAGGAGTACATAGGGTAATCTCTATACCTTCCTCTCAATTTTTCTATAAACCTAAAAGCACTCTAAAAATAAACTTTAAACAAAAAGTGTTTTAAATAGTTTGTTAAATCATGTATGTCTATTATTCACTCTAGAACAACCATTAAAATAAAATAAAAATATTACTAAGAAAATATAAAATACTAACCCATGAACAAGGACAATGGGGTGAGGATTGAATGTGGAAGGGGGGGTGGACAGGGCAGGGGAGAACAATGGGGGAAAAATGGGGACAGCTGTAATTGAACAACAATAAAATTTTTTTAATAACACTAAATATTTTTTATTGTTCAAATACAGTTGTCTCCATTTTCTAAATTAAAAATTAAAATCCCTTATGATTAGGTGGATTTAGATTCTTATAAAGCTTTTGATTATCTTTTACAGGCTAATAAACCTTCTTAGGGGGAAAGTAAAGTCAAAAAAATACATGAAATACTGAAAAAAAATGTTATTAACCCAAATGAAGAAAGTAAAAGAATAGCGGAGTAATAAGAAACAAAAAGGCAATACCAAAATGAATAACAAGATAGTTATTGAACAACATACTAGCAAATCAAATCCAGCAATACATAAAAAGGATTATATATCATGGCAAGTGGGATTCATCCCAGAAATTCAGTATTAGTTCAACATATGAAAATCAATTAATGCAATATACTACATTAATAGAGTAAAGGACAAGAAACATGATCACCTCAATAACTGCAGAAAAAATAATTCACAAAATTTAATACTTTTCATGATAAAAACACTAAGAATCAGAAGGGAATATAAAAACAAACAAACAGCTAATAGCATACTTAATGGTTAAAGGCTAGAAGCTTTCCCCCTAAAATCAGGGACAAGGTGAACATGTTTGCTCTCACCATTTCTATTCAACATTGTAGAGATGATTCTAGTCAGAACAAGTATAAAGATAAAAAAATCATTCATATGGGAAAAGAAAATTATATGTATTTGCAAATGACATGAGATTTTACATAAGAAACCCACACACACATGCACACAAAGCTATTGACGCTAAGAAAAAAAGTATTGCAGCAAGGGTGCAGGATGCAGATCGATGTACAGAAATCAATTGTATACCTAAGCACTAGCAATGAACAAGCTCAAAATGATATTAAGGAAACAATGTCAGTTACAATACCATCACAAAATACAAAATACTTAAGATAAATTTAACAAAATAAGTGTAAGTAGGGTTTAGCCAAAGGATGCAAGGTTGTTTAACATTTGAAAATCAAGCAGTGTAATTCACCATATTCACCATATTACTGTATCAGTAGATACAAAAAAAATGGACATAATCCAACATGCATTCATCATTAAAAAAAAAAACATTACTCAAACTATGGATAGTTTGAGTAACATCCTAATAACTGGTAAGTGGCATGTGCTTTTTTAAAAGAAACTATAGCTAATATCATACTTAATGACACAAAATTAAATTGCTTCTCCCTGAGATCAAGAGTAAGGGAAGGATGTCTACTTTCACTGCATGTATTCAACATCATTCTGGAAAGCCTAGCTACTGCAATAATGTAAGAAAAGAAAAGAAAAAAAAAGACATACAAGTCAGGAAAGAAAAAATAAAATTGTCCTTACTGCAGATGATAGGGCTATTTACATAGAAAATCCCAGAAAATCTACAGAACAATTGTTTGAACTAATTAATAAAAAAATTTTAGCGCCCTGGCTTGTGTAGCTCAGTGGATTCAGTGCTGGCCTGTGAACCAAAGGGTTGCCAGTTTGATTCCCAGTCAGGGCACATGCCTGGGTTGCAGGCCAGGTCCCCAGTAGGGGGCGCACAAGAGGTAACCACACATTGATGATTCTCTCTCTCCCTTTCTCCCTTCCCCTCTGCCTAAAAGTAAATTTTTTTAATCTTAAAAAAAATAATTATAAAAAAAGAAAAAAAACCTTAGCAAGGTCACTGGATACAAAGTGAATATATAAAAATCAATTGTACCAATGACAAACACTTGCACTAGCAACAGACAAATGGAAAATAAAAATTTAAGAATCCCATTTGCAGTAACACTCAAACCACAAAATACCTACAAATAATCCAGCCTCATATGTCTAAGTTTTTTACATTGAAAATTATAAAATATTGCTGAGAGAATTTAAAGACCACTAAAATAAAATGGAAATATATGTCATATGTTCATGGATGGAAGATTCAAAATTGTTAAGATGTCATGGAACTAGAGAAAGTGAAATAAGCCAGGTGGTGAAAGACAAATACCATATGATCTCACCTGTAAGTAGAACCTAATCAACAAAACAAACAAGCAAGCAAAATATAACCAGTCACATTGAAATAAAGGGCAAACTGACAGTAACCAGAGGGGCATGGGGAGGGATAACAGGGGAAAGAATGGGAAGGGTCATCAAGGAACATGTATGAAGGACCAACAGACAAAGCCAAAGGGGAATAGGATTGAGGGTGGGAGGTGGAGAAGGGTAGGCAGGGGGGCCTGGTGGGGTGAAAATGGAGACGACTATACTTGAACCATAAAAAAATGCTGGAAAAAAAGATGTTAGTTACCCCAAATTGAGATATATATATGGATACTCAATAGAATCACAATCAAGTCAAAAAAAACTCTTGTTAGAAATTGACTACCTTATTCTAATCATATATGAAAATACAAAGAACTTAGTATAATCAAAACAATTTTAATAAAGAAAAATATGCTAAACTATTACAGTAATCAAGATAGTTTGGTATTCAGAAAAATAGACATATACATCAATGAAACAGAATAGAGTCCAGAAATAGAACCACACATAAATGATGTGCAAGGCAATTAAATGAGGAAATAAGTCTTATCAAAAAATTGTGCTAAAAGTGAGTATCAACTGTTACTTAAAATCATATACAAAAATTAACTCAAAATGAATCATAGATCCAAATATAAAACCTAAAATTATAAAACTTGTAGAAGAAATCATAAGAGAAAAGTCTTTACGGCCTTTAAATAAGATTTCTTATATAAAACACAGAAAATATAAAATATTAAATATTAAAAAAAAATTATTCAGTTAAATTTTTTTCAAAACTTTAGCTGTTTGAAAGGTACCACTAAAAAATGAAAAGTAAAGCAACAGATTGGGAAAATATATTTGTCACGTTAACAAAGAACTTGCATTCAGAATATACAAAGAGCTCAATACCAACAACCTCATCAGAAAATGAGCCACAGGTTTGAATAGACACTTAATAAAGGACATGTGGCTAAAAAGCATATAGAAGATGCTAAACACCATCATCAAGGAAATACAAATTAAAACCATAACGAGATACCACTATACAACATTAGAATGGCTACAAAGAAAAAGGAAGGATTAGTTTAATTCACTTAACTGAGAGACATATTGATAATTTTAATTTTATATTTAACAATTATCAAAATAGCATAATGTGTAGCTTAATATGTAGTTTTTAAGTTATGGGAAATAAGTCTTTTAATATTTATATAGAGAGAGCAGAGGCATAATAAAGTCATCAATAAAAGACTTTCAAGAAATAGACATAAAGAACTTTAGGATAAATATGTGGGAAAACTAAACAAGAAAACATGAATTCATGTACAAAGAAGAAACAATGTAAAATTTGTGCTTAGAAATGTCCACTCATTTAATTCTAAATTGATATTAACAGCTAGTTATTACACACTTTTTACTATGTGACAAATATTCATCAGATTACCAAATTATGTTAACTCATTTAAACATCATCACACCCCTACGTGGTAGGTTCTATTATCAATCTCATTTTACTGTGATTAAACTGAGATATAAAGATAAGTAAATTACTTAAGCTCATAAAGCTAAGTAATTCTTAGAGCCTGGCTGTGAACCCAAGCAGTCCAGATTGCATTTGATCTTATTCATCATACCATAGTTGATATTTTTTATTTATTTATTTACTTTTAGAGAGAGGGGAAGGGAGAAAGAGAGGGAGAGAAACATCAATGTGTGGCTCCCTCTCCCATGCCCCCAACTGGGGACCTGACT
This sequence comes from Desmodus rotundus, assembly GCF_022682495.2. Taxonomy (NCBI): domain Eukaryota; kingdom Metazoa; phylum Chordata; class Mammalia; order Chiroptera; family Phyllostomidae; genus Desmodus; species Desmodus rotundus. Next base: position 33,124,977 of record NC_071389.1, read on the forward strand.
CTCATCCTAGGCATGTGTCCTGACTGGGAATCAAACCAGCAAACTCTTGGTTCGCAGGCCAGCACTCAATCCACTGAGCCACACCAGCCAGGGTCATAGTTGAAATTTTAATCCAATCTCATATCCTTGTATTTTAACTGGGAAATAAAGTCCATTCACATTTATTGTAATTCCTGAGTTTTTATCATCTTTTTTTCATAATTATTTTACTCCTATTATGCTTCTTCTATCTTTTCTTCCACTAAATCAGGTTTTCTTTATTTCTATTCTTCCTCTCTGCCAATTTGGAAGTTTCCATTTTATTTATGTTCTAGTAGTTATTATTCTTAAATTTTTTTAAGATCAATAGTTGGCATAAAAAGTATAAATATAAATATCTCTACCTACCTCTCCTCAAAATTCAAGAACCTTAGGACCACCACTCCTCTTAAAGTATTCTTGTCCACCTGACTAATGGACATGGAAAACACTGTGGTGACTGCAGGGGAGAGAGGGCATAAGGGGACTAAATGCTAATGGAAAAAATACAATAAATTTTTTTTAAAATAAAAATAAAAACATTTTTCCCTCATTGATTTTGAGAACTTTTCTTTAGCTACAGTATTTTGGTTTCACTACTACATACCGAGGAAAAGTGAAGGATTTAGTTCTACTTATTTTTTTCAGGAATTGTTGTTCTTCCTTAATCTGGTGATTCATGTCTTTAATCCTAGCATTTATTGAGTTTGCTAGCTTCCGTGTACACAATGTTGTTTCCTTGTGTATTTTATAATTTTTGATTTTAAGGTTACCTATATTGGAGCTGTACCTGTAAAATCCCTGTGCTGTCAGTATCAAGGGCGTGACCGTGCAGGGGGTTTTGGAGTTCTGCCTTAGGTTCTTTCAGGAATTCATCCAGGAATACATCCAGGAATACATCCAGGAATACATCCAGCCTATGACTACTTTTTATATCAATTTTTCATTTTGGGAGGATGGCACTGAGTCAAGCAACACTTGGAAATTTAAAACCTAAAAAACAGGGCTAAAGGCCACAGTTACAAATTTTAGGAGAGACCATCTATTCTACTGTTATGAATTGGAAAGATCATAAGCCTCAAGATTAGACAGACACAGATTTTAACCCTCATCCTGCCACTTACTAATTTTGAAATATGAAGACAAATCTCCTAACTGTTCTAGACCTCAGTTCTCTTGTTTGTCAAAAGAAGATTTTGTTTATTGTATTGTTATAAAGATTAAACAAATCATGTATATAAATTTCTTAGTGTTTAAGCAAAAAACACTAGAGTCAACCTTGAGTCTTCTCTTACTGCCATACTGAATAACTAAGTCACTAATGAGTACTTTCAAATACATCTAGAATTCAGCCACTTCCCACAACCTCCACAGATACCACTCTTTTTCCACCTGGGTAGTTCCTCTCTGTTCTCCTTGTTTGTCCCTCTACATTCTACTCTCAACACAATAGCCAAAATAATCTTTCCAAAGCATGAGAAATCATGTTGCACATTTTTCAAATTCTTGAAGAGGTTTAGCATTTCATTCAGAGTAAAACTCAAAGTTTTTAAAAGATTCTATATAATCTGTCTCTCCCTTTCAGCTGTCGGACCTCACCTCTTAGCATGTTCACCACTTGGTCTCCTTACTATTTCTCTCATATGTCAGGCACACCACTTTAATGTATTTCCAATATCTATTTCCTCTCCTAAACTTCTGTTTCACACATTTCTACACAGATGACTCCCCAACCTCCTTCACATTGTTGGTCAAATTTCACTTCCTCAATGAGCCCAACCTGACCACCATATTTAATATTGCAAAATACTATTTTCCCACATTCCTGATTCCTCTCACCTGCCCTAATTTTCCCACAGCACTCACCACATTCAAGCATAAGAATAACTTATTTATTATAAGTATTGTTTATTTTTGTCCCCTCTGGTAAGAATGTAAGCCCAAAAATATATTTCTGTCTTGTCTACTGTTGTACCCCCAACACCTGTCACTTTATCAAGCCCAAACTAGGTATTCAATAAACATCTGTTGAATAAATGTATAAATAAAAGCAAGCTCCCAAAGTTAAGTAATATAAATAGAGTCAATGTGGCAACATTTTCAAAGTATATTCTGTTCCAGACCTTGTTCTGGGCCCTGGGAATACAAACATTAAAAAAATTAGTCCCTGCTTTCATGGGGCTTATACTCAAGCTAGAGTGATAAATACACAAGTAGATCATTTAAATTCATAGCATCAAGGGCTCTGATGGAAAAATCCCCAGAAGAACATCATAGGATGTTGTGCAAAAGGGAGTTATTGTTACATCTACAACAGAGAAACATAAACTGGTCCAAAAAAAAAAAAAAAAACCCCAAGAATTCCAACAATGGATCTTTAAAATTATTTTAAAAGATATTTTCCTGTATTTGTCCACTGAAGGTTATTTTAAGAAGTCAGTCAATGTAAACAGCTTATGTATGTAACCTCTAAATGTTGGCTTATTTTCTTTATATAAAACTTATGTTCACCTGATTTTCCAGAATAATGAGGTACTTATTTTCCTTATTTATTTTGGCCAAATTTTCTTCTGTATTCCAGGAATATAAAGAAGCTCCCCCTCAAAAATCACTCTCTACAGAGAAATATTTGAGCCTTCTGTTTTCAAAAAGAAGGAAAAAACTGTATGCAAAAATAAATGCATTCCACTATTACCTTTCTAACTGGCTTTTTATTAACTTATTTTTTTTCTTCAGATTTCTTGTCTTACACAAGAAATTTTAAACTGAAAAATATCTCAAATTATCTAGGAAGTATACAAAGAACAAATTATAACTACTATTCTGAATTAACATGCCCACCAGAATTGGTGAATTGGGATTCAGGTGCCCTTGTGACTGACCCTCTGCAGCCTCTTTGTTATATGATTCTTTAAAAAAAGAAAACCCAAATCATACAAGTAACACTGGAATATTAAAAATGAGGAGCCCCTGGAAATAAGAAAAGAAAATAAGAATCTCATTATGCTGGAAAATTAGCAAAGGTCACATGACTTTCCCATTCTGTCCAGTCCATTCATTTCCAAAACTTCACCTTCCACAGAAAAGCAACTGACTCGAGGAGTCAGGTGGGAAGACCTTCTCAGAAAACAAAGTGCTCATCCATGTGAGAGAAATGACGACTTTCTGGATATAATTTAAGAGCCATGGACAGGGCAATTTACCAAATGGTGTCTGCTTCCCTAAAGGAGTTCATCTCTCTCTCCTTGGTAAATCCACTTCTTCTTGAGAACATGTTTGTCATCTTGGATCACCAATGGGGGGGGGGAGAGGGGAAGAAGAGGGACAGGGAGAGGGACAGGGAGAGGGGAAGAGAGAGAGAATGAGCATTGTTTAAAGTTGTACATTTGCCTGATCAAAAGACTAGGAAGGCAAGCAGACAGAAATCAATGTAGCCATCTTAGATGATTGCTGCACCTACGTTTAAATAATCACCAACAATGCGGAACTGTAATTAGCCCTTCCTCCAGAAAAGGCTGAAAAGAAAAAGTTTGAAAGATGAATTTTATTGCATGAATATCCTAAAAAATACACAGCCTCTAAGAAAAAAAATAAAAAAATGAAAGAAATACTGAACCCAGCAATAAGTACTCTGAATACAGCATTGCAATAATACATTTTGGCTACCAAAAGAAGCTAAGGAAATCTTATAAGCCTTTGGTTCAATCACCAAATGTTCATTGAGCACTTGTTACATAGCAGGAATTCTGCTATTCACTAGAAATCCTAATATGTTAGTATAGAATAGTTATTAAAAGCATAGACTCTGGAATAAGACTGCCTGGGTTCACGTCACAGTCCTAACTCTGTACTAGTTGTGTGGCCTTGGGCTAGATATTGTGGCTCAAATGTCCCAATTGTAAACTCATAAAGTTGTTTTAAGGATTAAATGAGATGATGCATGCAGAGGGGTGAGAACAATTCTTGGTGCATAGAAGTACTGAATGGGGACAAAAGAGGCTATCAATCAATAGAGGGACACTAATGAATAAGTAGTTATGATAAGACAGGGTAAGAATAATAGTCAAGATATGCAAAAAGTGTTGTAGGGATACAGAATCGAAAAGCCTAGCCCTACTTGGGATTGCAAGGCTGGCAAAGAGTCAACAGAAGTGAGAGAAGTTTTACTTGAAGGATGAGTAGGAGACCTCCAAATGTCAAATGAGAGAAGACAGAAAGAGCATTAGGTGAAAGATCATGCAGTAATGAGGCAGGAAGGTTAGGCCAGGAAATTGCCAGTATGGTAAGGGTCCAATAATAATGCAAGGAGCGTCCGGACATGAGGCTAAAGAGGTAGATTAGGGTAAGGAAATGGGGAGACATTGGAAGATTTTAAGGAAATGAGTAGCACATTAAATTTCATTTTTAAAAGATTTATGTAGGAGTAGTATAAAGAAAACATGAACCACTTGAATAAAGATTGAGGCAGAAGCACGCATAATACAAAGAAATATATTGCAATGGGTCAAGAATTAAGAAGCACGTGAAGCAGTGAGAGGAAGGAATCCATGGGTCTATGTTAAGCAATAAACTCTTCTCTCCCACTTGATAATTTTATGTAAGCATTTGATTAACTTTCATGGAGAAGAAGGGGCAAAACAGTCACATTTATGAAAAATAGTAATACCAAAATTTCCTTTCAGCAAAAAAAAAAAAAGAGCCCATTTTAGATGAGAGTTCATCATCAACACAGAACTTGGAGAAACGGTTGGACAATGATTTAGCATCCAAAGAGTTGAAAGGTTTGGACTAGAGAATCAAAGGTTCCTTCCAAACAGAGGTGGATTTACTATGAAGCAAATAAAACTTAAGCTTCAAGTTTTCTCATGTACGCTTCATTATGAAGGCTGGGCATTGCAGAGAGTACAGTATAAAGGAAAAGCAAGGCTACACTTCTTTGAAACATTTCTGGTAAACAGCTAAAAAGATTTCAGCAGAAAGGGACCTGAATCCCCAAGGTGCCAGTAATTTATTGTGATATCCTTTCTTATTCTGAAAATAAAATTTTATATTCATAATTTTGTACAATTTTTCTTAAAGAAGATCCTCTGAAATTATATAAGCTTCAGGCCACACCAAACTTAGGACTGTCCTTTCTTCCAGCCTGGGTGTCTGTGGCATTAGGAAATAAAGTTGTAGTATGACTCATAAAGTGGAGAGCATATTTTTCATTTTCATCTACAAATATTAATTTTCCAAGTAAACAAACAAGACGATTTCCTTGAAATATATTAGGAGCTATTAACCAGCAATTAAACATTGAACACATGATGAATAATTAATGCTTTATATCTCACTGTTCAATGATGAATAAAAATAGAGATTCGAAGGTTGGGTGACATTTTTAAAGTCATTCTTCAAAAATTAAAAATGCTTTCTGGTCCATATTTTTAAATGGATTGATTAGAATGGCAGTCAGAAGACCTGGTTATAGCTCTGGATCTATCACTGATTACATTTGTGACCTTGGGCTCATGACAGGATTACTGGCTACTGTAACTCTGAAGGGTTCTCACATCACATTCTATTGCTTCTCAATCTTAGTCTGTAGCAGCAAACTTCTAAGTGACCTTCATCAAGACCCCCACTCTCATATGGTCTAATTTCCACAGAGCTGCCTTTGATGGCTTTTCTGCCACCTAAAGAATGAAATGCAAAATCAGCCTGCCACAAAAAAAGCCTCTATAATTTGGCCCTTTTTTACCTGTGCAACTTCATCTGTCATTGGAGTTTCTGGTTTTTTAACACACAGATTTATTCATTGTTCCACAACCATAAGGTCTTGGCACATTTACTTAAGCTATTCCCATAGTTTGGAGCCCTCTCGTCCTCTATGACTTTTCATTGAAGCCTCCAAGGCCTTGCTCAACCACAACCTCTTCCAAGATGATTTTAAAAAATTAACCTTTCCCCATTGTCTTCTCATATCACTTTCTTTATTGCTCCCTTACATTGACCATCACATGGTAAAGTGGTTGAGGACTCCAGCAGTGAATCAGACAGATACGGTTTCAAGTCTTTGCTCTATCCCTCACTAAGCTGTGTAACTTTGAGAAAGTAATTTTTTAAAAGATTTTATTTATTTATTTATGTGTTGAGAAAGGGGAAGGGAGGGAGAAAGAGAGGGAGAGAAACATCAATGTGTGGTTGCCTCTCGTGCACTCTCCAACCAGGGACCTGGCCCACAACTCAGGCATAAGCCCTTGACTGGGAATTGAACTAGCAACACTTTGGTTTGCAGGCCAGTGCTCAATCCACTGGGCAACACAAGCCACGGCTGGGAAAGCAATTTAACCTCCTTGAAATTCAACTTTCATTTACTAAGTGAACCATTTGTATAAGGTGTCACTTATATGCATGGAACCCAGCAGAAATTCAGTGAAGAGGAAGCACTATAACCCATCAGGCTCCATGTCTAAGCCTCAGAGTCAACTGTGCTTGCCAGAGAAGTTCCGCTATTGTCAGTCAGTGGAGTGAGGGTAGAGTAGAAACGGGAAGTAAAAGATCTCTTATTGGTTTTCCCAACTAGTAATAAGGCAACATTTAGCTTCCCATTTGATTTATTTTTCTTTGGAACTTTGGTATTCTCAGCAAATAACCTAAAAAAAGGAGGAGGAATGAATGGTACAATTCATGAAAGAAATTCCACTCTAGACCCAAAACACTGTGAGTTACTCTCTTCTGTTCTTAGTTTGAATGTAAATGTTCAAGTACTTCCTGAGAGTGGGTAAAAGTTATATATGAAATGTCTTAATTCTCTTGTTTGGAAAGTTAACTAACCAACTTCTATCTTTAATAAAATAGTTAATTAGATATTTATTGAGAATAAGTTACAGGTCAACATAAAACTATTGTTACAGTTATGACAGTGAGCAATACAAAGTCCCTACCCTAGGGTTCGTATGCTCTCACAGAGAATACAGACATTAATTGAATCACTTCAAGTACGATAAGTATCAGGAAGAAGAGATATATCCCTAGTATCATAGAAGCATACAATAGGAGAACTTAATCTAGTTTACAAAATGCAAGTGGGAAATTTTTGTACTTAAGGTTATGTACTGAGTATTTGTGCCCCCACTCCACCAAATTTATATGTTGAAAACCAATCCCCCAACATGTCTCTACTTGGAGACAGCTCCTATAAGAAGGTAATTAAGGTTAAATGAGGTATAAGAGTGGGATCCTGATATGATATGATTAGTATCTAGCACAGAGCTAGAGCATTCCCTGTCCCCCCGCTCCCTCCCTCTCTCTCCTTCTCTATGCACAGGCACCAAGGAAAGACAATGTGAGGACACAGTGAGAAGGGAACATCTGCAAGAAGCCTTTCACCGGAGACTGAATAGTACTGGAACTTTGGAACTCTGATCTGGGCTTTACAGCCTCTAAAACTGTGAGAAAATAAATTTCTGTTGTTTAAGCCATGCAGTCTACGAGTGTTTGGTTATGGTAGCCTCAATAGACTAAGACACTTAAAATAAAAAAAGAGGGGGGAAGAAGTACTTGGTTTAATTATTTTCCTAGCAAAGTAACATTTTCTCCTCCTTCTAAATAAAATGGACTTCATCATGTAAAGCTCCTGTATATATGAGACTCTAGTCTAATGCTTAGTTTACCCTACAAGAAAGATGTATCTATGTTAATATATGTATTTCTCTGAATTAATCTTTGCCACTCCCATAATATTTAGTAGAGCACTTTAAGCTTAGCAAATGTTAATAAATGCTTGCTGAGTTCATGTCACAGCTTTCTGGCTATAGGTCTTTTCAAATCTATAAAATGAAAAAAAGTATCATTAAGGTAATAGCAAAATAAATTATCCCAAATCTTTATTGGTTTACAACAATCAACACTTATTTTTAAGTTCATAGGTTTGCAGGTGGTGGTTTTTTTTAATTTTAATTTTTTATTGTTATTCAATTACAGTTGTGTGCCTTTTCTCCCCATCCCTCTACCCCACCCCAGCTGAACCCCCCCTCCCTCCTCCACCTCCACCCTCCCCCTTGATTTTGTCCATGTGTCCTTTATAGTAGCAGGTGGTGTTTAGGTTGATCTACACTGAGCTGGGCAGCTCTGCTTTAGGGTGCAGGTAGGTTGGGCTTGGCTTTAGCCCAAGGTTACATCAAGATATGTTCACATATCTCTCATCTACCTGTTCTAATGGCAAATCACCAGCATGCTAAAGCCAAGCAAACTAGACAAAGTGCATTTAAAGCCTCTGTTGAAGTCATATCCATTAACATTTCATTGACTAAAGAAAATCAAGTTACAAGGCCAGAAATCAAAAAGCAAGAAACTATACCCCACCTATAGTCAGCAAGTGAAAGAAATAAATATTTGCTGAACAATAACCTGGGTAAGTCATCTCTAAGTGAGGAAGGAAACTAAATATCCTACTGGTGCTTGGAATATAATGATGACTAAGACAGCTTCATGTTCATAGCTCATAATGTGGAAGCTGACAGAGATTGAGAGACACACAGGGAAATTAATATAAATAAAATGAAGTGTAACATCTGATGTGGATCCTGGCCCATTATGAGTGGATCACAGTTAAACGAGTGGATCAAAAAACCGTGGTATGTTTATACAATGGAATATTGATGCAGATCCCAGCCCATGGCGGGACCCGTGTGTTGTGGCAGCAATGGACAAATTCAAACGGACTACCAAGTCCTGTGGAGGAAAAGGGACAGCAGGGGACTGAACTGCACGGTCACTCTCTCAAGGGGACAGCGCCCCACCCTTACCTTGACAGGCTTTTATTGCTTTTCTGGGCACATTACATTGAGGATGGTCCTCATTTACTATGCACAGGTTCACTTTAGGTGGTTACCTTTACAGAAAACAAAGGAGAGGATGTTGCTAATTACATCAAAAAGGAAGGATATTTGCAAATGTAAAGGGAAAAGTGGTTGAGCTGGTTACACTCCACCTTGGGAGGTTTAGCATAGATTTTAGGAAGTTACTTTAAAGATATGCAGTAAATGTTTGCTGCCTCAATTCAGGGTGAGGGTGTTTTAGCAGAAAGCAAGTCTCAAAGTGGCCTCAGTACAATGCAGGCCTGATTCCTCATGGGAGAACCTATCTGTGGGCATGGGTCCTGTGTGCTGGACCTCGCTTTCCACTGGCCTTTCCAAGTGGGAGCTGGGCCCACACCACGCAGAACAGTCTCCTATAAACACCAATGAGGAAATGATTAATTCTATGTAAGAACATTTGAGCTCTAAAGAGTAGTAGAAGGTTACCAGATCGATACAGTTGTGACTCAGGGAAGGCAGAATTCTAGGCAATGGAGAAAATGTGTACAAAATCACAGATAGTAAAGTAGACTGGCATAGGTAAAAAGTGGCAATTTATTTGTATGGCTAGTGCATAGAATATATAGGGAAAAAATGGCAGGAGATGAGGCAGTTAGCTTTTAAAGGAATGTATAAGTCAGCCCAGAAATTTGTACTGAGGTGACATTAAAGAAAATTAAACAGGAAAATAATGTGTTAAAATCCTTAGAATTACACTTAGTAGAGTGGAAGAATAATTGGCAGGGTCGGGTTGGGAGTGGCAGCCAGAATCCAAGTATGAGATGACAGAGGCCTAAACCAAAGTAGTTGCTGCAGTGTAAATGAAAAGAATGGGATATTAGCAATCTTACAAATATAATTCACTTATCTTTTTGGTTAATATGAATGCAAAGGTCAAGTCTTTCTGAGTTGCAAGTGACAGAAACTCAACTCCAGTTAACTTAAGCAAAAACTAGAAGCTCTCAGGAACAAAAGAAAAACTTCAGGAACCAGCACAACTCTAAGTACCTCAGGGACAGGTACATGAAATTTAAATGCTGTTTGCACTCTTTCTCCCTCTCATAGATGTTACTTCACTCAGTTCTCTCCTACCTTAGATGACCTTATGCCACATGAAGGAGCTACATGGTCACAGAAAGCCCCAAATCACTTTCTTCCACCTACAAGATCCTAAAAGCAAGAAAGTGCCTCCCTATTTACAATAACTTTAAAAATGAAAATTGAGGAAGGTTCTGATTGGTCACATATCCCACAACCAGGATATATCCCAGTGGCCAGGATATTGTAACTCATTCTAGTGACCCACTGACACCGTAGTCAAAGGAATATAATCTGTTATCAGTAGGAGAAGTAGGTGAACATATATCATCCCGGCAGCACATCCATTCATATCAACCACAAAGGGAATAAGGAACTAGCTGAGGGTAATTAGTTGAGAGTTCCAGCTTGGTGAGTAGATTAGCGATGAATTAACCATAATAGGAGGTGCAGAAAGAGAAGAATGTATGAAGGCAATTTTTTTAATGTAAAGTTTGGGGTATCCATCAATCAGCAAAATAAAATATTCAATAGCCACTAACTTTTTTCTTTGCAAAAGATTGAAACTATATACAATAGAATGTGCATGATAATCACAATTCATGAGTTAGAAAAAATCTAAAATTTCATTTCTTTATCTGAAATAAGAGCAATTTAAATCCATGGAATTTCTCTTTCCATAGTAAAGACTACTTGAAAATTATGTTCTAGTAGTCTCTGAACATATTTTGTCAGAAATTTGAGCCAATTTGAGATTTCAAAATATCTCCTGAAATGCATATGACCAGCAATTTTTATAAAAGAGTAAAATAATGCTGCATCTTAGGTGCATACAATATAACAGGTATCTAGCAAACATAAGAAGATCTGCTGTCCCGATTGCAATTAGTCACAGAGATTTATAAACCCATGAAACTCCCTGCTTTCTCAGAGTATCAGGAGCTCTGCTCACTAACAGACAATCTGGTTGAATCCATCTTGGAAACCAATAATCCAAATCTTCTGAAACAATTTGCAGGTATCTTAAAAAAAAAACAAACCCAAATATATGACTCTACAGAGGTTCCAATAAGTTGACTTAAACATTTGGACTTCTTACTATCTACAACCATATTCCCCAAGTCAAAATGATGTTTCCTGAAACTCTCTATTTTGTGGTTCAATTTGATATTTACTGCAACAGCGAAGAATAAAAATATATTGAGGATGGGGTTTTGCATAGCCACTCAAATCAGAGCCAACAATTACCTTGATGCAAGAATAAATAATAAAGCTCAAGGGTTTTATTAGTCCCAAAGTAATTTTAAAGTTGCATAAAATATTCTTTCTCTCCATATATATGAAAGTACTTTTACCTCTCCTTCCCTATATATTTAGTCTTCATAAAATATTCAACATGTTGTTTCCAATGTCAATAAAAAGTATCTGTTACTGGAAGATGGAAAATCCATTTTGCAAAATGATAAGGAGATTACCCAGCATAACTATAATTATTAGGGGAAAAAGGGCACAGAAAGAAAGACAGATGTTAAGCAATTTGAAGGTCTTCTTAAGCTACACACTGTGTTTTCCTACAGGGGGTTTTTAAAATGAGAAATAGACCTTGAGGGTCTTAGACAGGCCTGAGGCAATATAAAAAAAAAAGAGGTCAAACATTCTGCTAAAAGGCACTGCTATCTTCAGAACAACAACTTATCAGCCAGCTTGCAGAGCCTCCTTATTTACAGCTATTGGTCCCAAAGGAAGTGCACTTGAGTGTGGGCCACGGTTACTTTGTAATGAGTTTGCCAGGAATGATACAGAAAACAAATTTGTAACTGTGTGCCATTCACAGCTCAGAAACTTTAGCAGAGATTTTTTTCTTTTGGTGAGGAAGAAGAGAGAGATGGTACACAAAGGAGAGGGAGGAAAAATGGAAAGAGGAGAAAGGAGGCCTAACAACAAAAACCCAGTTATGCTCCTAATAAGCAACCAAGAAGGAAGGGCCCTGTTGAAGACTGAATTACAAGTATAATTCAGAAGATTCAGGAATTAGCCAGCTTTGCTCAGGGGCCTTACCCCAAGGCAGCTCTGTAAAATGCTTGTTTCAAGGAGGTGGGCTTGTGCTCTCCAATTAAGCTCATAAAGCAAAAAAAGGAGAAAAAGAAGAAAAAAACACTGCACCTGTCACAGATTATTAACTAAAGGCCAAGCATTTCCTTATACACCTAGGGCACCTGGGTAGAGTATGTTCACTTACAGGAGCCTATTCTGCCTCTCTTCATGCATAAAAGTGTACACCATGACAAAGGACGAAGGGAGAAATTAAACCTTATCTAAGAGCTGTCAATAAATCTATCGTTGGAAATATATGTGAATAGAAGTAAGAGAGGTAATCTTTGTCTTTTAAAGAAGTAGTTTTTCAAAAAGAGAATTACACAAAGTGCTCCTCTGTTTTTGTCAATATGCTGCCAGATTTTGAAATACTATTTTTCATCCAAATGATAAAAATCTTGACAAGTAAGCAACAGAAAATCACTAATACACTTGCAGCTACATTTCAATCTATACAAATTATTTAAATAAAAATACCCAAAAAACATCCTGGCTAGCAAAATTATTTCACCATTTGGGCCTCAAGTCCAAGATAACTAAGAAAGAGGATTTTATATTTCCACTGAAAATATCTGACAAATATTCAACTAAAAAAAAAAAAGAAAATCCAGATGAGATGATGGAGTTAAAAACCTACATGTAAATTTCAAGAGCTGAAAATAAGAAAAAGGCTTTTCTTCCAACTTCACACTTGAGATTAACAAAAAAAAAAATCTTCAATTCTATTTCTTAAAAATGTAAATGTGTGTGGAGGGGCTTGGGAAAAGAATTTGATGTTAGAAATCTCAGGTCTAAACTCCAGCTAAACTAGCAGCAATATATATTTAAAGGGAGTCTGAAAGGAGATTATTTCTATAAACCCACTCTGTAAAATCAAGGGAAGATAAATACCTAGACTATGACAGCAGTAGTGAGAATGAGAAAAAGGACATATATAGTAGACACTTTTGTAATCAGAATTAATGCAATTAATGAATGAAGGTGACAGACCTAAATATCTTTCATTTGCTCCTCCAGATCCACTCTTTACCTTCTCCGCCTTGCTTTGTGATCCAGGAGGTTGACCTCTGTGGACTGCTCCAATAGGCTGCCTTTTTTCTAACTTCTGGCTAAATTTGGTTAATGGAAGGTACCAGCAGCCCAAGATGAAGGACAGGGAAATAGTAAGGTCATATTAGTAAGAGTACTTATTTCCTTAGCCTCCTTCCTGCCTGGTCACAAGCTATTGGCTTTGTTGTTCTATGAAGACCATAGCTCCTGTCAGCTGTCCCTCCTCTTCATTTAGTTTTGCCTATGGCTCCTACTAACCCCTTCCTCTCCTTTCTCCTTTAGGTCTAGGAGTAGTTATAGCTCTCTGTTAGCTACCTAAGAGCCTAAAAGCCCGTCTTGATTTCCCTAAACCCTACCCACACTTTTATAAATAGTCCCTTTATTAGATTACCCAAAATTATCCAATTTAAAATTAAGCTATTTGTTTCCTGCCACGATCAGTCATGAGACTGTTAAAATATTTATTATTCAAGGAAGTATTCTAGGTATATATAGTCCTTTATAACGGTGGAAAAAGGTAAGTATCAACCTTCAAAACTTGTTGCTTGAAAATTGTAAAAGTGAAACTGCAAATTCTGACTATGGCCAAGTGAGGAGATGGGCAAATCTTCCTCTGAAAAGCAACTATAAACAATACAAGAAAACTTCAATCTGATTAAAAGCTGACTGCCCATCAGAGACAAAGGGGGCCAGAAAGCAGTAGTATGACATATTTAGAAAGCTGAAAACAATTCTCAACAAAGTTATATGTCCAGCAAAACTATCCTTTAATAAAAAATAAAAACAGAGAACCAAGATGGCAGCGTAGGTAGACACACTGCGCCTCCTCACACAACCAGAACTGACAGAAAATCGAACAGCAAGGAAGTCCAACACCAAGGAAATAAAAAATAAACATTCATCCAGACCAGTAGGAGGGGAGGAGACGGGCAGCCGGGGTGGAGAAGACTAGCGTTGCCATGGCGGGACCAAGACTAGCGAAGAGTGGGACAAACGGAGCAGGCAGTCCAACCACTAGCAGACCCTGCGGCCCCACATTCGCACAGATAAACCGAGAGGGCTGACTCAGAGTGGCGGAGAACAGGGCAGGCAGAGTGGCGGGTAGCACCCCGCGGCCCCACATTTGTGCAGAGATAAACCGGACAAACAGCGGGGATCGAAGCAGACCACACAACCCAGGGCTCCAGCGCGGGGAAATAAAGCCTCAAACCTCTGATTGAAAACGCCCATGGGGGTTGGGGCGGAAGCAGGAGAAACTCCCAGCCTCACAGGAGAGGTCTTGGAAAGACCCACAGGGGCCTAGAGTGTGCACAAGCCCACCCACTCTGGAACCAGCACCAGAGGGGCCCAGTTTGATTGTGGGTAGGGGAGTGAAAGACTGAAATCCGGTGGAGAGTGGAGCGGGCACCATTGCTCCCTCTCGGCCCCTACCCCACGTACAGCGTCACAGCACAGCGACCAGCGTTACCCCACCCAGGGAACACCTAAGGCTCCGCCCTTTTAAGTAACAACCGCATCAAGACAAAAAAAAAAAAAAATGGCCCAAATGACAGAACACTTCAAAGCTCCAGAAAAAATACAACTAAGCAAGGAAGAGATAGCCAACCTATCAGATGCACAGTTCAAAACGCTCATTATCAAGACGCTCACAGAAATGAATTTGTTCAAAAACCAGATGAAAAAATGAAGCCTATGCTAAGAGAAACAAAGGAAAATGTACAGGGAACCAATAGTGATGCGAAGGAAACTGGGACTCAAATCAACGGTGTGGACCAGAAGGAAGAAAGAAACATCCAACCAGAAAAGAATGAAGAAACAAGAACTCGGAAAAATGAGGAGAGGCTTAGGAACCTCCAGGACATCTTGAAACGTTCCAACATCCGAATGATAGGGGTGCCAGAAGGAGAAGAGGAAGAACAAAAAATTGAAAACTTATTTGAACAAATAATGAAGGAGAACTTCCCCAATCTGGCAAAGGAAATAGACTTCCGGGAAGTCCAGGAAGTTCAGAGAGTCCCAAAGAAGCTGGACCCAAGGAGGAACACACCAAGGCACATCATAATTACATTACCCAAGATTAAACGCAAGGACCTACATCCAAGATTACTGTATCCAACAAAGCTATCATTTAGAATGGAAGGGAAGATAAAGTGCTTCTCAGATAAGGTCAAGTTAAAGAAGTTCATCATCACCAAGCCCTTATTATATGAAATGTTAAAGGGATTTACCTAAGAAAAAGAAGATCAAAAATAGGAACAGTAAAAATGACAGCAAACTCACAGTTATTAACGACCACACCTAAAACAAAAACAAAAGCAAACTAGGCAAACAACTAGAACAGGAACAGAACCATAGAGATGGAGATCACATGGAGGGTTGTCAATAGGGGAGTGGCAGGGGGAGAGGGAGGGAAAGGTACAGAGAATAAGTAGCATAGATGATAGGTGGAAAATAGACAAGAATAGTGTAGGAAATGCAGAAGCCAAAGAACTTATAAGTATGACCCATGGACATGAACTATAGGGGGGGAATGTGGGAGGGAGGGGGTGGGCAGGATGGAGTGGAGTGAGGGGGGGGGAAATGGGACAACTGTAATAGCGTAATCAATAAATATATTTCACAAAAAAATGGCAAGCACTTAAGATATAGCCAGTCACATTATTTTCTTGCTTTCCTTTTATATCTTCTCTATAAAAATGATTCCCCTGGTTATTGTCTGTGGAGCACTTCTAAACACATCCAGGTTGGCACTGCCCAATTCAAATCAATTTTTGTTCAAATAAACCCTTAACATTTTTAATATACTTCAGTTTACCTTTCAATAGTTCGAACATGGTAAAAAGTCACTACAACTACTCCACAACAGATTAGTAAAGGTCTTGTTAGTCTTCCTGTTTGAAGTCAAGGTCTAGGATGGAGCTCAGTGAAGTATCAAACTAGGGTAAAAAAAAAAAAAATTGCTACTCCTTACTGCTGGAGGTCTCGGTAAAAGACAAAAACAGCCTCCTGAACAGTAACTAATAAAAACCTTACTTTCTACCTTAGTAATGAAATCTGAAATACTCCAATATCAATGCCACTAAAAGCCACAAAAATGCCATTATATGTTTGGTTTGAATTGGAAAATTTGTGCAACCACGTAGAGGCTATCAAAAAAATTACTAAATGCATGGAAGGGTTAAACAGGAGGAGAAATAATTAAACAAAACTATTTCCCACAAAACATCAGCCTATAAACCTGTTGGGAACTGTCCTGCCTGGTTTCAGAAGCTGTAACCCCCACCCTCCCTTGGCTAAGGCGGAGTGAGAGACCTTGGGACCATAAGTCATTAAGAAGACAAAGCTTATCTTCCTTGTAGGGGCGCCGCCTCTGCCCCCTTTCACTTTACCCTGCTTGGCCCTGGGCGGATGACCAGTTAGCCAATGATGGGTAAGATTCCTCAAGGGAGGAACGACCTAAGATAGGCATGGTCACAAAGAGGTCCTCAGGGAAGGACTTGGGGGGCTATAGAAAAAGGGGGTGATGGACCCTCACCCCTTCGCTTTGACATAGACTGTCTTCATTCTGTCTACAAGAAGTCTCCTAATCTGTTGGCTGCCTTATTTCCCATGCCTTAAGCCTGAAACAATGCCAGAGGTGGGTGCAGCCCTGTTCTGGAAAGGGAAGGTTCCCCGGGTTGACAGGCCTAAGAGAGAATGCATAAAATCCAGTGAAACCTACTTTGCTAATAGCCTGAATTTAAATGATAAGGGTCCAAGCATGAAATGAGTTTGTTCACCAAAGTTTAATGGCCTTTTAGCTAACTGACCCTGACTCAAAATAAGCCCTCATGGTTCTTTGACTGTTATCTATTGTTTGATCATTACTTCCTGACAATGATTGATGAGCTTTACATATACACCCTGTATTCCTATGCAAATAAACCCAATAAAGGCCCATTGAGGAACAGGCTCCTGGCCCTTCACCTTTGAGAGATCAGCCACCTTTCCTCCCTAAGCAGATCATGTCTTCGTAGATTTATTCTCATCCATGGCATCCAGGTGGGCCCTGCAGGTAGGGCCCCCCCCTCATAAACCAATATATTTTTAAAACACTAAATTAACATTCAGATAGGCAGAATATTGAGTTTCTATCCCACTGTTTTGCCAGAATGACTTATTAGGTCAAGTACTTTTTGATGAAGTCTATAGGGTTTTCTATGTACACTATCATATCATCTACAAACAGTGACAGTTTTGCTTCCTCCTTTCCAATTTGGATGCCTTTTATTTCTTTTTCTTGTCTGATTGCTGTGGCTAGGACTTCCAATACTATGTTAAATAGAAGTGGTGAAAGTGGACATCCATGTCTTGTTCCTGATCTTAGTGGGAAGGCTTTTAGTTTTTGCCTGTTGAGTATGATGTTGGCTGTAGATTTCTCATACATGGCCTTTATTATGTTGAGGTATGCTCCCTCTACTCCTACTTTGCTGAGTACTTTTGTCATAAATGGGTGCTGTACCTTATCAAATGCTTTTGCCATATCTATGGATATGATCATGTGATCTTTGTCTTTTCTTTTTTTTATGTGATGTATTACATTTATTGATTTGCAAATATTGTACCACGCTTGCATCCCTGAGATGAATCCCACTTGACTATGGTGTATGATCCTTTTAATGTATTGCTGGACATGGTTTGCCAAAATTTTGTTGAGGATTTTAGCATCTATGTTCATCAGCGATATTGGCCTCTACTTTTCTTTCTTTGTTATGTAAAGGAAAGAATAAACAAATGGCACTTCATCAAAATAAAAAGTTCTTGCACAGTAAAGAAAACATCAGCAAAATGAAAAGGGAACCAACCATATTCGAAAATATATCTGCCAATGATACCTCAGACAAGGGTTTGATCTCCAAAATATGTAAAGAACTCACATGATTCCACTCCAGGAAGACAAACAATCCAATTAAAAAATGGGCAAAGGCCTTGAACAGACACTTCCCCAAGGAGGACATACAGAGGGGCCAGAGACATATGAAAAGATGCTCAGCATCGCTTGCTATCAGAGAGATAAAATTAAAACAATGACATACCATTTCACACCAGTCAGAATGGCCATCATAAACATCTCAACAAACAAGTATTGCAGAGGATGTGGAGAAAAGGGAACTCTAGTGCACTACTGGTGGGAATGCAGACTGGTGCAGCCACTGTGGAAAACAGTATGGAATTTCCTCAGAAAACTAAAAATGGAACTGCCTTTTGATCCAGCAATTCCACTGCTGGAATCATACCCTAAGAATCCTGAAACACCAATTCAAAAGAACCTATGTACTCCAATGTTGGTAGCAGTACAATTTACAATAACCAAGTGCTGGAAGCAACCTAAGTGCCCATCATTAAATGAATGTATCAAAAAACTGTGGTACATTTACATGATGGAATACTATGCAGCAGAAAGAAAGAAGGAGCTCCTACCCTTCACGATAACATGGATGGAACTAGAGAGCATTATGCTAAGTTAAATAAGCCAGGTGGTGAAAGACAAATACCATATGATCTCACATAGAGGTGGAACCTAATCAACAAAACAAACAATCAAGCAAAACATAACCAGAAACATTGAAATTAAGAACAAACTGACAGTAACCAGAGGGGAGGTAGGATGGGATAATGCAGGGCCAGGGGGAAGGATTTTCAGGAACAACTATAAAGGACATATGGACAAAACCAAAGGGAGGTAGAATCAAAGGTGGGAAGTGGGGATGGCTGGGGTTGGAGGAGAGGTGTTGGGAAAATGGAAACAACTGTACTTGAACAACAATAAAAAATGCGAAAAAAATTTTTTAAATAAGTAAAAATTTTAAAAAAGTAAAAATAAATAATTATAAGATTAAAAAAAGCATAAATGGTAGATACAAAATAGGGGGAGGGAAGAATAGTATAGGAAATGGAGAAACCAAAGAACTTATATGTAGGACCCATGGACATGAACTAAGGTGGGGAAATGATGGTGGGAGGGGAGGTACAGGGTGGAGGGGAATAAAGTGGAGGAAATAATGGGACAACTGCAATAACAATAAAATATGTTTTTAAAAATTTCAAAAAACTATGGTACATTTACACAATGGAATGCTATGCAGCAGAAAGAAAGAAGGAGTTCCTACCCTTTGAGGCAGCATGGATGGAACTGAAGAGCATTATGCAAGTGAAATAAGCCAGGCCATAAAGACAAATAACATATGATCTCACCTATAAGTGGAACTTAATCAACATAACAAATAAGCAAGCAAAATACAACCAGAGACATTGAAATAAAGAACAGTCTGACAGTAACCAGAAAGGAGGGGGTAGAGGGATAATAGGGGATAACAGGGGGTTGGGGATGGCTATGAAGGAACATGTATGAAGGATACATGGACTAAGATAAATATCTTCTGAGGACCTAATGTACCACATGGTGACTATAGTTAATGTGCTGTATGGCTGAGACCTGCTAAGAAAGTACATCTCAAGTGATCTTTCCATACACACACAAAAATGGTAACAATGTGAAGTGATAGATATGTTAACTCACCTGACTGGGGTAATGATTTCACAATGTATGTGTACACCTTAAACATATAATATTTTTATTTATAAATCCCATCACAGTAAAGCCAGAGAAAAAAGAATTAAGCACTGATATCTGCTATAAAATTCTTGAAGCTTGAAAACATGCTAAGTGAAATAAATCTGCCACAAAAACCCATACATTGTATGAATCTATTTATATAAAATATTCACAATAAGGAAATACACATAAATAAAAAAAGTTAGTGATTGTTTAAGGCTTAGATTTGTGGGGAAGAATGGGAAGTGACTGATAATTGGTAAAGGGTTTCTTTAAGTGGATTGCATAAATGTTTTAAAATTATATTAATGGTGATTCTTGCATAACTCCATGAATATGCTAACAATCATTAAACTGTACAATTAAAATTAGTGAATTTCAGGAATGTTCATTATACCTCAATTAAAAAAAAAAAAGGCCTTCCTAAGGAAATGACAATTTAGACAGAAAAGAAAAGAAAAAAAAATCCTATGATATATCACATATGCTAGAGCTAGGAAGACAAGAACCCTCTCTAATCCAGTCCTATTCTCCAAAATTGGGCTAAACTACTCTAGGCCCTATAACAATGAAGTACCACAGCTTTATTGTTAGATCCAGGATTAAGTATTTGCAGGAAGACTATAACCTCATTTTATTCATCTTATAAAATAAAAACCAACATAATTTGCAGTAAGGGATTTTGAAAGAATATGTGTAAGGCCTCTAGCAGTGTTCCTTATGCATAAGAGAAATTCAACAAGTCAAAGAACTTATAATGTTATTGTTGTTGCATTCAGAACTTTGATGAACATCAGCTATAATATTAATATTCTGTTTCAGGATGAAGATGATACCCATGTACTATGAGATTATGTACAATGGGAATTCTAATCCTACTGCAAATTCTACAACCCAAATTGAACTTCAGCTAACAACTTTTGAATACTATTTGCAAGGTTTTAAAAAAAATTCCATATACCACCTGCTCAAAAATTCAGCACCCTCTATAGCTTTTCATTAGGAAGAATGCCAAAACAACAAGCTAGAAAGAAATGTCACAAAAATGAGTATTCTCATAGCATACCTCTCAGAATCACTAAAAATCAACAAGCATAATTCCAGTGTACATGTGAAATGCCAGGAAAAAACCATATTTCCTCAGACTATACCCACATAAGTAATGGGAAAAGGTATCAGGAATAAAGAAGGACCATCCTCAGTTTCACTTAGTGCACTTTCTACTTTTCACATAACTGCAATGACAGTTCTGCTAAATATCCCATCACTACATAAAAAGAATCCTCTTTCCTCTAATTTCCAATAAGATTATTTTTCACTTTCCTTTATGCTTTCAACTGATTTCTTCTCAAAGGTAGACTTGCTTCTACAGTTTATTCAGTGCTGTACAAGATTCCATTGACACTTTACTTAAAATACTGTAACAGTGGAATAGTGAGTATGAAGAGACCCAGCATAGCCAGAGTACAGAAATCTTTTGAACATTGCATTAACACTCATGGAATCTGGCTGAAAAAAAGAAGAAAGGAGTAAGTATCATGTCATAAAGCACAATCTAACCTAGCCTCCCCTTAATAAAGACTAAAACCAAGCCCAAAGAAAAAGCTAAGGAAAGACGTCATTTGAAGGCTGAGTCCTCTGTCGGGATTCCCAAAATTACTCCCAGGTTTGCTAGTTCACTGGAAGGACTCAGAGGACTCAGATGAAGTTAAACTCACAGTCACAGCACAGGAAACACTCAAAGCAAAACCAGCAAAGCCTAATCAACAAAACAAACCAGCAGGCAAAATATAACCTGAGACCTTGAAATAAAGAACAAACTGACAGTAACCAGAGGGGAGGTGGGAGGGGATAATGGAGGGAAAGGAGGGAAGGGTTGTCAAGGAACATGTACAAAGGACACATGGACAAAGCCAAAGGGGGGTTGGATAGAGTATGGGAGGGGATGGCTGGAGTGGGTGGGAGTAGTGGAGGGAAAGTGGAGACGATTGTACTTGAACAACAATAAGAAAGAGAGAAAAAATTAAAAAATAAAATACAATACAATAGAAAATAAACTAGCAAAGGGGAAAAGAAGGCACATGGGGTGAAGTCCTAAAAAAACCAAGCACAAGTTTCAACGGTGCTTTCACAATGATGTCACACAGGATAAAATTCTTCCACCAATGAATTATGACAACACATGAGAAGTTTATCTACCAGGAAAGCTCTCCTGAGCCTAAGAACCCAGGGTTTGAGTGGCGTGGTTAGTCACTGAAGCTCCAGACCCCCAGAAAGAACACAGATTTTTGCCAAAAACTATCTAGACAAGCTAGTACCGTGTTCTGTACTGGCACCAAGCACATAAAACATTCTTATCAGAACAGTGCAAGAGCATTTCAGAGCGGGTAAGGGTCAGGACCTTCTTCATATTCTGAAAGATTTAAGAAACTCATAATTACTGACTTCACTCTTTCTTACACAAGTTCCAAGTTAGAGGAGCTTTGGAAACACCTTGGGCTTTCCACAGACCTCCCCTTACAGAGCATACAACTAAGTTCATATAACTTCAGAATGTTTAACCAGTATTTCAATTGATACTGAATCAAAAATCATCATTTTAGTTGATGAAATCAAAATCAAGACTTTCTACAATATATTATTCACACTGTCTAGTATACAATAAACATTACTAGTTATGCAAAGAAACATGAAAAGAAAAGAAATGCAGTCAACAGAGACCAACACACAGATGGCCCTGATTTTGTCTTTAGCAAACAAAGAATATATTATAGATATATTCCAATGACTAAGGGAAGGCATTGCAAAGAATTAAAGAAAGCTTCAGAATGAATAGAGAATCTTATATAGAAAGTATAATCTATAAAAAGAACCAAATGAAACTTATATAATTAAAATTTATAACATTGAAAGTAAAAAATTATCTTAATGGGCTTAACAGCAGGTTAAAAATGTCAGAATAAACAGACATCATTAGAAAATGTTTGACCTGAATAAAATTGAGCAATAAAGTTGAAAAAATTAACAAAGTTACAGGAACCCATAGGAAAATAGCAAATACATAATAGGAGTTCCAAGGGGGAAAAGTGAATGAGAAAGTAGCAGAAAAAAGCAAGCCCTAAACTTTTTCAAATCTGGTGAAAAACAACAATTTAAAGTCCTAAGATCAGTAAACCTGAAATAAATACGCATGCAGAAAAATACAATCTAGACAAATCACAATCAAATTACTTAAAACCAAAGATAAGAAAAAAAATCTTAGAAGCACACAGAGAAGAAAGACTACTGCATCCAGGGGTATAACAGTTGAGCTCTCATCAGAAAAAAATGAAGATTATAGGACAGTAGAATAATGTCATTAATGTTAAAACAAAAAACAAATAAAAACAATACAATGCAAATACCCTTCAAAAACAAGAGTGAAATAAAGACAATTTCATATAAACATAAGCTAAGAGAATCCAGTGCAAGAAGATGCAGACTTGCACTAGAGGAAATGACAAAGGATGTTTTTCAGGTTTATAGAAACTGATCTATAGGAAGAAAAACCAGATATAAACCTGGATCTACAGGAAAGAATGAGAAAAAAAAGGCATGGTTATGTCTTTTTAGAACGTTTTAATTTATTATTTTCTTAAAAGCCAACCAGCAAAAGCCAAAATGTTAACAATGTAAAGTGGGGTTTATAACATTCAAAAAAATGAATAAATAACAAGAGTACTCAAAGGATGGGGACAGGGCAGGTCATCAGAATCGTACTATTATAAGATTCAAAAAGTTTTTAAGTGTGGAGTGTGAAGTGAGAAGCAAGAAATATGACATAGTAAGTGTGAAGTGTAAAGTGATACGATATTGACTCTAAATAGACTTTGATAAGTTAAGGAAGGATGCAAATCATTAGTCATAGAGCAGCCACCAAAAACAAATAAATAAAACTAAGAAGCTAACAAAGAAAATACAATAGAATAATAAATATATACATTAACCTGTATGTATATGCTTGTTAAATGCTTATTGTGAAATTACAGGAAATTCATGCCCTGCTTTAGTTAAATTTTAAAAGCCCATTACAAATTCAGCTAAAATCTCTACTTTCGTTATACTATTAACTTCCAAGAAATCAAATCATGTCTGTCTCCTGCCTAAATCTCTTCAATAGTTTCCCAATGCACATCAAATGAAGCACAAAGCCTTTATTATTTCCTATACCGCATGATCTAGAACCTGTCTACCCTTCCGGTTTCCTCTTTTGCCACTCTTTCGCCTAATGCACTCTCTTTTCAGTTCCGATAATAAACGTCTCCTGGGTACTGGAAATATTGGGGGGAATACTTTGTAAAGTATATGATTTTCTAACCACTATGCTATACACCTGAAACTAATACAAAATAATATGGAATGCAAACTATTTTTTAAAAATAAAATTTTTCTAAAAAGATTTTTTCCACCCTGTCTCCAGTCCTGCCTTCTCATAGATGCCTCTTAATTTTCCAGTTCTTGGTTTAAAGTATATCTCATCACAGAAGTCTTTCCTATCTACTCTAAAGTTTCCATAAAATTTCTGTCTCTGAATTCTCTTTGTTTCCTCCATGGACCTTCTCATATCATGCAATTACATGTGTTTATTAACTTCTTTTTTCTTTTTTTTTTATTGATGTTCAGTTAAAGTTGTCCCACCTTTCCTCGACTAACTTCTTATTGACTTTCTTCCACCAGACTTTAGCTCCTTAAAAGTAGAAAGCATATAATTTTTGTTCATTCATGTATACTCTTGCCTACTATTACATATGAAACATAGAATGTACTCAATAAATGTGTTAAATAAATGACATATGTAAATACCCCCCAAAATACAAAAGAATGCCAGTAAATTTTCTGTTTGTGGAATCACCACAAACAATGCTGATAAAATGTGCATCATGGATATGTTCCCTTGAGTAATTTTCATCATTTGGCTTCCTTATCAAAATAGGCTGGTATCACATCTGAAAATGGCAAGAGCATAGTTGGAGAGTATTCCTTCAGTAGGAGAAATGGCTTCAGTGTAGCCATGTTTATACATCAGCAATAGCACTCATAGATTTATAATAGGAAAAAATCTGCTCATTTATATTTATAATAGAAAAACCCAATTACATAGTTGCTTGATAGAGAATAAAATAAGACCAGCAACTACATAAGATTGACAAACCATAATTGGTGGTTACTGAGAAATAAAAATGTACAAAAGCAGGAGCAAAACATAGACCATATACAAGAACAGAAGCAATTAAACTTCGAAGGATAGCCGAATGGCAGTTTAGAGGGAAAAGAAAGAATAGCCATGGTCTCCTAATTATTATAAGTCACTCACAGAAATGAGTACAAAACCACTGAAAAGAAAAAGAAAGGTAGATTTTTTACATATTTTCATTGGCAGGCATTACACTTGGCCTTTATATATTTGTTTGGTAAATAAATTGATTCCCTTCTTTGTTACCCCAGGTCTTTATAATATTTCACCTCAACTGTTAAAATGTTCCCATCACTCATCTCCAAGATGCAAGCCTTACCCAACTACACACACCAAACCTCACAACTGCCTCAATGCCAATGTTCCTGGTAAAAACACAAAAGGAATATGGTACAAATTCAATAGGGATAAGCATAAAACAGCTCGACATCAGGTACTTGCTAGTCTCCTTAAATTTAACAAATAATTTAATATACTGGACTCCAATTTCTCATTTTTGATTATAATAATACTCATTTCATATGGTTATACTAAGAGGAAATTATTAGTGCATACATAAGATCCTTAAACAAGCTAAGGCACTCTGTCATTATTTGTTGCATGAATGAACACAATCCAACCAAATAACTGAAGTCCATTACTCTCTATTCCCTTAATTTTATTCCGAGCATTCATTATTTAAAACTGAAATATTTTCTATATATATTTAAATATACATTGTTTTTATGTATGGCATATTATATGTAACTATATAAACTCATATTATATATGTGAAGCATATTTAAATACATATTTATGCACTAAAATATATCATACATTATATTTATTAATATGTTCATAGACCATCTCCCCCCCCCAAAAATATCAGGTCTATGAAAGCAAAACTTTGTCTTTTTTGATAAGTCTAAACAGATTACCATGGCATGGAAGATACTCTCTATCATTTAACACTAAATGGTTCTCCAGCATCTCTAACCATGCTCCTCTGTGCCTCTCAGTCTTAGGCACACCAAAGGTACTCACTTACTTCCTTAAACACAAAATGTACTGGAATAGTCCAAGAGAGATGATACGTCCTGAATTAGGAACAGATGATAATAGAACTGAAGAGAAGCACACAGCATGATGAAGTGCTTTGAAGATAAAAATCAATGGAAATTGCAAATAGACTGAATATCATAAGTGAGTGAAAAGGAGAATTAATTGACTCCCATATTTCTGGCCTGAGAAAATATGAATAGAGGAGGGAATAGGTTCAAGGGAGAAAGTCTAGAATTCTTTTTTAGAATTCTCATTATTTTTGAGACGTTTGTGACACTCTGAGTAAAGATGTCAATCAGACAATTGAACATGTATTTAGTTAAGAGAGAAGATCCAGGTAGGAAATTTAAATTTGGGAATCATTAAATGATAATTATCATCATATCTATGAGTAAACATGATCTCTCTATTTCAGGTGAGAAAATGATTTTCATAGAGCTAGTACCTTTCTCAAGGTGGTACTAAGAGAGTCAGATTCTAATCCTTACCAGGAAAAGTGCTTATGTTTCTACTATATGACACTAAAAATTAGCTACCACTGTTTGAGGAATGCTCTCATAGAATATTAACTTATCTGCATTTTAACACTTTGGATTTCAATTATTCATTTATAAATTTATCTCTCCTCAATGGCCAGTAAAAATATTGATAGAAATTATCTTACTTATGTTTGTATCCTTGTGCTCCTACCATAGTACATGACCCAAAATAGATATTCAGTAAATAGATGGTGAAATTAATGTTGACTGAAAGAATACATCTGAGAACTTCAGTGGAGGATATCTTCTATTATCCCAGAAACATAAATATTAATTCACTCATGGCTCTTTCATTTTGAGGTCCAGATTAATATTGAGAATTCAATACAATTCATCAAATATTTGCTGGACACTTGTGTTTGGGATTTCACTAGATGTTGAAAGCTAAAGGGAATGAATTCAGAAAATAATTTTTAAAAACTTCTGCCCTTGAAATCTTTATATAAAAAAGTAAAATATAAATAGGTAAAATATGACAAACATACTTCCAACTGGGGACTGAACCTGCAACCCAGGCACGTGCCCTGACTGGGAATCAAACCCGTGACCTTCCAGTTTACAGGATAGCACTCCAACCAACTGAGCCACACCAACCAGGGCTGAAATGATATGTTAATTGAATGGTAAGTAGTAAGTATAGACACATATGCTGTCCCAAACGTAAGCGTAAGCTGAGATATTTTATTAAGATAGACGTGTCATTTTAAAGTATATGAAAAATTTTATTTAAATTTAAATCCTTTAAGTTTTCCTGAAAGATAAAAAGACATTAACAAACAGCAAGATATATTATATACCTAGATAAGCAGACTATTATAAAGTTGTAATTACTTCACAAATGAATGCAATTCCCACTTGAACTTCAATGGTATTTTTTGCATAACTTAACTCAAAAATTTATCTAGAAAGCTAAATAAGTGAGCAGGGTGTAAAATTTCAAAAGAAGAGGAAAGAAAACTGTGCAATGTCCTATGTACTCGTGAAGTACATCTGCAGAGTTTCTAGTTTAGAATTCAGTATCACAGATTCAAGGCCCACGAATACACATTTTAGTAAGAACCGTAGATTATTCTAATTAGGGGCACTAAAGCCAAAATTTTATAAACCACAGAACACATATAGAGGTGTGTAAGATGTAATAAAGGAAACATTACAAAAGTCAGTAGAAGAGATAGATTATTCAATAAATAATGATGAAAATAGCTATTCAGAGACTTTTAAGTTAGAACCTCCATTTACAACATACACTTATTTAAATAAGGATTAAAGAAACCTATGGAACAAAACCATAATAAGGCTACAAGCAAACTTAAGTATATATTTTTCTGATTTGAAAGGATTAAACACAGAAACAATGGTAGGATATATTAAAAATCAATATATTTGAAAACATAAAATATGTACATTCTTTTATATCAAAAACATGATCATAAAATTAAAATATATTAAACTAAAAAAAATACTGGCCACAAAGATAACTAAGGTCTCATATTCTTAAACCATAAAAACATCAAATATACTAGAAAAAAGCTAAAACTCCAACAGAAAAACATAAACAGACAATTCATAGAAACACAAAAGCAAATGTTAACAAATATATGAAATAAGTCCAACCTTACAAATAATCAAAGAAATCCAAATTAAATGAAGGGCCATTTTTTGCCTGTGAAAATAAGAAAAGTTCCAATAGTGATTATTCTCAATACTGATAAGTATGTAGTGACTTTCCCACACTGTTTGTAAAAGCTTAAGTTGGTACAATCTTTCTGAAAAGCAATTAGCAATTAGCCCAAACTTTAAGGGCTCCAAAGTAAGATTCAGATCCATTGAAACTGTGATTTCACTTCTAAGTACAGTATCCTCAGGAAATGAGGAGAAATACAAACAAAAACATTATGTACCACAATGTTAAGTGAAGCATTATTCATCCTGGCAACATAAGCTATTAAATGTTCAACAATAGGGAAACACTAAATAATTCTAGCCACTGTTTAATATTCTGTAATATGGGTTATTTAAATTATCTTTTTAAATATTTACTGATTTTTAAAAGTGATCCTGGTATAATAGGAAGTGAAAAGCACAAAAATGTTTTCACTCTATAAATAATCTCAAACATGTTTTTAAAAATTCTATTTCTGAGTTTTTCTATAAACCAAAAGGAAATGCACATGTTAATAGAATTTATTTCTAGGTGGTAGAATTATGATTTTTAAATTACAGATTATCTTATTTGCTTCACTATATCTTTTATACATTTCCAATAATGAGTATATATTATTATTTTAATATTTACATAGCTCAGTTGGTTAGAGCATCGTCCCAATATGCTAAGGTTGCGGGTTTGATCCCCAGTCAAGGCACATATAAGAATCAACCAATGAATGCATAATGTCTTTTAAAATTTTAATTATAAATGATTTTTAAATTTTTAAATACATGGGTTAGTGTTACATTATGCCCTTATTGTATTCTGAGCTTTGAGAAAGAATCTTCCTAAATTATCTTACCATTAAAGTTGCACAAAACAATAGAACTATGATATACCTCAACTTTAATTCAGTTCTCTTCTTTAGTTCTCTTCTTAATAGTTTTCTGAATCTCAAAAGATTAATGTTTTTAGGAGCCAAAATTGCAATTGTACCTACTACAATTAAAAGATTACATTAGTTATCCTGTGAGTCATTATCAATAAGTAAAATAAGTATACATTTAATTATCTTTTTAAAAAATTCATGTTCCTCCCTATTCCTGGAAGTGTCCTTCATCAATAAAATGGCAAAAACTTCATGTTGCCAAAAAAAAAGAGAGAAAGAATAGGATCTGATATATGACCACATTAATTAATTAGGAAGTAGACTATGAATGTTTGGTTGTATTTACATTATACTAAAGAGAAAATGTTATTTTACTCTTTATCTTTAAAAATAAAAATAACAAAAATTGCCTCCAAGGGCTGTTTTAAACATCTAATGAATTAAGCAACATAAAACAACAAAAACAATGTCTGACACATGGTAACTGCTCAACAAAAAGTGATAATAGTATTAGTTATCTTGATACTTTTCACAGTAATATAAAATTATTCAACATCAAATAATTACTCCACATACATGAATTTAAATTTCTCCACTTATACATGTCTTATGTTATTTTCAATAGGTGTTTAGTGTTCCTTAGGATAAATTCCCAGAAGTAGGATCACTAGGTCAAAAGGCAGATCCATTTTTAAATTTTTGAGGTATTTCCATACTTCTTCACACAAGGGCTGCACCAATCTGCTTCCCCACCAACAGTGGAAAAGGGTTCTCCTTTCTCCACATCCTCAGCAGCACTTGTTGTTTGTTGATTTAATGATGATAGCCATTCTGACAGGTGTGAGGTGATATCTCACTGTGGTTTCAATTTGCATTTCTCTGATGAATAGTGACATTGAGCATCTTTTCATATGTCTATTGGACATCTATCTGCATATCCTGTTTGGAGAAGTGTCTATTCAGTTCCTTTGACCACTTTTTAATTGGGTTGTTTGTTTTTTTGGTGTTGAGATTTTTTTTTTGTATCCAAAATGTGTTTATTGGGATGGTTCCCCACTCATCTTGATTCAGGGTACTTTTAGTGCTGCTTCCTTCTGAAGGAGCATCCTTCTGTCAGCCTTGCTTTTCCTCCCATGGGCTGACAGAGGACAGTGGAGCAGCCCACACACAAAACTACCATTTGTGCATGGCTAAAGATGGTGGTGGTTTTATAGCATCCTGGGCATTTCACATCCATGAAGTAGGAATTGGGGCTCTGCACCAGGCGCTTCTTGTGTTTCCTCTTCTCCTCTTCTGGAGAGGGATGAAGGAGATCCTTTGCGAGAGGCATGTTGTCATAGGGAGGTCATCACTGCCAGAAGTGGTGTTGAGATTTTTAAGTACATTATAAATTTTGGATATTAACCCCTTATCAGATGTATCAGAGAATATGTTCTGTGGGTTGTCTTTTTATTTTGTTGATTTCCTTTGCTGTGCAAAAACTTTTCAGTTTTATGTAGTCCCATTTGTTTACATTTTTCTTTTGTTTCCCTTGCCTGGGGAGATATATCCAATAAAAAGCTGCTACAAGCATGTCTGAGATTTTGGTGCCTATGTTTTCTTCTAGGATTTTTATGGTTTCAGGTATAACATTTAAGTTTTTATAAATTTTAAATTTACTCTTGTGTGTGGTGTAAGAAGGTGGTCTACTTTCATATTTATGCACAAATCTGCCCAATTTTCTCAATGACATTTATTAAATAAATTATCTTTAGCCCATTGTATATGCTTGCTTCCTTTGTCGAATATTAATTGACTATAATAGTGCAGGTCTATTTCTGGGCTCTCTATTCTGTTCCATTGATCTATGTGTCTTTTTACGCCAGTACCATGCTGTTTTGATTACTATGGCCTTATAGTATAGTTTGATATTAGGTAGCGTGATTCCTCCAACTTTGTTCTTTCTCAGGATCACTGTTGTTATGCAAGGCCTCTTGTGGTTACATAAAATTTTTTGAAATATTTGTTCTAGTTCTGTGAAATATGTCATTGGTATCTTGATAAGCATTGCATTGAATCTGTAAGTACCCATATGTCCATTGCAGCATTTTTTACAGCAGCCAGGATATAAAGGCAGTCCAAGTGCTCATCAGTAGATGAGTGGGTAAAACTATGGGACATTTACACAATGGAATATTACTCAGTGGTAAAAAAAAGAAGAAGAAGAAAGTTTTACCCTTTGCAACAGTATAGATGGACCTGGATAATATTATGCTAAGTAAAATCAGCCAGTCAGAGAAAGACAAATACTATGTGATTTCACTCATCTGTAGAATCTAATGAACAAACTGAGCTAACAAGCCAAACACAGACAGACTCATAGATGGAGAGCAGATGACAGCTAATGGGAAGGGGAGATAAGGGGGTGGAGGGATTGTGCAAAATGGAAAAAGACTCATGGACATGGACAATAGGGTGGTGATTGCTGGGGGGAAGGGTTATAAGGGGACTAAATGGTAATGGAAAAAATATAATAAAGATTAAATTAAAAAATTATACATGTCTTTAATGTAACTTAAAATCTTGGGCTTATGAGTTTCTTTTTACAGATATGATATAAGATATAATTTTATCATTTCATTATGTAGTTTGTTAAACAATGCATCTGCATGCCAATTGCTTCTCTATGAGGAATCTATTCATCTGTTCATTGATATATTAATAGTTAAGTACTTTTATTTAACTTCTTGTTACTTCCTTTATGTGGGTTAGACTGATAATTCAATACTAACATTTTAATGCAACCAAAGAACTTTTTATAGGACAATTACAATGTTATATCCAAAGGCCTTTGCATTAAATATTTGTTATTTCATTTTTAAAATTCAGAAAACATTTTATTTTATTTCAATGATTTCCAGTTATTTGTAAATTAAATATTAATCTCCCCCAGACAATGTCAACACATACTTAAATGTTTGGCTGCAGATAAAATGATAATACAGATTAATCCTTCAAATTCATAGCTACTTATCTTTACTTTGGTAGCTAAGGAAAATGTCAAAAAATAGTTCTGAACTAAAGAATTTTCTAGGATATCATCCAGTCTCCATTAGCCTAAGGTTAAAAAGCAATAATGGTGCTATGAAACAATGAATCTAGACTCTCAAATATACAATGAATTCCTGTATCAGTGCTGCAGCATGTGCCTTGCAAATGCCTCACCAATGTTAATGTTCATTAAAAGCATCCTTTGGCCACACAGACTGCTTTAAAATATATGACTTCCTTTGTCATTCCAATAATTACCGCTTCTTCAACTATAGGAAAATAAAATATGATCAGAAGTTTTAGAAGCCAAGGTTGTAAATCAAATAGAAAAATCCAGACTCAGCTTTGGGAGATGTTCAGCAATACAAAAACCTCAGAATTAAAGTATAGTAGTTGAAATCATCTCAAAGAAATTCTGTGCCTGAAATCAACAACATCTTACTGACTCTGTGTCTATCGTCCAAAGCTCCATGAATAATACTCTTGTTTGGAAAGACAAGCAATTTTAGCACCAAGGCTAGATGCACACAAAAATCCATTCTGGGACCACTCTTGACTCACCAATTTTTACATATTATATTCTGGAAACTCATATCTGAAAATAATAGTAAAACCAAAATAAATACAGCGGGGAATAAAATCATCAGACTTAAAAGTTATCTCTATTATCTTGTAACTAGGGAATTGAGGGTGATGAGCAGGAAATATTGTCAAAGAAATGAACATTTACCAAGAATACAACACACAAAATAGCAGTTAAATTCCTTTATACACATTACCTAATTTCATTCTCTAAAGGAATATTATCCTTATGAAGCTGGAAAAAACATGGCTCTAAGAGGATTAGTGACATGCCCAAGGTTATACAAGTTGGTGTCAGAGCTAGTATATTTAAACCAAAGATTATTTGATTCACTACCTCTAAACTCAAACTTAGGCTAAAATAATTGTGGGTACATACTATATATAAAATAAATATTTTCAAATGAATGTGTAGAGATACATGAAATTTACATAAAACATAGCCTCAGTCTCCTAAAAGAATACCATAACATCTTTCATTTCTTTGCAGCAAACATGACTGAATGTCAACTGTATTCAAAAGAGTGCTAGGTATGACAGGGTAAAGGAAGAGGGAGGTATAATAAGAGATATGATTTCTATCTTTAAAGAAATTATAATCTAACAAGGGAGACATGAGTATAAAAAAGGAAAAAAGAAGGAAACATAATATGAGAAATTTTCAAAATTCTAAAGGCAGTTTTTTTGTATTACACAAAGCATGGACTTATGAATCACTCTGATAGATTTCAATCTTCTACCACAGGAAAGGAAGTGTGATATCAGGCAAGTTATACTTCCTCTTTCAGCATGAGTTTCCCCCACCTATAAAATGGAAATGACAGTTAACTTGAAGATTATATGATGTAATATATGTAGAGCACTAGCACATAAAAACCCATAACCAATAGTGTTACTATTGTTAAACTGTGTTCATGTAGTAGGTATGATCAGTTGTCCCATCAGGAGAATTGGTTGGTAGACTAAGGGGATTCAGGGAAGTTTTATGCTAGAAATGACTGCTGCTTGGGATATAAAAGGCTTGAAAAATGTTTAAAGGTTATTTATAGGAAGTAAGGATAACACAAGGGAGAAGGGAAGAAAGATAAATTCTAGAATAAAAGGACAAGTGTAAAGGCATTATGGAGTGAAAGGGATGGCATCATTAAATATAATAAATTAGCCAAATGGACCAAATGGTCACACAACATATGACAATGTAAAGAATTCCTAATGAGAAAACCTAATGAGATACAACCTCACACCGGTCACAATGGCCATCATAAACAAATCAACAAACAAGTGCTGACGAGGTGGTAGAGAAAAGGGAACCTTACTACATTGTTGGTGGGAATGTATACTGGTGCAGTCTCTGGAAAACATTATGGAATTTCCTCAGAAAACTAAAAATGGAACTGCCTTTTTGACCTGGCAATTCCACTGATGGTATTATACCCTAAGAATTCTGAAACACCAATTCAAAAGAACCTATGCAACCCACCGTTCATAGCAGCACAACTTACAATAGCCAAGTGCTGGAAGCAACCTAAGTGCCCATCAGTTATTGGGTGGATCAAAAAAGTATGGTAAATTTACACCATGGAATACTATGCAGCAAAAAGGAAGAAAGAGCTCCTAACCCTCATGAGAGCATGGATGGAACTGGAGAGCATTATACTAAGTGACATAAGCCAGGTGGTGAAAGACAAATACCATACGATCTCACCTATAAGTGGAACCTAATCAACAAAACAAACAAGCAAGCAAAATATAACCAAAGACATTGAAATTAAGAACAAACTGACAGTAACCAGAGGGGTGGGGGAGGGAGATAACAGTAGAAAGAAGGGGAAGGGACGTCAAGGCACATGTATAAAGGACCCCTGGACAAAGCCAACAGGGGGTAAGATTGAGGGTGGGAGGTGAGGTGGGTGGAGTGCGGGAAAGTGGTGGTCGGAAAATGGTGACAACTGTACTTGAACAACAATAAAAAAAGGAAAGAAAAGAAATATAGATGTTATTTGGGGGGGATTTTACAATTTCTAAAGAACCTTTACATGATTGTTTACTTAATGAAGAATCAGATATAAATATCCTAAGACAATGCCTGCTTATAATTTTTGCTCAACAAATATTTATTCATTATCTTCCTCATAATCCTAAAAAACATTTGGTTCTCATTTTTTTAAAATGAGGAGACTAAATAGTAGAAAATAAATGACTTGCTAAAGAACACAAGCTAGTTAAATAACAGAGCTGAAACATTTACCCAGGCTCAGACTATGAACTCCGTGCTCTTTCCACTCCTGTGTCTACTATTTCAGAAAGAATTACTAATCTATCAGACAGAATATGAAAGCCTAAATACCATTCTCATTCACTGTCTCTCTCTCTCTCTCCCTCCCTCTCTCTCTCTGCATTTAAATTTCTTTAATGCCTTTTTATGGCTTGAGAGCACATTTCTTTTTTTTAATTGAATTTATTTGGGTGACATTGGTTTACAAAACCACACAGGTTTCACATACAACAAAACATTATCTGCATTGTGCACCCATCTCCCCAAGCAAAGTCTCCTCCCTTCCCCATTTTCCCACCACTGCCTACTTCTACCTACCCCCCAACCCCTCCCCTCTGACTGCTGTCAGTCTGTTCCTAGTATCCATGCCTTTGTCCATCAATTTATTTTGTTCATTAGAATCCACATATAAGTAAGGTTATATGGTATTTGTCTTTCTCTGACTGGCTTATTTCAATTAGCAGAATAATTTCCTGCTCCATCCATACTGTCACAAAAGGTAACACTTCCCTCTTCTTTATATCCAAGTGTATTCCATTGTGTAAATGTACCAGAGCTTTTTTATCCACTCACCTACTGATGGCCACTTAGGCTGTTTCCAGATTTTGGCTATTGTAAATAATGCTGCAATGAACAAAGGAGTCCATATATTCTTTTGAATTAGTGTTGTGAGTCTTTTTGTATATATTTCCAGAAGTGGGAACACTGTGTCATAAGGCAGTTCTATTTTTAATTTTTTGAGGAAACCCATACTGTTTTCCACAGTGGCTCCACCAGACTGCATTGCCACCAACAGTGAAGTGAACGAGGGTTCCCTTTTCTCCACATCCTTACAACACTTGTTTGTTGATTTATTAAAGATAGCGATTCTGACTGGTGGAGGGGTGATACCACATTGTGGTTTTAATTTGCATTTCTCTGATGATTACTGATGTTGAGCATTTTTTTTCATATGTCTACTGGCCACCTATATATCCTCTTTGGAGAAATGTCTATTAATGTCCTCTGCCTGTTTTTAATTTTTGTTCTCTGTCTTTTAGGTATTGAGTAGTATAACTTCTTTATCTACTTTGGAAATTAATCCCTCATGAGATGTATCATTGAAAAATATGTTCTCCCATCCAGTGCATTCCCTTTTCATTTTGTTGATGGTTTCTTTTGCTGTACAAAAGCTTTTTAGTTTGATGTACTCCCATTCATTTATTTTTTCCTTTTTCCCCTTGCCCAAGCAGATATTTCTGCAAAAATATTGCTACAAGTAATGTCTAAAATTTTACTGCCTACATTTTCTTCTAGGATTCTTATGGTTTAGTGCAAGGGTCCCCAACCTCCAGGCCTTAGGCCAGTACTGGTCCGGGCCTGTTAGGAACCAAGCCACACAGCAGGAGGTGACCTTGAATGTAATGAATTTGAATCATCCCGAAACCATATCCACCCCACTCTGGTCCGTGTTAAAATTGTCTTCCATGAATCCAGTCCCTGTGCCAAAAAGGTTGGAAACCACTGATTTAGAGATTTACATTTAAGTATATGATCCATTTTGAGTTTAATCTTGTGTATGATATAAGTTGGTGGTTTAGTGTCATTTTTTTTGCATGTATTTGTGCACTTTTCCCAACATTATTTTCTGGAGACTATCTTTACCCCATTGTATATTCTTGCCTTCTTTATCAAATATTAATGAGCCATAAGGTGTGGGTTTATATATGTGCTCTCTGTCCAGTTCCATTGATCTATATGCTGGTTCTTCTACCAATACCATGTTGTTTTGATTACTATGGCCTTCTAGTATAATTTGATATCAGGTAGTGTGATATCTCCAACTTTGTTTTTCTTCTTCAAGATTGCTTAGGCTATTCAGGTTTTTTTATACCTTCATGTAAGTTTTTGAAATATATGTTCTAGATCTGTGAGATATGCCATTGGCATTTTAATAGGAATTCCACTGAATTTGTAGATTGCTTTGGGTACTATGGACATTTTAATGATGTTAATTTTTCCTATCCATGAACACAGTAGATGCTTCCACTCATTTTATCTTCCTCAATTTCTTTCTTCAGTGTCTTATAATTTTCCAAGTACAAGCCTTTTACCTCCTTGGTTAAATTTATTTCTAGGTAACATTTTTGCTGTTCTTATCACAATAGTAAATGGGATTGTTATCTTAATTTCTCTCTCTGATAGTTCATTATTTTTATAGAAAAATGCCACCAATTGCTGCATATTGGTTTTGTATCCTACTACTTTGCCAAAATCATTTATTAGATCTGGTAGTTTTTCGGTGGACTGTTCAGGGTTTTCCATATATAATATAAATAACATTCTCCATTCCTCTTGAAAGGTATTTCTGGTGTTTTAATTTCTGTGACACTTAATAAATTCATTGAGTGTTTACTGGTATTAATTTTAAAGAGCTTTAAAGAATTCAGAATCCTACTCCCAGGTTGTCTACTCATCAGCCAAGTGATCTTGGAAAATTCACTCTACCTCTCGGAACTGAAGTACCCTCATGTCTAAAATGGATGTGATGATGATGTTGATGATAAGCTAACATTAGTCTAAAAGTGATAATGATGAAAGTGAAATAATAAATCTGACAAACTTTTTAAAAATGACTATAGTGTTGTACAAATATGAAAAATTGCTATAATTA
The DNA here is from genome assembly GCF_022682495.2 of Desmodus rotundus. Classification (NCBI taxonomy): domain Eukaryota; kingdom Metazoa; phylum Chordata; class Mammalia; order Chiroptera; family Phyllostomidae; genus Desmodus; species Desmodus rotundus. Next base: position 33,162,505 of record NC_071389.1, read on the forward strand.
TAATAATTATCAACCAGGTATCAATAACTGTACTATCTTAATAAACCCAGTTTTTCTATTCTCATGTCAATTAAAAGACTTGATAATTATTATTTCCAATGTTGTATTTGCTTGAATATTGATTGTAGGGAAACAAGCAATACTGCTATTAAAAATAAATTAAAGCAAAGTGCTGACTGCCTATTCTAATATGAATGGTTTAAATTCATCATTAATAAATCAACAAAGAACAAGTGCTGGCAAGGCTGTGGAGAAAAGGGAACTCTAGTACACTGTTGGTAGGAGTGCAGACTGGTGTAGCCACTGTGGAAAACAGTATGGAATTTCATCAAAAAAACTAAAGATGGAACTGCCTCTCTATCCAATGATCCCAGCTGCTAGGACTATACCCTTAGAATTCTGAATCACCAATTCAAAAGAACCTATGTACCCCAAAGTTCATAGCAGCATTATTTATAATAGCCACGTGCTGGAAACAGCCTAAGTGCCCATTATGAGTGGATCACAGTTAAATGAATGGAGCAAAAAACTGTCGTATGTTTATACAATGGAATACTGATGCAGATCCGGGCCCATGGCAGAATCTGTGTATTGTGGCAGCAATGGACAAATTCACATGGACTACCGAGTCCAGTGGAGGAAAAGGGACAGCAGGGGACTGAACTGCATGGCCATTCTCTCAAGGGGACAGCGCCCCACCCTTACCTTGACAGGCTTTTATTGCTTTTCTGGGCACATTACATTGAGGATGGTCCTCATTTACTATGCACAGGTTTGCTTTAGGTGGTTACCTTTTACAGAAAACAAAGGAGAGGATGTTGCTAATTACATCAAAAAGGAAAGATATCTACAAATGTAAAGGGAAAAGTAGTTGAACTGGTTACACTCCACCTTGGGAGGTTTAGCATAGACTTTAGGAAGTTACTTTAAAGATATGTAGTAAACAGTTTGCTGCCTCAATTCAGGGTGAGGGAGTTTTAGCAAAAAGCAAGTCTCAAAGCAGCCTAGGTACAGGTCTGATTCCTCACTGGAGAACCTATCTGTGGGCGTAGATCCTTTGTGCTGGACCTCACTCCCCACTGGCTTTTCCAAGTGGGAGCTGGGCCCATGCCAGGCAGAACAGTCTCCTATAGAATACTATGCACCAGAAAGAAAGAAGGAGCTCCTACCCTTCATGACAGCATGGTTGTCACGGGAGAGCATTATGCTAAGTAAAATAAGCCAGGTGGTGAAAGACAAATACCATATGATCTTACCTATAAGTGGAACCTAATCAATAAAACAAACAAATGAGCAAAATAGAACCAGAGACATTGATATAAAGAACAAACTGACAGTGACCAGAAGGGAGGAGAGAGGGGGGATGGGGGTAAAGGGGGAAAGAAGGGGAAAGTGCAAGAAAAGGAACACAGGTAGAGGACTCATGGGCATGGACAATGAAGGGGGGGGGATTGACTGTGAAAGTGGGGGTGTTGCAGTAGGAGTGAGCAATGGGGAAAAAGGTAGGGCAACTGTAACTGAACAACAATAAAAAATTAAAATAAATTCATGCTAGAAAATTGCACCATTGGATTGTGGATGTGTTGCTAATCTCTAAAAATACTGGATTTTTAAATTTTTTATTGTTATTCTATTACAGTTGTTCCAATTTTCATCCTTTGCTCTCTATCCATCCTATCCCTCTCTCCCACAGTCAATTCCCACACTGTTGTCCACGTCCATGGGTCATTCATACATGTTCTTTAACTAGTCCCTTCCCCTTCTTTCCACCATTATCCACCTTTCCCCTCACCTCTGAAATGTGTCGATTCCTGAATACTGGCTTTCTGTCCTGCTCTTTTGCTAAATTCACTTATTAGAACAAGTAGTTTTTTGGTGGAGACTATAGGGTTTTGTACATACACTGTCATGTTGTCTGCGAATAATGACAGTTTTACTTCCTCCTTTCCAATTTCAATGTTTTTTCTTCTTTTTCTTGTCTGATCATTGTGGCTAGAACTTCCACTACTATGTTAAATAAGAATGGTGAAAGCGGGCACCCTTGTCTTGCTACAGATCTTAAAAGGAAAGCTTTTATTATTGCCCAGTGAGTATGATGTTGGATGTAGGCTTCTCGTATATAGCCTTTGTGATGTGGAGGTAAGCTCCCTCTATTCCCACTTTGCCAAATGTTTTTTTTATCATAAATGGGTGCTGGATTTTATCAAATGCTTTTTCATCATCTATTGATATGATCGTGTGATTTTGCCCTTCATTTTGTTTATATAGTGTATTACATTTATTGCTTTGCAAATATTTTACCATCTTTGCATCCCTGAGATGAATCCCACTTGATCATGGTATATGACCTTATTAATGTATTGCTAATTACCAACATTTTATTGAGGATTTTAGTATCTATATTCATCAGAGATATTGCCTGTAGTTATCTTTCTTTGTTCTACATTTACCTGGTTTTGGAATTAAGATGGAGCTGGCCTCATAAAGAGAGATTGGGAGACTTCCCTCTTTTTGAATTTTTTGGTATAGTTTGAGAAGGATAGGAGTTAGTTCTTCTTTAAATGTTTGGTAAAATTCACCTGTGAACCCATCTGGTCCAGGGCTTTTGTATGCCAGGAGTTTTTTGATTACTGCTTCAGATTCACTAGTTGTTATTGGTCTATTCAGGCTTTTTGCTTCTTCTTGATTCAGTTTTGGAAGTTTGTATGTCTTTTGCTACCTGGCTTATTTCACTTCATAATATTCTCCAGTTCAACCCATACTGTCACAAAAGGTACGAGTTCCCTCTTTCTTCTGCTGCATAGTATTCCATTGTGTAAGTGTACCACAGTTCTTTGATCCACTCTTCTACTGATGGGCATTTAGGCTGTTTCCAGCACTTGGCTCTTGTAAATAGTGCTGCTATAAAGTTGGGGGTTCATAAGTCTTTTGAATTGGTGATTTGGGATTCTGAGGGTATATTCCCAGCAGCATAATCACTAGGTCAAAGTGCAGTTCCATTTTTATTTTTCTGAATAAATTCCATTTTGCTTTCCACAGTGGCTGCACCAGTCTGCATTCCCACCAACAGTGCACTAGTCTTCCCTTTTTCCGCATCTTCATCAGCACTTGTTGTTTGTTGATTTATTAATGATGGCCATTCTGACAGGTGTGAGGTGGTATCTCATTGTGGTTTTAATTTGCATCTCTCTGATGGCTAACATTGATATCTTTCTTGAAGTGCTCCATGAGTTTCCTTACATATTTAGGTGACCTTACGTTGGATGCATATATGTTTATAAGGGGTATATCCTCTTGGTGGACTACTTTAGTGACTTTCTTTGTCTCTTTTTATAGCCTTTGTTTTGAAGTCTTTGTTGTCTGATATAAGTCTTGCTACCCATGTTTTTTTTTTCATGTACGTTTGCTTGGAATATTTTTTTCCAGCCCTTCGCTTTCAGCCTGTAGATCATTTGATCTGAAGTGGGTCTCTTGTAGACAGCATATATGCAAGATGTGCTTTCATACATTCAGCTACTATCTGTCTTTTGATTGAAGCATTTAATCCATTTACATTTAAGGTTATTATACATAGGTGCTTATTCATTGCCATTTATTCCATACCTGTGTTCCTCCCACCCACCCATGCCCCCCCCACTCTTTCTTCTCCTTGTTATAGCAGTCCCTTTAGTATCTCTTGCAGTGCTGGCTTGATGGAGATGTACTCTTTTAGCCTATTTGTGTCTAGGAAGCTCTTTATTTCACCTTCTATTTTAAATGAGAGCCTTGCTTTGTAGAGTAGTCTTGGTTGCAGGCCTCTGCTTATAATTACTTGGATTATTTCATACCAATCCCTTCCAGCATGCAGTATTTCTGTTGAGAAATCAGCCAATAGTCTTATCGGATCTCCCTTGTATATTACTAGCTGTTCCTCCCTTGCTGCCTTTAAGATTTTCTCTTTTGTCTTTAAATTTGGCCATTTTAATTATGATGTATGTTGCAGTGGGCCTCTGTGGGTTCATCTTTATTGGGTCCCTTTGTGCTTCCTGAACTTGTGTAATGTTTTCCCTCCCAACTTAGGGAAGTTTTCTGCCATTGTTTTTTCAAACATGTTTTCTGTCCCTTGCTCCTTTTCTTCTCCTTCTGATATTCCTATGATGCAAATGTTGTTATGTTTCATGTTTTCCTGATGCTCCCCCCTTAAATGATTCTCATTTTTTTTAGCCTTTCTTATTTTGTTGCTCTGACTGGTTATTTTTTTTTCCTACCCTGTCTTCCAGTTCACTGATTTGGTCCTCTGTTTCATCTGGCCTACTTTTGATTCCTGCTAGTGTATTCTTCATTTCTTCCTGGTTCTTGTTCATACTTTCTATGTCTTTTTTCATGCTGCTGTATTTCCCATTAAGTTCCTTGTAGTTCCCACTGAGTTCCTTAAGCATTCTTATAACCCTTATTTTGAATTCTATGTCTGAAAATTCTATATGCTTGCCTCAATTTCATTTTGGTGTTTTTCTGGGGATTCCACCTTTCCTTTTGATTTGGGATCATTTCTTTGGCTCCCCATGTTAGGTGAGTCTTTTCATTTGTTTCTGTCTTAGATCACTCTGCTTTGACTGCCTGCCTTCATGGGGTGGCCTTCTGTGGTAGGAGTACTGTCGGACTCAATGGTGCAGTCTCTACAGCCCACTCCTGATGTGGATGCTCTAGGGATGTCCTTTATTCAGTGTATGTGGGCTAAGAATACTGTGTTGATAAGCCTTACATAGTTAGGATTTTTTTTAATTAACACGTAAAATTTGGCAGTTTACTTACAACTTCTCACAACAGAAACCTTCTAATATAGAACATACAGTCTTTTATATTAATCTATAATGTTAAAAGCATTCTTTGTTCTCGCATAAAAAACTGACAATGTGTTAGTAGTATAAGCCTTTCTCTAAATATAGTACACAATGCATGAGATTAACAATAAAGAGCAATTAATAAATTGAAATTATTTACTTAAGTATATTCAATATTTATTATGAAATATAATTTTACCTATATGTAAGTAATTTACATCATAATGGCCCAGATTCCTGATGGGGAAAAAAAACCTGTATTCAATTCACTACATTTATTATTTTAAAAAACACTGATACTTTCACTAAATAATCAAAGACTGAACTTACTGAGTGATACATAAAATTGAATTCTACCTTATTCATGAATTGTAGTATTGGACTAACTAGAGTAACTCTCTTGTCTGTGCACATGGAGACAACGTAATCATTATTTTGATTTCTTATTATTATGCATCATGGATAACGAATTCTTGTAGGAGAAAGGGGGTAAATAATTTGCATTTTCATGAATCATCTAGCATTTGTATTTGCTGTTAACATTGAAATCTATCAATACAGTGTGCAAATAAATTTAAAAACTTAAAAATTATGCATTACATTTGCTTTCAAGGTGATGAAGTAAACCCTTACATTTTGTATTCATAGCTGCATAAAAAATCACAACAAAACTTTGTAGCTTAAGACAACAGCACTTTTATTATTTCCACCAATTTTGTGGGTTACCCAATGATTAATCTGGGCTCACCTTAATAAATATATGAGTCTAGAAATAAATATCTGAACCTAGTAGGAGAGATGTCAGTACTGGAGATATACAATCATCTACACACTTGTAGATGATATTTAAAGTGAAGTTATCAGATGAGATAACCAAAAGGAGTAACTGTAAAGAGAGAAGGTAAAAAGGTGCAAGAACTGAGCCCTGAAACATTCCACAGTTTAGAAGGTAAAGGAATGAGGTGGAACCAATAAATTTTGAGATATAGACACTAGAACAGAAAGAATATTAGAGAGATGGTATGCATCTTTGAAGCCCAAAAAAGAAATATATCATAGAGGAGGGAATAGTCATGATGGGTCAAATCCTGCTAATAAAACTATAAGAACATAAGGTGAAAACTGTGATTTAACAACCTGGAGGTTATTTGTGACCATGAGAAAAGCAATTTTGGAGCAGGGTATGGTTCATGAAAGCCTGACTGAATGGGCTCCAGGGAGAAAGGTACTAGAGGCAGGCAACTCTTTCAATATTATTTTTTCTGTAAAAGGGAGCAGAAAAGGACGTAGTAGCTGATAGGGTTGTGAGGGAAACTGCAGTTTCTAAAGATAGAAAAAATAACAGTATATTTATATGCTGATAGAAATAACATAGTACAGAAAAATAATAATAAAAATGAAGATAGAGACAGGAATTGCTGAAGTGATATCTTTGAGTATGTGAGAAAAAATGTGATCTCATGTGCAAGTGAAAAAGGTTAAATTCCAGTAAGAGCAGAAACAGTTTCTCCAGTAATGAAATAGTATAGAGTACAGATGTAAGTGAGTTGGTAGATACAGTGGTAGAAACTTTGCAGAAGCACTCTTCCAATTGATCCTATTTTCTCTACTTACTGATTTTATATTAGCTATCAGCCACTATGCTGGGCTATAGGAACACAAAGTCAAGAAAGGTATGGTCCAGCCTTAAAGAGATTTCTTGTTTGAGTGACGGAGTACATAAGAATGCCAACAGACTCAGACAGAAAAGACAGGCGGATCAGGGTTGAGGAGATCACTAAGTTTGGGGGCACACTGAATTTGTGGTGCCTCTGAGACAACCTCCTTCATAATTTTGCACAGAGCTGAATTTAGTCACAATCTCATTACGTCAGTTAAATAGATATAATATCATTACAACACCACAAGTCCTTTATTACTATTAAAATAATTTAAAATTATATATATATGTGTCATTCTTTCTACAGTGTGTCCATTGGGACTCAGAATTCAAGCAATGAATTGCTAGTTTAAGAATATTATTCAAATACTTTACAAAGTGACTCCCCCCCAATATTTCAAGTACCCACCCAGTACCTTACATAGTTATTACAATATTATTGACTATATTCCCTAAGCTAATACAAAATAATGTTGAATGTAAACTGTAATTTTAAATTTTTTTTAAATTGAAAAAAGAATGTCACCCCTTTTACATAAGAGACTTACTATTTCCAAATAGTTATAAATATTAGAAGAAAAAGCATGTTGAATATATCAGAAAAATGTCCTGGTCCTAACATAGTAAAACCTAATTTATGTTTATGACCTCATAGTATATGAATAATATGCACATTAGTATGATTCAAGTTAGCAGTCTATAGAAGATTGCTAGGATATGAAATCCCATTGTATATTATGGTAATTTACCTCCCCATTATTGCATTGTTATAGATTCAAAGTTCTCACTAGCTTCTGAAAAAAAACATGCAGTGATAATATATGGTTTATTCCCTGTTTGCTTTCAGAAATAAAAATACTAAATAAAAATTAACATGAAAAATATCTGAACCTAGTAGGCAATTAGGCACTTGACAAGAATCAATCAGTGTAAGTAGAAACATTTATGTGCTACCAATGGAATAATACTATTGAACATTATACTTTTATTGCAATGGGTTTTCAGCTACACAGGAAGGATTAAATATTCTCCCCTAGCAGTATCCAATGACACTCTTAGGAAACCAAAAATGTTTTGGATAACACTAGTGCCATGGACATGTAGAGTCTATCAAGATTTAGTAGAACTATTAAATCAGAACTCTTTACAGGTCCATAAACCAAAGTACAAAAGGCACTCTTCCCTTTTTTCCAACTATTCCCTAACATCTAACTGTTCTAATCAGATCATGTATTGTCAAACCCAAGTGATGTTATATAATAAATCAAAATTAATACCAGCTTCAAACTCCTCATACGTGATAAAGAAAATTTTATGAGAAGAAATTGTCACAACCAGACAGGATGCAATGAACAATAAGGCTTCAGCCTTGTCCATCTCAACTGAGTGATGCTGGGTAGTAATATTGAAATCCTTCTTCTACCATTTAAGAATAGTAGAGAATTTGAGATTATATACATATAGCTCCAGTGATTTCTCAAATTCATGTCTATCAAGTAGACTAGCTATCTCCAATTATATCTTCCCATCCTTTGTTACCTGTTAGGCTTCCCAGTGACTATTTTGATTCCATAAAAAAATACTAGTTTGTTTCAAAACCAGTAATAACTATCATTCAATATAAAACCCACTGTGTTCCAAATGCTTTACATATCTTATATCATTTAATATTTACTCTTTTCCTCCCTGTAAGGAAGGTGTAAGTTTTCCTTCCAGAGGAGGAAATTGAAGCTCAGCTAAGTAACTTATACAAAGTCACACAACCAGTAAGTAGCAAAGATAGAATTTGAAATCAAGTCTGCCTGTCTCCAAAGCTCCTTCCATTGTATCTATAACTCACAACTATGTACCAGATTCAACTTCAAGTCCATCAGAAAATTAAAAGTAGAAATAAGAAATAATTTACAGTATTAAAGTACTTATTACATTCTAGGAAAAGGTAGCCAAATTTACAAAGCAGAATATGTTACATTGTGAGATACATACAAATAATTGGTTAGTACAAGGAGACATCACACACACACACCTGATAATATTTTTCAGAAAAGGTTTTATGGATGAGATGACACTTGAAATCGGTCTTAAACAATAAGTTGTTTTATTCAAAAGGTGAAAAGTTGGTGGTGGGAGTAGGGATTGAGGAAGGACGTAGAGTCAGAGGCCTAAGACAAGAGAATAAGGAAGAAAACCACAACAAAAAGCATGTTTAATATACAGTGAATATTTCAGATTGTCTAAAGCACTGGATAAGTACAGTGGAGTTAAACAAAGGAAGACTAGAAAAGGTCCATACTAAAGGGTCTTAAATAGAAATTTTAAGAAATTTTATTTCACTTATAAGGCACAGGAAAGTTACTGAAAGCGTTTGAGTAAGAAGTGATGTGATTCAAGCTATGCTTCAGGAAAATGACATACAAAAGTACTCTTTTAATAAACAAAACAAAAGCTTAAAAAATAGTATATACAATATATTGAAAGCATACATGACTGAGGAAGCAAGGTAAAATTTGGAAATTACTGCAATAATCCTGGCAGTCTGAATTAAGACAAACAAACATAGTAGAAATGGATAGGGTAGAACAGTATGAAATCTAAATACTTTGTCAAAATACAGATTAAGTAAAAAGCCTAAAATAATCTAGAATCCAAAGCTGTCTGATTCCAAAATGCATTTTCTTTGCCTCATACCACACTTCCTCCAGTGGTACATGCCACAGTTGTGGGCAAAAAAGTACAGGTTGAAAGCATATTCATTGGCTTTTTGTTGTGCTTGTTGTTAAGTATTTAAATATTGTACATAAGCAAACACTGCATATAATTAACAGTCAATGCATAGTTGTTGAGTGAATAAAGATTCAGTGAGGAAACAGAAACCCTTAAAAAGATTAGAACCTATAAACACAGACATTGAAGGAGTAGTAGATTCATTGCACTGCTGATATATACAATCATTCTCCTTCTGGCCTAGTATAAAAATAGTCACATAAAACAGTCATAACTACATTTCCTAAACTCTGATTGTTTGGGCAAGTAGTACATCTAAGGTAGAGTGGAGGGAAGAAATATCCATAGGAGTCCCTCTGAGCTTGGCTCCTTCCAGCACCTACACTCTGGAACCATTAAGAATGGGAACCATGGCTATACAATGAGGTCTGTCCAGAAAGTATCCAGCATGAAAAAAGGAGACATTTTTTGAAGAAGATACAAGATACAAGACACATTGTACACAAGACAATGACACCTCGGTCCCCTTCAAAGTAGGCACCTTGGGACCTCAGATAGTTCTCCAAATTGCCATCAGCTGTCCCATTGTATTTTTCTGAATCTCATCAACAGTCTGAAATCTCTTCCCTTACAAAGGTGATTTTAGTTTTGGGAAAGGCCAGAAGTTGCCTGGCACCAAATCTGGGCTATAGGGGGGCTGAGTCATATGGGTAATTTGATGTTTCTCAAAAAAATTCTGCATGAGATGTGATGCATGAGGGGGCATGTTGTCATGCTGAAGCTGCAATCACCGGTTGCCCATAGCTGTGGCCTTCTGAATCATCCAAACAGTTTCTAAGGAGGAATGTTCAATCTTTTTTTTTTATTGCTTGAAAATTTTTTTAATTTTAATTTTTTTATTGTTATTCAATTAGTTGTGTGCCTTTTCTCCTCATCCCTCCACCCCACCCCAGCTGAACACCCCTCCCTCCCCCACCTCCACCCTCCTCCTTGATTTTGTCCATGTGTCCTTTATAGTAGTTCCTGTAATCCCCTCTCCTCACTGTCCCCTCCCCACTCCCCCCTGACCATTGTTAGATTGTTCTTAACTTCAATGTCTCTGGTTATATTTTGTTTCCTTTTTTCTTCTATTTATTATGTTCCAGTTAAAGGTGAGATCACATGGTATTTGTCCCTCACCGTCTGGCTTATTTCACTTAGCATAATGCTCTCCAGTTCCATCCATGCTGTTGCAAAGGGTATAAGCTCCTTCTTTCTCTCTGCTGCATAGAATTCCATTGTGTAAATATACCACAGTTTTTGGATCCACTCATTTGCTGATGGACACTTAGGTTGCTTCCAATACTTGGCTATGTGTAAAATTTGATGCAGATTTGTTGCTCTACTCAGTCATGCTGAATGCAAGTACACGTGCTCAGTCAACAGCATCCACTGCTCCACTGACTATTACAGTGAAGTTGTCATTGTTCATGCATGCACATGTGCATTCCAGTCCACTCTCCTTGGCTGCCAGGGTACATCAATGTCATGCAAACCATTCTCATTATATTAACAATGGCTGGACTTTTTCCAGACAGACCTCGCTACATGGACTTGTACATTTGGAGACTGACAGCTGTGATGCTTCAATAATGATACACCACATTTATCTACATGCATCGAAGTAGATGTATTCATTAACATTTTTCCCACTTAAGGGACACTGACATGAAGATGCAAGGCTATGAGGAAAGAGTACAAATTTATTCATAGGTATCTCCACATAATCCATGAACATTGACAGTAGGGAAACAGGCACTGGGTTAGCTGGTTATTTTAGGAATGTTGACTTTAGGGGAACTATTGGAAGTATCTGAGCATGGGAGAATCATTAAGGTGTTTAAAATCTATCACAGCCTATTATACAAATCATCCTTTCTCCATCTCATGTGTTTACTTGATAAATGATAATTTTCTGCACTTAGTCTCATTAATTTTCTATTCATTAATCCCACATTTACTGCAGAGCTACCATGCGCCAGACACTGCACCAAGCTACACTATAGGAAATAAAGTTTTAAAGAAGTCCTTGTCTTCCAACAGCTCAAAGTCTAATGGAAAGGACCTACATATAAATAAATCATTATAGTGCAATGAAAATAGATATATGAATCTCCCAGATGAAAGATATGGGAAAGAAGCCAGAGCTATAAGATTTAATGGACCAAAAGTGCACCATCTGCAAGATTCTTAAACAATAACTGTAAAAGTGTTGCTAAGGAAGAATCACAGAATTCTAGAATATTCCAGCTCTAAGGGAACAATTATTAATTTACTTCCCAGTCACTGTGTTAGGCTCTGAGCATACAAAAACAAACCTTGGTCCCGCCCTCAAGAAACCTACAACCCAGTAGAAAAGTTAATGACTACTCATCAATAGGCAGAGACATTAAAAAGACTATGAATAAACAATAAATTTTGAAAAGTTTACTAATATAGAATGCCACACCACTAGGATGAGATTTAAAAACATCTCTTGCCTAAGACATTCTCTTGCCATAGCACATGAAAAAACTATCTACTTCCACCCCCTCCCCACTCTCAGACCACCTCCTGACACCACGGTCTGCCCCCAGGTAAACATAACCACTCCCTCCTTGGTGACTCTATAACACCTATCCAGACTCTACTCACTTGTACCTGATTCATTAATTCCCTTACTTAATCAAAAAATATTTTTTGATCATCCATTCTGTAGAAGATGCTGTACTAGGTACTAAGGATATAAAGCATTCAACAATACAAAAACAATTCTATTATCACAAAGCTTACATTTTAGAGGGGAAGACAAAATAATCAAACAAAAACATAAATATATAACAAGGCTGGTGATGATGAATGCTAAGAACAAAAATAAATTGGGGTAAGAGGGATAGTAGAGTTGAAAAGAGAGTACTATATTAGTTGTGTATCCAGCAAAGTCCTCCCAGATAGGATGACATTTTAGCAGAAATCTGAATGAAGTGAGAGCTGTACCATGTAAGTATTTTGGTGGCAGCGTATTCCAGGCAGAAGAAGTACAAAGGGCTTGGGGTGAGAGGTTGCACAGTGTATTAAAGATCTGTCCAATGAGAGATGGCAGAGACTTAAACAATATCAGCCCCTTAGCTTTTTCAGCGCACTTACTTGAATCCCAATCAGACTGTGACCTCCTTGACAGCAAGAATCCGATCTTAGTTACATTTGCCCCCAATGCCTAGAATAGAACATGATGTGGGGTAAACACAATAAATATCTTAGTAATTAATTAATATGCAAAAATTAAATCCTTCTATCTCTTGCTTGATTCACTCTCCTGATATTATTGATGAACATGAGCTATGTCCTTCACTGGGCATTACACTTTTCTGAAAGGAACAACTCTATCAGAGGTATCTTTTCTCTTCTTTCTACTCCCACACCTATCCCTATATAATACAAGACCAACAGAAATGAAATCACTGAAGGAATATCTTGGTGTGGTACTTTAGAAATCCCAAGAAATCAAAATTCTCTATAATAACAAATGGTGTAAAAATATTGAAAAGCAGCCCTTTCTTAGGAAAGGTAAACTCCTAATATCTAACACTACCATCCTTAACTCTCACCTGTACCACTTTACAGATAGAACTAGAGTCATACTGTCACAATTAAAGTGTGCTTTCAGGATCCAGAGCCGGGTCTGAAGAGAGTGATCCCAGCAAGGGTAACCAGGAAGTTTGATGTACAGTACCCAAAAAGCACAAGATGCTGAGGCAAAATTTCAACTGAAAAAGGTTCCAAAAGATCTAGGCTGTGGACAATAATGCAGATCAAGCATATTTACCACTGAGTGGTCCAGGGAAATTTGTCTATTCATATCTGGATCTCAGCTGAAGCAAATAAGTAAATTTGAGTATAGAAATGGCGAAAATTAAGCTTCCCAGCCCAGATTCCTATCAAGATTCCTTCAAGGCAATACCCCAGGCTTAAAGGGATACTAATTCTAAGACACCTAAAGCTAGGTGAAGAGTAAAATTATGCCACAGAAAAGGAGCTATAGAGCAAGAATCCAGTTTTGCAGACTATAACAATGCAGGAAAAGCTACAACTTGTAGACTAATGACCAGGGTTTGTCTCTTGTACGTGAGATAACAAGGCTAGATGGCAGCAACTCTGACACTACATGGTCAAGGCTGGCTCAGGAATGAGGCATACTGGGATGAAAAGCAAGGGCCGTCAGCAGTACATGTAACTGCAGGAAGTCAGAAAGAGAAAGGTAAAGGTATGTGTAGTAGCTGTTCCACAAAATGAGAGATGTGTCAACCTTGAAGAACCATAGCAGACCTGCAGGCCCAAGTATTTTAGAGATGTCTATCATTCCTCACTACCTACAGTCCCTTGTTAGAGAATCTGTCCTACCCACAGCCCTGAAAAGGCAGCCATAGATAACCAATGACCACCTTCTTTCACCACAACAGACCACACCCAAGCTGAGTCAGTAATATTTTCCTTTTGATAGTAGGAATGGATACATAAGACCGAGTATACAAGAATATGTTCATCAGGACAAAATCAACACTATGGCAACTGAAAGCTACAGCAAAGTGAAAACAGGTGAGAAGATGTAGGCCCAGACAAATACGGAAAAAGGAAGAGACTGCCTGACAAGTTTCTAGTTTCCTTTATGCCCTATATGCATGGGTTAAAAACACTTGTTTAATAGTGACTGAGAATTCTTGGGTAAAATTTCCTTTGAAAACAAGTCTTGTTCTCTAGAATTTTAGGGATCTTTAATAATATGTAATTCTCATTTGCTATGCTATTAAATATAGTGCTACATTAAATGTTTAGATTCAATTATAATTATTCTACTTCTAGTTGCTATTAAGTTATACTTTAAAAATCACCCAATATCCCAGGATCCACAAACCCCAGGAAGAAAACACACAAACAAACAAACGAAAAATACATACCCTTCCCGTCAGCGATAGACATCCAAATTTTAGTTACAAAATTGCTTCCCATATTTTACTCTGTTTAGATATATAAAAGGTTAACGTCTAATTCCATTTACAATGCTGATCCAGCAAGAAAGAAATTAATTTGGCATTAGAGTAGTAACATCAATTTCCCATGTATCTGAAGTAATGCATTTACTGGAAAGAGATTAATATCAATTCCATAAATCATTCACATGCTTTTTCCGGAGTTTGAGACATCTGAGTAATGTCATATATGTGAGCTGATACCACTTTGTGCATACTCCATTCATTAATCTATGCCTGGGGTTGCAGAGTAGTTGTCAGGAGAAAATATAAAACTTGGAAAAGAATCAATCTTTCCGTTCTTTATTTCTTGTGACTTGTTTTAGGTAAGGTAAGCCAAATGATGCCAGAAATGCAATGACATTAATCAATACTGGCAGCCAGCATTTTCAGAAAAAAAAAATTAAACATTTGGTCAATTATCTTCCTAGTGATAACAACTACTTAATACTCATGTGATAAGACACATGTAAATGTCAATGCAAAAATTCCATTAAGGATCCTCCATAAAATGCTGACTGAAAGAAGAAATGAGTCTGAACCTCTCATAAATAGCAGCTCTTCACTGTTACTGTTGATTTTCATAATCACACAATCTCTAAGTTGTTTGTGCCTGTATTAGTCAGGTTCTCCAGAGAAACAGAACCAACGGCATGTGTGTGAGTGTGAGTGTGCACGTGAGTGTACATAAAAATAAATTTATTATAAGCATTTGGCTCACATTATTATAGAGGCTGACAAGTCTCAAGATCTGCAATTAGCAAACCATAGACCCAGGAGAGCCAATGGTGTAGTTCCAGCTCAAATATAAGCAGACTCAAAATCCAGGAAGAACCAATGCTTCGGTTCAGATGAAGGCAGTGAAAAATTGATGCCCCAGTTCAAGGCACTGAGGTAGGTAAAGTTACCCTTTACTCAAGGGAGGTTCAGCCTTTTTGTTCTATTCAGGCTTTCAACTGATTAGAGAAGCCCCGCCCACATTAGAGAAGGCAACCTGCTTTACTCAGTCTGCCAATTCAAATGTTAATCTCATCCACAAACATCTTCATAGACTCAGATGGAATAAAGTTTTACCAAATGTCTGGGCACTCTATGGATCAGTTAAGTTGGCACAAAAAATTAACTATCCCAGCACCTTAGAGATCACCTACCAACCCCCAAAACACAGCCCCAAATTCCTTCATGATACAGAATAAAAAAACAAGACTCAGACATATAAACTCAAAGCTCCTTATTCTCATATTAGTTGTTTTTTTCTGAGCAGTTAAAAATTATTGCCCTAAACTTAAATCTTTCATTCCAAGTCATCTGTGCCTAACAAAACTTCAGAGAAAAATAAGTGTGTAATCCAGTAGAAAGAATCCAGGCCCCTGAATCAGACAAAGGTTAAATCCTGGCTCTGTCATTTACTAACCATTACTTAAATTTTGACCCTCAGATTTCCACCTGAAATATAGGGAGAATGGTGCCTATTCCATGGAATTATAGGGAAAATTAGAGATAAGGTACAGAATGTTTCTCATGTAGTGCTTGGCATTTAATAGATGATCAATGTTTCCCCAAACGTTCATATTCTGCTCACTTTCAGAACATGTGGGAGAATTCTACTTTTTACCCTCTTGAAAATAAACAGGGCTGCCCTGGCCAGGTGGCTCAGTTGATGGAGCATCATATCTATCTATCTGTCTCTCCTCCCACAACACCCCTTCTCTCTCTCTCAAATCAATTTAAAAACATATACTTGGGTGAGGGTTTAAAAAAAAGTAAATAAACATGGCCATATTACATTTTGCCCAATACAATGTGACTAAAAATTGTTAGTAATAATTTCCAAGGGTTTCTATGTTACTTTAAAATAACTTGTCTTTTTTTTATTTTAATTTTTTATTGTTATTCAATTACAGTTGTGTGCCTTTTCTCCCCAAAACTTGTCTTTATACCCTTTGCAACAGCATGGATGGAACTAGAGAGCATTATGCTAAGTGAAATAAGCCAGGTAGTGAGGGACAAATATCATATGATCTCACCTTTAACTGGAACATAATCAACAAAAGAAAAAAGCAAACAAAATATAACCAGACACATTGAAGTTAAGAACTATCTAACAATAGCCAGAGGGGAGTGGGGATGGTATAGTAGAGAGAGGGGTTTTCAGGAACTACTATAAAGGAAACATGGACAAAATCAAGGGGGATGGTGGAGGCAGGGGAGGGACGTGGGTTCAGCTGGGGTGGGGTGGAGGGATGGGAAGAAAATGTAGACAACTGTAATTGAATAACAATAAAAATTTTAAACAATAAAAAATAAATAAAATAACTTGGCTTTCTTGACTTGAAAACTTACTGAGAAACTTCTCTCTTGCCACAAATTGACAAACCAAAATTCTTTACATTTTAGAGCACAGGTGGCAAACACAAGGCCCGAGGGCAGAATCCGGCCCTCCACCTTGGGCCTGGCACCTTGTTTCTACCCGGCAGCAGCGCCGAGCTCCTTGCCCCTAGTTAAGGAGTAGCTACATTTATAGAGTCCTAAAATTGCATTCAGCCCATTGAAGGCAACCTCAAGGCTGATGTGGCTCCCGATGAAAATGAGTTTTGACACCCCTGTTTCAGAGTATATTAACAGAGAACATTTCTCCTACCTTCTATCATTTGTGTGTAATAGTAGTATTGTAAACTAGGCAGGATGGGCTTCATTATTTCATTTGAGCAATTAGATCACACACTCAGAGAGGTTAAGTGAGTTGCCCAAGGCCATATACATAATATAGCCAGGACTTCTGATTCCTAGGCAATACAATCTATGAATGAGAAAAAAATACCACAGTAAGAGTAAATACTTTTACAAAATAACTTATTGAGATGTTGACTTGTTTTGGTGTTTTGTATATGATATTCCACATTCTATTTTTCCCACACTGAATTCAGCCCCCCCACTACACACACAAACATACATACTCTTCTCTAGGCCCTTCAAATTCTCTTGCCTCAGAGGAGATTTGTGAGACAATAAAATGGTGAAGGTACCTTCCAACACTTCTCTTCCAGACCTTAGCTAGGATTATGTTAGTAGGAAAAGGAGACTTGAATTGGAAACAGAAGGAAATAAATAATCCCCCACACTGGGAAAATGATAGAAGTCAAGGATCCAATAAGTGGTAGAAGGAAGAGGTGCCCCCTACCAGTCCTCAGCAGGGAAATGGCTGTGCAGGGCACCTAGGGAGGAAGAGCTATGGGCACTAGAGCTATGGATCTAGGCAACGGTCCCCATAAAAAGCCCCATTTCCTGATCACAGTCAGGCTTTCCATTTGCAAGGATCTGCATGGGCTTGGATGATGAGGATGTCATGGTTCCTAGACATTTCAAAATCAGTTAGGTCATATCTCATTGCCCAGGTCATGGGAGTGTTTGTCACTTTAGGGAAAGAGAAGAGCCTAAATAAAGAAGGAAAATTGAATTTTCCAAAATCCCAATTAGATGGGGACCACAAGTCAGACGAGTTTGATTTAAATAAACTAAAATAATTTGACATTTCTTGTGGAGTGCATGAACTAGGATCCACACTCACAACATACAAACTAGCCAAAATCCTTCTGAAGACAGATACACTTAACTCCCAATTTCAAGTCTATAACATTTTCCTGACTATTCTTAAAGGATTGAGTTCTCCAAATTCACAAATGTCACCCTTTCTCCATCAACTGTTGGAAAACCCAATTATCGGCTTCCATCAGTGAGGAGCAAAATATGCTATGAATACATGCAATTAGCCTTCCAAGATCAAATACAAAGGTCTGTCTGGACAAATTCCAGCTCTTGTTAATATAACAAGAACAGTTTACATGACATCAGTATAACCTGGCAGCCAAGTAGAGAGGACTAAAACATACATGCGTGAACGATGATGACTTCACTGTACTAGTCACTGGGGGCAGTAGACGCCATTGAATGAGCATGTGTACTGTGTGGCCATCGCACACAGAATGACTGGGTTAGTAGAACAAAGAACCTGCATCAAATTTTGCATTAAGCTTGAATATTCTTCTGAGTAAACTATTCAGATGATTCAGAAGGCCTCATTCTATGGGCAACTAGTGATTGGCAGCTTCATCACGACAACCCACCCACTCATGGATCACCTCTTCTGCAAAGTTTTTTGGTGAAACTCTCCTCCTCCTGCCCCTCCTACTCGTCTACATAAATGTGGCTTCTTTAAATCTTTGGCTGTCAGACTTCCATACAGCTTGATTTTCTGACAATTTTGGGTGATCTTTGTTGTGTATTCTAGTTGTAATTTTTGCTGTAGTTGTGTGAGAAGGTGAGGCATGTTTACCTGTGCCTTCATCTTGACTGGAAGTCCCTGATGATGTAGTTTTATGAAGGTGGTTAGGCTGAAAACCTAGGAAAGAGCTGATGTTTCAGTTTAAGTCAGAAGGTTGTCTCTTGGCAGAATTTCTTCTTGCTCTACGTAGATCAGTCCTTTGTTCTATTTAGGCTTTCAACTGATAAGGTGAGGCCCAACTACAATATGGAGGACAATCTGCTTTACTCAAAATGCTCTTATTTAAATGTTAATCTCATTCTAATACACCCTCACAGAAACATCCAGAATAATGTTTGATCACATATCTAAGCACTATGACCCAAGCAAATAGACACATAAAATTAATTAGAACACTTAGCCTTTATGAAATTCAGTTTTCTCATTTTAAAATATGTAGAATAATAAACTATTTCATAGAATGGTAGTGAAGATCACAAAAGGTTATGTGTCGAATGCCTAACACATGGACAACACTCCATAAATGTCAACAACATTAATTCTCCTTCTTATTTTACTCCTCCTCTCCATCTCCCTCTTCCTCCTTTTCTTTTTGTCATGGAATAAAAATTGTAACAGTTCCTAATATTTATATATTATTTTATGGCTTACAAAGTGTTTCCTCATCTATTATGGCCTCTTATAAATTCTGGACCAAAACTAAGGCATTTTATTTCTATTTTTGGAGAAGGAAATTGTGTGAATTGAGGTTCAGAGAAGTTATGTGACTTGCTTAACTGAACACAGCAAGTAAATGGCAGAATCTGGAGTTCACCCAAGGTTTACCTAACCTCAAAGCCTGTGTTCAGACACCTTAGCTCATTCTCAGTTATTCAATATTGATCCTTTTACTTGCTGGCTTATTCATGATGACCTGAGCATTGCCAAGTACAAGCAATTAACCAGTCAGATAGGACAGTAAGTTGAAACCCTTTGAGGTGAGTGATGGGAATGTACCTGTTACCACTTCGGGGAGCGTGAAATCATTCCCCATGAAATATTTGAATATCATCTGTCCGTAAAAAGTCCAGCCATTGTTAATATAACAAAAATGATTTGTGTGACATCAAGGTAACCTGGCATCCAAGGAGAGTGGACTGGAATGAGCATGCATGGACAATGACAACTTCACTGTACCAGTCAATGGGGGGGCAGTGGACATCGTTGAGTGAGCATGTGTACTTGTGGCCATCGCATTCAAAATGACTGAGCAAGAATAGCAATGAATCTGCATCAAATTGCACATTAAGCTTGAACATTCCTCTGCAGAAACTATTCGGATGATTCAGAAGGCTTTCAGGGACAATGCAATGAGTGCAGTGCAAATAAAAGTGTGGTACAAATGCTTCAAAGATGGTTGAAAATCTGGTGAAAGTGATCCGTGTTCTGGAAGACCTATAATAGGCAGGACACCTGAGAATGTTGAACGTGTACAGGCTGCAATCAACAAAGATGGGTGACTGACAGTGTGAAAACTAGAAGCTGATCTGGGGATTCCAAAATCTACAGTGTCCGAGATTGTGACACAAGACCTTCACATGAAACGTGTTCTGGTGAAATTCATTCCACAGCTTCTGCTACCAGAGCAGAAGGAATATCGTGCTACAGTTGCTAATGACTTGATTCAAACCACACACCCGAAGAAGGCACAGCAAAGTTGCAGCAAGATCAAGACCATGTTAACTGTGTTTTTGATTGCAAGGTGTTGTCCATCATGAGTATGCCCCTCCAGGCCGAAACAGTTAATAAGAACTACTACCTCAGTGTTCTACGTCAGTTGAGAGATGCAATATGATGAAAACTGCCGCAGCTATGATGATTGGCAGCTTCATCATGACAATGCACCCACTCATGCATCACATCTCCTGCAGAGTTTTTTGGCAAAACATCAAATCACCCAGGTGACTCAGACTCCCTTCAGTCCAGATTTGGTGCCCTGCAACTTCTGGCTTTTCCCAAAACTGAAATCACTTTTAAAAGGGGAGAGATTTCAGACCATTGATGAGACTCACAAAAATATGACGGGGCAGCTGATGGCAATTTGGAGAACTGTGTGAGGTCCCAAGGTGCCTACTTGGAAGGGGACTGAGATGTCATTGTCCTACATGTAACGTTTCTTGTATCTTGTATCTTCTTCAATAAATGTCTCTATTTTTCATAGTATATGGCTGGATACTTTCTGGACAGACCTTGCCATTTATGAGCGTTGTTTCTAAATGTTGCAATGAAACCCTCCCTATGATATATTTCTTCTAACACTTTTGTTTTAAACAAATATGTTCTACTATATTTCAGAAACGCTTCAAATACAGATGTTCTGTGATTGATATGTAAATTATGAATAGAATGACAAATTGAAAATTAAGATGAAGGCATTGAGTCAGGTTAATCCATCTATCCATTGGATTTTAGGTTATCCAATGTAAGTTTGAGTAAATGATAAAGCGAGGAATCTTATCAGTTTTCCATTATCTCTTCTCTAATAATTATATTTCTGTATAGACAACAAAGACAAAGATAGAACAGAAGACTTTAGAAAAATATCTCACTCATCCAAAGGAGAATGAGGACTATCAGTTGAGTAGAAACTTAAAAAATATTTTAGTACCTATCCTTTCATTTTTAAACAGTTGGCATTTATTCATTCATTCCTGGATGTTTTAAGTACCTATTAAAAGCTCACCATTGTAAGAAAAGGGAAGAAATTGTGGTTCCTGCCCACAAGAGGCCTATGCTTGCAAAAAATAATAAAAATCTATGCTCCATAATAGAAATATCAAAAAGGTTGTAATGGGAAATTAGAAGAGTGAAAAGCCATATATAACTGGAGGATTGTAAAAGTAACTTCACTGAAAAGTAGCTCTGTGTGCAGGTCTTCAGGATGGATCTGGTTTTAATAAATATGTGGAAAAGAACTCTCAAAGAGGATATCGTGATCAAAATCAAACTAACAAAGATTTAATATTGAAGGAGGAAAGTGAAAATGCATATGTAAGAAGAAACACACATATTAAGCATGCATTCTCAACAGGGGTGGTACCTGGAGAGGTAAATTTTAGATATTACAATGATTTGTGGCACTCTGAAAAGCTGAAGTACATAAAGAGTTATGCAGTATATCTGTAGCATTAAAATGGTGTGGGTTTGGGGGGAATTAGAAAAAGAAAATGTGTAAAAAAGACCCTTAGCAGAGTAATAATGAAATATAGGTTAAGAAAAACTGAAGTAGAGTAACAGGATTTAATGAGTAATGGGTAGAGAGGCAAAGAAAAGCTTAAGATTACTCTGGATACAAAGAAACTGTTAGAATTTTGAAATTGGGGGTGGGTGGGGTGCGGGAGAGTGGTGGGGGGAAATGGAGACAACTGTACTTGAACAAAAATTTAAAAAGTGAAAAGGGATTTTCTTTTCTGATATTAAAACATGATAGGTTTGGTTTAGGGAGATGTCCAGTTTAAAGTACCAATAGAACATCTAGGCAGAGACACAATCAGATAGATTAGATATGGAATTGGTCCTTGAAAAGAGTTCAAGACTGATGATACTCTCCAAAACAGTGCTTATTCAAATTCTGGCCTACAGACTGATGCTGGCCTACAAACTGTTTATTATAGATCTACTATAAAACAGGTACAGCATTATACTTTAATAACCATTTGACATCCAAACTCATGATTGGTGTACTTACTTAGTTGAACAGGGTATAAGCCAGCTTAAATGTTGATAAATTCATGTAGTGAATTGCATGTGGCATGAGCTTCATATAAGTCATGCACAGCAAGATTATACACAGAGCCATAAAAATGGAAATTAAAAAAAAACAGTTCTTGAGCACACATAGTTTTTGAGAACCATTCTACCAACATATTTACTATGTTCCAACATTATGACTTAATAAAAGTGCATTCCAAAGTTTCTAACGGGGCAGGGACACTAGTAAGGTGGCTAATAAACAGCACTCAAGAAATCAAGCATTCTAATTTCTAGGCAAAATTTTCCTACATGTACATAAATGCATTTTTACTGGAAGAGAATTCCTAGTTTTTATTAGATTCTCAAAAAAGTCTGTGACCTAGGAAAGGCTAATAAGCACTGCAGTACCAATTACTTAACACTATTATCTCTGTACCCACAGTACTTGCCACAGACTTCATTCATCCTTTTGACAAATAGTCATTGAATGCCTACTATATGTCAGGCTCTGGTGATAAAGCAAATAGATCAAGTGACTGTCTTTTTCTGTAGGGGAGGCAGATAAATAAACAAGTAAATGAACAGGCAGAGAATAAAAACAGGATGATATAATAGAATGACTGGGTGGCTACTTTAGATAGGCTAATCAGAGGCGGCCTCTCTGGGGAAGCAATAGGTAAGCTAGGATCTGAATGTCAAGATGCAAACATGGTGGAGAAAGATGGGGGCAGGGTGGTCAATATTCCAAGAAGAAGAAATGGCTCAATCAAACTGTCTAAAACAGAAACAAATCTGGCCTGCTCGACCAACAGGCAGAAAGTCACTGTGACTAATGCACTATTGGGAAGAATGAGAATGGCATAAGGTAAAGTCAGATAAGTAGTCAAGGGCCAGATCATTGTAGTCAGGGTAAGGAATCAGGATTTTATACTAAATTTGCTGGGAAGACAACAGAATGTTTTAAATAGGACAGAAATAGGATCTGATTTGAGTTTTAAAAGGATCATGCTAGATGCTATGGTGAGGATGGACAGGGGGTAAAGGGAGCAAGAAGAATGGAAGGGAGCAAGAGAAGCAGCAGTTCCCAATGATAGATGGTGGTTTGAATGAGGGAAGCAGACAGAAAGAAATTAATGAATTCAGGATACTCAATGAGCATAATAATTTTCAATGGATGTATGGATGGTGAGTTATTAGATGTGATACTCAAGATTTATAAAGGTTAAAGATGGGTGAACTGAATCTTAGAGAATTCCTTAAGGGTCGTGTGTAGACGAAAACAAGACGGGTCAGTCAGAAATGGGGGTGGAGGATGAGGATGGTATAGTCAATGCGGTCAGGGGAAACGCATTTCAAAATGCTGCAGAGGAATCAAGAGCTAAGACAAGACCACAAAATTACATGAATAAGTCCCTGGTAACCTTTCAGAGAATTATCTTGCTGGAGTAGTGAGGATACAAACCAGATTGTAAGGATAAAGATGTAATAGGTATATAGAGATATTTCTATTTTTACCAAAAATATTTCTAAAATCATCATGTATATAATTTAAACTGATCTTGACAACACATAACATATAATCTTGTACTGATAATAAAGAACAGATATCTAGAAAGTTGTATGTTTAAATTTTGTTATTCACTTTTATATTTTTCTGCTTCCTCCCCTCCATCATCTTATCAACTTTGATTTCTCAGCAAAGAGCATTCCTATCTCCTCAGGTTCCAATGTCCACAAATTTCCTGAGATGAAAACCCACATTACCAAGATAGATAGAATTGTGTCTAAATAAAAAGGAATGAGTTCTATGTATCTACTCCAAGAAGTAAGGTGCATGAATATTTTGTAGCAATTATTTTGGCTAATCAAAAGTCACCCCATCCCCACTCACTCAAGTTCTCAGTAATACTCTCAAAAAAATAAGGTTGCTGAATATGTGTTTGATTGCCATAAATCAACATAGCCATGCTAAATTCCTCAATTTTGCATCTTATAATTTGAGGCCAACAGTTATAAGAGTACAATAAATGCATGTATGACTAATTTCATCTTCTACAGTTCTACTCATTCTCGCACTGATTCTTTCAATGAATATTTATTAAGCACCTATGCCAGGCAATGTTCTGGGCACCAGGGAAAAAAGAAAGAAAAATTCCACCTTTGCAAAGTTTATATTCTAGTAGAGGAGACAGACAACAAGTTAAAATATAAATAAATAAGTGAAATTTATATTATGTTAGTGTAAGTGCTAAGGAGAAAATATAAAGCATATAGGGGAATTGTAAATGAAAGGGCAAAAGAGCTGAAAATTTATACAGGGTAGCTAAGACAGGCTCACTGAAAAGATGACATTTGAATAAATAACTGAAGTGAAGGAGAAAACCATGCTATCTGGAAAAACATTCCAGGAAGAGTATTAAGGTGTAACTTCTGTGTTGTGTCCTCTATAAAGTTTCACAATAGCTTCCCACACTCACCATACCCCAACCCATTCCACCCCATCCATACACACAGAAATGTATTACTTCCCTCCTTGAGTGGAGGGAAGTAATTTCAGTATTGGCCACTGACTATCTGCTACGCTAATAGTAATCTAATCCACCCAGCAACCCTATAATGTAAATATTGTTATGTCTATTTTAAAGGTGTTCTGAGGCTTTGCGTTTAAATGACCTGCTCAAGGTACAGCATTAATGAATGGTGGTGAGACTCAATTCCTTCTGCTCTGTAGAACTACATCTCTGACTACCGTGCTTGTAGCCTCTCACATTACACAGTAAGCAGAAAAAGAGGAGGGGGACACTTTCACTTATTCAAAAGCTCAGCCCTGTCTGAACGAAAAAAGAATTTTAAAATAAATGATAATTACCCCCCAAAAAGTGCAAACTCAGTAAAGTGAAATCATGGGTACATTCTCAAAACCAAACAATGTCTATGACTTCAGAGTAGGCCATAGGATACAAACTCAGCAGGGGGCCAAAAATATTCTGTCACAACATGGTAATATTTCTACATAATTGCAGTTTATCTTTGAATTTTTATATGAACCAAGCCCAAAAACAAAAATCTGGGCAGTCCTTCAGAATGCACCCATAAGCTCTATTTTAAAATGTAAATATCTGGTCAAGAGCACAGCTCACTTACCAAGGTGGCATAAAAAAATAACTAAGCATGACCTAGTTCAGAAAATTACTAGATTGGCAACACAAATCCTGTAGCGTTAACTCTGACCATTAAAACAGAACTTACCCAAATGTTCAGCATATCATGCTGACTACTCTGGCCCTGCGCTATGAGAAGCTGCAGGTGGTGAGTTGAAGATCTAGTCTCTCATTTACAAGAACCTCAAGGAATCACTGAGCAAGGTCCCTTGCCTTCACCATTAAGGCATGGGTCAATCAAGGGTAAGTCATGCACAGTAATTCAATAAAAGAAATGTATTAGCAGGAGTGTCCAACCTTTTGGCATCTCTGGGCCACAATGGAAGAAGAGTTGCCTTGGGTCACACATTAAATACACAAACACTAATGAAAACTGATGAGCAAAAAAAAGGTTTTAAGTAAATATATGATTTTGTGTTGGGCCACATTCATAGCCATCCTGGGCCGAATGCGGCCCAGGGGCCATGGGTTGGACACCCTTGTCAGGAAACTAGTTGCAAAAGTGTTGAGAGAGCTGAAAGGCCAAACAGGTGAGAGTGGATCAACACAGAGATTAATAACAGCCAGAAGTCCCTCCTACACTCATGGATAGAGGAGCAAAGGCAGGAGGCCACAATATCCTGGGAGCAAAGGCAACCCCACAAAGTTGGAATCACAAGGAAGGGGCTAAGAAAGCATGAAGGAGATGTAGCCACTTCTGAGCATGCTGACAAAACAGAAAAATACTCAGGCTTCTCCCTTCTTCCTGACTTCAACCTCCTGCTAGAGCCTTCTATCAGCTGACTCCTAGCCAGAATCCAGATGTCAAGGGAGCCTGGCAAGTGCCGTTTTCAGGGACATAGGCCCCTGCCATACAGAGAAGAGTCGGAAAGGATGGTGAATGGAACTAACGGCAAACAGGTGATCTGCACCAGATATTCCCACACCCTCAAAAGGCAAGTTCATTTGAAAGCTGTATTACAACACACAATTTATATGGATTGTTCAATACTTGGAGAATACTATCAAAGTATGACTCTTTTATGGAGGTTAAAGAGTAAAAACAGATAACATTCCAGTTATTCTAATTAACATAAAAATTTTAATTGAATTGGGAAGCAGTAACAATAAAAAATTAAAAGCAAATTTTAATCATTTGGTTATCACTTTAAAAAGTACTATGTCTTATATCTTAAACTGATATACATACATACTGCAATCATTCAAGTAGTACTTTAAGTCTTTATTGGAAAGAGGAGGTGTATGACCAAACTCAATCAACCATATTTAATTATGTGACGTGTCCCCTCTTCTTGAAGATGTCACTACTGAAGCATAACAAGATGGTTTATGTGTACTGCAAGTCCCCGTCAAAGCAGTGTCTGGGTTGATTTGAAAAGAGCAGTTGAAGAGGTGCGCAGTCAAGATTTCACTAAACACAGGTCCTACTTCTCCAACTGGGTCTTTCCCAAGCTGTTAGGTTCCAGAATGTTACTGTAGGAAAGGTCATAATTCTTAGAGGAAAGCTATTTGGGAATGAAATACTTTACTTCTTCCTCAAAGAGGAGATAGAGGAAATAGGAAAGAGAAAAATATACAAGGAGATACACAACCATGTATATTAGATATAATTCGGTAAAGAGGTCAGAAATTATTCTTAAAATTGAAAACACTACTATAAAGGAAGTTCAGCTTTGTTTCAATTAAAAGTCAGAAACAAAGAACAAAATTAAATTATTCACCTACAGTTTCTCCAAAAGAAATTCTAAACATGGTAAAACACTCCTTTATATTTCATAACTATGCTGCTTTTTCCTAAATGTGCTCATTTTTTCTCTAAAAGAGATAAAAATCTCTGTAAGATGGAATCTTACAAGATTCCATGTAAGATGGAATGTTCAGGAATAAGATGACCTTGTAAGATGGAATGTTCAGGAATAAAGTGATAGTATTAATAAGAAGAAAATTTGTATCAGATCTTATGTTAAAGACATTACTGGTAGACAATGTCCAGAGCACTGGGGAGATTCCCCCATCAGTCAAGATGGTGGCAAGGGGAAGTTCTTGGACTAAATGAGAGAAAAGCTAGCAAGGTAACTGGGTAGAAAAAAAGCCCTTCCCCCTTATCAGATTGTGGATGGGAACAGGGGGAGGCAGGCACAAGTGCCATAGAAGTCAAAATGGCACAGAGGGAGGTGCTGGATCTAAGAAGCCTGTCAGTCTAGCCTGGGGAAGGAAAATTGGGCAATGGACACAACTGAAGCCCACAAAAGTTTAGGAAGTTGATTGTTCATTTTGGGAAAGCACTTGGTACATCTCACACTCAAGCTAATATAATCCCAAGGGAAGAAAGAACCATCACTCTCTGGTTCGATGACATGCACTCCAACAGTGGACTCACCCATCTGTTCTCTCCATGGGCCACGTGGCCTTAGCAGCCACGTGGTCCATTGCCTCCAGGAGGGAGCCTCTCTCGTCCACCTGGTGATGCGCTCGCCAGTGTGTTCATGTGCTCTCTCATGCAGGAGCAGGTGACCTTGTAGCCCTAGCAACCCCATGGCCCATGTCCAAGCAGGCTCCACACACAGGCTCCTAGAGGAAGCCTAAAACAGACAGCAGCTGGAAACAAGCTAAGCTACCCGTATGGGGACTGATGACCATTTTGTAGATGCCTGAAGGCTTCAAAGTATTGTACTTTAAAACTGTGCAGGAACTCTGGACACTGGCTATTGTCTTGGTCTTGCTGAGGAGACGGGCTTTGAGATGGGGACTCTGCCATTTTCCCACATCGTTCAGCACCTGAACAACACTCTTCCCTTTTGTACTAGTATCTGCCTCACAACTTTGGCTTTTGTGGTGACGGGCAGCTGAACCTCTTTTTTTCTTCAATAACAAAGATATTGTTAAATTAAAGCATTTGGATTTTGCCCTGAGGACAAGTGAGTCATGAAAGATTTAAAGCAATAATGTAATACGATCAGATGATTTCCATTTCAGCTTTGGAGGCATTAAGGAGGATGAACCAGAAAGAGGCTGTGCCAGAATTATTACCTGATGTTGATCTCCAGATGTTGTGCTGTGTCAATTTTACATAATACCCCTAGTTTGCATAATAATTCAATAATAAATATTAATTTCCTAGTTTTACAGATGAGTAAACTTTAGGTGATATCATCAACATGGCATAAACAGTAAGTGCCAATGTTTGTATACCAGCGCAGGTCCATCTGAAACTAAGCCTGTGTTTTTTGGTATTTTACTACGATGCATCTTGTTTTGTTTTGTTTTTAAGTTTATTTAGCATAATACCCTCCAGATTCATCCATGCTGTCACAAATGGCAGGATTTCCTTCAATTTATAGCTGAATAATATTCCCTTGTGTACATACACTACATTTTCTTTACCCATGCATCTGCCAAAGGACATTTATGTTGTTTCCACATTTTGGCTATTGTGAATAATGCTTCAATGACGCCAATTTCACAGAAACAGTGAATAGAATTGTGGTTGCCAGGGGCTTGAAGAAAAGGGAAATGAGATGATGCAGGTCATAGGGTACACATTTTGAGTAATAAGTTTTGAGCAGCTAATGTACAGGAGGTCCTTGAATGATGTCATTTCATTGTAATGTTCACAAGATGACATAGGAACTTAACTTATTTTTTATTGCTGTTCAATTACAGTTGTTCCCATTTTTCCCCCTCCACCCTCCCCTGCCCCACCCACCCCCACCTCCCACCTTCAGTCCTCCCCTCACCGTTGTCTTTGTCCATGGGTCCTTTATACATGCTCCTTGATGACTCTTTCCCTTTTCCCTCATTACCCCCTTTCCCCTTCCCCTCTGGTCACTGTCCATTTGTTCTTTATTTCCATGTCTCTGGTTATATTTTACTCGCTTGTTTGTTTTGTTGATTATGTTCCACTTATAGGTGAGATCATGATGGTATTTGTCTTTCACCACCTGGCTATTTCATTTAGCATAATGCTCTCTAGTTCCATCCACGCTGTCATGAAGGGTACGAGCTCCTTTTTTCTTTCTGCTGCATAGTATTCCATTGTGTAAATATACCATAGCTTTTTGATCCACTCATTTACTGATGGGCACTTAGACTGTTTCCAGCTCTTGGCTATTGGAAATTGTGCTTCTATGAACATTGGAGTGCATAGGTTCTTTTGAATTGGTGTTTGAGTATTCTCAGGGAATAATCCCAGCAGTGGAATTGAAAACTAGAGGCCAATGTCACTGATGAACAAAGACACTAAAATCCTTAACAAAATATTGGCAAACCACATCCAGCAATACTTTAAAAAGACAATGTCCCATAATCACGTGGGACTCATCCCAGGGAAGCAAGGATAGTACAATATTCACAAAACAATAAATGTATTCACATAAACAAAAGGAAAGACAGAAAAATCACATGATCATATCAACAGATGCTGAAAGAGAATTTGATAAGATACAGCATCCATTTATGATAAAAACACTCAGTAAAGTGGGAGTAGAGGGAACATACTTCAACATAATAAAGGCCACATAACAAGAAACCTACAGCCAACATCATACTCAACAGGAAAAAACTAAAAGCATTTCCCAATAAGATCAGGAACTCTTGTTCATATCAATTAGCCTAGAGTAAAATTCATTTCATTATAAGTCATTTTACCTCAAGTAATGGAACCTATTGACAAGTTAAGTGAGGACTAATTGTACAGCATAGTGTCTACAGTTAATAATATCGTACTGTATATTTGAAAGTTGCTGAGTACATCTTAAGTACTCATCCCTCACACAAAAACACTAACTACATTAACTATGTGAGGTAAAGGCTGCATCTGTTTTCTTGATCTTGGTAATTATTCTATAATATATACATATATCCAATCATCACATTATATACTTTAAATATATGAAATTATATTTGTCAATTATTCCTCATCAAGTTAAAAAAACAAAGTATATCATCCATTTAGACATCTAAAAAAAGAAAAGTTTAGGTGAGACATTGAACTAAAAACCCTAATTTCTAATGTAGTCATGGAACATGTGCCATGCATGAAGACCATTTTTACCAAAAGGGAATATTAAGTTTTTAAGATTACATAAGTAAATGTAGTAAATTCCACTGGAGGGAGGAACTAAAAGTTTCAATTTTTATTTTCATTATTTTGAAATAGTATGCAAATAAGTAATCCATATCATAATTTCACTGAACTTTTTCCGCTACAGTAATGTAAACAACCTATTAAGTCTCTCAGGCTAACCAATTAATCAAAGTATAAACTACAGTGCTCTTTTCATATTTAATACATATATACTCATATCAATCACAAAACAGTACTCAAATTGCACATATGGCAATAAAACATAGTATTTATTTGAATGGTTTATTTTAACAGGTAGAATTTTTTTCATTTTTCTTTATTACAAAACCTTTTCCTGCTTGTCTTATCACCTAAAGAGTAATTTAATATATTGTTGAAAATATATATATGCATATATATAAGGTCATACTATACATATACATATATATGCCTAGTATATGTATATGCATACATTATATATATATACATATATATGCATGCAGCAGTTATAAATATAGCCTTTGGACCAGGAAATTCTGTTTCATATTCAGGTACACCATTTGTCAGTCATGCATTTCAAGGTAATTACATCTCTGAGTATCAGCTTCCTCACCTACAAAGAGGAATACAATACCTCAGAAGGGTTTGTGAGTATTAAATGACGGAGACTGTGTATATCACTTATGACAGTGTCTGGCAACCAATAAGTAAGTGACAATTTTTATTTATTTTTCTCCTTAATATTTTTGTTGCTTTTAATGTTAAATTTTTATTTAAATATAAAAATATTTTATTAATCTTAAAGTCTCACTTTATGAAGATTATTCTGTTCACTATCTGTCCTCCCTCTTTATTAATATATTTATTGAGCTTATTATTATATATGGCTGACAGTAAACAAGGTGCTGGAAAAAAATTAATAAGAAACCATCCCTGACTTCAAGGAACTTTTAGTGATAAGGAAAAAGAAAAACAATTAAATGACTGCAATGCATAAGGGCTCTCATAGAAGAGCTTAAGAAGTGTCTGTAAATACGAAGATAAAGACAGCTAAACCTGCCTGAGGTGTACTGTTTCGTAGAGGAAGAAATGCTGGACTGAGTCTGAATAACATTTTACCAGGTAGAGAAAGGGATCTGGGACACAGGAAAAACGGTATCCTCAAAGGTATGAAAACTTCACACAATCTGGTGGCTTAGGGAATAAGAAGCAATTAAATATGACTTTTTCATCAAAGCTACCCGAACGTTAATCTTTCCCCATCTTTCTGTTGCTCAAATCACTTCATTCAACAAATAAATAGAGTATTAATTTAGTGCTTAATCTTGTAAGCACTCTGCTTGGTTCTGTGGGAGAACAGGGATTAATCAGACTCAAATTCTGTCCTGAAGCAGGTTACTAATACAAGGGAACAAAAGAAGTTTTTTTAAAGAATCAAAAAAAGTGCCAAATGTGTCTAGAGAAATAAAATTAGAGTGGTAAGGCTGTTTTCCCAAGGGAAATATACTTATAGAGAGGTGTATGTAGAAAAAAATCTGATCAGGAATTCATAGGAGAATTCATATTTGACCTGCAGACCTTATTTCTCATAAGAAAAACATTAATTATCCACCAGCTCAGAGCCAGGCAGTGTGCTAGGCACTTTACATATTCTACAATTGTGAAAGGAAAAAAATTATGGACGCTTATGTGAAGGCAATATACTTTATCCAAATGAACCAATACTCCCCATTCACTGAGTCTATTAATCACCTAACTCCTTCTCAGTAAGTCCAGATACACCTACAGAATCTTTTTCAATACAGCATACCAGGAAGCCACAGCTGAGAGTTAGCACATAAAGCCCTCTCACTTTCATGTTTTAAATAATCTGAAATAAATCCTTGAATTAAATTAGATAAAAGGAAGGTTGTTTATGTAAAATTGTTTCAAACAGTAACTGAATTGCTTTCACTAAAATGCCCTGTAACATTATGCCCTCATTCCACACTAAAGGATGTTACAAAATAGACCCCTGTGAAACAAATTGTTAAGACCACATGGATATTGTTGGGGATGCTGTTTATCGCATTTCAATGTGTGCTTTAGGAGGCCCATTAGGAAGAATTTCTACCAGATTTCAGTACTTGATTTATTTTTATCTTATGAACATTGTTTATCTCTTTGCACTGACTGCCAGAAAAGTCACAGTTAAATCTGTAGTCTACCTATAGAAAATTTATGGATCTCAGAGCATGCATTTTATGTACTCATTCAGCTGAATTTTCTTTTGCTATTTTCCCTTTCTGAGATCTCCTCATTTATCTATTTTTTAAACATTATTTTGCATCTATATTTTAGCAAAATGGCCTAAATTTTTAAACAGTAAAATATATATCTTTTATTTTCCTTTAATTAAGATGTAAGGTAGGCATCATTCACCATTAAAAGATGAGGAAACTGTGGCCTAATATTCAACTCAGGATCTGAACTGCAGCCTGACTTGAGAGGGTATCACGTAAACACTCAGTACTACACTGCAGGACTTAAGCACTGCTGGCACAGATCCAGTTCATACAAGCAATTGTTCATACATTTGGGGAGAAATACACATTATTCATGTGGTTACTATGTGATCAAATTGGGCGATTTCTTGTACTGAGCTTTTCTATAAAGAATGGGAAAAGATGAGTATCATTAGGGAAAAGGTGTTCTAGGAAAGGAATCTGGATTTTATACTCTAGGTAAACCAAAACAATACAATCTTTAAAATAAGGATAACTCCTACTCTCACAGAGTTATTAATATAAAGAACCTTCATGCCTTAACCTGAGGTAAAAAAAAAAAAAATCAAAAGGTATTTTCTAGGCACTAAGGAAATCCTGGAAAAGGCAACAGTACTACATTCAAAGCAGAAACATTGTTCCCAACAATGTGGAAAGTGCTCATATCTGACTGGAACGACAACACTACAATACTATGTTATGAGATAAATATATTCCCCCAAAACTCTTATGTTGAAGTCCTAACTCCCCAGTACCTCAGATTGTGAAAAAGGAGTATTTTGAGACAGACATGCACAGAGAGAACATCATGTCAAAGTAAAGGCAGAGATCAAGGTGATATTTCTACAAACCAAGGAACAACAAAGATTGCTAGCAAACCACCAGAACCTAGAGAAGAGGTCTCAAACAGATACTTCTTCAAAACCCTTAGAATGAACCAATCCTGCCAACACTTGATCTCAGACTTCTGGCCTTCCAGAACTGTGAGACAATAAATTTATGTTGTTTAAACCACTCAGTTTGTGGCTCTCTGTTATGGGAGCCCTACCAAACTAAAACAACACAAAATAAAGAGCAAAACTCTGCACAAACAAGTTTTCAATTGTTGGTATAAACAACCAATGTTTTTAAGGTTCAAAGAACTGGCATATCCCTTCAAATAAACAAATATATACACATTTGAATTTTGTTACCTTTCTCACTAATATTTTCAACATATTCAGAATCCCTACTGTTCACCTTTCATAGTAGAACATGAGGCTCAGGGCATAAAGAATTTAACAAGATCCAATCCCTACTGGATTGGAATTCACAATCAAGTCCTGATCTCCCCTTTTAGAATACCCACAACACTTGTTGATTATGATGCAATATTACTTTTGATATTTTGTTTGTGTTCATTTGAATCTGTTCTCTCATCATTTCTTTACAGGGAAGCCTCCTGACTTGCAATTAAGTTCTGTGAGAACGTCATACAGTACCAGGTACATAATAGACATTCAGTAGTTGATTTATCATATCAAATTATATCAGTCTTATCCCAAAAGGAATAATATCTAGGTAAGTATTTTATAAAATATAAGTTACTATATGAATGTTCACCAGTATTACCATTGTTCTTCTAGTAACTTATAGCAACAAAACATTGCATTACATTTTTATGTATTTCCAAGTTAATTCCATCAAAATTGATTTTTCTCTGACAACTTATTTCATTCTGATGAAATATTAAATGGGTTGAATCTCACTGAATGGTTAGGTGGAACTGGAGTCTAAAAAACCCTCACCAGACAAGCTCAAAAGCAAAGGGCTTTAATATACTCACCACTTTCAAAGCAGGCATCAAAGGTAAGATGTCCTTTCTTGGGCTGTCCACAGTATCCAGCTGGAAGCACCATATATTTGCTCACATTCCCTCCGATGGTATCATCACTTCCCATATCATTGCCTATTTTTAAAAAAATTGGCTCACATTAATCAGAAATCAAAATGGATTTAGTAATAGAAATCTAATTAGATGTTGATCGTTAATTTTCCTCCCCCCTTGCTAATCCTGGCAGTAAGAAATTAACTATATCTTGTAGTAGAGTACAAAGAGAGTGCATTTTGAAATCAGAAAGGTATGGGCTCAGATCTTATCTGTACTACATACTAATTCTCTGTGATGCAAAGCAATCAACTTAATCCCTTTAAGCCTCAGTTTCTTTTCGTTCATCCATAAAAAGGGAATACTAAAACCCACGTTTTGAAATTATGCTGAGAATTATATGAAAAATATTTACTATGACTATTTAAATCCAAAAAAAGTCATTAAATTACATCAATTACTTAATAATAATGGTAATATATCTAATTTGTCACAAACATAATCACTTTATTTTAAAACAAGCAATAGTTCCACAACTAGCATTACAACTACTTAATGTTGCACCAACAGAAATAATTTGAGAATCACTGAATTAGCACAGAAGTTGTATTGG
Source organism: Desmodus rotundus (assembly GCF_022682495.2). Classification (NCBI taxonomy): domain Eukaryota; kingdom Metazoa; phylum Chordata; class Mammalia; order Chiroptera; family Phyllostomidae; genus Desmodus; species Desmodus rotundus. The sequence goes on from NC_071389.1 coordinate 33,197,738, forward strand.
GTTGGCCAAAAAAGCTTGTTTAGTTTTTTCCATACAATAGCTGTAGTAGTGCTCAGTTGTCTTTAACCTCATTCGAAACATTTTTGTTAGTTTGCATTGTGACATCTGTCATATCAGTGTGTATTTTAAAAACACTTATCAAAGTTGGGGAATTTTTGTGCAGCCATTTTAATATTGACGATGGAAGAGGATATGCAACATTTTCAGTGTGTTATGCTTTATTATTTCAAGAGAGGTAAAAATACAACTGAAACACACCAAGAAGACTTGTGCAGTGTATGGAGAAGGTGCTGTGACTGATCAAATGTGTCAAAGTGGTCTGTAAAGTTCCTTTGCTGTGGGGCTGTCCATTGCATTGGAAGATGTTTAGCCACACTCCTGGCCTCTGCCCACTAGAAGCCATTAGTGGGATATAGCCAACATACTCAAAATATCCAAATCAATAAAGATATTGGTGAAAATGAAAAATGTGTTTTTTATTTTACAGAAAAAAGAGACAGACATTTTGGCCAACCCAATATTTCGTACCAGGGAATTTTAATTTTTCAAAGATTCATAAGTTTCATTTCCATGTAAGATGTAGAAAGCTGGAAGAGCTTTACTTCTGCCTTAACAAGAAATATCCCCCACAACCAAAATCATAACTTTTAAAAATCTATCAGAAAACTGAGCTTTTAGGGCAATCAATAATCTGATATCCAAGAAAAGTTAGGCCCCATCAAAAGAAGATGGGAAGAAAGCACCAACACCTCTATGGCAGAAAACAGAAGAAAGAAATGTTGGATGTTACACCAGTAAGTAGAAATACTTAAGTTTATTTTTTTTTAATTGTTAAAGATCAAGTGTAAAGGAAACATGAGAGTGTAGAACACCCGAGAGTCATTGATACAAAAGGGAATTCACACCCACGGGCAGACTCCTGTCCAGGCCTCCATCAGGTAGTTAGAAGACAGACTGGGGCAGGGCAGAAGACTAGAAAACACCTTTCGCTTTGATGCAGAACTATAGAAAGGGAGTGGTTTCTGTTATTGAAAAGGCATGAAGTGCCGCCAATATCCATATCCCTACAGAAAAAAAGGTCTAAGTCACCAGGGGAGAATAACAAAACTTATAACCATGTGAGACCATTGCAAGAGGTGGAGGAGCAAAAGAAAAAAACCCTTCTCACCTAGGTGACAGACAGGAAACAGTCATGGGCCTAAGACTGTATATCAACATTACTAGAGGGCTCCTACCCCTGGAGAAAGGGTAGAAAATTCTGTCTCACACAAGACATATCGAAGATTCAAGACAGAGTTGAAAGTAGAAAGAGATGGCACTTTTTAAAAACTCCACTCCAAACCAAAACATACAGGGCCTGCCTAAGAGTGAGGCCAGACCAGGAGAATAGAAATATTCCTACTCCCACCAAGATACCAAGCACTAGATTACAAACATCAGCAATCACCTTCTAGAGTAGGGACAAAAGCATTGAGAGAAGCCACCGCTGTGGTAGCAGTACCCAGGGAAGGACAAAAGTTCATGGCAGAGTAGAACACTGATGAAATAGCCTCAATCACCCTAGCCTTCTCCCTCACAAATAAAGTAACACTAAAAAAATTTGAAGCTAAGTTCCGGTCAAGATGGAGGCATAGGTAGAAACCCTTCACTTCCTCACACAACCAAAAGGAGAAAAACAACCTATCTAAAATCAATAAACAACCAGAAGTGCCGGAAAACCAAACTGCATGGAACTCTGACAACCAAGGAATTAAAGAAACAGGCAACCAGACCAACCAGACCAGTAAGACAGGCAGACGGGGAGAACCCATGGCAACGTGGCAGACAGCGCAGGCGGGGCTGAATGAATGATAAACTGAGACTCAGAGTTGACTGTGAACTACTTTGGGGGTTGCCGCGGTGAGGGAAACTCCCAGTCTCACACAAGATGGAAAGTGGGACTAGAGCCAAGCAGGGGAGCTGTATTATTCCCTCTGTGGCCCCTCCCCCACAGGCAGTGCCACGGCACAGCAAACAGGGTTGCCCCACCCTGGTGAATACCTAAGGCCCCGCCCCCTTACAATATAACAGGTGCAGCAAGACAAAGAAATATGGCCCAAATGAAAGAACAGAGCAAAACCTCAGAAAGAGAGCTAAGCAATGAGGAGATAGCCAACCTATCTGATGGAGAGTTTAAGGCCCTGGTAATCAAAATGCTCACAGAAATGATTGAGCTTGGTCAAAAAATGAAAGAAAAAATGAAAGACACCCAAAATGAAATAAAGCATATTCAGAGAACCAACAGTGACAGGAAGGAAATCAGGACTCAAATCAACGATTTAGAACAAAAGGAAGAAATAAACATCCAACCGGAACAAAACGAAGAAACAAGAATTCAGAAAAATGAAGAGAGACTGAGGAACCTCTGGGACAACTTGAAATGTTCCAACATCCAAATCATAGGGGTGCCAGAAGGAGAAGAACAACAGCAAGAAATTGAAAACTTATTTGAACAAATAATGAAGGAAAACTTCCCTAGTCTGGCAAAGGAAACAGACTTCTAGGATGTCCAGGAAGCCCAGAGAGTCCCAAAGAAGTGGGACCCAAAGAGGAACACACCAAGGCACATCATCATTAAGTTACCCAAGATTAAAGATAAGGAGAGAATCTTAACAGCAACAAGCGAAAAGGAGACAGTTACCTACAAAGGAGTTCCCATAAGATTATCAGCTGATTTCTCAAAAGAAACCATGCAGGCAAGAAGGGGTTGGAAAGAAGTATTTGAAGTCATGACAGGCAAGGACCTACATCCAAGATTACTGTATCCAGCAAAGCTATCATTTAGAATGGAAGGGCAAATAAAGTGCTTCCCAGATAAGGTCAAGTTAAAGGAGTTTGTCATCACCAAGCCCTTATTACATGAAATGCTAAAAGGACTTATCTAAGAAAAAGAAGATCAAAAATATGAAAAATAAAATGACAACAAACTCACAACTATCAACAAATGAACCTAAAAAAAAGAAAAACAATAAAAACAAAAACTAAGCAAACAACTACAACAGGAACAGAATCAGAGAAATGGACAACACGTGGAGGGTTTTCAGTGGGGAAGGGGAGGGGAGGAATAGGGGAGGAAAGGTACAGGGAAATAGAAGCATAATTGGTAGGCATAAAATAGACAGGAGAGGTCAAAAATAGTATAGGAAATGGAGAATTCAAAGAACTTACATGTACAACCCACAGACACAAACTAAGGGAGGGGGAATGCTGGAGGGTTGGCAGGTACAGGGCGGAGGGAGGATAAAGGGGAAAAACTATAATAGCATAATGAATAAAACATACTTAAAAAAAATTTGAAGCCAATGGCTAACTGAAAGTAACCATAGCAACAATGAGACTCAGCCTAGCTTAACTCCTGACTAAATGGACATAAGCCCTCATACAAATGACCTAAAAGAAGTATATCCATTTCCAGTGACAAATAGTATTTCTATTATTCTCTACTGTTCTACACTAGGCATCCAGTATTTAATAAAATATTCTGGAACATATAAAAAATTCAAGAAAAAACAGCCTACTCTCTAGGTGAGAAAAATATAAACAGAACTAGATTCAGAAATGACCAGATATTGAAATTAGTGAATTTAAACTAAGATTAATATGCTAAGGCCTCTAGTGGGAAATGAGGACAAAATGCATGAACAAATGGAAAATTTCAGTAGAGAGATGAAAACCACAGTAAATGCTAAAGGAAATGCTAAAACACAGTAACAGAAATAAATGTCTCCAATATACTCACCAATAGACTTGACACAGATGAGTAATTAGTGAACTCTAGGTCAACAGAAACAAGCTGAGCAAAAACACAAAGGCAAAAAGAGAAAGGGAAAAAAGAAAAAAGAAGGAACACAGCATCTAAGAGTTCTGCAATAATATCAAAAGATCTAACGTGTATATAACTGTAATTCCAGGAGAAAATAAAAGAGAATATAGAGTAGAAGAAATATTTGAAGAAATACCTGAGAATTTTCCACAACAACAAAAGATATCTAGCTTGACAGGCCCAAGAAGCATCAAGCAAAATAATTTTTTAAACTGGATATTTCATATTTTAAAATACAAATCACATACAAAGGAACTGAGATTAAAAAATTACAATACACTACTCAGAAGAAACTGCAAATTAGAAGTTCTGGAATGAATTAACAATGAGTACCATGGTACCACTGGTAGTTGCAAAACATATGTGATTAAGTATACATAAAGTGTCTTTATGTATACATTAAGTGTCTAGTTACAGTCATCCCCATTTTCCCCCCTTTCCTCTCCCCCACCCTATCCACTTCATAATCTCTTTACACAACATTTCTTAAAAGGCAAAATTTTAGGTATTATCAGTGGTTGCCAGGGGCTACAGGGAAGGGAAGGGATTGACTACAATGTTATCAAAACTTTGAAATTTTCTTTGACCCGTATTTCAGCCAAGTTATACATACTTTCCTCTCCTCTGCCAGGTGAAGTATATGCATGCACGTGTGAGTGTAGGGGTGGATGTCTGCAACAATGACCTGCAAACTCTTCCAGGAAAGTCCTCAATGTCCTCACAGGAATAATGGAGGGGAAAGCAGTTACTAATATAACAATTACTACCCATGAGAGAGTAAATAGGATTATACCCCAACCATAAGCAACTAGAAAACTGAACAAATATATCTGAAGCAACTATTTTCAGACTTGGGTGCCAAACTGTGATGCCTGAGTGAAGAGAAATAAATGAGAGGAGCCTCATGATAGTCCTAGCTTTCAAATTAGTGATACTTTCTGGAAGATGGTACAGAGAGAGGGTTTCAAAGCACAACAGGGTGGTTCTCTGTGTTGAGAAGACTGACATAAGAGTTTGAAAAGGCCAAAAAAAGCTTAAATTTTTTGAAGGTCAGAGTATTCGAGAGGAGAGAGCTTTGCAGAGCAAGAGCACCAAATATCTACATAAGGTAGGCTTGATACTTGGGCTGAATACTAAGTCTTGCAGAGTGAAACTCTATGAGACCAGGCAAAAAAAAAAATCAAGAAGTTGTAGACTAAACAATTTCCAAAGTACACAGGGACGGGAAACATTCAAACTGCAACCACCCCAAGTGGAGAATCCATGTTGAAAACTCAGGGCATTAAGTCGAGATCCCAGAAAGGTACTGGCCACAAACACTTGAAAAACGAAATTTGAAATACAATATCATTATACTATACTACAAAACACAAAATACTCAGCCTTAAATTTAACAAATCATGTACAAGAACTGTTTACTGAAAACTAAAAGACACTGCTGATAGATATTAAGGAAGACCCAATTAAATGACAAGGTACATCATGTTCATAGATTAGAACATTCATTATTGTTAAGGTGACAACATTCTAAAAATTAATCTCTAGGGTAAATGCAATCCCAAGCAAAATCTTAGCATAGTTTGCAGAAATCGTCAAGCTGACTATATAATTTATATGGAAACTCAAAGGATCTGGGATAGCCAATATAATTTCAAAAAATAAGAAAAAGTTGGAGAATTTACATTGCATGATTAACAAGACTTACTTTAAACTCACAGTAACCACGACAAGAGTGATGTGAGCATCAGGATAGTCATATAAATCAGTGGACTAAACAGAGAGTGCAGAAATCCATCCACATACATGTGGTCAATTAAGTTTCCACAAAGGTGCAATGTTGATTTAACATGGAAAGAACAGTCTTTAAAACAAATACTTTTTGACGACTGGACATATTTTCAAAAAAAAAGGTGAACCATGTGCGTGTGTGTGATGGTGGTGAAGGTTACATTGGTATGTATTATATATTTATTATATATTTGCCAAACTCATTAAATCATACCATTAAAATTAGTATATTTTATTATATGTAAATTATAACCCAACAGAGTTGACTTTTTAATGTTTAAAAGTAAAAAAGCAAGAATGATTTTCATGTCATAGAAGTGATTCTGTGTCTGTATGTTTGTGAGTGTGTGTATTTAAAAATGAAATTATTCTGCCCTGGCTAGTGTGGCTCAGTGGATTGAGTGCCAACTTGCAAACCAAAGGGTCGCCAGTTCAATTCCCAGTCAGGGCACATCCCTGGGTTGCAGGCCAGGTCCCCAGTAGGGGGTGTGCAAGAGGCGACCACACAATGATGTTTCTCTTATTCTCCCTCCCTTCCCCTCTCTCTAAAAATAAATAAATAAAAGCCTTTTTTAAAAAAGTAAAATTATTGTATGGCTCATACCCCTGAAATCCTATTCATCCCTAAATGCAAATGCTCTTAATTATTTCTGTTTTTAGTTACTCGGGTATTATTCTACACAATATCTTTATATATCTATATCTTCATTTATCAACATCAAATAGTCTCTATTGACACTCTACTAGAAAATAAAAAGAAATATATTATGTACATTATTCTCCACTTCTCTTTCTAACAATTTTATTAGTTCTATTATTTTCATTATTCTGTTGTGGTGGTTATAAATGTCAGCAGTATCTCTAGGGGACATTTTGCAACTTTGGTGAGGCATTATTTTGCTTTCATAATGATGGAAGAGCACTAATGGTATTTGGTTTTAGAGGTCAGGTATTCTAGATGTACAGCAAAGTAGAGGAAAGTCATGTACAACTTTCAATGTCCTATATAAATATTCCTGTATGTAAAAGTTCTACCTATAATTATGTCAGCTTAGAGCCTGTTTTACACATGCAAAGTATTTTGTATGACTTTAATGAACACTGATTTTTTTCAAGAATGCAACTAACATGTATATATAAAGGCATGATTATAGTGATTTGTTCAGTTTTATCCAGAAGTATCACCATTGTAGAAAATCATTCAGCATCAGCATTGTCACTCACTGTATTTAATTTACTAATACAACACTCCTATATCAGTTATTATTTCTAATAGTTGTGATTATAGTGATTCTACACAAATGAAAACATTGGAGCTCTTTATTAGGTTTTCAAATTCTAGAAATACGCACATACCCATTTATCCTTGTGAAGAAATTCTATTCACTCTGTAGACCTACAGGAAATGTCATCTCCTCTGGGAAGCAATGACAGTCATTGTTCCTCAACTTTCCCACTGCATCTTGCTTCTAACTTTATTACACTATTCTTTTATTATTAATTATATGCATCATTTCACCCCTACTGATTGTGGTTTCTCACCAGAAGAATCTAATGTCTTATCTTGTTATCGCTACTCTCTCTCTCTCCACCCCAGCTATGACACAATGCTTGGCACAATGACAGTAATCTATAAATATTTGTTGATTTAAGGATTTTCAGAAGCTAAATTTAATTTCAATATGGACTTTTTTGTTTATCTGTTGAGAGCATTGTGAATTAAAATATGTGATATATTTTAAATTTATCAAAAGAACAAACAGCACGGAGAGATCAAATAGTAAAAGAAGGCAATACACTGCAAAATACATATATACTGACATAAAGACAGAAAGGGGGTGAGGGAGAGCTATAGCCCTCAATGTTAATACAATATAATGGTTGAGCATTTAAATGTACAAGGCAGAAAATAAGATGTAATTATTCTCAGATAAATCATAGCTCAATTATATTACAGATGTATATAAAACCATTAAAAACAGTGCCATTTACAGTAGTACAAAATAATCCAAGGTGGCATGGAATAATGGTAATTGTTATAGAATAAGAACTTTTAATTTCTTGACTTTATGCATGTTAACGTTCAGCCATGTAGCTGTTTCACCCAGCTTTCAGAAACCAAACTCCTTACTCTTATTTTTAAATACCCCACAATAAGGCAGCATGACTTAATAGTAAGAATTTGGATTTCAAAGTCACATAGACCTGAGATTAAATACACCTAACTCAGATATGAATGTTGTGTAGCCTTTGTAAATAAGCCAGGTGGTGAGGGACAAATACCATATGATCTCACCTTTAACAGGAACATAATCAACAGAAGAACAAAACAAACAAAATATAACCAGAGACATTGAAGTTAAGAGCAATCTAACAACAGCCAGAGGGGAGCAGGGAGGGGACAGTGGGGAGAAGGGATTTCAGGAACTACTATAAAGGACACATGGACAAAACTAAGGGAGAGCGGGGAGGGAGGGGGTTTGGCTGGGGAGGCGAGGAGAGGTGGGAAGAAAATGCAGACAACTATAATTGAACGATGAAGTAATTAAAAAAAATTTTTAACCTAAACTGTTTGAGTCTGTTTGCGTATGTTGTTCTGAAGGTTACAGAAATATCTGTAAATCATTTAGAATATGGTATTTATTCAACAAGTAGTTGGTTATTACTATTATCGTCATCATGATCATCATCAACACACCTGTATCTTGAAAAAAATATATTTAACAAAACAAATAAAAGACTCAATTATATAAAGTATAAGGAAGGATTCCAAAAAGGAAGGGAATAATTTAAATTGAAATTCATAAAGAATGTCTTAGTAAAATGTCTTTTCTTTGAAGTAAACACTGAACACTGTACATCCAGTTAAATGACAAACTATAAAACACCCTTATTATAGTGTGTAAAATATTTGTCTCCAAACATAGAGACAGAATAACAATGAATCTTTTCAATTTAAGGAAGATAGTGACAAAACAAAAAATAAATGCAGGTTTATCATTAGGAAAATAAATATCTAATCCTATTAATATTATTATTTATGTCTTTTAAAAATACTACATAAATAAATATTTAGCAATAAAAATAATGAGCTTATTTTGTGGAGGGAAAAACAAAGAACAATGTATATCTATAGATGTACCTAATGCAACAATGAGATAATTATATCTTACTTTAGTCTGATAAATAGGCCTGCCGAGGCATCTAGAAATAGACTTTAAGGCTGCACAGAGCTTTTGACATTTAAGTGGGTTATGCTGATGATGGATGTGACAAAGTCTCAATTTATTTTACTTCTACATGGAAAACTACTTTATACAAAAGTTACAAGCAATCCATACTGGTCAAAAACAAGGAAAACTGCTTATTAATTAAAACTGACCTTTATATAGAACATGTATTCCACCTCTCAGGCTAAAACACCTTGGAAGAAGTAACAAATTACCTCTATGTATATGTGACATGCAGTTAAAGGGATCTGTCAAGAGATCTATTATAAAGCCATATTTCCAAGGCTTCACGATTTTGAGAGAAAATTACATTGAAGATGAGAGTTAACCCACAAATTCTCAGCCAAGAAAGTAATTCTAAAATTCCTACTGGAGGGTGTTTAAGGAAAGAGAACCTATTGATTTGTGGACTTTAATCTCAGTCCACTACACAGCTTTTTCCTAGCATTTTATTAAATTGTACCATGTTTGTTCTCATTACAAATATATTTACAGGGTATACTGCAAGGACTTAAAAACCAAAATTTTTGAAAAAAATAGTTTCCTAAATACACATGTCCTATTTCTCTCTAGGCACATGTATCTATAATACAAATAAGATACCTAGATTTGTTAAGCTACAATCAGTCAGAGGCTGTTTCAATTACCAAATATATATTGACTACCTAATTTTGTACCCACACTATCTTGTGTCTAGAACTAAGGACAATATATAAGAAAAATAAACTAAAAATCAATCCATCATCAATAAAAGAATAAAGATATACTAACAATACATTCTCAAAAAGCTGACCATCTAGATAAGGACTATACTGAAAATTAATAAAATATTTTGGAAGTCAAACCCTTGTCTGAGATATCATTGGCAAATATGTTTTCCCATATGGTTGCAACTCCACTCTAGGAGGACAAAAAAAAAAAACAATTTAAAAATGGGCAAAGGACTTGAACAGACACTTCCCCAAGGAGGACATACAAAGGGTCTAGAGACATAAAAAAAGATGCTCAGCATCACTAGCCATCAGAGAGATACAAATTAAAACCACAATGAGATACCACTTCACACCAGTCAGAATGGCCATCATAAACAAGTCAATAAACAACAAATGTTGGTGAGGATGTGGAGAAAAGGGAACCCTAGTGCACTGTTGGTGGGAATGCAGACTGGTGCAGCCACTGTGGAAAACAGTATGGAATTTCCTCAGAAAACTAAAAATGGAATGCGTTTTGACCCAGCAATTCCACTGCTGGGATTATATCCTAAGAACCCTGAAACACCAATTCAAAAGAACCTATGCACCCTAATGTCCATAGCAGCACAATTTACAATAGGCAAGTGCTGGAAGCAAACTAAGTGCCCACCAGTAAATGAGTGAATCAAAAAACTACAGTATATTTACACAATGGAATACTATGCAGCAGAAAGAAAGGAGCTCCTACCCTTTGCAAGAGCATGGATGGAACTGGAAAGCATTATGCTAAGTGAAATAAGCCAGGTGATGAAAGATAAATACTATATGATCTCACCCTTAAGTGGAATCCAATCAACAAAACAAACAAACAAGCAAAATATAAGCAGAGACATTGAAATTAACAAATGGACAGTAGCCAGAGGGGAGGAGGAGGGGGATAATGGGGGAAAAGGGGGAAGGGCTTTCAGGAACAACTATAAAGGACACATGGACAAAATCAAGGTGGGATGGAACCAGGGGAGGGAGGTAGAGAAGGCTGGGATGGGGACAGTTGGGGGCGGGGGGAGGCAGACAACTGTACTTGAACAACAATAAAGTAAAATAAAATTAATAAAATATATAATGAAAATAATTACATTTCAGTAAGAAGGCACAAGTCACTACAGACAGGATAGTTTGGTGCCATTGGGTTTGGGGAAATATGGGCCCAAAGGTGAACCCTTGCTTGGCTACTTTTCAAGTGTGTGTGACTGGATGAGCCCCAATTTAGCACACTATTGTCTTGGACTTCTCTACTTTCATCCTACACCCTTTCAGAAGAAAGTGTTGGCCCATTTTTCCCTGAATGAATAGTTTGCATCCAATTTCCCAACATTTTGCAGTAAATGATCTCCCTACCTTGATTTACAAAGACTCTTCATATACCTATTCTACTTTGTATTACAGCTAATTGCATATGCCTTAATAATCACTTCCCACATAAACACTAACATTCCACTTCTGTGTTATTTACAGTGCAGATAACCATATGTTCTTTGATTGCCATTAATAGGTACACCTGCACTCACTGTAGAACTAAAAAATGCCAGTTATAGGACAATATCAATATATAATTATAGAACTGAAAATTCAATTGAAAAAGAATTTCTTAAAAGTATATTTTTCTACTCCATACCAAATAGGAGCAATTTTTTAATTGCCTCCTCAGCCCTGAGTATGGAGTTATTATTTTGTTTAACAAAATATTTATTTATGACTATTATGCACCCACTATGCTAGGTTCCAGTAACATAAATATAAATCTTAAAAGTTACTGTCCATCAAGGATATTACTGGAAAAGGCAAGTTCAGTAAACCACTACATTACAGTATAATGTGATAAGTGCTAGAAATGTTGGGTAAGCTCAAGGTACTCTACAAGAGCACAGGGTAGCAACAATAAACATTTCTCACAGAAGACTTTCTGAACCACCTTTAATATATTTGTAAAAATTAGCCAGGTAAAGAACTATGAGGAAAGTTCCAGGAAGACTGTATGGAGGAACAAGGTGGGAATGTGTAGGGAGAGACAGGAACTAGATCATGGAAGGCCTTGTAAGGCATGCGAAGAAGGTTAGATTGTAGTCTGAAAGCAGTAAAACCCTGTCCCTGAAGGATCTGAAGGACAGGGTGCAATCTAGCCCTAGGGCTCAGAGCCCAGAGCATTTTCAAAGAGAGAAGAGAAAACGCTGCCTGTCCAGCACAATAGGTCAATTGGTGGTAACCGAATGCGATACACAGGAGGACTACAAGAGCAGAGGCTAGGATGCAAATTTGAAGACCTTTCTACTTCCACACAAACCGCACTGTTTCAGGAAGGCATGACGGTGGATCAGCCTTTGGAGAATTTACATATGTAATCTTGTCAAGCTCTACAACTGAATTCTGGTTCCCAAATTAGACTTGTAATTCTAAATGAAATTTTAATTTACATGCTAAAAATGGAATCCTTAAAAACAACATCTGGCTGGTTTTCCTAATCTATTTCTGCCAGATTCAATATTCAAAGATTCTGGCACATTGTTCTCCAAACCGTAGCCTATCAAAGATTTCTGGTGGTTCTCATTGATCTCCCTCAGCATCCACTGGATACCCACTCTGTACCAGGCACCGTGCTAGGTGCTGAAGATCCAGAGATAAATACGACTTAAGATCTCCTTCAAGGAGTATAGGCAGTGGAAGTGAAAACAGAAACAAAAAAGGGTTTTACATTCTCTTAAATAAACATGTCCATCATACAATGGAGACTTAAGTAATAAACCCCCTTTATTGCAGAAAGTGGTGGAAGAATCCAAAATGTTTTTCTAGAGAAGAGGTAACAGGTGATAGTTTAAGTTTTGAGTAAGTGCCTACCAGGCAACTAACGCATGAAAAAGCTTCAATTCTAGAAGAAAATAGGTTGCCCTGAAATACTATAAAAGGCCCAGAGATTTAAGAGAACAGCTTAGAGAGTTACATGAAAATCAGTCTATGAAGAACTTTACATGTTTATTTAAAAATAAACTTTATCTACTTTATCTACTAAATCTACTTTATCTCATAAACAATTGAAATTATTAGTGGATCTTAAGTAGTAAAATTACAAGATGTGCTTTGCACAATAGAAAGACACCTCTGGCATTAGTGTTGATAATGGATTGGAAAGGATGAAATTGTACAGAAAATGCAGTTAGGAGGCGGAAGCAATAGTCCAGATGGGAGATGACGAGGGTCTGAACTAAGGTAAAAGCAATGGAGATGAAGAGCAGGATAAAAATGAGAGCCGCCCACAGGCTTGCTTTTTAATTAGATGATGTTATTCCCCTAATGCTTGTATCCTATTCTTGGAAGTACATTTTCCTTATAAATGGAGAAATAATAATAAGTGAATATAAGAGGAAAGATAATAAAAATAAAGAAATGGCAAGTTTCAACCATGACAATATTAAGTCCTCACATTTCCCAAACATAATTGATTACTCAAAGAGGTTCAAAAATTTTATTGAACCTCCTAGGCGTAGAGAAAATAAATGGGTATTACATAATTCTTTCAGATGTCTCAAAACTAGGAGGTCTAGCTATAGCATAGATGTCAGACTCAAGATTCAAACAATCTTTATAAGCAAAGATGTTAGGCTAAAATTAACAACGACCAAAAAAAAAAAAAAACCCAAAAAAACAAAAACAAAACACAAAAAACCCTGCACTTAGCTTATGGGGAAAAAAAAATCAATTGCACAAATGTAAATCCAGACTAGTGCAAGAAAATGTGAAAAAAATCTCTAACTTTTGATTAATCAACATTACAAAAAAGTCAATACAACTGACAGCAACATTCATAAAAGTGAGTTATCCTGATCATGTAATAAAATGATAAGTTTTAATGAAGTACATACTACACTGATCAGATTGAAGCACTCTGGCACATCTCAGGCATCACATTTTAAGGGAGACACAAACCAGTGCTTACACGGGAATCATGACCTTGCTGAGTCATCTAAAATCAGTATCTAGTGCGGAGAAGCTGAGAAAAATAAGTGCCAGTTGCAAATCTGTGTTCATGTCCACAACATAGTAGATATTCCAATTGTTTAATAGATGAAATTTTAAAAAATAAACCTGAAGAAATATTTTATAACTTGCTTTAAAAATCTGAAGAGCTAACAAGTAAAAATAGGACTGGACTATGGTACTTGCATTATTAAGCTGGACTAACCCAATGGATAGATTTCAGCATAAAATATGAAAATAATAAATATCTAATGAGCATTACCTTCCAATAGTGAAATAAGGCTGCCCTACAAAAGTACTCTCCTCTTCATGACAGACATTTATAGCACAGGCTAGCTGGTCTGTCCTCAAGTTTTCTGTGAAAAGAGATCTTTCCTGAATAAGAAGTTGAACAAGATGGCCTCTATGCATCCTTTAAAGTTTATGATTCAAAGAACTTATATACTACATGCCTAACCAGTAGAAATAAAAATAATAATAAAGTGCAAGTCATGTTTTCTGCTCTCAATAAGCTTATCCTAAACCTGAGAGATTTGAATTAACATATGTGAAATATTATCATTAAAGAATAATTATTCAGTAATAAATTGTATACTGCACAAGATAAACAAAGTTAGGGGTAGTGAGAGATGAACTTATGGAAAGGACTCTTGTAGTTGGTGGGACTTAAGTTAGTCCCTTTAAGGATGGACAACATTGGTTTTAAATTTTTCAGCAGCTGACTAATCAGATAATACTTTTGTTCTTTTTTCAGTTCACTTAAGTGATGACATGCTTTTTACTTTCAAATTTATGTATGGGAAAATAAAATTATAATGCAATGACTAAATATCTCAGGTCATTTCTATACTGCTACTGGTAAAGAACACTTTATTTTATTTAAAAAAAATTTTATTATTGTTCAAATACAGCTGTCTCCATTTTCCCCCACCCATCCCCACGTCTACCCTCAATCCTATGCCACTTTGACTTTGTCCATGTGTCCTTTACACATGATCTTTGGTGACCCTTCCCCCTTTTTTCCCTTGTTCTCCCCCTACCCCATCCTCACCAGTTACTGTCCGTTTGTTCTTAACTTCAATGTCTCTGGTTGTATTTTGCTTGCTTGTTTGTTTTGTTCATTAGGTTCCACTTACAGGTGAGATCATATGGTATTTGTCTTTCACTACCTGGCTTACTTCACTTAGCATAATGCTCTCCAGATCCATCCATGCTGTCACAAATGGTAGGTGCTCCTCCTTCTTTTCTGCTGCATAGTATTCCACTGTGTAAATGTACACTGTTTTTGATCCACTCATTTACTGGTGGGCACTTAGTTTGCTTCCAGCACTTGCCTATTGTAAATTGTGCTGCTATGGACATTAGGGTGCATAAGTTCTTTTGAATTGGTGTTTCAGGATTCTTAGTGTATAATCCCAGCAGTGGAATTGCTGGGTCAAAAGGCAGTTCCATTTTTAGTTTTCTGAGGAAATTCCATACTGTTTTCCACAGTGGCTGCACCAGTCTGCATTCCCACAAAACAACAAAGTAGGAGGGATCACAATACCTGACATCAAACTATATTACAAGGCCACGGTAATCAAAACAGCCTAGTACTGGCATAAGAACAGACACATAGATCAATGGATCAGCATAGAGAGCCCAGAAATAAACCCAAGTCTCTATGGTCAGTTAACATTTGACAAAGGGGGAAGAAGCATAAAGTGGAGTAAAAATAGCCTCTTCAACAAATGGTGTTGGGAGATCTGGACAAGTATATGCAAAAATAATGAAACTTGACCACCAACTTCTTACACCATACACAAAAATAAGCCCCAGATGGATAAAAGACTTAAATATAAGTCATGACACCATAAAAGTCCTAGAGGGGAACATAAGCAGGAAAATCTCAAATATTCCATGCAGCAATATTTTCACCAATATGTCCCCTAGAGCAAGGGTCATAAAGGAAGGAATAAACAAGTAGGACTTCATCAAAATAAAAAGCTTCTGCACAGCTGAAGAAAACATCAGCAAAATGAAAAGGGAACCAGCTGCATGGGAAAATATGTTTGCCAATGATATCTTGGACAAGGGTTTGATCTCCAAAATATATAAAGAATTCACACAACTCTACTCCAGGATGACAAACAACCCAATTAACAAATGGGCAAAGGACCTGAAGAGACACTTCTCCAAGGAGGACATACATAGGGCCCAGAGACATATGAAAGGATGCTCAGCATCACTAGCCATCATAGAGATGCAAATTAAAACCACAATGAGAGATCACTCCACACTGATCGGAATGGCTATCATAAACAAAACAACAAACAACAAGTGCTGGCAAGATTGTGGACAAAAGGGAGCCCTAGTACACTGTTGGTGGGAATGAAGAATATTTTATTTTAAAAAAATGTTTTAGGCCTTGAGGTAGGTTGATACTCTAAAGAGGGTTCAAATAATAATGGGAAGGGTAATTGTATTACATGACTTATATAGAATTCCCATGAATAAGATTCTAAGATTCTCTTATTACTCAGAGACTAAGCATATTTCTTTAAAATAAAAATAATAAGATACAATCTCTCCCATATTTACCCTTGAATACACTAACTAAATATAGAGTTAATCAGGTTGTATGAAACTCCTCTAAATTTAAATACTGCAATAGAGAATAAGGTTTTCTTGTCTCCCTATATTACCTAACAAAGTGTCTTAAATAGATGAGTTAAAAACAGTTTTATTAATGGATGAATAAATGATTAAATGACAATACATACGTAGGCTGTCTCAAATTATGCTTATTTCATTCACTATGTTAAAAAGATATGAAAATTATGTGTGCTGAACCAAAGTAAACAAAATGAGTCAATCAGAATTCAAAGTAGAATTTGGTTAAAAGCAGTAAAAATAGCTATTATTTATTGAGAACTTACGATGTTTGAGACATTGGGCTAAGCATTTTACATATTATTTCACATAATGCAACAACCCCTTGGGTTATACAATAATCACATAGAATTATTGTGTTAACAAATGAAGTAATTCTTATTCCAGATGGGAAAACTGAGGCTCAGACTGGTTAAGTACATTCTCCAATATCACACATAGTAGAAAAGCCATAAGTAATGCAACTCTGATTTTAAAATCAGTACCCATTCATGCATTCATTTATTTAATAAGTAATTGAGTACTGACTGCTTACCAGGAACAGTTCTAAGTTTGGACAGAGGCAGACAAGATAGACAACATTCATTCAGTGAGTCTTGCAGCAAATATTATGAGCACCAGTTACACACCAGATATTGTTCCTGGCATTTGGGATACCATAGGAAACAAAGCAGTCAACATCCCTGCTTCCAATGAATTTATATTCTTGTTAGGAAAACATTTAATAAAGATATAATAATGTTGTAACAGAGATGATATAATGGTTCAACCAAACTCAATATCCTTTTTTCTCCTGGGTACAAAAGCTAACTACATTTCCCAATCTCTGTTGTGGTTAGGTATGGCCATGTGACTAAATTCTAGCCAATGTAACTGTAGAAAAAAGAGATTATGTTCCTTACAGACTTGCTTTCTACCCAAACCTCCACGCTCTCTTTGTGCATTCACCTGTCAAAAAGAGAAAAAGAGAAGACTCTAGCAGATGGAGGAGCCGTGTACAGGAAAGAGCTTAAGTCCATGAATGGCTGCATGACCCTCCAACCAGCACAAAACTATAATCACAATAAAAAATAAATCTTGTTGTTTTAAGCAGTGAAACTTAGGCTTAGTGTGTTCTAACAGTAAGCTTACTCTTTTTAACACAAATATGAGAGGTAGTGATAAATGCTCTGAAGAAAAATAAAATAAGTAAATGGGATTGAGAGGAAAGGTGCTATTTTAGATAAAGTGGTCAGAAAAGACCCCCTAAAGAAGTGACATTTTATGTGGTACCTGGGCAAAATGACAAAGTGATTCCTAAGCATATCTAGAGAAAGAACAACACAGGTGAAGAAAGGACAAGTAAGAAGACCCTGAGGCAGAAGCAGTGTCCAAAGAACAGAAAGAACTAACAGAAATTGAGGGCACAATCCCACTGTGAGCTTAATTGTAGGCTTTTGATTAAAAATGGGAAAAAGAACAAACAATTTAACTTCCCTTCTCCTAAAATATCACTGAAATGAAGTGGGGATGTGTAAGAAAAGTTCATATCTCTTTACCTATAACAGTGGCTCTAAATTCTGGACAATTTTGTCCCCCAAAGGACAATTGGCAATGTCTAGAGACATTGTTCATTGTCACAACTGTGGGAAATGCTATGAGCATCTAGAAGGTAGAGACCAGGGATGCTGCTAAAGAGTTATAATGCATTGGAGAGACTCCCACAACAACAAAGTATCTGGCCCAAAATGTCAATAGTATCAAGGTGGAGATGTAACCTAACCTAACAAGCCAAAGAAGGCTGCTTGAAAGTAAAACCTGGTATAAACCTTGAAGGTACAGTAAAAGTTGCTTTGGTGAAGAGGAGAAAATGATCCAGGCTAATGAACTTCCAACCTGAAGGCCAACAACAGGATATATCAGAAACCACAAGAGAATTGAATGCATTCTGCATTCACGGTGCAGAATGTGAAGAGTAGCTGACAAGGCACACCTTCTGCACTCAGTAGTGCTGCTCTTCACTTCATTCCATGCCACTGCTCATGCTCTTTTCATAACAAAGGCTTTCCTACCTTCAGAGGAAGTGAAAAGCAAATCTTAAAATTTAAGCCCTTGCCTTAAGAGCTATCTCATTAATTCCAAAACATTTCAATGTTAACTTGCAGGATAAGATTAGCTCAAAGGCAGAAAATGCCAAAACAACCTCCTTTCCTGAAGTTCACACAAACACATCAGCAAATAGTGTCCTCTCAGCCCAGCAACCTAAGTACTTGCTTTGAATTTGGCAAGGTCTACTTGAATATCTGTTAATACCTATACTATAATCTATGGAAGCATTATCAATTTTTCTATGCACATCCTCTATAAAAATATATCTGCCTTTCTCTGACTTGCTAAAGCTGAAAAAATTGTACTAAGTAGCTCTCAAATGGCTGATAAAAGGTTCCTCCTTAATTCCAATTATTCTACTACTAACCAGTATGCTAAATTAGCATACCCAAATTATTCATTCCTTCTATGTGTTCCTTTGACTACTTACCTAATGTGGATTTAATTTTCCCTTTCATCTCTTATGCTCTCTCATATAATACCAATATTATTTTTACAAATCACTATACTTTCTATACTTACGCTATCTCTTTGCCATCTCTTTCCTTTCAACCACATGCTTAACCACTATCAACTTCATCAGCATCATCCCCTTAAAAAGTACACTATTCCTCGAAGGTTTCGAAATCCTTTCTCCCTGAGATCATTAGAAAAATACTGTAAGACAGGCATAACAAGCATTATGCCTATTTTGTAGATGACAAGACTAGATGTCAACTATACCTCAAATTTCTGCTTCAAACTTCCCTCTTACTTCAATAATTCCCTTCAACTTCAATAATTTCCCTCTTTCCTTCTTTACCTCATATTAGAGATAGATGCCTAAAGCCACATTTTGATTCTCCAGTTCACTCCACTATATGTAATACATGATAGTCTGCTTCCACGATTCCTCTTTGAGTCATTCCAATCCCTTTTCCCTTCTCTTTTCCAAATACTTCACAGTTTTGTATAAGTCCTCAGAGTCTTAGAAATACCGTAAATAGGAACTTATCCAGGAAAAAAATCAATGGAATATACTAGAAGCATTCCAGTGTCATCAAGAAGCTTCCTGAGGAAAAGGTCCACCAAGGTCAAAAAATGGAAAAAACAATCCTACTAAGGTGAGGAAGCAGATACAAAAATTCATGGGATTATGTCTTCTTTTCCATTGTTATAATCAACTGTGTCATTGAGTATATAGCTGAGAGTCAACCAAGCATACTGGAAAGAGCCCTGATCTAGAAATAAAATTTAGGTTCACGTCCCTTCTGTGCCACTTATTTTGTGACCTTAAAAAAAGCCATTTGACCTACATGGACTTAAGTTTATTTATCTGTAAAATAAAGGGCATTGAATCAAATGCCCTTTTAATAACTTTCACCTATAAAATCACAATGGTTAACTAATAAATAGATTTGAGCAAGATAGGATTTGTTGTGCATCCTGATTTTCTACTTTAATTGGTTTGGTACATAATAAGGTGTGTAATGAATGTTTGCTCAACAACTGGGGACAAGAAATAGGTTAGATAAATAACCAACAACTTCACCACGATCAAGTGGAAAGATGTTAAATAGTCTTTGTATCTTGAATTGTTCACAAACTGCAAAAGTAAGCATCTGCTAATGTCAAGAGGTTTTAGAAATTCAAGGAATGACATGTCAGAGTTCTTCATATTTCCAACTCTGTTCCTATACCTGAGATGCAGCAAATATCACACTGATGCCTAAAGCCACATTTTGATTCCAAGAGAACAGAGTAGAGCAGATCCAGAGAACAGAACAGGGGAACTAAATGCTCGTGTTAGACTCTGTTTGTGGTCTCCTGGGAAACTCCTTCAATTCAACAGGCTAAGAATATCATTCTAGTTCACACAGACATTGCTCTGATACACATTATTAAAGGCTGACAGCTGATCTTTAAACACACATGCAAATAGGTAACCTTGTGCAGAATGCAGAATCTTCAGCTACAGTACAAACATGAATCTTGGATTATATAGATATTTTTGTTCAAAAGTGTTACTGCTGTTGTTGTTTTTTTTATAGCTACCATTTATGTGAGGTAGCTACAAAAATGGCTTTGGATCAAAGTGACCTATGTTTCAACTTTCTACTTTTAACACGTTATAGTTGTGTGACCTTAAGCTCTTCTAGCCAGTTTCTGCCTACTATAAAATAGGGAACAATATTAACTCTCTCGTGTATTTTTATGAGAATTATATAAATAATAGATGAAATACCTCTAACAGATATTGGCAAATAACTGACCATATCTGGTATTGAAGAAATACTGTTTTTTCTAATTTTATTTTCAATTACAGTTTACATGCAGTATTATTTTGTATTAGTTTCAGGTGTACAGCATAGTATTTGACAATCATACAGTTCACAAAGTGACCCCCCCAATATTTTCAGTACCCACCTGACACCACATATAGGTATTATAATATTACTGACTGTACTCCGTATGTTGTACTTTACATCCCTGTGACTACTTTCTATTCTGTGACTACCAATTTGTACTTTATCCCTTCAACTTTTTTCACCCAGATCCCCAAGCCCCCATTGCTCTGGCAACCATCAGTCTGTACTCTGTACTTAACAGTCTATTTCTATTTTGTACGTTCATTTATTTTGTTCTTTAGATTCTGCATATAAGTGAAATCATATAATATTTGTTGTTCTGTATCTGACTTATTTCACTTAGCATAATACCCTCTAGGTCCATCCATGCTGTTGCAAATGGTAAGCTTTTGTTCTTTTTTGTGGCCAAGTAATATTCTATTGTATATACATACCACAGCTTTTTTATCCACTTTCTATTGATGGGCATTTGGGTGGCGTACATATTTTGGCTATAGTAAATAACGCTGCAATGAACATAGGGGTGCATATATTCTTTTGGATTAGTTTTAGGTTCCTTTGTGTATATAACCAAAAATGAAATTGCTGGGTATTAAGGCAGTTTCATTTTTAATTTTTTGAGAAACCTCCATACTGTTTTCCACAGTGGCACCTTCTTACACCGTGTATAAGAATAAACTCTAAATGTATTAAAGACTTAAATGTAATACTTGGAACTATAAAACTACTAGAAGAAAACAAAGGCAGTAAAATCTCTGATATTTCTGTTAGCGATATTTTTTCTAATATATCTCCTCAAGCCAAGAAACAAAAGAAAAAGTAAACAATGGGACTACATCAAATTAAAAAGTTTTTCCACAGCAAAGAAAAACATAAACAAAGTAAAAAGACAACCCACAGTATGGGAGGACATATTCAATAATGCATCTGATAAGGGGTTAATATCCAAAATTTACAAAGTACTTACAAAACTCAACACCAAAAACAAACAAACAACCCAATTTAAAAAATGGGCAAAGGACCTGATAAGACACTTCTCCAAAGAGGACAAACAGATGGCCAATAGACATATGGAAAGATCACTAATCTTTCAACATCACTAATGATCAGAGAAATGCAAATTAAAACCACAATGAGATATCACCTCATACCTGTCAGAATGGCTATCGGCAATAAATCAACAAACAACAAATATTGAGGATGTGGAGAAAAGGGAACCCTCATGCACTATTGGTGGGAATGCAGATTGGTGCAGCCACTATAGAAAGAGATACTCATTCTTATAATTGTGACCATATATAATTTGAGTTCTAAATAGAGCTGAATAAGTCACAGAGTTGTGAAAAGTAGTTAAATTATGGAGGCTGCATACAGGGCAACAGTAATTAACAGACAGGGAAAGGAATTGTGGTAGGCCACAATATGTCTTTCAGATCAAAATGCCAGGCAAAGAGTTTAAATCTCACATAGGGCTTATTAGCAACCTCAAGTGCTGAGTACATGTGAGGAAATGGTCATCTCACTACTGACCATCCAAAGAATTATGCAGTGGTTTTTAGAGTTCAACAAGTGGAAAGAAGAGAAGAAATGCATGCAATACAAATGTAGAAACATATGCTCCAGAAATACATGTTTCATTAACAAATAACTACGAACAAACAGAGTGGAAACAGACTCATGAATACAGAGAACAGACTAACAGCTGTCAGAGGGCAGGGCGCTGAGGACTCAGTGAGAACGGTGACGGCATTACACAAAGAAAAAAAGAAAGACTCGAGGGGACAGATAACAGTATGGTGATTTCCAGAGGGAAGGAGGGACAGAGGCAGATAGAAGAGGGTACAAGGGCAATTAATGGTGATGGAAGGAGACTTGACCTGGGATGATGAATACACAAGACAATATACAGATGATGTATGGTAGAATTGTATACCTGAAACCTATTTAATTTTATTAACCAATATCACCCCAATAAATACAATAAAAAATAAATTTTAAAAAAATAACTACCACACATAAGGTAGGCAGGTTGGCAGGTAGCAGACACTGGACACATTCATTCATATATATAGCAAAAGTAGGTTTACAGTTGTAATATAAATATATAATATAACAAGAACAAACTGTTTCACATACAACTGTAAACCTACTTTTGTCCACTCATATATATATATCCCAGTAATTACCAGAAACTCTGATAAATGCTAAAGATATAATGGTAAATTAGACATTGTTCCTATCTACAAAGATTTTATAGTTGTAATGTAAGAGATATAAAGGTAATCATATTTGAATTCCTGCCTCAAAATATTCTCTTCCCTTGATCCTGTTCTTCCATCAGCCTCTTCAGTTGACCTTTTTAGTCCTTTATTAACTCCTCTTTAAGTTCTTCCTCCTCCTCCACCTGATACTTAAATATTGGATTTCTTCAGCCTTCTTCTTCTCTTCTATAAACTCTATCCAGTTCACTCTGTATTATGACCATGACAGGAATACACATTCAAATGGGCAAGGGTCACCAAGATTCTGGGTGATATTAACAGACTATATTCAAGACTCAGCAATAAGAATCATAGAAAATCGCACAAGGGCAGAAATGTGGATTAAAAGACTGTTAGGCAGAACCATTTTTAAGTTTTTGAGGAAACCCCATACTCTTTTCCACAATGGCTATGCCAGTCTGCATTCTCACCAGTGCATGAGGGTTCCCTTTTCTCCACATCCTCACCAGCACTTTTTGTTCATTGATTTATTGATGGCAGCCATTTGGACAGGTGTGAGGTGATATCTCATTGTGGTTTTAATTTGATGATTAGTGGTGTTGAGCATTTTTCATTTGTCTCTGGGCCCTCTGTATGTCAAGTGTCTTATCAGGTCCTTTGCCCATTTTTTAAATTGGATTATTTGTCTTCCTGTTGTTGAATTGTATAAGTTCTTTATATATTTTGGAAATTAAACCTTTATCAGATGTATCATTGGCATATATGTTCTCCCATACAGTGGGTTTACTTTTCATTTTGATGATAGTTTCTTTAACTGTGCAGAAGCTTTTTAATTTGATGTAGTCCTACTGGTTTATTTTTTCCTTTGCTTCTCGACCTAGGAGATAGATTGGCAAAAATATTGCTACACAAGATATCTGAAATTTTTACTGCCTATGTTTTATTCAGGATTTTTATGGTTTCACAACTTGTATTTCAGTCTTCTATTGATTTTGAGTTTATTCTTATGTATGGTGTAAGTTTCCTTTTGACCCAGCAATTCCACTTCTGAGAATATATCCTAAGAATCTGAAACAACAATTCAAAAGAATATATTCACCCCTGTGTTCATAGCATTATTTATAGTAGCCAAGATCTGGAAATAACCTAAGTGCCCATCAGTAGATGAGTGGACAAAAAAGCTGTGGTACATTTACACAATGGAATACTACACAGTGGCTCAGTGGATTGAGTGCTGGCCTGCGAATCAAAGGATCACCTGTCGGATTCCAGGTCAAAGTCACATGCCTGGGTTGCAGGCCAGGTCCCCAGTAGGGGGTGTGCAAAAGGCAACCACACATTGATGTTTCCCTCTTTTTCTCCCTCCCTTCCCCTCTCTAAAAATAAATTAATTAAATATTAAAAAAAAGAAAAAGAAAGAACTCTTACCTTTTGCAACAGCATGGATAGACCTGGAGGTTATTATGCTAAGTGAAGTAAGCCAGTCAGTGAAAGACAAATATCATGTGATCTCACTTACACATGAGGAATCTAATGAACAACATAAACTAACAAACAAATAGAAACAGAGGCATAGATACATGAATAGACTGACTGCTGTCAGAGGGGAGTGTGGAGACAGGATGAAAAAAGGTGAAGGGATTAGCCAAAGAACATACATGCATGACCTATGGACATGGACAATAGTATGGGGAT
Organism: Desmodus rotundus; assembly: GCF_022682495.2. Taxonomy (NCBI): domain Eukaryota; kingdom Metazoa; phylum Chordata; class Mammalia; order Chiroptera; family Phyllostomidae; genus Desmodus; species Desmodus rotundus. The sequence continues at coordinate 33,222,344 of NC_071389.1, forward strand.
TTCCTGAGGGGGCTGCTGGGTGGAAGTGGGCAAATGAGGAAAAAGTGAGGGCAATTGCAATAGTATAAACAATAACATAATAATGGCCCTGGCTGGTGTGGCTCAGTGGATTGAGCACTAGCCTGTGAACCACAGGGTCACTAGTTTAATTCCCATTCAGGGCAAATGCCTGGGTTGCAGGCCAGGTCCCCAGTAGGGGGTACATGAGAGGCAACTACAGTTTGATGTTTCTCTTCCTCTCTTCCTCCCTCCCCCCCTGTCTAAAAATAAATAAATAAAATCTTTTAAATGAATAAATAAATATAATATAATAATAAAAAGAATGGCTCAGATGGCAACAGAAAGACTAATCTTAGGTCAGGAACACAATGTAATGGTACCTATCACAGGGATTACTGAATAATCACATGTAGCACTCTAAAATTTATCCTGGCGCTTTTGTTTGTGAGAGACTATTTTAGAGCCTTCTAACTTTCCTCTATGGATATTAGTCTGTATCTACTTTCTATCACTAGAGAAGGTCAACAATGGTAAAGTATATTTTTCCACAAAACTTCCATATTAATAGCATTGAATTGTGCAAATGAATCCAAATTAATTGACTGATCTGTACAAGTGGGTTCAATCATTTCTAATTAAACTGTTGGCAACCTGAAAAAATAAAAATAAAAGACTATTAGGGAATGAGTAGCTCAGAACAGACTTGGACACAGAAAAACTCAGGACCACAGATAGCACAGTGCCCTTCAGAAAATGAAGAAACCAACATTTTTTTTTTGAGTGCTTAATTTATGCCAATCACTTTGTAAGGACTTTTCATATATTATTCCATTTAATCCTCACAACAATCCTATTATCCTCATTTTACAAATGGGAAATTTTAGACTTAAATAACTAGGCCAACGTCACATAGCTATTAAATTTAACTCAGATCTGCTTTCAAAGGCTCCTGCTCTTCCACTAAATCATAGTAAATTCATTCGTGTGCTGTTATTTGAGCCTTAGGAAAATATAAATTGAACTTGTTCTATAAACTTGTCCCTAAAAACACAATTATAGACTATTATAGCTAACAGGGCCTTAGTATTTATTTAGCCCACCAACACCTTCTACAATTTTATAGATGATGAAACGGATGCTGCAGAGAAATTAAGGGACATATCTGAACTCAAAATACCCTTTAGATCTCTCCCAGCACACTTGAATTTCGAACACTGGGGCTGTGTCATGTATAGAGGCATTTGATACGGATACTTCACAAGTGTTTGAAATTAAACTTCAGTACAAAAACAGCATATCAGCTGAGAAAAATAATCTCTGCTCTCTGCCCACAATCCTGTCACCTTAAATTTTTCATCAAAATGAACAATTACAGACATTCTCGTGTAAGAAATTAGTTCTTTGAAAAGAATTAGTTGGGAACTTCTAATGTTATTTATCTCTAATCCAGGTTGCTTCAATGGTAACTGCAGCATTTTGTTACAATAAAAAGCCATATTCATGTACAGCATATAAAAGGCATATGTTCTACTTCTCAAAGTTGCAAAGATTTTCAAGAAAGTTGCATTTTTGTAGATAGAGCTGATCTCTTATGTAGAAGGTAAACAATCAGTCTACTTCCAGCTGTGAAAAAGCTGTGTTTCTACCAAGTGAGCTCCCAGAGGCTATGCACATGCCACATTAGGCAGAAAATAAGTATGGCTGCAATATTCCAAGTCAGCAACAGAGACATTGAGGAGATGATGAAATTAGCAGCTATGGGGTTAGCCTTTGGAGAATTAGATTTCCAAAGAAGCAAAGAGAGACACCAATGACTATGAGAGATTTTTCTCTGCTGAATAAAACATGCATTTTGCAAACAAATAATCTTCAATTTTGAAAAAGCAAGGTTAGCTGCATTTATCAGATTAGACAAAAAAACTATTTTCAAGCAAAGCATCATTATATCACACCCTCATAATATGGTATAACATAACATTTCTTAAAATATATATAGTTGATTGTACCTACCTGAGTTATTTTCATAATTCAAAATTTTAACAACTAAATAAACAGAACAGGGGCAGTTTATTAATATGCTTAAATCTTAATAATTAGTCTTCCGTCTGCCTGAAAACATACTTCTACATATCCATTAGAATTTTAGGATTACCTCATTTAACACAACTTCTCTGACCACCTACATCTCATCTAATGATTATAAGACATCCCTTTACTGTACTTCCATAGCATCTTATGCATACTTTTGTCACTGTAATAACTACACTATACTATAATCACATGTAAATTTGGCTGTCTCCCCTGACTGTAAGCTGGGAACACGTATTCATCAATTTTGTAATTATAGTGACAAGCACAATACTTGATACAAAATAGGTGTTCAATACCTATTAAGTGGGTATTTATTGGATCCTGTTACATGATCCTCATGTGAACACCAAAAAGCCTAACTTGTACCGGCCATATGACAATATTTCCTTCTCACAGGAGTAAAGTATATTAATATTATAATAATTATTCTTCAGTAAAATAGCTGAATGATTTTACTGAGGGAAATAAAAACTATAGGAACATTTCAAGTTGAAGTTCCTTTGTTGAGGAATCCTGATTGTTCCTCTAATGTTTCTCTAATATTTTTAGGAATGAACTTGTCTTTTGTTTCATATCTAATGGAATTTAGCTTGGATGATGGCCTCTGGGACCTTGACATAGGTGGATTAAACCATAGGGAGATTTTAAGTAGATTTCATCACTAGTCTATATATGGCCTCTGGCCTGAGATGAAGAGGAACAACCAGTACCAGGAAACAATCATACAATTATCTGCATGGTGGTCTGGCTTGAGCTGCAAGCAAAACCCTTCTGTGTTGACACCCACCATGCAGGAAACCAAACCATGCCCTATGGCCAGGATGGTTTAGACTATGAAAGAAAATAAGGAACAGAGGAAAGCTGAAACAGAACAGATAATACCTAAATATTTGGAGGTACCATATTTTATTGGAAATAAAAAGATGTGAACTCATTTGTCTACATCTGTTTTTTAAAAAATTTTTAGTGTTGCTCAATTACACTTGTCTCCATTCTTTTCCCCATTGCTCTCCTCTGCCCTGCCCACCCCACTCCCCACATTCAATCTTCCCCCACCTGTTGTCCTTGTCCATGGGTCCTTTATACATGTTCCTAGACTTGACCCTTCCCCTTCTTTTCCCATTATCTCCCTCCCCACTCCCCTCCAGTCACTGTCAGATAGTTCTTTATTCCATGTCTCTGGTTATATTTTGTTCGCTTGTTTGTTCTGTTGATTAGGTCCCACTTACAGGTGAGATCATATGGTATTTGTCTTTCACTGCCTGGCTTATTTCACTTAGCATAGTGCTCTCCAGTTCCATCCATGCTGTCACACAGGGTAGCAGCTCCTTCTTTCTTTCTGCTGCTTAGTATTCCATTGTATAAATATACCACAGTTTCTTGATCCACTCATTTACTAATGGGCATTTAGGCTATTTCCAGCACTTGGCTATTGTAAATAATGCTGCTATGAACATTGGGGTACATAGGTTCTTTTAAATTGGTGTTTCAGGATTCTTAGGGTATAATCCCAGTGGTGGAATTGCCGGGTCAAAAGGCAGTTCCATTTTTAGTTTTCTGAGAAAATTCCATACTGTTTTCTATAGTGGCTGCACCAGTCTGCATTCCCACCAACAGTGCACTAGGGTTCCCTTTGCTCCACAACCTCACCAGCACTTGTTTGTTGATTTGTTTATGATGGTCATTCTGACTGGTGTGAAGAAGTAGTATCTCACTGTGGTTTTAATTTGCATCTCTCTAATGGCTAGTGATGCTGAGCATCCTTTCATATGTCTCTGGGCCCTATATATGTCCTCCTTGGAGAAGTGTCTCTTCAGTTCCTTTGCCCATTGTTTAATTGGATTATTTGTCTTCCTGGGGTGGAGTCATGTGAATTCTTTATATTTTTTGGAGATCAAACCCTTGTCCAAGATATCATTGGCAAACATATTTTCCCATGCAGCTGGTTCCCTTTTCATTTTGCTGATGTTTTCTTTAGCTGTGCAGAAGCTTTTAATTTGATGTAGTCCCATATGTTTATTCTTTCCTTTATATCCGTTGCTCTAGGGGACATATTGGTGAAAATATTGCTGTGTGGGATATCTGAAACTTTCCTGCCTATTTTCTCCTCTAGGACTTTTATTGTCATGACTTATATTTAAGTCTTTTATCCATCTTGGGTTTTTTTTGTATATGGTATAAATTGGTGGTCTACATCTCTTGACTAGTCAATCTCAATTAAAGAACTCAAATGTAGTATGTTCCAAACAAGAGAAGCATCCATAATTCCAGTCAATCGTAAAACTGGTTAGAGAACACATTACACTACAATTAAGAAAGTCACTAATTTGGCTGACAAGAATGCTCTCAAAAATAAACAGAGTACAGCCCTGACTGAGAGATTCAGTTGGTCGGAGGATCATCCTGTAAACCAAAAAGGGTGCAGGTTCAATCCCAGGTCAGGTTTGTATGGGAGGTAACCGAATGACGTTTTTCTCTCTCACATCAATGTTTCTCTCTATCCCTCTACCTCCCTTTCTCACTCTGAAATCAATACACATATCCTCAACTGAGGATTAAAAACATAATAGAATAAATTAAATAGTACAGATGGAGAACTGGATATATTAAAATAAAAACAAAACATTTATTGAGCCTTCATGTACTTAAGAAAGTTAGTTTTAAAAGAGACCTATTGCCTAATCCCTACATTTTCCTTTAATAAGGGTATGGCTTTGAGCTTGCTATTAGAATCCTACCTCATAGCATTTTATGATAATTAAATAAGATAATCCATATAAATTATTAGGCAGAGTATGTAGTCATTGTTAGTACTGTTTTAAATCTTGACCGGATTTATTCATTTTAAGATAAGGAAACCTATGAGTGAGTGCGTGTGTGCATGCGTGTGTGTGTATAACGATTTATATACCCTGTTAAAGAGGATAGTTACGTGGAATAAAGTTTTCATCACAATTATTTGGAGAGGAATATTTATTACAATTATTGTTCTTAAAATATCATGTATATACAAATACATAATCATTTTACATGTATAAATAAGTAATAAATAAGACCTATAAATAAAAATAAGTAAAGGTAAAAGTGAAATAAGAATGCTCAGAGATAACTTGGTTTCTTCTCTTTCCTCAGTTGAACTTAAAGAAATAAGGTCCACAATCAGAATGAACAATTTATATTTTCACGGTTTTAATTTTTTCCAAAGTTAAGTAACTATTCAATGTCAGAAATACTGATTTAACCACCCATCATTCAATCCAATTCTCTTTCCTACTAATCCTAGTCAGTGTTTACCTCAACTCCCTTTATTAACTAACAACCAATACATGGTAAAATCCCATAGTTCCATAAAGTATATCATAAATGCTAAACATTTTTATTGTCAAGATATGCTGCTGTTTGTAGAAGAGAGAACTGGTGACACGTATGCCACCTGTTTGTCCCTCTGTGGTCTGGCAAAGCACTACTCAATTGCAGGCTGTGGACCAGTGCTGATCTGTAAGCTCTCTGACATGTTCTGCAACAAGGTAAGAATTGAAATTGACAGTGTTTAGAAATTTGTATAGCAATCTGAGAGTTATTGTATTGAATCTGTTACATCTAATTGAATCTACTGATTTAAATTTGAAAAAGATATGCTAAGGATTAAGTGAAAAATATAGCCATTCCCAACAATCAGATGTGTATGTGTGTATGACATATGCTAGTAGACAGGTGTAAAAAGAGAAACTGCCACCATTCAAACTGGTAAAGATTAGCCTCTAATTCCCTCCAGCAGCACATGAAAGCTTGGGACATAAGCAATGGCAAAGAGAATCTACAAGGAATATTTCAGTGTGTGTGAAATTCTTGTCTTAGGACTTATTCATGTGCACATTTTCTTACAAGGTGAGCAAAAAATGTCATCTTTAAATATAAAACTCAGAATATTATACAGTTTTCTACTTGAGGCAATAGCTATAAAGTTTCTAACCCATTTTCCTGTGAACGACCATAAAGATTATTTCAACAAAGACCTTTCTATCCATGCTGAAGTTTCTCTGAGCAGTAGCAAAACACCACTAATGATATGACAAAACTTCTTTGTTGAATTTTAAACAAGTACTTGACCAAACATATAGAAAGTTTAGATTCATTTGATTTAATTCAGTGCCTAGTTGGTATAATACAACATAACAGGTGCATAAAAAAATAGAAGCAAATCTTCAACTCTCGAGTTCTTTTTAATCTAATTTTAAAGCCCTTTCTATCTATGATTTATATTTCAAATCTGAAAGTAACACTAATTCTACCAATCTTTATTCCAAAGAATATAGCCTATTTGTAAGACAACAACTGCAGGTATTCCCACAGTTGTTTGTTTACACTTCATTACCCCAATTAACATGAACTGACAGCTAGTGCCAGACACTGTGCTTTACTACAGGTTATTTCCTTTAAATCCCACAAAATGCCCCTAGGTTGGAACCACTACCCTCATTTATAAACTGGCTGTACTAAGAATCAGAGAATTAAGTAACTTATCAAAATCATTTAACTAGTAAGTAGCAAAATTCAGGTAAACACATCTTTGTTAAGAAAGTGTCTCAAACTGGACAACAATATCTTATTATGCAATATTAGTTAATAGTCAATATTGCATGAATGAATTTAAACATTTACACTATTTTTATCGTATTGCTAGCCACTGAATTTCATCATTGACAATTACTGCATATACATATTTATTGAATCCTGTCCAAGAGACAGCAAGGCATAATAGTTAGATGCACAATAGAAGAGGATGGCCTAGGTTCAAATCCCAGGTATGCCATTACCAGTTCTTTCACCTTGGACAAGACACTTAACAGCACTGTGTATCAGTTTCCCCATCTGTAAAGTGGTGATAATGACAGAACCTACTTCTTACAGATTTTATGAAGAATTAAAAAGTTAACATGTGTGTCCTGGCCAGGTGGCTCAGTTGGTTAGAGTGTCACCCGGGTTCAATTCTCAGGGCATATATCTAGGCTGCAGTGTTGATTCCCAGTAAAGGTGCATACACGAAGCAACCAATCAACCAATCGATGTTTCTCTCTCACATTCATGTTTCTCTTCCTCTCAATCTCAATCTCTTTCTCTCTCTCTCTCTCTCCTTTTATTTTTCTCTTTCTCTCCCTCCCTCTCTCTCTAAAATCAATAAACATGTCCTCGGGTATTAATTTTTTTTAAAACCTAGATGAGAACTTAATGCCTGCATGACATTGGACAAGTTATTTAATCTCTTTACCCTATCATTACTGCAATTATTCCATTATTCTCAGACTGACAATGATAGGAGAATCCAACTCCATTTAAAAAAAAACAAAAAAAAAAACGGTTGTCAACTATCCTCAATCCAGTGCTCTCTAGGTTAGCACATAAGTATACGTGGCACAAACTATCCTATTGTTCTTATTGAGAATTTAAATTACAATAGTCCCTCCTTATATGTGGTTTCACTCTCTGCACTGTAAGTTACCCACAGGTTGAAAAGTTAAACAGAAAATTCCAGAAATAAACAATTCATAAGTTTTAAATTGTATGCCATCCTGAGTAGTGAAATCTCATGCCATCTGCTCCATCCCACCTGATATGTAATTCATCCCTTTGTCCCTCCTATCCTTGCTCTGCATGTGCTACCTGCCTATTAGTCACTTTGCAGCCATCTCCATTATCAGATCAATTATGAGAGCTACAGAGAAAGAGAGCGCACATTCACACAATTTTTATTACAGTATATTGTTTTAATTGTTCCATTTCATTATGTTATTGTTTTTAATCTCTTACTATGCCTCACTTATAAATTAAATTTTATCATAGATATGTATGTATAGGAAAAAACATAGCATGCATATATGTATAGTATTTGATACTATCTACAGTTTCAGGAATCCACTGGGGGTCTTGGAAGATACTGCCCATGGATAAGGGGGACTAGTGTACCTTGAGTGTGACCCAAGACTGAGTTGCCTCATCTTGCTCATTTTCTCTCTATTCTTCTCATCAAAGAAGGCCATCCAGGCCCTGATTTTCAGTGGTGGGAAAGCAGGAAGCCAAGAAGAGGTTTGTGTAGAAAGCTATGAGCAAACCAGTACCACAATCCTTTTCATACACCTTCTTCCTTGTGATATTCTCTTTTCCCTAAGTACAGATAATTGAATGATGAGTTCATGACACTACAGGCAAGAGAACAAAAGCCAAAATATACCCAAAATAATGACTTTGAGTTCCACTTAAAGAGTCTCCTTTTCTATAGTCCAAAAAGCCATTGGGATGCCAAGTAACCTATTGTACAGATATTTATGTAAATATCAAAAGTTATACATATCCGAAGATAACTATAATGCCAATGTCCAATCTTCCAAAAGAAATACATTAGCACATTGCCAAGCAGCCATGAGATAACAACAAGGGACAGCCTAACAGGGAAGTGGGGCCTACTTCTCTGACAGCTTTGCTTAGACATTGGTCAGTTCTACCATAAGGCCAAAGCAGTAGCAATTTGTATAGCTTCTCCCTATTCCTGGACATGGCTTTCTTAGTTTTTTTTTCATTCTAGAACCTATAACACTCATTACAAGCAATTCAGAAGAGAGAGAAGAAAAATCCAGCTGGAGCCCTCTCAGTCCACTATAAACATTATTAATATTTTTGGTATATTTGTGTCTCATTTTTATTATTCTAAGCAAAGAGTTATATTTTTTACATAATTTTTCTTATTATAAATAAACAAAAATTATATCCTGTCTCTGCCTCTAACATAGCGCAAGCATATTTCATATTAACCCAAGCTCTTTAAAAATAAAAATTTTAACAAATGCTTAACTCCAGCAAGTTCTAGTTTTCTTAACAATCCTGCTAGTCTTATTTCCTGCTATAAGTAATGCTGTTGAAAACTCAAAGCAATGCACCGAGAGACAGGATAGCATGATGGTTAAATATGTAGCTACTGGTGCCAAAATTCAGGGTTTGATTCCCACCATCTCCATTCAGCAGTGTAATAGGGAGAAAACATCTTAATCTTTCTGCTCCCCAGTTTCATCCATTTTAAAATGGGAATGAGGAGGAGGCTGATATAGTACCTATCTCATAAGGCTCTTGTGAGGATTATGTAAAGGGTTAAGAACACTACTAGTATAGAGTAACCACTCAGTAAACATACAGCTACTATCCTAATTTGATAATATTCTCTCCTGCCTCCTTCTATGTCCAGATTTTACTTACTCAGGATTATTTCCTTTAAAGTACATTTTCAGAAGTGCAATTACGGAGCCAATGAATATAAAGAAGTTTAAGATTCTTGATACAATTAACAAACTGCTCTCTAAAAAGACTATACAATTAATTTATACTAAAGAAATATGATACTATCTTAACAAACTTAAGGCATTAACTTTTATTTCATTTTTGTTAACACCATACAGTAAAAATTATACCTTGGTTTTGGTTTATATTACTAGTAAGGCGCAACATTTTACCATATTAATTATTTATATTTACTTCCTTATGAATTGCTGGGTATAGAGTTTTCAAGGATTTTTCAAGCCCATGGAATATATTTTATCTCCAAGATCCACTAGCAATTCCTTGAAAACTATCATGGCTCAAAAAAGAGTATTTTTGGAGCATCTGTGCGTAACATTAACAATAACTTAAAGCCTTACACATACACACACTTCACTACCTTTCTAGGTTGTGAGTAGTTTAGTTCAATGTATATATACAAGAGAATGACTTTGGGCAGTAACGTGTTTTCCTATATTTATCCATATAGAGTGAAAGTTAACTCTGTGACTTTAATCACAGAGCACTTGTGATTTTGCCGGAGATTATCAACTTTCACTCATGCTCACAATATTTTAGCAGAGACTGATAATGTCTCCCAATATGCATTTTTACCTTTTTCTTTAATATCATAACCTTGGATAGCATTCCAACTGTAACATTTCATTTCCAAATATCTCTTACTGCTAAATTTGCCCAGGTAATAAAGTTCTGGTCAATGGGATATAAACAGAAGTTTTGGGTGGGAATTCCTAACAGACTCCTTAAAAGGGAAGAAGCAAGCGCCCAATTTTCCATTCTCTCATGCTTCCTTCTGCTTCCAGCTTGGCATGTGAAAGTGATGGCTAAAGCACCAAAAGCGGCCTTAGATGGTATGAAAGCCAGTAGAGCAGAGAAATAAAAGACTGAGTATCTGATGAAAAAGAGTCAATGTCAAACTAGCTCTGGGTTGCTTAACTCTGGACTTCATTTACATGACAAATAAACTTCTGTGTTTTAAAACCCTTTTTAAATTTATTTATTTATTTATTTTTAGAGAGAGAAGAAGGGAGGGAGGAAGAGAGGGAGAGAAACATCAACATGAGAGAGAAACATCAATCAATTGCCTCTCCTACATGCCCCAACTTAGGACCAAATCCACAACGCAGGTGTGTGCCTTGACCAGGAATCAAACCAGCAACCTTTCGCTTTGTGGGACAATGCCCAGCCCACTGAGCCACAGTGGTCAAGGCACCATTGTTAATTTAAGGTTTCCTGCCCTATACAGCCAAAACATAACCCAAACTGATCCCCATGACCAAAAAAGCATTCACATTTGATTTTAAATAGCATGATTCTTCTTTCTGGCAACATAACAATCCTCAGAAATGTGGAGTGTTTAAACTAGTAAGAGTATTTGAATTCAGTGTCAGTAGAAAGAGACTGAGAAGTTACTTGGTCAAAATAAGAAGTGTTATTTAATGTTTTCTTTAAGAAAGATCCAGCAATTAATTACTGTGTATCCATCACTATGTTTACCATTAAGGGTAAAATTACAGATGTGGGTTCTGAGCTCTGGGTGAAGGGTGCATAAAGTTTGGGGAAATAAGACCAAATAGAGAAGAATTACAAGAGAATTCAAACTGCAAAATACATAATTCATTGATCAAATACTTAATGAACACTTACTATGTGCAAAGCTCCATTTAAAAGTACTTTTTCTAGATATAAAGAAAATGCTGATCAGAAAAGTAAAGTAGGGGTAGTCAGGAGAAGCTTCCTATAGGAGGTAAGTATCATACTAATCAACGTGACAAACACTAACAAATGTTAAATATTGATAGCAGGTTATGAGTATGTGAGATGAATTATTATCCATAATTTTTAATATATTTTAAATATCTAATTATTAGCTTTAGAACTAAGTCTTATGCTAAACATTAAAATAAATTATGGGTATGCTTTCACAATTTACAAATTAAATATTTACTGACTACTACTATATGCCAGCACTCTACTAGGCATTAGGAATACACAGATAAACAGTTCAAAGTCTTTCTCTTCAATAGGAGTTTAGCAACCTAGTGAGAGAAATAGGGACAAATGGATAATTCTACACAGTGTGGTAGGCGCAGTGACAGAGCCATGTACACATGCAGAAGATGGTATTAGGAGTTCAGGGAAAATTCCAAGAGAAGGTATCTCTTAAGGTGAGAATAAATGAACAAATTAACAAAGACTCTAGCAAAAGGAACCACAGGTTCAAAAGCTTAAAAACTTAAGAGAAAACAAGAGAAAAGGAGATGGTTACCTACAAAGGAGTTCCCATAAGATTATCAGCTGATTTCTCAAAAGAAACCTTGCAGGCAAGAAAGGGCTGGAAAGATGTATTCGAAGTCATGAAAGGCAAGGACCTACATCCAAGATGACTCTATCCAGCAAAGCTATCATTTAAAATGGAAGGGTAGATAAAGAGCTTGCTTCCCAGATAAGGTCAAGATAAAGAAGTTATCATCACCAAGCCCTTATTACATGAAATGTTAAAGAGCCTTATCTAAGAAGAAGAAGATCAAAACTATGAACAGTAAAATGACAACAAACTCACAACTATCAACAATCGAACCTAAAAAAAAAATAAAAAGGAACTAAGCAAACAACTATAACAGGAACAGATTCACAGAAATGGAGATCACATGGAGGGTTATCAGTGGGGAGGGGGGAAGGGTGAAAGATACAGGGAATAAGAAGCATAAATAATAGGTACAAAATAGACAGGGGGAGGTTAAGAATAGTATAGGAAATGGAAAGGTCAAAGAACTTATATGTACAACCCATGGACATGAACTAAGGTGGGGGAATGATGCAGAGCAGAGGGGAATAAGAGGAGAAAAAATGGGACAACTGTAATAGCATAATCAATGAAATATATTTTAAAAAAACTGTAAGACTGCATAATAAATAAGAAGATGAGAAAGCCCTTCAGTGTGGTTGGAGCACAGGGTGTGTGTCTTGTGACAGAAGACAAGGATCGAGAAGTAGGGGAAAGTAAACCACACCCTGGAGATGCCTTCTATGGCATGTTAGTGTGTTTAACATGAAAGGTTCAGGGAGCTACTGCTGAAGGATTTTAAGCAGAAAAGTGCTAAAATTAAAAGCAGGGTTTTTTAAAGAAAAATCACTCAAACTACAGCATGGAGAATATACTGAATATACAATGACCAGACTTAGGGAGACCGCTGCAGTAAGTAGTCCAGGAGACAAATGATGAGGGCCTAAACTGACTCAGTGACCGTAGCAACAGAGAAAATAAACTGGGTTCAAAAGATATTTAGTCTTATAAAGTTGGTACTCAACAAACATTTATAGAATAAATAGTGAATAAATGAACAAATCAATACAATCAAAGTCAATGATGTGAAAAACATATCAGAAATTAGACACAGTAAAATGTAATACGTGAACCTCTGAAGAAGATAAAGGATAAGAAGAGAGCTAAGACAGTTCCCAAGTTTCTAACTTGGGTGACTAATTATAATTAACTTCAAAAGAGGAACCCAAAACGCTAGTTTGAAAGAATATAGGCACCCCTATATTCATTGCAGCATTATTTACAATAGCCAGGGTTTGGAAGCAGCCCAAGTGCCTATCAGTAGATAAGCGGATAAAAAAGCTGGGTACATTTACACAATGGAATACCAAACAACTGTAACAATAAAAATCTTACCTTTGCAACAGCATGGATGGACCTGGAGAGTATTATCCTAAGTGAAACAAACCAGTCAGAGAAAGACAAGTACCATACAATTTCACTTGTATGTGGAATCTAGTGAACAAAATAAACTGACAAACAATATACAAAAAATATATAAAAGAGGAAGAGGTTTATGGGGACAAAATTATAAGTTCTGCTTTGAACATGTTGAGCTTGACATTCTACAAACATCTAAATGTCTTAATAGTCGGTGAAAAATGTAAATCTGGCACTCTGGGTTTGGACTGAGCACAGGCTGTTGAGGCATCCCGGGTTCTGAGTGCCCCCAGTGTAAGAAACCTGGTGAACCACTGGGTTCCGTCTCGCTCTGTCAGGATGTGTTTTTATATAGCACTCCTTGACACTTCAAAGCAATTTGTGTGTTTAAGGTTTTATGTTGCTCTTATTTATTTACAGACTTTAGAAGAAATAAAAGAGATAGAGAAGTGTTAAAGCCATAAAAGCAAAAGAGATCACCCAGGAAGACCTACTTTTCATATGCATAATAGGATAAGGAATCTACAGTTGACCTAATTGGTAGTTAATAAGTGCTAAAGGCTTGAGTATTATATTAACATTTTACTTTTTTTCCAGGTTCATATAGGATGGGACTGGTATAACAAGGAAATAGGCAGGAAAATTAGCTTTTAAAGTATCAATGTATCAATAGTTTCATACTTTAATAGAAGAAAAATTATCTGACTACAAGGAGTCATTAGGATTTCTCATCTTAAGAATTTAGATTTATTTCTCTTAGAACATGCTAAGGCAAAAAAAATCACACAGAGGCAAAAAAAAATGCAGCAGGAAAACACATGTTCTACAGCCAGTTAAGCAGCCATGTGCAGGTTATTTCACTTCTGAGCTTTAGTTTTGACATCTGTAAAACAGGGGTGATGATATCTACCTTAAAAGGTTGTTAATTTTGATCAAAATTTTTGAAAAAATATATATATGGTGGTTTGGTGATATATATGTATATATATATACACACACACATATACATATATATATATATCTCCCCCTAAATCTGTCCCTATCATCTACATTTACATCTTGCATTCCTAAGATTATTACAAAACCACCTGCATAGGATGAGGATTTTTTATAATTTAACATGATTTTATTGAATCTTCAGTGTACTGTGGATCTGAAGGAATTGGGAAAAGGGAGTAAGAGACATAAAAATCTGCATAGTAGAGAAAAAAGGACCATTTATTTGTAGGAACACTGAAAAAATGAGTGGTACAAAACTATTCATGGAAGAAAGACAATTTTCTTATAAGTATTATTGTTATGGCATCAAAACTTAACTTTTTATATTACAGAACATATAATAATTATATTACATGAAAGAACATGCCATCTTAGGCAGACTCTTCAAAACACATTTTGGACATTTCCTTGGACTCTTAAAAAGAATATCAGATGGGAAAACGATGATACATAAAAAGTTTCATTGCTTTTAGTTTAGTGCTCCATAGCACCAGAAACATGTGGACAAGTTAAAGGAAGCTCAATGAGGAGAAACAGATTTGATTGTAGGAAAAAAGATACTGATTTAGGAGAAAATGTTAATATATATGTGTATAGTAAACTAAGTAATTTTTAAAAGATCCAAATAACTAAATACAAATAAATGAATGAACAAACTTGAAAGGAAATGTTTAGCAATGAGATAAGGGTATAGCTTGGACAAATTCAGTAATATAAATGAGGCCAAAGTTAAGAGAATTTTAATAGAATTCAGAAACCAGTATTTATTTTCAAGTGTGAAAACAGTGTTTCTTCAATTGGTCAGTGGCAAAAGCAGGGCGCATTACTTAGCACTGATTATTTTTAAAACACAGTATTAAAAACACCTTGGAATAAGAGTCTGGTACTAATGTTCTAATGTTCTATTTTCTTTTAATTTTACTTCTCATTATGCTATAATATACAATCCTCTTTATCTAGAAATTGTTTTCAAGACCTAACAGGAATCTCTAGAGAGATAAACCAACAGTTTCCTCCTAGAAGGAAGTAACGTATGTACTGATTGAGTTCATTCAGAAAGGAGTTCACACTTACTCTTACTATTATCTCCAATATCCACCTCGTTGTTCAATTCTTTTGACATTTTATTTGTAAGAACATATGGTATAAGATTTTAAAGGAAAAAAAATGTTATAGTAGAAAAGAGAAAAAGTTGATAAAAACTAGGAGAAATAGACACAAAATGTTTTCTTAAACATTTAAATCTGTACAGAAGTCTACATGATATCCTGAGTACACTGTTTTTTAATGAAAGTGTTCCATATCTCAGACAGTACAAAGATATCAAATGATGTGGTAGTTGCTATAGAAACTATCCTCTTTTAATAAAACTCAGATTAAATAACTGCATAAAGCAAATTCAAATTTGAAATATAATTACTATTCTAAGGCATATTTACATATTTGATCTTAAAATGATTACAGAAAATAAGATAAAATATTAAGAATACCTTTTATGTGTGTAAAACCAATGGCAGTTACAAACTTAATTGCAACTCTTCCCTTAAATACAATTGTATTGGATATAATGAAATTCTATTTTATAATAAAAACTCATACAATCTCGCTACCGTTCTACTGCTACTTGGAAAAGTGCTCATTTGCATGCAGTTAAGTATTTCTAAAATGTATTATTTTGCATAAGTGGTGTAAATTCAGGGTAAGTATAAGAGATTCCCTAAAGATTTGTATACATCAGATCAATATTAAGAAAATGGCCAGCAAGTAACCACTGAAATCCCAGAGCAGGTGACTTGACATAATGGGCCAGAAAGGTTCTGCCTATCTAGCACTTTCTCCTAGCCTGCAGAGCCAAGGTCCAGACTCCCAATGGTAACACACTCCTGTCATCACTTGCCATAGTGGAATATCATGGGCTTTGGAATCAAATAGACCAAGTTTCAAATCCTAGCTTTAACATTTATACGCTATGATATTTTGAGCAAGACTTAACCTTTCTAATATTCTTTACAATGCTGAGCATGATTTCTACACATATCTGGTGCACACTGCCTGAGAGCTTCTGTTATTATTACTATTACTACTATGACAATTATGGTACTACTATTGCTGTTTCAACAACAAAGCAAAGCATGGGAACCTTTTTGAGCTTTGTATCTTTTTTTTAACAGGTCTGTAACAATTTGCATGGTGGGCTCACTGAAAGAAAGGCAGGATAAGTGGTGCCAATGGCAGCTGTCTAATGGAATTGGCTGTAATCTGGCTGTGGAGCTGACTGACCTGCTCGGGTTTATCTCAATCCCCTATTTAACTCACTCAGACAAAGAGACAGACAGATATCATTCTAGAAGAGCTCACCAAAATAGAGCCAACAACACCAAGAATTGCTTATTATTTAATTAGCTTTAAGTTTGAATTTGACACCATCTAAGAATCTGTCCCCATTTTCCTTATTAGTGGGGGAGGGGAAATTAGGGGGTAGAGGGATTGAGCAAAAAGGAAAAAGGACTCATAGACATAGACAACAGTGTGATGATTGCTGGGGGGAGGGCAGTATAAGGGGGCTAACAGGTAATGAAAAAAACACATAAAGATTAAAGCAAAAAATAGAAAGTGGAAAAAAAAAGGTTGAACTGGAGAATGTTTGTTCACATATTCTTTCCTCAGATAGGCATTCCATGACCATATATACTCTTTCTATATAAGCACATGCATAGCACTTTTCTCCATGTATTTTGTATTCTTAATCCAATTGCATTATTGGCCCCTAATAGTGGCTCTCTATTGTGTAAGAACACCTATTTCTCCAGAAGACTCTTGGATCTTCCATTCTAACCTAGACTGATTCATTTTCTAGACATGCTGCTTAGCCATGAGCTTCTGATTTTCCTTCACAGTCTTCTGAGATTGGATCCGCTTTTTCTTCACATTTTCCTTAATTTTCCTGGTATATATCCCCAAGTAACTTGCTGAGGTAGGAAGCCTCACAGATGCAAATTCTGACACTACCTCTCCAAACATGACCTTAATCTATCCTTGTATTAATTGAAAGTTTAACTGAACATAGAATTCCAGGTTGACTGGTCAAGACAGAGACGTAGGTAAACATGCTTCGCCTCCTCAAGCAACTACAGAAAGAATTACAACTAGACCTCAAAATAAATAGCACCCAGAACCATCAGAAAATTGAGTGGCATGGAAATCCGACAACCAAGGATATAAAGAAGCCACATTCATCCAGATGGGTACCTTTTCTACAATAGGCCCAGCTACTAAGACAAGGAGTCATGCAACTCTACCTAATACATAGAAACAAACACAGGGAGGCTGCCAAAATGAGGAGACAAAGAAATAGAGCCCAAATGAAAGAACAGAAGAAAAATGCAGAAAAAGAACTCAACGAAAAGCAACCTATCAGGTGAAGAGTTCAAAACACTGGTGATCAGGATGCTCAAAGAACTCATTGAGTACAGCAACAGTATAAAAAAGACCAGGAAAAAATAAAGGGTACATTAAGCGAAATAAAGAAAAATCTACAAGGATCCAACAGTGGAAAGGATGAAGCCAGGACTCAAATTAATGATCTGAACAAAAGCAAGAAATAAGCATTTAACTAGAACAGCAAATAGAAAAAAAGAATTCAAAAAAATAAGGATAGTATAAGGAGCCTCTGGGACATCACCAACATCCAAATCATAGGGATGCCAGAAGGAAAATAGAAGAGCAAGAAATTGAAAACTTATTTGAAAAAATAATGAAAGAAAAAATCCCTAATTTCCCTGTTTATTCCCTTCCCTAACATGAAGGGAAATAGACATACAAGTCCAAGAAGCACAGAGAGTCTCAAGCAAGATGGACACAAAATGAACCACACCAAGACACAACACAAGTAAAATGCCAAAGGTTAAAGATAGAGAGAATGTTTAGCAAGAGAAAAGCAGAGAGTTACCTACAAGGAGTTCCCATAAGACTGTCAGCTGATTTCTCAAAAGAAACTCTGCAGGCTAGAAGGCACTGGCAAGAAGTACTCAAAGTGATGAAAACCAAGGACATATAACCAAGATTACTCCATCCAGAAAAGCTATCACTTAGAATGGAAGAGCAGATAAAGTGCTTCCCAGACAAGGTAAAGCTAAAGAAGTTCATCATCACCAAGCCATTATTACATGAAATGTTAAAGGGACTTATTTAAGAAAAAGGAGATCAAATCTATGAACATTAAAATGGCAACAAATTCAAACTATGAATAACTGAATCTAAAAAGAACCCAACTAAGCAAACATGCAGGCCAAGAACAGAATCATAAATATGGAGATCATCTGGAGGATTATCAGCTGGGAGGGGAAAGGGGGAGAATGGGAGAAAAGGTGGAGGGAATAAGAAGCATAATTGGTAGGTACAAAATAGACAGGGGGATGTTAAGGATAGTATAGGAAATGGAGAAGCCAAAGAACTTACATGCATGACCTATAGATAAGAACTAAGCAGGGTATCGCTGGAGGGATAGGGGTACTGGGCGGAGAGGGGCAAAGGGGAGAAAACTGGGACAACTGTAATAGCATAATCAATAAAATACATTTTTTAAGAAAAGAATTCCGGGTTGAAAACATTTTTCTTTCAGAACTTCAAAGGTATTATTCTACCATTTTCTGGTCAAAGATGTATAAACAGAATTTCATTTCAGTGTTGTTTACAGCGAGCAAAACTAAAAACTAAATACCCACCAATAGGAGAAAATTAAATAAATTACTATATATCTGTACTGTATTTAGTCATAAAACATGATAATTTGAAAATATGGAATGATATTCACAATAAACAGCTGTGTTTTCTTAAAACTGGTTATAAAATACATACATACCTCATTTTAGTTAAGTTATAAATTAAAACATAAATTGTTGATATACATAAACACACACATACCATATGCATGAGTAAAGAAAAGCATATACACTAAAATATTAATAGTGGTTATATTATAGAAAATGTATTTATGGGTGGTTTTCTTTCATATTTTCTGCATTATCTGAATATTTAACAAAATGTATGCAACAAATCCTGTATGATTTGTCTTTTTTTCTGGCTTGTTTCACTTAGCATAATGTCCTCAAGATTCATCCATGCTATATAGCATGTGACAGGATTCCTTCCCTTTATAAGACTGAATAATATTCTACCATATACATGAATCACATTTTGTTTATCCATTCATCCATTGAAGGAAATCTGGGTGAATTTCACCTCTCAGTTATTGTGAATAATGCTGCTATGAAGACGGATATCAAAATATTTCAAGACCCCGCTTTCAATTCTTTTGAAAGCATAAATAGAAGCTTTAGAAACTGTTCTTCTCTTAATTAGCCCACCAGATAAACTGATGTTCTCCATATCCTCTGTAAAACACTCTGATTCCATGACACTTTAACTGCTCAAGGCTAACAGGCTATTCTCAAGAATGCCATACACTTCTCCTATTAGTCAAGTTATACAGCTCCGAAGAATTCAGTTTTACCTGATACCAGGACTCCTTGTCAATTGTACTTGTTATTGTAATTACTTAAAATAAATACTACATAAACTATTGAATTATAAATGTTAAAGGGGGATGTTTATATAGAAACATAGTTAAATGTTTGCACAAACTTTAAGAATATAAAGATAGGCAGCTAAAAACTACTACTGGATTAAGTACAGAATAGACAACTGTAAAAAGACTTTTAAAATATGGAGTAAAAGCCTCTTCAATGATAGGTGTTGGGAGATCTGTACAAGTACATGCAAAAAAATGAAACTAGACCACCAATTTACACCATTCACAAAAATAAACTCAAGATGGATAAAAGACTTAAATATAAGTTGTGACACCATAAAAGTCCTAGAGGAGAACATAGGCAGAAAAATTTCAGATATCCCACACAGCAATATTTTCACTGATACATCCCCTAGGGCAAGGGATATAAAGGAAAGAATAAGCAAATGGGACTACATCAAACTAAAAAGCTTTCCCATGGCTCAAGAAAACATAATAAATGGAAAGGATACCAACCATATGGGAAAACATATTTGCCAATGATACCTTAGACAAGGGTTTGATCTCCAAAATATATAAAAAATCCCACACCAGGAAGACAAGAAATCCAAATAAAAAATGGACAAAGGACCTGAACAGACACTTCTCCAAGGAGGACATACAGAGGGACCATAGACACATGAAAAAATGCTCAGCATCACTAGCCACCAGAGAGATGCAAATTAAAACCACAATGAGATACAGGTCAGAATGGCCATCATTAATAAATTAACAAATAACAAGTGCTGGCGAGGTTGTGGAGACAAGGGCACTCTAGTACACTATTAGTAGGAATGCATATTGGTGCAGCCACTATGGAAAACAGTATGGAATTTCCTCAAAAAACTAAAGATAGAACTGTCTTTCGATCCAGCGATCCCACTGCTGGGATTATTATAACCTAAAACTCCTGAATCACCAATTCAAAAACACCAATTCAAATGTACCCCAGTGTTCATAGCAGCATTATTTACAATAGCCAAGTGCTGGAAACAGCCTGAGTGCCCATCAGTAAATGAGTCTATCAGAAAACTGTGGTACATTTACACAATGGAATACTACACAGGAGAAAGAAAGAAGAAACTCATACCCTTCACAACAGCATGGATGGAACTAGAGAACATTATGCTAAGTGAAATAAGTCAGGTGGTGAAAGACAAATACCATATGATCTCACCTGTAAGTGGAACCTAATCAAGAAAACAAACAAATGGGCAAAACAGAACCAGAGACATGGAAATAAAGAACAAACTGATAGTCACCAGAGGGGTGGGGGAAAGGGGGTTACAGGGGAAAGAGGGGGAAAGGGCAAGCAAAGGAACATGAAAAGAGGACTCATGGGCACGAACAATGGAGGGACTGACTGTGGTGGAGGGCGGGGTATGGGTAAGCAATAGGGAAAAAGGCAGGACAACTGTAACTGAACAATAATAAATAAAAGTAAAATAATAAAAATCCAAAGGATTCTTTACACAGCTTGCTTTAAAACAATTGTCTTTAAATTCTCTCTCAACATTTCAGAAAGCAAAATTGGAAAATGTGTACAACACATTATGTGAATATCTATATGTTTTAAATTAGAGCGTGTATGTATCACTTTTATTTTTTATTAAATGTCAGCTTGAGATGAGATATTAAGATGTTTTCATTTTTGTTTTCTTTTAATTTTTAGAGGGAGGGGAAGGGAGAGAAAAAGGGGGGAAAACATCAATGTGGGGTTGCCTCTCATGTGCCCCCTACTGGGGACCTGGCCAACAACCCAGGCATGTACCCTGATTGGGAATCAAACCAGCAGCCCTTTGGTTCCCAGGATGGTGTTCAATCCACTGAGCCACAACACTTTAATAATTTTAAAGTAATAATTTTAAAGTAATAATTTTATCACTTTAATAATTTACTGCTTTAACTGACTTTTCCAATTAACTGACTATTGATTCAGATTATACCAAATAAGAGGGTATAACTCTATTTCCATTTTCAAATATTGTATTTTTATTTTATATATAATATACAAATATTAATAGAATATATTTACATAACATAAATATACCCAGACTGCCTGAGTTCAAATCTCAGCTACACTAGCTAGATGAGTAGCTAGATGGTAGTGTACTAAACATCTCTATACCTTAGTTTCTTCATAAAGACAATAATGGTGTTCAGTTCATAAGGTTGTACCAGACAGATAAGTGTGTGCTGTTATAATTAGGTAAGAGTCTAGACCAGTTTACTGACCCAATGTGTGAACATTCTAATGTCATAATTCAAAGCAAATCCAGGAAAGGGGCTCTACTCCTTGCCTCTTTTATCAATTTTGTAATCTTTGCCAGGAAGATTTCCTCCCTATGATTTTCTTAAATTTCCCCTTTTATAATTGAAAATCATTTGCTCAATTCTGTTTCAAACATGAAATTCACAAGATTTGACAAGGGCTCCTGAGTCCAGCTTCTGATCTCAAAGGTACTAATTAAACGCTTAGTGAAATTCACTGTTCTAGCTAAAAATACTACTTTGTCACTATTTGGATATTCTTTAACATTATAGTTTCTAAAGAGAAAAGAATCTAGAAATAGTGAATGATAAGATATATTCAACATTAATTAGTACTGCAAAACTACATAAAACTTAGTAAAATTAGAATTTACTAATACTTTAAACACCTACTTTGATGAATATTTTTTATTTCTTTACATTTATAGAAATTCACAAAGAAAATACTTTTCAATGTTGTAGTATAAGCATAAAAGCAGTTATATAACTGTGATTTGCAGTACACATGTCACCATCACTCCCATTCCTTGAATGACAAGAGTAATTCTAAAGCAAATGAACAGTTGATGAAATACAAAGACTTCTGAAATCACAAAAATTTTCCTTGATGGTGCTTTTACATATAAATGTAAGTAGATGTCAAATTTTGAATGAGGAATATTATGACTCTCAAAAAGTTATTTTTAAAAGACTTTATGAGGATATAAACCTCACTACAAATAAATTACTAGGAATGTATCAACAAGACTCCAATGCCATATTCTTCTGAAACTTGAAAGTCATATATAAATAATCAAAGGATTAGGGAGAAAATTCCTAAATTAGTCAACATGACACCATACTAAGCACTTATTTAGTATAAGAAAATAAATATAAGAAGTAAATACTACTGAATAAATGAACAGAGTCAAAATTACATTCTGTACTTCAAGGGATTTGCAAACTATCATAAGCAACTCATGTGTTTGTCATTAATGAGGGAAGTTTATTTTTAATAATGCATAAAATGTTTTGGGTGCTCAAAATATTAAATGATAGTTGTGTTGTTTTGTTTCTTGCCCATACTCTACTAAAGAATAAGAAAAAGAACAGCCCTGGCTGGTGTAGCTCAATGGACTGAGAGTGGGCCTATGAAGCAAAGGGTCGCGGGTTTGATTTCCAGTCAAGGCACAAGCCTGGGTTGCTAGCCAGGTCCCCAGTAGGGGGTATGCAAGTAGCAATCACACATTGATGTTTCTCTCCCTCTCATTCTCTTCCCCTTCCCTCTAAATAAATAAAGAAATGAATAAATAAAATCTTTAAAAGAAAAGAAAATGAACACTGCAAATTTTAAAGCTAAAGAGGACCTGGTGATCATCCTAATAATTTATTATTCATAGATAAGTACACTAAAAACCACCGATATTAAATAACTTGACCAGGTTAATAACATTCATCTGTCATCATGTTAAACCTGATGTATTGAATACTGGTATTTATCACAGCTCCCTTCTGAAAACTTCACTAAAATAACAGGAATAAGAAAGAGATGAAAAAGTATTAACCCAAATGGAGAGGAGGAAAGGAAGTGATGGCAATAAAATTTTGGAAGCTGGAACATTAACAGACAAATAGCAACTAAAAAGAACAAAGAACTAAAAAGAACAAAGAAAGCTCAAATCTATGGTGGCAGTAGAACAAAGCCCAGAATCAGGCCGATTCTCACTATAAAAATGCTGAATCCTTCTCAAAATGGAAGTGCAGGTGAAGCTAAAAGCAGGAGGACTGGTTGAGAGACTGCATGAGAAAAATTCACCCTTCACATCACCTCCCTTACCCCTAAACAGTCAGGACACTGCCCTCCTCCCATCCTGGCAAAAGATCACTTAATCTTTCTAAAGTGTTTTTTAATACATTTACCAGGAGATACTGCCCAACACCAAAACCTCAGTAGTTTGTACAACAATACTTCACTCTTACTCAGGTGGGCAACTCTTTACAGAAGCTATTCTCTATGTGCTGATCATTTCACAGGTGCTTCACACAACTGCCATGGTAGGAGTGTTTCACACCAGCAATTAAATGTTTCTACTCAGAAGTGATTCCATCACCTCTACTTGCTTTTCATTAGCCATACCAAGTCACCTGGACACATTTAACTTCAAAGATAGGAGAACTAGAAATATTCATGAGAAGCATTAATGTTTACTGCATTGGACTTGGACGCTAAAAGTATGGAAGATTAAGTGAAAATCTATCCACTAAACCATAAGTTTCCTGGCCCCCTTCCCTTACTCACCAACAAGAATTCTTGCAGCCCAGCTTTTCTCAACTGGGCAGAAAATTAAGGCATTCTTTTCTGGGAAAAAAAATTACTTTTCAAATAGAAACAACCTATGAATACTAACAGCAGACGGTCCTCAGAGAATGGCCAGCTTAATCATCCTCTTCAATCAACAAATATTACAAACACAAAAGTTCCAATCAGCTTTTCAGTATATCATTTTTAAATATGGGAATATAACCAGAAATTACCACCAGACATTTTTGGAAAGTCTCTAACACAAAAATAGAAATAAATAAAAGGAAGAAAAAAAGAAGCTAGAGAAATAAAAACAATTCAATGAATGAAAGAAATATTTATTATACATATATACATATATTCATGTATGTATGTATAATTGACACCATCACAGACATAAGAGGATATTGCATAAATGAAATAAAAGAAGGAGATTATGAAAACAAACCCATCAAAAGACAAAGAACATTTGGATGTGAGTATAGGGCTCAGAAGAGAAGTCTGGAATGGAATAATCACTACACAAATAGAAAGATTGAGGACTTCCGCTCAAAATGGAGGCATAGGTAAACATGGTTCACCTCCTCACACAATCATAGGAAAAATTACAACTAAATTACATAACAACTATCACCCAGAATCATCAGAAAATCAAACTGTATGGAAGTCTGACAACCAATGAATTAAAGAAGTCCCATTCATCCAGACAGGGAGAAGGGGTAGAGACATGGAGATGCACACCAGACTAGTCCCACACCAATGTGTAGTGCATAAAAATCAGGAGACATACCTCAGGAATGAGGGATCCCAGCCTCACACCAGATACCCAGCCCAGAGTTCCAGTGCCATGAAGATAAGTCCCCATAACTTCTGGCTGTAAAAACAGTGGGGTTGGGACAGCAGAAGAAATTGTGGGATTCCCAGGCATTTCCACTCAAAGGACTTGCAATGGTCTTAGGACTTACACAGACTATCTCCCTCTGGACTCTAGCACCAGGGCAGCAGCTGGAAGGGCACCAGTGGCACATAGGGCAAACTGAAGTGCTTGGGATCAGGGCAAGTGCTGGGTGACAGCTTCCTCCCAGCTAAAACTCCAGATACCAGGCAGTGGCCACTCTCCCTTTTCCAGCCCTCCCCCACACAGAGCCACAGAGCGGCAACGCCATATTGGAGACTCCATCAACCTGATTCACATGGGTTGCCCAGCCCTGGCGATTACCTAAGGCTCCCCCTCATCCAACTTACAGGTGTGCTTTTCTACAATAGGCCATGCTACTAAGACAGGTAGTCAAAGTTGCTCTACCTAATACATAGGGGGAAAAAAAAAAAAAACAGGGAGGCTGCCAAAATACGGAGACAAAGAAATGTGGCACAAATGAAAGAACAGAACAAAACTCCAGAAAAAGAACTAAACAAAATGGAGATAAGCAACCTATCAGACGCAGAATTCAAAACACTGGTTATTAGGATGCTCAAGGAACTCATTGGGTACTTCAACAACATAAAAAAGACCCAGGAAGAAATGAAGGTTACACTAAGTGAAATAAAGAAAAATCTACAAGGACCCAACAGTAAAGGAGATGAAGCCAAGCATCAAATCAATGACTTGGAACATAAGACAGAAAAAACATTCAATCAGAACAAGAAGAAAAAAGAATAAAAATGAGGATAGGCTAAGGAGCTTCTGGTACAATGTACCAACATTCAAATCATAGGGGTGCTGGAAGGAGAAGAGAAAGAGCAAGACACTGAAAACCTATTTGAAAAAAATAATGAAAGAAAACTTCCCTAATTTGGCGAAGCAAATAGACATACAAGTCCAAGAAGTACAGAGAGTCTCAAGCAAGATGGACCCAAAATGAACCACACCAAGACACAACACAAGTAAAATGCCAAAGGTTAAAGATAAAGAGAGAATGTCAAAAGTAGCAAGAGAAAAGCAGAGAGTTACCTACAAGGAGTTCCCATAAGACTGTCAGCTGATTTCTCAAAAGAAACTCTGCAGGCTAGAAGGCACTGGCAAGAAGTACTCAAAGTGATGAAAACCAAGGACATATAACCAAGATTACTCTATCCAGAAAAGCTATCACTTAGAATGGAAGAGCAGATAAAGTGCTTCCCAGACAAGGTAAAGCTAAAGAAGTTCATCATCACCAAGCCATTATTACATGAAATGTTAAAGGGACTTAAAAATTTAAGAAAAAGGAGATCAAATCTATGAACATTAAAATGGCAACAAATTCAAACTATGAATAACTGAATCTAAAAAAAAACAAACTAAGCAAAGAAGCAGAATCATAGATATGGAGATCATCTCAGGGGTTATCAGTTGGGAGGGGGAAGAAGAAGAATGGGGAGAAAGATGCAGGGATTAAGAACAAATTGGTAGGTACAGTATAGACAGGGGGAGGTTAAGACAGTATAGGAAATGGAGTAACCAAAGAACTTATATGCATGACCCATGGATATGAACTAAGGGTGGGGGATTGCTGGAGGGAATGGGGAGGAGGGCACTTGGAGGGAGCACCTCCAAGGGAGGCAAAGAGAGAGAAATTGGGACAACGGTAATAGCGTGATCTATAAAATATATTTAAAAAACACAAAAAAGAAAGAGAAGATTATGGGTTTGATGGCATTCTTCAAGAAGAGGACATAGACCAAGGAAAGTGAGGTAAGGGTAGAATTCTGGCAACACCAGGATAAACAGCAGTTGATAACACTAAGAAAACACATCTAGACAAGAGTTAGGTAAAATCATTCATTCTGTCTTTCAACCAGCATTTCTTGCCCACCTAGAGTCCTATGTGCTTATAGAAAAGACATGTCATACAAGCCAAGAGGAAAGTGATTCTAAGACAAAATAAATAACAGGGCCTAAGAAACTTGGAGTTAGTAATTAGGAGGTAATAACTGACCTTAGAGAGTGCATTTTCCTTACAGTGATAGTGAGTTGAGGAAGTGAAGTGATGAAAAAGAAATCACAAATACAGAAGTTCCCCATTATCCATGGTTGTGATTTCCATGGTTTCAGTTACCCACAGACAACAATGGTCTGAAAATATTAAATGGAAAATTCCAGAAATAAACACTTAATAAGTTTTAAGTTGTGCACCATTGTGAGTAGCATGATGAAATTTCATGCCATCCACTCCATCCCACCAGGATGTGAATGATCCCTTTGTCCAGCCTATCCATGCTGTATACACTACCACCCATTAGTCACTTAGTAGCCCTCTCAGTTACCAGATTATCAGATATTTCAAGAGACAGAGACCACATAACTTTTATCAGTATATTGATATAATTGTTCTATTTTATTAATAGTTATTGTTGTTAATCTCTTACTGTGCTTCATTCATAAATTAAACTTTATCATAAGTAGGCACATATAGGAAAAAGAGTATATATATAGTTCAGTACTATCTATGGTTTCAGGCATTCACTGGGGATTTTGGAATGTATCCCCTGCGGATAAAGGGGAATTACTGTATAGACTGTTTCAAAAAACCTCGCTAAGAAGCAATAGGTAAAGGGGATACTTGTTGGAGGAATGCATTTGCAGTTCTGTAGATGAGAGACACTGGTAAGAATGTTTATGTGCCATGTGGAAGGAGCCAGTAGTACATAGAGAGGCCTTTCAGCATACCCTTTAACAATTCATGTGTTTGCCGCTCGGCTTTTCATAAATGATTGCTTGCTTGAAGTATCTATTCTTACCTATAAATGTTTAGATCTTTGAATGTAACGACCCTTAACCTTCAATACTTCTTTGATTCATTTAAAAAGAACGGTTATAATTATACTATATCCTATAACACTTTAAAATCAACCTTGCTGTTGATCCTCACATATACTATTTCTCTATTTCCAGATGAGTACCTGATGTTTAAAGAGGAGAAAAAACTTTCCCCAAACTAGCAAGTAGCAAAGGTTTTGAGAAAAAGTCTAATTTCTCCTACTATAATGCCTTTTAAATTATATCTTACTGTTCCTCTATTAAGGATATTCCAAATACTGTCACAGATCACTGAGATCCTGGAACAGATTAACTCTTCTAATTCTTTTTTTTCTAAAATGTTTTTCTTTAAAAACTATAATCAAATGAGTAATAGTGAAAACAACAATGGCATGTCAAACCTATAAAACTGTTCAATACTTGAAATATTCTTTATTACTAGTGAGACTATTAAGAAATTGAGACTCTCATATACATACTACTGTTGGCAGTGAACATTGGAACATATTTTTTTTTAATGTTATTGTTGTTCTATTACAGTTGTCTCAATTGTCTCCTGTTGTTCTCCCCTGCCTGCCCAACCCCCACTCCCACAGTTAATCCCCACCCTGTTGTCCAAGCCCATGGGTCCTTTATATCTGTTCCTTGACTAAACCCTTCTTTCCCGTTATCCCCTTCACTCTCCCCTCTGGTCACTGTCAGTCTGTTCCTTGCTTCCATGACTCTGGTTCTATTTTGCTCAACTGTTTGTTTTGTTCATTAGGTTCCTCTTAGAGGTGAGATCATACGATATTTGTCTTTCCCATCTGGCTTATTTCACTTAGCATAAAGCTCTCTAGTTATATCCATGTTGTCGTGAAAGGTAGGAGTTCCTTCTTTCTTCCTGCTGTATAGTATTCCATTGTGTAAACTTTACACTGTAAAGGTACTACAGTTTTTTATCCACACATTTACTCATGGGCACTTTGGCTATTTCCAGCACTTTTATCTAGACATAGCATACATGCAGAAATGTACACAAATCATAAGTATGAAGACCAATGAATTATCACAAGGAACACACTCATATGACAACTACTCACATCAAGAAGAACATTTCCAGAACCCCGAAGTCATCATATTTCCCCCTTCCCAATCCCCAACTCCTACTCCTCCCCAAAAGTAAATCCTGTCCTGACTTCTAACACTCTAGACTAACTTTTACTGTTCCTAGACTTTATACTAATGAAATCAGATGACATATATTATTTTGTATCACTTTCTTTCACATGTTGCTATGGTCCATTCACGCTCATTGCTGTAGATTATTCCATTACAGTAATAAACAATAATTTAACCATTCTGTTGACAGACTTTTGGATTCCTACAATTTTCAGCTGTTACAAATAACACTGCTATCAAGTTCTTGAACATGCATTTTGGTGCACATACATATACATTTAGGGGAAGGGTATATACCTAATAGTATGTCTTGGGTGTATATGCATACGCCCAACTTAAAGAGATGCTACCAAACTATTTTCCAAGTGTTTGTACCATTTATACTCCCACCAGCAGTTTAGATAGGTCCAGATTTTGTGTGGTAGGTTCATTTTGAAAATATTTTGCACCAATTTGCCCTGGCTCACTGGACTGAGTGCCAGCCTGCGAACCAAAGGGTCGCCAGTTCAATTCCCAGTCTAAGACACATGGCTGGGTTGTGGGCCAGGTCCCCAGTAGGGGATGCTCAAGAGGCAACCACACATTGATAGTTCTCTCTCTCTCTTTCTCCCTCCTTTCTCTTCTCTAAAAATAAATAAATAAAATCTTTAAAAAGAGAAGAAAATTCCTTTAAAAAATACTCAAAACAAGAAAATATTTTGTACTAATCTATCACATATTTTTTAATTACATTTTATTGTTTATGCTATTACAATCATCCCAGTTTTTCCCTCTTTGCCCCCCTCTACCCAGCCACCCTCCCCACCCTCCAGCAATCCCAATACTATCGTTCATGCCCATGGATCACGTGTATAAATTTTTTGGCTACTCTATTCCTTATGCTGTACTGAACATCTCCACGACTATTCTGTACCTACCAATTTCTACTTCTTAATCCCTCATCTTTTTCGCCTATCATATTTTTATTTAATATTACATTCTTTTAAAACCAAATATTTTGCTAATCTTTCTTTTTTATTGAATGCCAAAGTCCCAGAAATGTCTTACTAAACTTAATGTATTAACTTATTTATGTGATACCAATGCCCACAGTCAACAAAAACATAATACCTATATTCTTCTATGTACTCTAAATACATCTCATACCACCAGTTATCTGTTATTCCAAATTATAATCTTTCTTTTTGCTTTTTGTATCTCTTTGTAAGAAAATGTTTATGTGACACCTGGAATGAGTATCTAACATCATCTATCCCCCAAAGTCAACAAAAGATTTGATTGGTTAGTCACTTATTCCTCTGGGAAACCACTTATCCGCTGCTAAAGGAAATGATCTGTGTATTGTGGGGGGGGGGGACAGATTTATAAAACACATCAGCATATACTAAATATGATTATCAACTACATTTAATACTTTGCAGTGCGTTGTTTATATTCCATGCTGAGTCATTAGAACTCGAATTTTATCCACAAATGTCAAAAGGAGGCAGAAAACCAGTCTCAATCATAAGAGTTTTGAAATTAGTTATGTCATTTTCTAAGAAAAAAGCCAAGGAGCTTTGGCATATTGTTAACACTTTTATATTAGCATTATGAAAACAATACCAGAACTATCTAAAACAGTTCTTCCTAAGGATAAACCAATTCAGCAGTTTTTAATAATTACGTTGCCAAGCTGACGTATCATTAGACAGATAAAATTCAAGGGATCTGTTATCAGTATCCAGAAAACAAATCAATTATATTTTTAGAAAATATGAAAAGCTATATAAAATAGCAATGTGACAACAAATGAAATAACGGTAAGCATTTTTGTGTTTGATGTCATTCATCTAAAATATGCCAAACACATACAACATGTAAAGTAACCACTAATCCAAAAACGTCCATTGAGCTCATACCTTGTTCAAATATTATAAAGGTACTATCTTGAAAGCTATCTAATTTCTCACTATGTAACTCTTTAAATTTTTTTAACAAAGACACACTCTATGCTTGGCACCATACTAAGTCCTTTGCAAATATTACTCAATTTTTCTTAAATAATCATAGGGAAATAGTCAGAATTTGAACTCAGGCAATCTAACTCAAGTTCCTGCTATTGACAACACAAATAACAGTAACTGAAAATGCATGTATGAGTATAATTGAAATAATTAACCCTGTTTTTCTTTTAGTAATAAATCTGAGCTTAAATAATAAATTAAATAATAAATAATAATTTATTGATTGATTTATTTATTTAAATAATAAATATTGGGCATTTTAATCCTTTACTTCACAGAAGTAATTCTTGATCATTTATTTAAAATAAGAAAAGTATATATGAAGACTCAAAGGCAAGAAATATAGGCCTTGGGAGAACCAAGATGGCGGCGTAGGTAGACACACTGCGCCTCCTCACGCAACCAGAATTGACGGAGAATCGAACGGCAAGGAGGTCTGACACCAAGGAAATAAAAAATAAACATTCATCCAGACCAGTAGGAGGGGTGGAGACAGGCACCGGGGCGGAGAGGACTAACGTGGCCGTGACCGGACCGAGACTGGCGGAGTGTGGGAAAAACAGGGCAGGCAGTCTGACCACTAGCAGACCCTACGGCCTCACGTTCGTGCAGATAAACTGAGAGGGGACTCAGAGTGGCTGAGAATGGGGCAGGCAGAGCAGGGGGTAGCACCCAGCGGCCAGCACCCAGCGGCCCCACATTCGAGCACAGATAAACTGGGACCAATGGCGGGGAGCAAAGCAGACCACGCAACCCAGGGCTCCAGATCGGGGAAATAAAGCCTCAGGCCTCTGATTTGGAACGCCCATGGTGGTTGGGGCAGAGGCAGGAGAGACTCCCAGCCTCACAGGAGAGGTCGTTGGAGAGACCCACAGGGGCCTAGAGTGTGCACAGGCCCACAGAATTGGTTGAATCTGCTCGAAAACCAGATGAAAAAATGAAGCCTATGCTAAGAGAAACAAAGGAAAATGTACAGGGAACCAATAGTGAGGCAAAAGAAACTGGGACTCAGATCAATGGTGTGGACCAGAAGGAAGAAAGAAACATCCAACCAGAAAAGAATGAAGAAACAAGAATTCGGAAAAATGAGGAGAGGCTTAGGAACCTCCAGGACATCTTGAAACGTTCCAACATCCGAATGATAGGGGTGCCAGAAGGAGAAGAGGAAGAACAAAAAATTGAAAACTTATTTGAACAAATAATGAAGGAGAACTTCCCCAATCTGGCAAAGGAAATAGACTTCCAGGAAGTCCAGGAAGCTCAGAGAGTCCCAAAGAAGCTGGACCCAAGGAGGAACACACCAAGGCACATCATAATTCCATTACCCAAGATTAAACGCAAGGACCTACATCCAAGATTACTATATCCAGCAAAGCTATCATTTAGAATGGAAGGGAAGATAAAGTGCTTCTCAGATAAGGTCAAGTTAAAGAAGTTCATCATCACCAAGCCCTTATTATATGAAATGTTAAAGGGAGTTACCTAAGAAAAAAAAAAGATCAAAAATAGGAACAGTAAAAATGACAGCAAACTCACAGTTATTAACGACCACACCTAAAACAAAAACAAGAGCAAACTAGGCAAACAACTAGAACAGGAACAGAACCATAGAGATGGAGATCACATGGAGGGTTGTCAATAGGGGAGTGGGAGGGGGAGAGGTGGGGAAAGGTACAGAGAATAAGTAGCATAGATGATAGGTGGAAAATAGACAGGGGGAGGGTAAGAATAGTGTAGGAAATGTAGAAGCCAAAGAACTTACAAGTATGACCCATGGACATGAACTATAGGGGGGGAATGTGGGAGGGAGGGGGTGGGCAGGATGGAGTGGAGTGAGGGGGGGGAATGGGACAACTGTAATAGCATAATCAATAAATATATTTAAAAAAAGAAATATAGTCCTTTGCTATTTGCATATTCAGCTTGTTTAAAACAGTATTTCACCAATTGTATAAATGTATTAAGAGAAAATACAGAAATGCATCTACCTTTGAACAATATGAAGCTTTCTTAAAATAGCCTAGAACTAAAAACCCAGAGAGAATAAAAGTAGTTTGAACTTGTTCTCTAATTACTCTTTAATCATGGGTGCAATTTGAATCAAGTTTCTATCTGCCCATTTATCTAGTCTTCTCTAAGTATACTGTAAGAGTATCAACAGGCAAGTTTCATTGTATTATTCTGGAGGAAAAGAGGAAATAAGAGAACTGGAAGGCCATTTAGTCAATTTCCTGCCCAGGCATTTTGTTTCCTCTGTATTTCCCAGAGCTGTGCAGCTACAATAGAGACAGGGCCTCACTAGAATAAACCTTTTCCCCTCAATGATATAGAATGTTTCTGGCAAAATGAAAATATGTTGATGTTATTTTGTTCCGGGGTTTTTTTTAATTGAAATATAATTGACATATAACATTGTGTTATTTTAGGTGTACAACAAAATGATTTGATATGTATATGCTGTGAAATGATTACCACAACTTTAGTTAACATCCATCCCCACAGATACTTACAAAATGATTTTTCTTGTGATGAGAACTTTTCAGATCCATTCTCTTAGCAACTTTTAAGTATATGATATAGTATTGTTAACTATGCTCACTATTCTATACACTATATCTCATAATTTAATTTTTTAAAAAGGAAACCCTGTCTGCATGAAGCAAAAGAAAAAATGGTCCAAGTCTTTGCTTTCCTGGTCTGATCAGATTTCCACTTATAATGCTCTGCTTCCTCTGACTGGTTTCACTATTAACATAAGTAGTTCTAAATCAAATACATCTACAGTCATTACACATTACCAGAACAACCCAAAGAACATCTGGAAAAACTTCGGTTCTCCAGTAATAAAAATCACTTCCATCTCAATTCTCTCAAAATTCAATCCCAGTTCTTAAAATTACTTTAAAAGTAGTAGGAGTAGTAACTGCAAGAGAATTAGTATTAGTACCAGATTATTTTGTGCTACATACTCAAAAATGTTTCTTTCTCCAGCAAGCCCGAGCATCCCAGCAAAGTAAGCTGTTGAACATCCAAAAACACCACAAAAATGCCTTAATGATAATACCTTACATATTTATAGTGCTATACAATTAATGACAGAAATAAACTTGCACCATTTATTGTAAGAAAAAAGGAGACTCAGAGAAGTTTCCACATGAGCCCAAGATCACACAGCTTCACTGCTACCACTCAAATCCTCCACTAAGTCTAGTGTAAATGCCCTGCCTTGGTTCCTGGTGGCTAAAAGAATAGATGATTGTGCATCAACATAAACTAATGAACTGATTTCTCAAAAAGCAGCACATGACAGAGCTTTAAGAAAAGAGGAGGCAACACATGGTCATTTTAAATATAAAGAAGGCTGCTCTTTGGGAGATCTGCAGCTAGATGCCCTGCCCAGGGAGAAAAGGCTCTGACAGAGTATCAGTAATACAGCATGGTCTGGACCAGTAACAGCGAGGGGACAAGCCCAGGAGGGGCATGCTACATAGGTAAGTGCGCCTATGATGGTAGCTGTATCGTCTGTATACAGGCTTAGGTGGCACCATTATTTCTTCTAGCTGAGGAGCTTGCTTCTTTTCCTCACAACAGAGGGCAGATAGCGTCTCACAACTTAGGACTTGCTAAAAAAATCCAAAAGTGACATCACTGAACTGCCTCTACTTAGACCATTTAGAAATCCCATTTGTATTAAATTTATTTTTCAGTTACTGTTGACATACAATATTATATTAGTTTCAGATGTACGACATAGCAATTAGACATTTATGTACCTTATGAACTAATCACCCTGGTAAGTCTAGTACCCACCTGGCACCATATATAGTTACTAAAATATCCCTGACTGTATTCCCTATGCTGTACTTTACATCCCCATGACTGTTTTTATAACGGGCAATTTGTACTTCTTAATCCCTTTCACCTTTTTCACTCATCCCCCAACCGCCCTCCCATCTGGTAACCCTCAATTTGTTCTCCAAGTATATGAGTTTGTTTCTGTTTTATTTATTTTTTAAATTCCACATGTAAGTGAAATCATAAGGTATTTATCTCTTCCTTATTTCACTTAGCATAATACCGTTTAGGTCCACTGTTGATAGGATTAAAAATTGGTGCAGCCACTATAGAAAACAGTGTGGAGTTTCCTCTAAAAATTTAAAATAGACCCAGAAATTCCATGTGACCCAGAAATTCCACTTCTGGGTATTTATCTGAAGAATTCTCCTTTGTTTTAAATCAAGAGATGTTGCTTTACTGATTAAAAAAAAGAAAAGAAAAATCAACAAGCTATATGTCTATAACTTCGCTCTTTAAAAATAAGAAATACAAAGATAAAGTGCCATTCTAATCAGCTCTATTATCCTGAAATGCTCCAGAAAGTCCCAAAATACTCATATTATCTCTTCACAGTATTATCTCCTCACAGAAACCACAGATCTTACAGTAGTTGAATAACATAAAAATACAAGAGAGCATTTGATAATCAAGACACATTTTAATTCTTTCCTGGTGGTTATGCCTTCAATAATATAATTTTCTGTGTCTTTCTTTTCTAAAAGAGTAATTGCATGATATACTTAGAGGGTGAGGAGCTGGGTGATAGCTAGAGATCATCTGTTAAATCCCCTACTTAGATACACTGTACTGTACTGTACATACTGTGTTTTACTGTATACTGTATTTTAAAGCAATTTTGTAAAACAATCCAAACAAATTAAAAAACAGATATCATATATTGGTATCACTTCTATGATAGAGCTAAGCACTAAAATGAAATGCAACACCAATGTGAAGATGATATGTTTTTCACATTTTATTTTCTTTTAGCTACTGCATTTTTTGTCAAGGCCTAGGCTGATAGAGGTACTAACTGCAATGGCTTAAATTATATGTACTTAAATTCATCAGTGATCTGTCACTTATTAGGCATGTAACCTTGGCCAAGCTGTTTAACTACATCAGTCTCAAATTCCTCATTGTAAAAATGATAATAATAATACCTTCCTCATAGTTCTGTGAGGATTAAATAAGTTTCAGAATTCTGTAACATATAGTATATGTTTAGCACAATGACTCTTGTACTAATATGAATTATGTATATAAAACTGTTCCACATATTCTAAAGTGCTATGAAAATGGTAAGGTTATCCTCACTGAGATGTCATATTAAAGTTATATCTTACTATTAAAAAATTCTCAAATATAACAGGGTCATTTGAAAATTAAATGAAATAACATATATAAAAAATGTTTAGGACAAGGCAAGCTTTCCATAAATGTTTCTTTAAAAATCTACAAGTGAAACTCCCAATGAAGCCAGGAAGATTTAGTACACTATCTAATCCAGACTATTACAGGACTGCAATACTTACATACAATAACCTTTCAATTATAAGACAGAATATTGTGTGGCATATTAAAATCATCAATTATTAATGTTTTGAATACAAAAACCTTCATGCAATGTTATTAGAGCCAATACAATGCAAATTCCCATTGTAAGATGTTAGTCTTTATGTATATTTAAAAATACATATATATATTTTATATCTATGTTATTGCTTTCAATATAGCTATACAAATAATTTTTCATGTTTGCATATATGACAAAATCTATTCTAGAAATGAATATATTTCAAACTTTATAATACTTAGAAATTTTATATACTTTGATTTTTCAAAATCTTTAAATAAATGATTTTTTTATTCATTAGACAATATATATCTATACTTACATACTCAACCACATGAATTTTCACTGCCTTTATCTCCTCTCCTGCTTCTCTCAGTGTCAACTCTCAAATTTCTAACTGCATCCTCATTATATTCACATGGATATCCTCTTATTACCTCAAATAAACCTATCCTTTCTACAATAAAACTATTTCTTCCTTTGATTCCACCATTTATGTCAATGAATCCCCAAGTTTAAAAACTCATTTTTAATCCCTTTTTCTCTCCTTTCTGACAATACACCATATGGAAAGAAGAGCAAGGGACTTTGGAGTCAACTAGACCTGGAATACTCCTATTTCTACTTCTTAGTAGTTGTCTTACCTTAAGCAAGTTAGTATGACCTTTCTGAACTTAAGTGTCCATATCTATAAAAATAGAAATTCATCTCACTTACCTTGCAGGATTTTGTAAGACTTAAATAAAATGCATATAAGGTTCCTAATAAATACTGAGCACTGAACAAATATTGATAAAGCAAATTCTCTTTTTTCATAACATCTAGTCATCAAGAACTATAGATTTTTATCTTTTTCTTTTATTTTTTTTTCTTTTAATTAATTTATTTATTTTTATTCAGTTACAATTGTCTGATCTTTACTTTGACACGCATTCATTGTCACTGCCTGTTCTGGGCCTTTCTCATTTAAATCTTCCAATTCCAGGTCTCGTCTAATTCCTTATCTATCTGAGGTAATGACCACAAAAAAAAGCCAGCCTGTCCAGAGGACTCTGCTTACCTGGCACACTAGCTCACAATAGCACTTAACACTACTTTTCATCAATGTGGAAATCACAGAACAGTTCACTCCAAATGAATTCTTTCTGCCCACCTTCCAACACTGTCCTTTATCCCTATGATCCCTTATGGAATCCCTTAGGATTCTCTCAGAATATCTCTGGTACAAGTCCTCCCCTGTCTCCTCATCACTTACCCTCCTTATACCTGTCTAATCTATCTGCTACCCAGTCTAACTCCCCATGTCACTCTACCTTCTAATACTAATGTGATCTCTAGGACTGCAACTCTTAAAAACTCTTTCCAATGCTCCCATACTCTTTGTTAAATGTTCCCATTAATACCTTACTCTAAAATCTGACTCTACTCAGATTGACCATATTTCTCTTGCAGTCCTCTGAAGAGGCTGAGCAATTTTTCTTAACCTAGGATCTCTCAGATGAGAGGAGGAACAACAGTATTCTCAGGTCCATGTTTGCTTACAGATAATTACTCTTCCATCCTTATCCAAAAGTGCTTTCTTTTGGGGAGGCCAGGCCACGAA
The DNA here is from genome assembly GCF_022682495.2 of Desmodus rotundus. Lineage (NCBI taxonomy): Eukaryota > Metazoa > Chordata > Mammalia > Chiroptera > Phyllostomidae > Desmodus > Desmodus rotundus. The sequence goes on from NC_071389.1 coordinate 33,260,506, forward strand.
ACCAAATCACCCCTCCCCTACTAACAATAAACTGCTATAAAATTCTTTATCACTTCTTCACTGAGTGCTGAAAATACAATAAAGAATAAGGCAAATATAACAGGTGATATATTTAACATATTAAGTTAAAATACACTAAAATTAATTTCACCAGTTTTCTTACATTTTAATGTAGCTACTAGTAAACTTAAAACTACAAATGTGGTTTTGTTTCTTTTGAACTAGGGCTTTTCATGCCAAAGTCTAGCTTTCAATGGAAGAGAAGATTAGCAGAATATAAGTTTGGAATTTAAAGTTTACTGTGCCCTCCCTCTGTAGCTTTGATAGTCTCTGCTCTTCTACCCAGACCTACTTTTATCTTCTACCTATACCCATTCTACTCCTGAAAAGTGGGTCTTGTTACTCTCAAATATACTGCATGCATTTGTGTCTCTTCCTATCCACAATATCCTTTTCCTTCTCACCCAGAATAGTGTTTCCTGGAATAGGGTGTAGCATTCTTAAAAAACTGGCTGCCTTGCCCTGTGGCAAGATTATGCGCCCCACTCTGTCAATATATAATATTGAAGAGAATTGTGAGCAGAAGTGACATGTGCCATTTCCAAACACGAGCTTTAACAAGAACAATTGTTTAGTTCCAATATGGTCTTTTTCCCTCTATCTTCCAGACAAGCTACTCCATCTGCCTGGGTCCTGACATAAATATGTGAAACAAAACACTACTGATCCACAGTGGACATGTCCTGAAAACAAGAAATCAATCTTTGGTGTTGTTAACCCCTAGATTTTTGTGTCATTTATTATCACTGTATAACTTAACCTGAACTGGCTAACATATCACATCCTTTTATCATAGTTATTCTCATTCTTCAAGATCTATCTTAAGCATCATTATTGTCATAAATTTTTCCCTGATCAGTTTAGTCCTAAATTACTTTTTCCTCCTCTAAGTTCGTAGAGTTCAGCTATAACATTTTTTTGGCAATTCTATTCTGATTTTAAATTATTATTATTTAAACCTGAAGTATGTTACTTAATGGATGCTAACATCAGAAAAGCAGGGAAAATCAGGTATTATATCCTTCAATAGGACTACATAAAACCGCTTTTGAAACAGTCTTAGGGAAAAATAAAAATGAGTCCAAATCTCATCAAGTTCTAGATATACCCTATCATTTATAGGAATTATAGAAAACAGAAGAATGTATTTTACTATACCATGGGAAAGCAACCAGGAAAACAATCTACTTTCTTCAAACAAAAAAATTGTAAGAGGAAACAAAGATGATGATAAAATAAACAAAAACTAACGGGATATTTGATAGTAAGGAATTATGGTTATTTGGCATGGTTATATATATTTCATATGATTGTGTATGTGTGTGTGCATGTTATATAGTATGTGATGTGTATGTGTGTATGTATATGTGTGTGTGTGTGTATATACATGAACAGCATATGTCTTTTGGAGGTATACATTGAAAAATTTATAGATTAAACTGCATATCTATGATATGCTTCAAAATAGTGCTAGTAGAGGGAGAATAAGAAAGATGAAAATAGTTGATAATTGTTGAAGTTGGATGATGGGTAGGTACTTAGAAGTTCTTATACTATCCTTTCTATTTCTCTGTATATGTTTCAATTTTCCATAACATAAAGGTTATTTTAAATGGCACAAGAACTAGCCATATGATACAACTTACTTACAGTTTATATGGTGATTTCAAAGTGGGTGGGTCCAGTTACCTGCATTTTTTTTTTCAAAAAATATAGTCAAAAGTTGTATGTGGATCTTCAACTGAGCAGGGGGGTTGGTACCCCTAACCCCCAGTCATCTCACATTCTTTTTCCCATTCATACTATACCCTTACTCTCTCTCCACCTTATCAATTTTGCTCATTCATTGTGGATATGGTGGTTATTGTTGCATTTCTTCAATTTTATCTCTAGATCTTCACTATTTCTGTATTTTAAATCACAAATTTTACTATTCCCTTCTCCTACTCCATTTTGCCTTCCACATGCCCTTTCTTTCTTTCATTTTAAATTTTATTTTTCCCTTTCTTAGCCTGGTTTTCATTCCTCACTCTCAGTATTCCTTCTCCTTCTGTCTGCTCAAAATCACTTGTCTTTCCTCCAGACATTTCTTAAGCTTCTCCTTCCTTCTTTTTTTCCTCTTATCCCCATCCCATCGATGTTAATGTTTGCTCATTTGTTCTTGATAGTGCCGTGGTGGATGTTTTTCTCCAATTTGGTTCCTTTTTTTTTTCTATCTCTCACTGTATTTTTTGAAATTTCTGTTTAAATCTAATACTATATGCTTCCCTTCTCTTACTCCATTCTGCCTTCTTCCCTCCCTTTTTTTAGTTACAATGTTAATTTTACTTTCTTTCTCTCCACCTTGTCCCAATTCCCTACTCTTGTAATTGCTCCTCCCTCTACTCTCTCAAAATCATTTTTATTTCATTAGTCATCTCATATTCACTTTTCCTTTCTTATAATAATCTTAATCTCTTTACACCTTTATTAATACTGGCTCATTTGCTGTTAACAGTGTAATTGTGGGTAGGGGTTATTTTTGCAGGTGTGGGTTTGTTTCCTGGGCTGTTAGGGTTTGTTCTGGCAGCACTTGTGCAACAACATACAAGACGTGGTGGGCAGAGTGACTCTCAGTTAGCCAGCTGGAGGGAAGGACTCACCAAAGAACAACCCAACAACAACCAGGACCCAATTACAACCAGAGAGCCCACATAAACAGCATAAAGGGCAACCCAAGAACATCAAGCTCAGGAGATCAAGGAGACAACACCCCTGAATCCCACAGGTCTCCTATAACAGGAGGTCATACCATGAAGACAGGGTATTAGGCAGATCAATCTAAGAAGCAGAAACAAAGAGAAGAGTTACCTAAAATGGGGAGAAAAAGAAACAACCCCCAATCGAAAGAAAAGGAAGAATTTACAGAAAGACTGCTAAACGAAAGTGAATCTAGCAAACTATCAGACATTGAGTTCAAAATAACAGTTATAAGGATGTTCAATGAGCTCAGTGAAAACTACAAAGACCTCCAGGGAAGCTACAGGGAACTATGCCAGCATAAAAAAGAACATAGAAACTACCAGTAAGAGCTAGGAGGAAATGAAGAATACAATATCTGAAATCAAGAATACACTAGAAGGAATTGAAAGCAGGCTAGATGACGCAGAGGATCAAATCAGTGAGCTGGAGGACAAGCTAGAAAAATACTCCCAGAAAAAAGCAAAAAAAGGTAAAAAAGACTCAAAAAGAACAAAGGAGGAGGAGGAGGAGGGGGAGGAGAATGGGGGGAGGGGGAGGGGGAGGAGGAGGAGGAGGAGCAGCAGCAGCAGCAGCAAGGGATAGAAAACCTGTTTGAAAAAGTTATGACAGAAAACTTCCCTAACCTGATGAGAGAAGTCACACCAAGTCCAGGAAGCACAGAAGACCCCAATCAAGATGAACCACAAGAGGCCCACTCCAAGACATAGCATAATTAAAATGACTAAATTTAAAGATGAAGAGAATCTTAAAGGCAGCAAGGGAGAAACAGCTAGTAGCATACAAAGGACCTCTATGAGGCTATCAGCTGATTACTCAACAGAAACACTACAAACCAGAAGGGAATGGCAAGAAATATTCCAAGGAATTATAAGCAAAGGTGTAACCAAGAGTACTGTACTAAATGACAGCAAGACTCTCATTTAAAATGGAAGTCAAAATAAGGAGTTTCCCAGACAAAAAAAAAAAAAAAAGGATGAAAGAATATATCACCACCAAGCCAGCACTGCAAGAAACTAAAGGAACATCTTTAGGGTGAAGAAAGTGGTGGCAGGGTGGGCCAGTACAAAGGTAAAAAAATGGCAATAAATAAGTACCTATCAATAATACTCTTAAATGTAAATGGATTAAAAGCTCTAATCAAAAGGCATAGGGTAGCTGAATGGATAAGAAAACATGACCCAAATATATGCTGTCTGCAAAAGATCAACCTCAGAACAAAAGATCTACACAGACTGAAAGTAAAAGGATGGAAAAAATATTCCAAGCAAACAGATGTGGGGAAAAAAAAAGCCAGGTAGCAATACTTGTATCAGACAAAATAGATTTTAAAACAAAGGCCATAAAAAGACACAAAGGACACTTCATAATACTGAAGGAATAATCCATCAAGAAGATATAACCCTTGTAAACATATATGCACCCAACACAGGACCACCTAAATATAAAAAGAAAATCTTCAAGGACTTCAAGAAATATTGACAACAACATACCCACACTAGGGGATTTTAACACCTCATTATCAATGATGGATACATCTTCCAAGTAAAGAATCAGCAAAGATATTGTGGCACTGAACAACACTCTATATCATATGGACTTAATGGATATATACAGAACTTTTCACCCCAAAGAAGAAAAATATACATTTTTTTTTTCAAATGCACACAGAACATTTTCAAAGATAAACTACATGGTAGGGCACAAAACTAGCCTCAACAAATTCAAGAAAATTGAAATCATGTCTAGCAGCTTCTCAGATCACAATGGCTTGAAACTAGAACCAACTTCAAGGAAAAAACTCAAAAATATTCAAATTTACGGAGACTGAATAACATGCTATTAAATAATGAATGGGTTAACAATGACATCAAGGAAGAAATCAAAAAGTCTCTGAAAACAAATGAAAATAAACACAAAACAGCCCACAACTGTGGGATACAATGAAGGCAGTCCTGAGAAGGAAGTTCATAGCAATACAGGCCTACATAAAGAAGACAGAAAAATCTCAAATAAACAACCTAACCCCACATCTAAAAAAACTAGAGGAACAACAACAAACAAAGCAGAGAGGAGAAGGAAGGAAATAATCAAGATCAGAGCAGAATTAAATAACATAGAGACTAAAACAACAATCCAAAGGATCAATATATCTAGGAGCTGGTTCTTTGAAATGATAAGCAAAACGGACAAACTTTTAACCAGATTCATCAACAAAAAAAGAGAGAGGATCCAAATAAATAAAATCAGAAACAAAGGAAGAGAAATTACAACCAACACCACAAAAATACAAAGGATTGTAAAAAATTACTACAGACAACTATACGGCAAGAAATTAGACAATCTGGGTGAAATGGACAAATTTCTAGAAATATATTGTCTTCCAAAACTGAATCAAGAAGAAGCAGAAGGCCTGAAAAGACCAATAACAACTAGTAAAATTGAAGCAGTAATTAAAAAACTCCTGCACACAAAACCCTGGACTGGATGGCTTCACAGGTGAATTACACCAAACATGTAGGGAAGAGCTAAATCCTATCCTTCTCAAACTATTCCAAAAAATTCACAAAGAGAGAAGATTCCCAAACTCTTTTTATGAGGTCAGTATTATCCTAATTCCAAAACTAAGTAAAAGCACAACAAAGAAAGAAAACTACAGGTCAGTACAGCTGATGAACATAGATGCTAAAATTCTCAACAAAATATTGGCAAACTGCATCCAGCGATACATTAAAAAGATCATACATCATGATATAGTGGGATTCACCCCAGGGATCAAAGATGGTATAATATTTGCAAATCAATAAACAAAATACACTACATAAACAAAATGAAAGACAAAAATCATATGATCATATCAATAGATGCTGAAAAAGCATTTGAAAACATACAGCAATCATTTATGATAAAAAACGCTCAGCAAAGTGGCAATAGAGGGAGCATACCTCAAATAATAAAGACCACATATGATAAACTTACAACCAACATCATACTCAACAGGTAAAAACAAAAAGCTTTCCCACTAAGATCAGGAACAAGACAAGGATGTCTGTTTTCACCACTTGTATTCAATATAGTATTGGAAGTTCCAGCCACAGTGATCAGACAAGAAAAACAAATAAAAGGAATCCAAATTGGAAAGGAGGAAGTAAAATTGTCATTATTAGCAGATGACATGATAGTGTACATAGAAAATCCTGTAAGGTCCACCAAAAAACTACTCAACCTAATAAGTGAATTTGGAAAAAAAAAAAAAAAGGCAATATTCAGAAATTGAAGGCGTTTTTGTATACCAACAATGAAAGATCAGAAACAGAAATCAGAAAAAAATCCCATTTACTATAGCAACAAGAAAAATAAAATACTTGAGAATAAACTTAATCAAGGAGGTAAAAAACCTGTAGTCAGAAAACTACAGAACATGAGAGAAAGAAATTAAGGGAAATACAAACAAATGGAAGCATATACCATGTTCATGGATTGGAATAATTAACATCATTAAAATGTCCATACTACCCAAAGTAATCTATAGATTCAATCCAATCCCTATCAAAATACCAATGGTATATTTCACAGATATAGAACAAACATTTCAAAAATTTGTATGGAACCATAAACAATCCCAAATAGCCTCCGCAACTTTGTGAAAGAAGAACAAAGTAGAGGGATCACAATACCTGATATCAAACTATATTACAAGGCCACTGTAATAGAAACAGTCTGGTATTGGCATAAGAACAGACACGCAGATCAATGGAACCATATAGAGAACCCAGAAATAAATCCATGTCAACATGGTTGGAGCAGGAACATAAAATGAAATAAAACTAGCCTCTTCAATAAATGGTGTTGGGAAATCTGGACAAGTACATGTAAAAAAATGAAACTACACCACCAACTTAGATCATACACCAGAATAAACTCAAAATGGATAAAGGACTTAAATATAAGTCATGATATCAAAGAAGTCCTAGAGGAAAACATAGGTAGGAAAATCTCAGACATCCCACATAGCAATATATTTGCCAATCTATATCCTAGGGGAAGGAAAATAAAGGAAAAATAAACAAATAGGACTACCTCAAACTAAAATGTTTCTGCATGGCTAAAGAAACCATCTTCAAAATGAAAAGGGAACCGACTGTATGGGAGAACATATTTACCAGTGATACATAGGACAAGGGTTTGATCTCCAAAACATGTAAAGAAGTCACATGACTCCACACCAGGAAGACAAGAAATCCAATTAAAAAATGGGCAAGGACATGAATAGACACTTCTCAATGGAGGACATACAGAGGGCCCACAGACATATGAAAAGATGATCAACATCACTAGCCATTACAGAGATGCAAATTAAAACCACAATGAGATAACACCTCACAACTGTCAGAATGGCCATCATAAATAAATCAACAAACAAGTGTTGATGAGGATGTGGAGAAAAGGGTGTACACTATTGGTGGGAACACAGACTGGTGTAGCCACTATGAAAAACAGTATGGAATTTCCTCAAAAAACTAAAGATGGAACTGTCTTTTGATCCAGCGATCCCACTGCTGGGACTATACCCTAAGAGTCCCAAAACACCAATTCAAAAGATCCTATGCACCCCAGTGTTCATAGCAGCACAATTTACAATAGTCAAGTGCTGGGAACAGCCTAAGTGCCCATCAGTAAATTAGTGGATCAAAGAACTGTGATACATTTACATAATGGAATACTATGCAGCAGAAGAAAAACAGAAACTCCTCCCCTTCACGACAGCATGGATGGAACTGGAGAGCATTATGCTAAGTGAAATACGCCAGGTGGTGAAAGACAAATACCATGACCACATCTATAAGTGGAACCTAATCAACAAAACAAACAAATGAGCAAAACAGAACCAAAGACTTGGAAATAAAGAACAATCTGACAGTGACCAGAGGGGTAGGGGTAGGGGGATAACAGGGGAAAAGAAGGGGAAGGGGCAAGCAAAGGAACATGAATAGAGGACTCATGGGAATAGACAATGGAGGGGATTGACTGTGGGAATGGAGGTAGGCAGGGTAGGGGTGCGCATTGGGGAAAAAGGTGGGACAGCTGTTACTGAACAACAATAGATTTTTAAAAATAAATAAATAAAATTTACATCTTATTATAATTTTAAAATAACAATTAAAGTTACACCCCCAAGACCCAAGGAATCCAATGTGGAGGAAAATAGGAAGTTCTGCTCACAAGTCCAGTTAGGCATTCCACTCAGCCAATACTGCCTTGTACTTGATAAAAATTTGCTTATAAATTTGTAAGGGAAAGTGTTCAAAATTAGGAAAGTTGTACACAAAATAACCTGAATGTAAGTAACAATGTGGTATGGTTCAAATAAAGCTTAAACAGTTTGAAATAATTATCTTTATTTAAAATGACTATTTGTCATTTTTAAATGACTAATAAAAAAACTTGAAGGCAAAAGTATAGTTTCAGAATTAAGAAATGTGGTGATTCCCTGATGCATCCAAAGATTGTTTTACTTTTCTTCAGAAACAGCTTTCTTAGATTTAGTAAACTAATATGAACAAAAAACAGATGTTAGGCCCTGATTTATCATTTTAAAACTCTGAGTATTTAAAAGTCAAACTTGATTTTTAGGAATTCCATATACTTAAGTATTTTTTAAATTACATTTCCTAGTCTATTTCTTCTCTTTGGCACTAAATATTCATAATATTCAAATTAGCTGGCAAGAGTAAGGAGCACATCCACTTTAGACCTGAAATACTTAAGAATCAGAGATTTCTATTGGCCTGCCAGACAGATAACACCCAAGTAATAAAAAGAGAATGATAAAAAAAAAATGGAAGGAAGAAGGAACCAAAGATCTAGGGTTATTCTATAGGCCAATATCTCTTCTACTTAACCATAGCAATGAAGGAATAGGAAAGCCTATAGCAGAAAAATCAAGAATACTAGAGAAAAAAGATAAAGAACTTGAAAAAATTAAAATCAGCAGTATAAGAACATTTAGCTTGCTAGAACAGAAACAAAGGAATTTATCTCTTCTCCTGACAATACTTAACTCTCTTTTTAAAAATCAATTTTACTGAAACTTTAAAGTTTCAAATTGTGAATTGTTCAAAGCAAACATCCACAGGATAAGAATGCTTTTCTCTGTTCTCAATTTCAGTGTCTTTGGTTGTATATTGCTTGTTTGTTTGTTTTGTTGATTAGGTTCCTATTAAAGGTGAGATCATATGGTATTTGTCTTTCACCGCCTAGCTTATTTCACTGAAATTGAGAACAGGCTGACAGTGAACAGAGGGGGAAGGGGAGGGAATTTAAGGGTAAAAAGGTGAAGGGTTGGCAGGAACAATTATTAAGGACACATGGACAATAAGAGGGTGGGGGAGGAAGAGGACAAAAGGTAGGGAGGGCTGGGGGGTTGGGCTGGGGTGGGGGAAAAGGCAGAAAACTGTACTTGAACAACAATAAAAAAAATAAATTTTTAAAAACAATGCTTTTATCACTCTAGTAACAAGAAAACTCATCCTCACAGTTTTAAGTGGGGAGGTAGTGTATTTTTTCAAGTATGGTTGTCGACTTTTGATAACATAAGGAGAAATGGCATTAAAATTAGGTATCTGAAGAAAATTTTATTTAATTCCATTTCATCAGTATGACACACTTCAATGTAAAGTTTACTGAAAACAACTTTTTGCCAAATTCAAACTGCTTTGAATGTCAAGATGCACAAATGATAAAGACAAATTTCTCCCTTCTCCCCCCATCCCCCCCAACCAAACACAATTGACCCCTAGACTAATCTGGTTCACTAAGTAGTTATAACACCCATTGTCTCAGAACATGCCATTCATATTTTAATTAAAAAATGTATGCAAAACCTGAATATCTATTGAGTTCCTTAATTGAAGAAATTCAGTCAATTAAAAAACTACTAATCTAGTCACAATACAAAAATCTGCCAGTGGCAGAAAAAATATAATCAGTGTAACACAACTTAAAAATAGTCCTAACTCTGGCAAATGTTGCTGCAAAAAAAAAAGGAAGAAAAATCCATCTTTCTTATGGCCTTATTAAAGCAGCTTCTAGAAATAGAGTAAATTAGACCATGATTCCCTCCTCAAAATATAGGGAAATGTTGCTTTTACAAAGTTGAATCCTAGACTACTTTTATATTAAATTAAAAAATCCAGTCTCTTCAGAGAAAAGAATAAGAATTATTCACCTCCTTTATTAAATCACTTGATTCTTCATCCAGTTCTATAATTTGAGTGATGCTAAGCTTCAAATCAAAGACCCCAGAATACTGATAAACCTGAACTCAGATAAGGCCTTTCAGTCTTTTATAGGAAAGTTGAAAACATTTTTATCAGACTGCAAAAATTTTACTAGCATTTCCTGTAATTATTGTGGTGGTACACTGGTAATGACATTAACAAGATGGGAAGTTAGAATCTTACTGCTTTGGATAATATTTCCAATTTTAATTAAAATTATTTTCAGTACTTAATGTATTTGTGACACTAGGGACACATGTCCCAACCACACACATTTATAAAGTTGCTTTCTTCTGGTACCTGGGGTAGCTATATGACCAGAGAGGCTCTTTACACATATATGAAGCTGATTGTGTCCAGGAATAAAGATCATTAATTAATCAAATGAAATTAGTTAGAATTACTACTCTATTATATAAATTACATACACCCTCACAATTCTATTGAGTAAAGGATTAGTAGCACCATTTTAAAGGTGAATAAAACTGAGGTTCAGAGAAACACTATTACACAGTAAGTGGTAAAGTTGGAACTTTAAATCTTATCCATTTAATTCTAAAACCCATGTCTCATTTACTGTGTCCTGTTGCCTAAAAAGACACGTACCACCAAATGAGGTTTAAATTAGCTTGTTCTGTCACCACTTTACCAATTCTGTTTGTATTATATTCAATTAGAAAACTTTGTAAAATATCAAAAGTTTCTCTACTTTCTCCTTCATCTGTGTCAACATGCTCAGCTTCCAATAGTGTAAATTCAAATATTTAAACCTAAAATTTATAGATAAAAAATGTTTCATTCACTTGGTCCACAAATAGTTGCTGAATGCCTACTACGCAGCAAGCATATGCTAACCGCTATTTTAGTCTCTACTATGCATCACTAATTTACTCAATGAGTGTATAGATGTCTAAGATGAGAAACTTCATTAACCCCATGATTAGAGTAATTACAAACATAAGAGCACTTTTTAATACATTTGTCTGAAAACTAAGGTATGTATTACCCCTTCCTCTAAGTAAGAAAATTGGTGTTATTTTAAGTTCTACTATGTGCCATCCCCTCCTATTATCAACAAGATTTTATATGTAGGAAATAAAGCCAGAAGGCAGAGTGGAGTAGTCCTTGAGAGAACTGATATATGGACTTACAGTCAGATAGACTTGGGTTACAGTTTCAATTCTAGTACTATGCTTATTGGTTGTATACCCTTAACTACATCACTTAATCTTTCTGAACCCCAATTTTCTCAGATATAAAACTGCAATAATTATATCCCTTTTGCAAGAATTTCATGAGAATTAAACCAGATATCTGTAAAGTGCTTAAAAAAAAGAAGGTACTCTACAAATGGCAAAAGATTGGTTTACTGAAATAACTAACTTTATTTTTAAAGTTCATTACTATAATACCTGATTATTTATCTCTCCTCATTTTAGGAGAGAGAGATAATTTTAGGGCATCCATTATTATTTATTGAATAGAATCAGGAAATTTAGGTTACAGTCTGGCTCTTCTTGCTAGTTGTATGACCTTGAGTAAGTCACTTTACCTCTAACATCCAATATAAAGATAAAAATCTACACTTCCCATACTGCATGTGATGTTATGCATGTCTTTTCTACTGACAGGGGAGCAAGAATGGAAAGAATCTGGCCTTGGGAATCAGAAAGCCAGCTTTCCAACCACATAAGCCTAAACTAATCACTTACAATCTATGCAAACTTGGACTCTTGCTTCAGCTCTATTGTGAAGCAAAACGAAAGAAAGCAAACAAAGTAAACACAAAGAAAATTAAAGTATATAATAAACTGATGACTAAATAATTTAGGGGCCAGAATTTGTTAGTATAGATGCTATTAAATCAACACTTTCCAACAAAGTATTTCTACTTTGAAGATTTCAGATTCTTAAAAGTAACTTTATTACTAACAAGTAAAGGATTTCTTTCTTTTAATCCTCACCCAAGGACATGCTTTTTTATTTTTATTTTTTAGAGAGAAGGAAAGGGAGAGAAACATCAATCATTTGTCTTTCGTAGGCACCCCTACCAGGGACTGAACCCACAAACTAGGCATGTGCCCTGACTAGGAATGGAACCCATGACCTTTTGGTTTATGGGAAGATGCCCAACCAACTGAGCCACACCAGCCAGGACAAGCAGAGGATTTCTTAACCTGGGTTTCTGGGTATGGACATTATCTTTTGAAATCATATTCAAAATTCTGTGTCCACACATAGCATGCATTTTCATGAGAAAGAATTCATTGTTTTTTCATCAAATATTCAAAGGGATCTATGACCTCAGAAATGTTTAAGAACAAATAGGAAGGAGGAATATAGTCTTTAGCTCTGTTACTAAATGAGCAATACTAGCAAGTCCTGAATAAGCTTTATGCTTTCACCAACAGCTTTCCAATGCATAGTTTTCTCTGCCCTCCATTCCTCTTCTCCACTCCCATTCTCTCTGCTTGCCACCTTCACCAATCTAATTCCTTCTTATCATTATTCAAGACTCATGTGTCCTTCCTCTAAGAAGCTTTACTGAACAACTACTACCACCACCATCCCCAGGATGTCAGGGAACCATTCCCTGGCCTCAGAATTCTCTATACTACTCTGCCAATGCCTGGATGATAATTTTCAAACTCTAACTCTATTCCTCCTCCATTAAAATGGGAGCTCTGTGAAGGTAGAGACTTTGTATAATACACTTCTGAATTATCAGAGTTTTTTGCACAATGACTGGTCCATGGTTGGTATTCAATACACATTTTTGAATGAAATAATTTTTAAAATGAATAACACAGTACACACCATCATGATTTCCTCCACAAAGCCATGACACAAAGATTAATATATTACAACTCCTGACTTCTAAGACTTCTGAAAAAAGGCAAGCAAACTATAATTGATGACAGACTGTTCTTTCAATTCCCTTCCACCAAAACCGAGAGATCTTTCCATCACTTTGTTGAAAGTCTTGATTTAGGAATTTCCAATCCTATATAAAAGTTTTGAACCCTATATAAAAATCTGGAAGTCCTTTTGTATTTGCTTGTTTTGTTTTCCTTCAGTTGACATGCAAGACAATTTTTTGCAAGTCTGTTTAGAGACTCAAATGCTCACAATCAATAGTTTTCAAAAATACATAACAAAAACATCTTCCTTTACATTTTGAAAAAAAGAGAAATCTCTTTTACAAATCCCATTAAATAAATGGGAAATATAAATAGTAAAAAATTAGCATATTCTCATATGGTAAACACCATCAATGAGTTACTGCAAGTTCTCACACTTGCAATAATTTTTTAATCAAACAAATAAAATTCAACTATGAATGAAATGTTTCTTATATCACTACTAAAATTAACACCTATTCCATTACTAAAATTTAACAGTTAAGAAAAATATTCTGAAACTCCCATAAGACTGAACTGTTCTAATGACTCAAAGACAAAGGTGTGACTTGAAGACAATGTATACAAAATATTGACATCCTTTTGACCTCCTTACTGCATAGTTCTCTAATATCTCTCATTGAAAATGACACTGAGCCAAGATACTGAAACTGAAGCCAAATACACTATTCATAGAGATCAGAAATACAGAAATTATCAGAGCTCCTTAGAAGAAATAAGCACATGATTGTCATGGAAACAAGATGTTTCTGTCCCAATACCTTTGGGATTTTTAATAAAACTATGGTCACTGATCTTACAGAAAATATAAAGGAGACAAAAATAATTTGAAGTTTTAAAAACATTTAGAAAAAGGGGTAAAATTATATAAATCCATATTCCCTTTTCCACAATTCCATAATCCCTAAATCTCTAAAAAGAGTAATATTTTTCATAACTTTGGTGCCAAAACTAATTTGTCAGCAAAACCTAACCTAAATTGATGTAAAGCTATTTATAATTTTTATTCAAATTAGTGTGAATGTGATATTAATGTGTTTGATTACAGGATGCTCTCCCATATGCCATTGGGGGTACTATGTAAGCAACAATACATACTGTATTTTGTCATGTATAATGAGCACTTTTTTGCCCAAATTTTTTAGGGAAAAACAAGAATGTGCATTATACATAGGTATACTGATTACATACCATGGGTATAATAATGGGTATAATAATCTCGTGTATAAATTGCACAAAACCTGTGGGTGCACATTATACACAGCCAAATATGGTATGTTGTATTACCTGTTCATAATTTTAAAAATCTGAATTCTGAAATACATTCGCATCCAAGGCTGCAGATAAGGGATTATATAACTCTTCTTTTAACAGTGATTTTACCACTTAAGCCTTTAGGAAAAGGCACACACACATCCATAGACCAAGGCAGACAGACACACACACATATACAGCGGCAGTTTTCAACTGGTGTGCTGCAAGAATTTTTTAAACATGCAATACCTGACTATTTAGTCAGACACTGACCTCTTTACCCTTAGACTGTCAAATAAAAAAATGACAATAGCCAACACAACAACAGTCATCCAGTGTGAATGAATCAAAATTATACCTATTTTTTGTCAGATCGGCAAAAAATGTATTTTTTTTTGGTGTGCTGCAGAATTTTAGTAATTAGTTTATGTGTGCCATGAGATGAAAAAAGGTTAAAAATCACTGGTGTTCACAAATTAAGCTACCGTTTATTTGGGGTGTAAGACATTAAACGCTTTTCGTACCTTATCTCTAATTCTCACCAGAATAGTAGGTATTACTATCACCAATTTACAAATTAGGAAACTAAAGCCAAAAAGGCTTACCTACTTTGCCTACTAATAAATATAGAAAAAAGTATTCTCATGATTAAGGCTTTATAAAATTCTGCCTATGGATGAATTTCAGATACATAGTTGTTTATTTTTAAAAAGTCATTTATTTCGCAAAGAAAGTGATCAAGGTACAGGCCATTTTAACAGATGGCACCATTCTAAAATTTCTGGGCTATATCCACAAAAGTAACAAACTTGGCAATATAGGAAAACAAATTGTCTTGCCAGGTAATTCAAACAAAAGCTTTTTTTTTTTATGATCGTTGGACAGGAGGAAGAAGAATCTGAGAAACTGAAGCAGTTGTCATCTAGCCTGAGACTAAAATTCCTATGTTTCTTAACTATAAGATTTCTTTTTTATTATCAATAATAGTCAAATTGTTGGAGGAGGAGAAAAATTCTGACATTCATGTCCTGATTTTAAAGTACAATGTTTAAAAGAAGAAACTTCCCTTTGCAAATCTGACCTTCTTACAGAGCTATTACTCCTTCAAGAAATTCCTCAAAATCCACCTTATATAAGACATGTCCCATGAAGACAGTTCAAACAACAACTCTGCATTCTCCAGAACTTGGTGTCTGCCTTTCTTCTAATAGCAAGTCAATTATATCAATGAAGAAAAAATGAAAAAGAAGAATATGTAACATTAATTACTGTATGTTTAAGCTTGCTTTTAGCCCTGGCTAGTGTGGCTCAGTTGGCTGGAGAATCGTCCTGTGAATCAAAATGTCGTGGGTTTGATTACTGGTTAGGGCACATGCCTGGGTGGTCGGAGGCCATATGGGAGGCAACCAATAGATGGTTCTCTCTCCCTCCCTTCCCCTCTCTCTAAAATCAATGATGATATCCTCGGGTGAGGGTAAAAAATAATAATAATAATAATATTTTTTTAAAAAATAAAGCTTGCTTATATATGTAATACACTTGAATTATTTTATATTCAAGCTTCAGGGAAACTAGGGAAATATCACTTATTGGGCTCTTCAGATATATTATCTCTATAATTCACAACTATCCTACAAATATCATCTTCCTTTTACAGATGAAGAAAGTAATCAAAATATTTGAATCCAAGGTCCACATCTAATTAAGTCACAGAAGCAGAATTTAAACAAAGATCTGAGCCCAAGCTCTTTTCTACTTCACCTTTGCTAATGTATGCTTAGCTTAGAATATTTTCCGTAGAGCAGAAATTTTCATCGTGGCTGTTATTTCTTCAGTATGTTGTATGTTGCAATACAAATAACAAGCCAAATAATATATCTGGATAATGCTAAACTAGCCAAAAAACTACTATCTTACACTAATCCTTTGCGCATCTTAACCAAGTTTTTTAATTTCTCTGTGCCAAAACTTCTTCACATATTAATTAAATACAGATCCTACCTTAGATAGTAGTTATAATGCTGAAGTAGATTAAGACATATAAAGCACCTAGTACAATGTTGGGCACATAATAAACACTCCATAAATGATAGCCATTGCTATCAAGATGAAAAATCACCTGATGGATATTCTGTACCAGATGACTCCAGCAGGCAATAGCTGGACACCTAATCCAAAAATAGTCCATCTTCCACTGGCTTGTGATCTATGACATGATCTAATGGGGAAAGATGATGTGTGTCAATCAGATTGTCTCTCTTGGGAATCTGAATTAAGGGACAAAGATTGAGCCAGTTAATACTGGTTCGAAAGTTAAATGGTTTGGCTCCTGCCTTGATCAATTTTCTCTCATCAAGGTTACCAATAATATTAAATCCATTGCTATATCTAGTGTTTTAGTCATCCTTTTTATATCAGTAGGATTTAATCTGTTGAATATGCCATTTGTTTTGAAATATTTTTTTGGTTGTCCTCTTATCTCTCTATCAGTCTCTTTGGGAGGCACTGAAATATTGCAGCTACTCAAAATTTTATCCCAGGTCTCTTCTCCCCACACTCTTAAGTCTTCCTCTTGGGAATTTCATCCACACTATGACTTCAGTCATTATCTCTATGCCAGGTCAGATTTTTCTTGTTAATTCAACTGTCTTGTCAATCTCTCCAGTTATCTGGATATCTTAAAGATACCTCAGACTCCATATGCCCAAAACCAAACTCATGATCTTCCTGGCCGAGGTCCCTTCCAGCGTTCCCTATTCTCTGCAATGGCTCCACCAACTATCCAGTGGCACAAATTAGAAAATTGGAAGTATGCCTTCATACTTCCTTCTCCCTCATCTCCATTTTTCATGAAGTCCTATTAATCTTATTTCTTAAATATTTCACAATTCCTTCTCTCCAACTCCACTGCCTTCTAACAAGTCTCCTTATGTCCACTCATATCTTCAGTACTTTCCACATGTAGGTGGAGTTACTTTTTTAATGATTCTAATCATGTCATGCTCCCACTTAAAAGCTGTCAGTGGCTCCCTATTATTCTTGGGATTTTTAACCAAAATTTGTGTCATAGCTTGTAAGACTCTGCAAGATCTGGTTCAGCTTACCTCTTAATCTCCTCCTATTGCCCTACATGCAGCCACACCTACCTTCTTTTAGTTCCTTAAACACACATCATGTTTCCTCCTACCTTAGCATCTTTGCACATGGTTTTCATCTCCTAGATCACTCTTTGCCTTCCTCTTCCTTTATTCAATCATGATTATATCTCAGCTAAAATATTAGTTCTTCAGAGAAAGCTTCTTACACCTTCCAGGGGTGTCCAAACTTTTGGCTTCCCTGGGCCACACAGGAAGAACAAGAGTTGTCTTGGGCCACACATTAAATACACAACCACTAATGAAAACTGATGAGCAATAAAAAGGTTTTAAGTAAATTCACGATTTTGTGTTGGGCCACATTCATAGCCATGCTGGGCCGCATGCGGCCCGTGGCCCACAGGTTGGACACCCCTGCTAGGCAATATCAGCTTATTCAGTTACTCATTTAATAATACTTGTCAAAACCTACTCTACACAAGGTACAGTTTTGGACATTGGGATTCATAAACACAACAAAGATCCCTGCCTTCATGGATCTTACATTCTAGTGAAAAAGGCAATAAGCAATAAAAATAATAAGTAAATTAAATAATATATTTGAAGACAGTAGGTCTACAGGGAAAATAAAGAACAAGATAAGAGAAACACAAGCAGGGAGCTTCCAGTGCCTAACTTGTTTCCTGGCATATAGTTGGCACTCCATAAATATTTGTTGAATGGATGAATAAATGAAGGAATAAGCATGTTTAAGTTATGAGGGAATTTATGAAATGAGTAGAGGAACTAACTACTTATTGGAAGAATCAGAGATGCCGTGAAAGTAAGAGAAATCACTCAGGTCTTCAATCATTCTTGATGGCTTCATCCACTTTCCAGTTCCAGTCACTGTACGGTCTTCCCATAACCACAACCTCCCTCCCCAACCCCCAAGGACTGGGTAATTCAAGTGGGTCACTCATGTAACCGAAACACTTAATCAGGACACATACACAAGATTATGCCACTTCCATCACCCAGCACCACACATACCCACAAGGCCACTGCTTCTCAACACACACACAGATACCACTTGTACTACGGCTCCAGTTACTCTGTCCTCAGCCCCTTTCAGGGACAAACTCCTTTCCACACACACAGGACTGTGAAACCCCTTCCTGTCTTCTATGACCCTGTAAGACACTTAGGCCAATATCTCCCCAAGCCCAGCCATACCTACAAGGCGCTCACCTCAGGAATATGATCCTGTGTCTCCCTTCCTGTCAGTCTTCTTGCCTCTTAAAGCCTCTCTCCTAACCACAGATATGTAGGTATGCGCGCCTGTGATTCTGAATGACCTTCAAGCTCACTGATCCCATACACATTCACTCTCGGGCTCCAGCCTCCTTCGCTAGGGCTTTGAAGGACTGGAGGTCTGGGTGTCCCCTCAAGCCTCTTGTCCTTTTAAGGACCCATATAAGGATTTATATACTTTCTCTAGGACCAGGAGTGAGCCTAAGGCACTAGACTACTTCAAAAAACAAACACTTGGTGTATATCCCCCTTCCATGGCACTGCCTGATCTGAGAGTAAAACTTCTCTTAAATTCACCTGCCTCCGCAGAACTAGAGGCCCTCTCCCCCAAGCCATGCCCCTTTAGGGAGTCCCCTCATATTCCCACAGAACTGTGTATATCCTCTCCACGACGCAGCCTACCCCTGTGATCAGCCCCCATGAAGGGTGCCCCTCAGGACAGGAGTCCTCCCTGGGGCCCCACGTTCACTCAGGAGGGCCACACTCCCCCATACACCCCTCTGCCACCGGGACTCCGAGGTCCCTGCCTGCCAGTCAGAGGGATGCATCTCCTTTGACCCCTGACCCCGGGGTCATAGCCTCAACGCGCAAACACACAGGGGTGCCTCCTCAGGAGCAGGGCCAAGCTCAAGTCCCCTGTCCCTACAGGCCCAGGACAGCCGTGCTGCCTCAGCGCTTTCCCTCGTCGACCGCCCCCACAGACCTGCCTCAGACGCCGTCTGGCTCCGCTCCGCCATTTTTTGTGATTCCCTCCTCCTCAGAGCCCACAAGAAAATCGCGGGGCAATGGGGAGCAGGCGATAAGATTTGCGGGCCACTGGAGCTCCCTGCTGCGGACGCGGCGCGACAGTTGCCAGGGCAACGGACTGCCGACTAGCGCGTGCCAGGGGGCGGTCCAGAAGGATGGGAGGTTGCGAGCGTCTGAGGCCCCGCCCCCTCGACGCGAGCCCCTAAACGGTGCGAGCGCCCTCGGCGCTGGGACTCCGCCACGCTTCTTCCCCACCACGGAGCCACCCGCTCCTGGCAACTGAGCATGCTCCGCCGCCTCTAGGGCGTAGGGCCCGGAGTGCTGGCCTGGCCTTCTCCAGTCGCCGAGGGGGGTCCTGGAGCTGACCACCCAACTGGTCGGGCTGGCTTTTCTGTGGTTGCTACTTAACTTCGGGAGCTTGGGGCGGGCTTCTTGCTTTTACAGCGCTTTTCCACCCCACCCACCAGTATGCTTGGCCTGGTGGAGGTGCTGGGTAACAAGTCTTCAACTGAAATGCCCTGAAGGTCATAAATTCTGTGCCCACACCACCCCACATACGCAGAGGCCCAACGTCCCCGTGCATCAGTGTCCTAATACTTGCGGTATGTTGTGCACTATGGTATCTACTTCTCTTTTCTTCTATTGATGATGAGCTCCTCTGATACCTGGGGTTGTCTCTTCATCTTGTATACTCCATAATACAGCGCAGTGCTGTTACAAAGTAAGTGTTGAGTAAATCTTTGTGGAATGAAAATGATTCCTAAGTTCACAACTTCACATTCCTACTGTTAGGTAGCCAAGGTGGCTAAGAAAGGACTAGGAACCAGAAAAGTCCAATTAAGGGCTTTTATTCCAGACAGGGCACTGCGATCCAGCGGGCTGGGTCCAAATGGAATGTATCCACAAGCTTAGGGGTAAAAAGTCTTTCAAGGTGTAGAGCAGACCCACCAGAAGAGGGTGAGTCACCCTGCTGATCTGCTCCAGGTTTCCTGGGTATCTAATCAAGGAGGGCTGATTCTGTAGAAAGCTCGAGGGAGATGGGAGGGGACAGTGAGAATTCAATCGGTTTCCAGCAGGTCTGTACCTCAGTTGCTTCTGATGTGGGGAATCTCTTGGTCAGGTATTTAGCCGGTGACTATAACTTCTTTGTTCCAGCATAGGCGGTGGCTTATGTCCCAGTACATTCTGAACACCTACCAGTTTTACTGAGCACTTGATTTTTTAACAAGTACCTTGCTAGGTAGGCCCCCACTCCTCAAGGGGCTCACAGAGAAAGGAAAAGATAATGGTTTTGATAGAGGTTAACTAGTATTCCAAGTACTGCAGGATCATAGAGGTGAAACTCTAAATTGGAAGATGGAAGTAATCAATGAAGACTTATGAGAGGAGTGGCCACCCTACCAGAATTTTGAAGAATGAATAGCTGCAAGCCAGGCAAAGAAGAGGAAGAGTATGACAGGCAGAGGGAACAGCATGAGCAGAGGCACAGAATGTGGGGATCAGCTGTGAATCTACAAGTCCAGTATGACTACAGCATACCTCCTGTAGGGAAAACTGTTATCCCTAAAGAAGTTCCTGTATAGTTAGGTAGTGTCTTCATTTGGGTTCCCCAAAAACAGCCAGAGGAAAGGGCTTGGGTGCTGCTAATGTATTTGGGAGGTAAGCCCATGGAACTGAGTGAGGTGGAGAGAGTGAGGGACAGATTGGGGAGAAGGGGGTGGACAAGAAAAATGCATGTTATTGAGCTGATGGCTTTAGTAGACAACTGGGTTTAATCTCACTGCAGACCCTCTGAAACTATGTAGAATGTGCCTCAGCATTGTCCCACTAAAGAACAAGGAAGCTGGGTCATTTACCTCTTAATTTCCATCCCCACTGACTGAGGGTTACCTCCAACGCCCAACTTGAAAGCTTTCACATTCCCTGGTTATGTGTCCCCAGGGCTAAGCAGCCTTCTAGAGTTTGTGAGAAAGCCTTGAGTCATGAAAGCAGGGGGACCAGAAAGCTTTTGAGGCGGGTTGCTGGCAACATGCATAAAACTGCTCATTCACCTACACTGAAAGTAGGGATAAGGTGTGGGCACCACAAGAATCTTCTATAGAAAGTTATGTGAGAATACCCATTAGAAATATCCCTCACATTTGAGCAGTTTAAAATTCATAAGCCATGTCAACACAACCATCAAGGTAAAAATTAACAAGTTTCCCAAATCAATCCTAGTGACTGGTAAAGGCTGTAAGAGGTATGGGAATGTTAGTGTGGGAAGGGTCACTGAGGGCTGAGGAGGAACAAGGACCTGTATTAAATGCAGAAGATGGACAAAGGGAGTTTGAAGAGCCAGGTTCTGTTCAAACTCAGACCTGATAGCTTTATAATGTGGAGCAAATCACTTACACTCATTGAACCTCAGTTTCCTTTACCAACACACTGAGACAAAGTCCCTGCCTACCACAAAGAATACCTCAAAGCCATAAATGGAATGATAGATTAAAAAGAATTTGACAGGTATAATTCCAGTAAATACAGAAATCAACACGTTTTAGAATTTACTTAGACATTCCCTGATTTCTCTTTTGAGGTAGGCTCTGTGCAGATGGTGGAGATGAAGGGGTGAATATGACACTGTCATGGTTTTTAGGAGCTCACAGTCCAGAAGGAAAAAGAGATTTAATCAGTAATTACAACCCAGCATGACCAGCGTTGTGACAGAGGAAAGCATGGAGGCTATGGGAGCCCAGAGGAAGAGCACACTGCCCAGCCTGGGGTAGAGGGGATAGGTGAAAGGAATGTTCAGGCAAAACTTCCTTGAGGACAGAGCATCTGATTTTCAAGGCCAAGTAGAAGTAAGCTGGGCAAAGAAAACAGGGGTACAGGGAGAAAGGATGGTTGAGGTAACAGGAGAAGCGTGGGCAAAGCAAAAGAGAGTGTATCTGAGGTAAAGAGCAAGGCCATGGGTGGCTGTATCAGTAGGTAAGGGCAGATTCTGGAAAACTCGCATATGGAGTACTTGATCCTCTATGTGACAGAAACTCATTGACAGGTGTTTCAGCAGGTTAAGGACATGGTCAGCTGCTCTGACTGATGTGTAGAGAATAGATTAGAGCCAGGAAAATTGGGAGGCTCAGTAAATGCTCTATACAGAACACCTAACACATAAAGGTTCTCATCAAATGGCAATTGAAAAGTTAACAAATGCGTTTGTATAAAACTGCACTGTTCAATTTATTTTAAATAAAAATTTAAAATCAGTTATTAAGTCAGACTAGGCACATGTCTATGACTCAATAGTCTCATGCAGCTAGTGGCTACTATATTGGACAGCACATACAGGGTGAGGCAAAAGTAGGTTTATAGCTGTTTGCATGGAAAATAATACAAGAATTAATAAATAACATAAGAATAAACCCTGTGTTTTGCATACTCACAACTGTGAACCTACTTTTGCCCTACCCTGTATACAGTGTCTTCGTCACTGAAGAAAGTTCCATTGGACAACACCGATAGATAAATGCCAGTTAGGTAGAGGAGGTGGAATGCCTGGGAAAATCAGTGCTGACACTGGCAGGACTAGGTTTAGTTCTGTGCGTCAGCTCCTCTTTAGGGAGTTGTACAGGAGGGAGGGTAGACTTCTTCACTCCTGCAGGAGTGCTCAGAGACTTCCCTTTTGTGGTGTGAAATAGCACAGCATGGCAGTGGGATAGGAATGCCCCCATGTGAACCCTAAGTGTTGGTTTTCCCATGCTACCATTCTGGCATGTCCCTGCGAGGTCTGCCTTCTCAGAGGATCTCCTATGGTTTCTGCCTCCCACCTACCACAGAACACAAGTGCCTTCCTTCTGACAAAATAGTCCCTGTAGGATTCACCCACTCCCTATGTAAATGTTTATTAAAGTAACACCTTTCGTGTGCCTGGCACTGAGTTAGATGCAGTATGGAATGAGAAAAACAGTCAAGTTATAATCACATTTCTCACATGTGTGAACTCCTTTCATTCTCAGAACATCCTGTGCAGAAGATGAAACTGAGATCTGGAGAGCTGAAGTACTGTATACAAAGTCACTTAGTCAGAAAGTGACTAAGACCCATGGAAGACTGAAAGGATACTAAGAAATTCACCCATGTTACCTCATGTCATTCGCATCAAAACCATGCCTTTGATGTTTACAAACTAATTGAGAAGAAAAGATTAACACACACAAATTCAGTTTACAGTTAATTTCCAAACAATATGGTAAGAGCAGTGAATAATAGGTCAGAAATGTGTAAGAACATCAAAGAGGGATGCCTTTGGTGGGCATCACAGAAGGTTTGGCGGGGGCATGGACACTCGAGCTGAGTATTAAAGGATGGGATGGGTGGGGAGGAGTATAGTCAGCCAGATGCAGTGTAGGGTGGGGAGAAAAGAGATGAAAATACTTACTTTGGAGAAAATGCAAATTAAAACCACAATGAGATATCATCTCACACCTGCTAGAATGGCTATCATCAATAAATCACCAAACAACAAATGCTGGTGAGCATATGGAGAAAGGGGAACCCTTCTGCAATGTTGGTGGGAATACAGACTGGTGCAGCCACTGTGGAAAGCAGTATGAGGTTACCTCAAAAAATTAAAAATGGATCTGCCTTTTGACCCAGCAATCCCACTTCTGGGTATGTATCCAAAGGAACCCAAAACACTAATTTGAAAGAACATAAGCACCCCTACGTTCATTGCAGTGTTATTTACAATCGCCAAGATTTGCAAGCAGCCCAAGTGTCCATCAGTAGATGAGTGGATAAAACAACTACGGGACACTTACACAATGGAATACTACTTGGCCATAAAAAAGGATGGTTTTACAGTTTGAGACAGTATGGATGGACCTGGAGAATATTATGCTAAGTGAAATAAGCCAGTCAGAAAAAGACAAATACCATATGATTTCACTCATATGTGGAATCTATTGAACAAACTGAACTAACAAGGAAAATGGAGACAGACTCCTAGATGGAGAGCAGGACGACAGCTAGTGGAGGGGGTATTGAGCAAAAAGGGAAAAAGGATTCATGGACAACAGTGTGGCGATTGCTGGGAGGAGGAGGGTATTAGGGGAACTAAATGGTAATGGAAAAAAATACAATAAGGATTACATAAAAAGTAAAGAAAAGAAAATACTTTTCAATCCACCTTGTCATTTGTATTTCTACTGTGCTTACGTTAGTTTGGCTTTCTAGAAATGTTGTAAGTCTTTTCTTATTTGGTTTCTAAGTTTTGTTAAAAAAGAAAAAAAAACCCTGCCTTATGGCAAGGCTATTAAAGAATTATTTTAATTATTTGAGGATATCTTCTTAACTTGAATAAAGTATTGAAGTATTAAAACATGACTGAGCTCCACAGAAAGTAAAATATTCTCATGTTGAAAGAAAGGGAGAAATCAATGGTGCAAACTCATTTGTCCTTGACTTTCCTCTGCCTTTTTTTCAGGTATCTCCCTAATTGACTGATCTCATTCAAGTCTCATCTCAAATGTTACATTAGGTGAGAGGTCTTCCCTGACAACACTATTTAGATATTTTGTAGTTTTTGTGGTATTGTGATTGGTGTCTTACGTTCTATAACTTTTGTTTCTACTTGCTTTACTCATGTAGACTACAGGTGGCAAACACAAGGCCCGAGGGCAGAATCCAGCCCTCCACCTTGTTTTATCAGGCCCGGCACCTGTTTCTATTCGGCATCAGGGCCGAGTTCCTTGCCCCTAGTTAAGGAGTAGTTACATTTATACAGTTCTAAAATTATATTTGGTCCTTTGAAGGCAACCACGAGGCTGATATGGCCCCCATTGAAAATGAGTTTGACACCCCTGATATAGATGAATGCTGCTGACTTTATAAGTTACATTATAATTGTAAAATTCAGTGAACTCTCATATTATATCTCATAGTTTTTATTGTTTCTGATTTTCTTTAACTTATAAGAAAAATCAACAGCAAAAGGGTAGCTGTCTGTTCCCTTCCTATCCTTTTTAATGTATGTCTTTTTCCTGTATTATTGCTTTAGCCAAAGCCTGTAGTATTGTGGTAAAAAGTAGTTTACAGCTGGGATTCTTGTCTTTTCCTGATATTAAAGGGACTGACTGATAGTGACCAGAGGAGAGGGGGGAGGGGGATAACAGGAGGAAAGAAGGAGAAGGTTCCAGTCAAGGAACATGTATAAAAGACCCATGGATAAAGACAACGGGGAGGGGGGGATTGAATGTGGGAGGTGGGGGGTGGGTAGGGCAGGGGAGAGTAATGGGGAAAAATGGGGACAACTATAATTGAACAACAATTTAAAATTTTTTTTAAAATAAAGGAATTGCATCTGAAGTGTTTCCATTAAATGTAGCTTTTGAAAGAAAGTTTTGGTCAAATTCAGGAAGTTTTAAAGAGTTTTTCAATTATAAATAGACATTAAATTTTAAATCAAAAGTTTTGTTTGCATCTACTAAGATAATAATGTGTTTTTTCCTTCTTTTTTTAATGTAGTGAAACAAATGGATAGATCTTTCTTTTAAACATCTTTGTATTTCTGGAATAAATACTATTCGATCACAGTTTCTTTTTTAATGCATTGTTGAATTCAGTTAGTTATTTTATTTAAAATGTTTATATCTATGTAAGAAAATATAATGGACCATCTAAATCTAGAGAATTTTAGGAGGAACGTTTTTATTATTATTTCAAATTCTTTAATGATTACTCTTTTGTATTTTTCTGGAGCAATTTTTGGCATTTTGTATTCTTCAGAAATATCTTGATTTATGTTTTAAGTTTTCATGTTATTTTTAAAATCTTTTTTGTGTCTGTATATATTTCCTGTTTCATTGTGAATTTTATTTCAATTTTTTAAAAGATTATTTATGTTTAGAGAGAGGGGAAAGGAGGGAGAAAGAAAGGAGAGAAACAATGGGGACCAAACCCACAACCAGGGATTTGCCCTGACCAGGAATCGAACCAACAACCTTTCACTTTGTGGGACAACATCCAACCAACTGAGCCACACCGGTTACAGCTATTTAAAAAAATTTTTTTTGATTGGTATTACCAGGGATATATCTCTCTTACTGATCTTTTCAAAGCTTTTAGTTTTGTGAATTCATTCTTCGTTGCTCCCTCCTTCTCTTCCTCTCTCCCTTTCTCTCTCCTTTCCAGTTAGTTAGGGTTAAGTTCAGGTACGAGCTACAGGAAAACCAAAAATTCCAGTGGCTGAAACAGAATAAAATATTTCTTTTTTATTTAGTTTAAAAAGTGTAGAGATATTTCACAGTTGCTATGGCACTTTAAGTGTCAGAGATCGAACTAGATGTAGCTCGGTGCTCTATCTTGCATGGTTCCCATCTTGGCCCAAGATGACTCCTGGAGTTCCAGTTATTATGATTGTATTTCAGCCAGCAAGAAAGAGGAATGTCTTTTACCATACCCCAAGCTGCACATACAATTCTACTTACATCCCATTGAGCAGGATATGCTCACAGAAGCACTCCTAGCTGAAGAAGAGATGCAAAATGAGTCTCTATTATGGGCAGTTGTATGCCCACATCAGGGCTGGGTGCGTAATTGGCAGGGTCCAGTGCAAAATGAAGATGTGAGGACTCTTGTTCCAATATTATTAAGAATTTCAAGGTGGCAACATCAGAGCATTAAATGAATCTTGGGACACTTTGAGCGTTGCACCCTGTGTGACTGCACAGGTCACATACCCATGAAACTAATAATGGTCTAGGGTTCTCTGAATATTGGGATTCTTGATTTAATGAACAGGAGGAGGAGAACAAATACTATTGAGGGACAACTAGAAGTCTATGCCTCACTATTTCATGTAATCATTTCTGCCTTTTTTTTTCCTTCTTGTTTCTGAATTTATTCTGTCCCTAATTTTTAGTTCTTGAATTGAACATTTAGTTAATTGATTTCTTATTTTCTGAAAAATATATTGTATATTTCCTTTCATGTACTTAAATAGGCATTATTATTGCCATTTTACAAATGAGAAGAATAAAAGTCAAGAAGTTGAATAACATAATCAGGCTCAGTGAGCTAATAATTGGCAAAGTTGGGATATGAGCCGAGGCAGCTTGTCTCTGGATTCCATGCTTTTAACTAGTACAGTGTCCTACCACTCTACACTGTGTACATTCTGATTCCATTTATCACTCGAGTTATAACTTATTTTCTTATACCTCTCTTTTCAATAGTGGAAACATGTTATATTGAAAATGTACAAGTCTAAATTATAGTGTTTAGAGATACACACTCGGGTGATAAAACCATAAAGAAACATCCAGAAGTGATCATTATAAAATTAGGTAGGCAGGAAATTGTGATTAGGACAGGGCACATGAAGGGGCCTTTAGAGGGACTAGAAAAGTTCTGTCGATCTTGTTGGCGGTTACAAGGATGTTTGCCTTATAAGAACTCATGAAATCACACGTTTTTTGTATTTGTATTTTCTTTTGCAATAAAATATGTTATTTCTGTTCAAAAGCACACTTGCATCTCAAACATTTTTCTTCATATTCCAGGTTTAAGACTGCATGTAATTCACTATAATAATTGTCACTTTTTAATAAGTTTCATTCTTATTTGAGTCTCACAATAGCTCGTGAAACAGGTTTTATTCTTACTTTATTAATCAGGAAACAGA
This sequence comes from Desmodus rotundus, assembly GCF_022682495.2. Lineage (NCBI taxonomy): Eukaryota > Metazoa > Chordata > Mammalia > Chiroptera > Phyllostomidae > Desmodus > Desmodus rotundus. The sequence goes on from NC_071389.1 coordinate 33,288,560, forward strand.
GAAAAGTTATAAGTTGCCTGATGTAACACAGCTAATAAGAAGTAGAAGTAAGATTCAAAACCAGGCTTCATTCTAAAGATCATGCTCTTCATCAATATATTCCATTAGCTCCCAGCCTTTTCCATATTGAATTCTCAAATCATATCAATAACATAAAGGCAGCCTGATTGATTTAACAGACAGAGTATTGTATCAATGGTGGCGGGGGTGGAGAGGTATCTGGATGAGTCAGACTTGGTGTTGGCTTGAGGAAACTACAGCCTCGTGGAAGAGACATTGTGGCAGTTTAAACTGAAAACCTGGCCCCTTATTAGCTCCTAATCGTGGTAAGTCACGTCATTACAGAAAATGTAATTGGCATTGACATCACTCTGGGTAGCAAAAAGGAAGAGCCATTGGCAGCTAGTCTGGTGGACATGAAATAAAAACCAATGGTTTCTTAGCACAGTAATGCCAGGGGCTACTGTTCTGAAAGGAGCAAGGGTAAATACGTGGCAATAGAAGAAAAAGGCTGGGCTTGGTAAAGCTTGATCGTCTCCAAGAAATATGAGCGTCATGCACCTCATCTTTGGTGACATAATTACATCTTGGGTGAACGAATGAGGAGATCAACAGTGACATCTTCTTCTTAGGAATAGGCAACAACTGAGAAGAGTAAGAGCCTAGGAAAAACTGGTCCAAACCAGAGGTGAACAAAAGGTCAGAGAGGCAGTTTGTCTTCCTTCAGAGACAAAGGGTAGATTCGCAAAGTAGGGAGTAAGAGCATGATTTTAAGAGGAAAGGTCAAGGATATTAAGAAGAGAAAAATGTCTCAAGGATGTATATTCCCACATAGGCCACCCTCTTTTTTGAAGACCCAAGTCCAAAAAGCTTCACTTTTCCATGAAAGGGACTGCTGAAGATAATGTTCCAGTCTCTTTTCCTCCCACTTGCAAAGAGCTACCTCCATAGGGAACTTTCTGTACGTTGTGTAGCTTTTCATTTGGATGACATTAGCAGGACTGGGGAGTCCGGCTAGGGTCAAACCTCACCAATCTTTAGTATTGACAGACTGAAGCGGAGAATACATTATAATCATCTATAAATTTATTTTTAATTCAGATTTTGTACTATGCATTGTTTATGCTGTAGTTTCCCCTCTTAATGTTAATTCATGAGAATTTTCTCATGTCATAACGTATTCTTTGAAAATATTATTTCTGTTGCTGTAAAATATACATCTTACAGATGCATCATAACTAATTAAACCATCTTCTTCTTGGACATTTTGGTCAATCAAGTCTTACTTTTTTATGTGATAAAAAATGCTGCAGTGAACATCCTTCTACAAATATCTGTGTTCATCATCTCCAATCACATCCTTGGTTTCAATTTCAAGATATGAGGTCACTGGGTCAGAGGGGATGAACTTTTCAGGCTCTTGAAACATGTTTACAAATTGTTCTCCCCAAAGACCTCATCCCTTTATGCTCTCACTGGCAGAGTGTGCAAGTGCCTGTCACATGATACCCTTGCCAGCATTCTGGCTGTGATGTTTACAGGAAAAAAATGTTTTACCCAATTAGCCAGGACACATGAAGTGATAGAGTCTAAGCATCTGCAGAAAAGAAATTTGAGAAGTAAGGTTTAAACGTGGAAAACTGATTGATTGCGATTGTCACAGATGGGGCACCTGCAGGGAAAAAGGAGGAAATCATTTTCAACACTTTATTTCCATCAGGAGAGAAGGGTGTGTACCACAGAATCATGTCTCTTTCAGAAAGAGAGTATGTAGTAGGAAATAGCTGTGCTGAGTTCTCTGTGGTTTTAATGGAGGAACAGATCAAGATCTCCAATTTTCTTTGTGCTCATGCACTTAACTGGTGCTTATTTGTGGAATATTTGGAAGAAAACAAAGTAAGGTATGAAAATCTAGTTTATAATGGTATTAGATGACTTGATTTTTTAGACTTATTAAGTACTAAAACAAAAGACCTAGAGGTAAATGATTCTAAGACACCCATTGTGCTTGGTGCCCCAGTGTCATTAAGATTAGACTTTCTTACTGATGTGACAAAGACCTAAACACACTGAGCTTGAAACTGTAGGAAATAAAACCAGGCTGTCACTGACTTGTTCAAGGAAGACTTTCAGGTTGAACATGAGGCCTAGAACCCCATTTTCCAGTAGTCAAAAGGTTGGGGAAGTTTTGGGTCATTATTTCTTCAAATAGTTCTCCATTCTTTGCTCTGGTCTCCTTCTGGCACCCCTATGATGCAAATGTTGTTATGCCTCATGTTGTCACAAAGGTTCATTAAACTATTATCATATTTTTAAATTCTTTTTTTTTCCACCTTGTCTTTCAAGAAACTGATCTGATCCTCTGCTTTATCCAACCTACTGTTCATTCCTTCCAGATAGTCTTCATTTCAGATACTGCATTCTTCATTTCTGGCTGGTTCTTTTTTATGGTTTCTATGTTCATTTTCATCCTTATAGTCATTGCTTTAAACTCTATATCTGATAAGTTGTTTGCCTCCATTTCATTTAGATCTTTTTCTGGAGATTTCTCCTGTTCACTTGAGGCATATTTCTTTGCCTCCCCATTTTGGCTGCTTCTTTGAGTTTGTTTCTGTGTATTAGATAGACCTGCTATGACTCCCTGGCTTGGTGGGGTGGCCTAAAGTAATAGGTGTCCTTCGGGGCCCAGTGCTGCAGTCTCCTTGATCACCTGAACTGGGTGCTTCAGGAACATTCCTTGTGTGGGTTATGTGGGTCCTCCTGTTGTAATTGAGTCTCGTTTGCTATTGGCTTGTACATGCATAGAGTCGACCCTCAGGCTGGCTGACTGTGAGGATCAATCCCAGACCACAGTGTGTGAGCTTCTGTGCAGATGCTGACTGCATGAAGTGGAATTTGCCTCTGCAGGGCTTGGTGCCTGCCAAGATCTCCTTTTGGATATGCCGCATGTGAAGCTTATGGATCCTGCTCTTATGTTTTTTGAAGCTGGCCACTGGGTATGTTGGTTCTGGGCCTCTTGGGAGGGACTCTGGTGCAGGCCAATGTGATTGGCCCTGGGCAACCTGTTTGGAACTACAAATGATCCACAGTTTGTGGCCACCTGTGCCAGGACTGAGTGTGCATGGGAAGGACCAAACTGTGCACCAAAGCTGGCTTTTACCAGCACCAGCTCAGAGCAGGTCAGCAAAAGAACCAAGGCTCTCCAAGATCCACTTCTGCCTGCTACCACATGCCACCTGCCTGTTGGGATCAGTAACCAAAAAAGCCTCTGATGGTACTTGAGTTGCATGGTTCTCAGTGAGTCACCGTGTAAGGGCGAGTGGTAGCCACCAGGTCAATACAGATTCAAACTTGGTGCTAGTTCTAGGTCTGAAGCCATTCAGCAAATGTTCCTGATTTTAGTAAGTCTAGCTGACACTGCTGGGTATTCACACACCTTTGTAAATAAAACAGCTTTCAAGAATAGTTTAGCCTAATGAAAACCTTTATCCTCACTGAGTTCATCAGAATAGAACAATGTCTAATGTTAATTGGACCTAAAACTATATATTTCTTTTCTAATTAATAAATCTGATTATTTTTCCAAAACATGTATATTATATTTTAATACATCTTAATTGCGTATTTTTGAACAGCCTCATATTTTCATTTCCCATCATTGTATTATAGGATGTGATACATATGGGTAATATACTATAATATCCACAAGCTTTGGAGTACAATAAGTCTAGGTACAAATCCTGAAATCAAGAAATTTCTTTTCTTGGCCTTTAATGTCCAACACGACTTAGCTAGGCCTGCCTTTCCAACCTCAGTGTACTCCCCATGCTCCAGCCCCACAGGCTCTTTGCTGTTGCTCAAATATCTCAGGTTTGTTTCCCTTTTGCAGCCTTTACTGTTCCCTCTGCTTGGACTGCTCTCCTCTCATATCTGCACACCATTTTCTCTATCACTTCATTCAAGTCTCTTTTCTTTTTTTTTTAATTATTTATTTTTTGTTACTCAACATGAATATATTTCATTTTTTATTTGGGTAAAATATAACATTTATTATTTCCAACATTTTTAAATGTATAGCTCAGTGACATTAAGTGCATTCACATTGTTGGGCAACCATCACCTTTAACCATTTCCAAAATCATGTCCCTTTTCAAACATTACCTCCCGAGAGAAAACCTCCCTGACCACTCAGCCAAAGTGGCTCCCAACTTTAGTCATTATCACATTACCCTACTTTTTTTCTTTACTATCTAAAATCATCAATTCTATTTAATTATTTGCCTACTTATTTATTAACTCCCTTCCCCTTTGGTAAGCTTTATGGCAGCAGGAACATTACCTGTTTTGTGCCCTGCTATATCTCTAGCAGCTAGAACAGCTTCTGACACATAGTGGGTATTCAATAAATAAGTTGAATGAATGATTGAATAAATGAATGAGCAAATGAAGCTATGATAACCCTCTATAGACATATTTGGGGAGTACACAAAAGGTGCACCTAATATAAACTTGCAGTTGAATTGGGGCGTGATCAAAGGACATTTCCTAGAGGAAGGTAAACTGTGAGCTTAGTCTTGAAGGAAAGTAGGGAAGAAAGAGAGGATCCTAGAGAAAGGATACGGAGATGTGAGGAGTAGAGGGTGAGAAAGAACACAGCTTGAATATTCAGGAAACTGCAGATAATCTGGAATCACGCAACAATAATCAACAATAACCTGAACAGGAGAAAATGGCTTCTGTGTGATTGATAGAGTTGAGTATAGTCTCTGAAGCCCTATAAATGATTTGAGCCTCAGAGGTGCTAAAACAATCATCTTTCTAAATGCCCCAAAAGGTGATCAAAATAATCTAGAATTTTCTTCCGGTACAATTTCCAGCAATATGGAAAGTTAAGACCATTATTAGAGAGTCTTCTTCTTTAAAATTCTCTGTGTGTGCCCTGTCCACCTACCTTCCACACCTACTCTCCCACTAAGATCTGACAGAAACCCAAGCCAGCTACTCATCAGGCCGTCTAACAAGATCCATAATTATAAACCAGATTTTCTGATGTGACTAGAGATAGATTCTGTATGGTGAGTTCATCTCACATAGCTACATTTAGTAATATCCAATCATTGCTGTTGCTGCTATATGTGTCTTGGCAGATGTTTTAAGTGGTAATTCTTCCACTTCTACTTGCTCAACAATAAACCAATTTCAAAAGATACAATTTCACATGTGTATATTTTCATTGCTCCTACAATTGCCATTTTAAGAGCTACATGTCTTCTGTATTTGGAGGGAGAAAGGGTATGTGTTGCTTTGCAGCAGGTAAAATGTTCCAAACAAAAAACCACATTCATACTCCAAGGAGTTTATAATCCAAAAGCAAGAGTGGGCATGCTATGGAACTCTGCAGAACAATACCCACACAACACAGGCTGATGGAGCAGCAAATGGCCAACACAGCTGGAATGCTTTGTAAACCATCCCCCAAACATTGCTGATCTTTGAACACTTCCCCTATTCAAAATACAGAACACCATTTACTATCAGTAACCTCTACAAAGCCAAATGAGATGTTTAGAGTAGCCTTGAGTAAAGGTCATTTTCCAAAGGTGTGCAGACCTAAAAAATAAACCTTTTTGATGAAAATTAAACTACTGCCCATGCACATTGCCCTCCACCCTCAATGGCAACATACTCTGCATCCTTGTTGTCAGAGGCAAATACAATTCATTGACTTTTCCTGGTAAGATGATGCTAATCAATGCTTAAATGAAGATCTTAGGTAATATCATTTGATGGGAAATAGGAAAGACTTTAGGAATTATTCATTTGGCATACACTCATCAACCATTGACCTCCTAGCACTGTTACTGCCTTCTTTGTTTCTAACATTTGGGGACAGTAAGTGGTGAGGTAACTGGGATGTGATGGAAAGATCATTGAAATGAGAATCAGATTAGTTTTTGATTCCCAACAAGTCACCTCATCTTTCCAAACTTCACTTTTCCTAACTATAAATGGAAGTAATTACTTGTATCTACTTCACTAGACTGTTTAGAAATTAAATGAGGTGGTATATATTAAGGCATTTCCTAAACCAGCAAGCACTGAACAAATGTTAGATCTTATTATGTAACGTTCATTGCTTCTGTGTTCTCCTAAATTCCCATGGAAACTCTTCAGATGACCCTACAAGCATACTTATTTGTTGTTTTTTTAATAGATTTTACTTTAAAACAGTTTTTGATTTACAGAAAAGTTGAGAAGACAGTATAGAGACTGCCCATGTACCTGCACCCAATCACCCTTATTATTAGCATTTGTTATAATTAATGAACCTATAGTGACACACTATTATGAACTGAAGTCCAGAGTTTAGTCAGATTTCCTTAATTTTTCCTAATGTCCATTTTCCTTTCCACGATGCCATGTAGTATACCACATTACAATTAGTTAACATGTCTCCTTAGGTTACTCTTCACTTTGACATAGCCTCAGACTTTCCCTGTTTTTTATTACCTTGATAGTTTGGAGAATATTGCTCAAGTATTTTGTAGGATGCCTCTCTATTGCAATTTGTATGATGTTTTTCTCATGGTTAGACTGTGCTTATGGGTTTGGGGGAAGATGATCACAGAGGTAAAGTGCCATTTTGGTCATACTATATCAAGGGCACATACTATCGATGATTTATGATGGTGATGTTGGCCTTGATCATTGGCTGAGGTATGTTTGTCAGGTTTCTCTACTGTAAAGGTACTCTCTTTCCCTCTTTCTGTACTGTATCCTGTGGAGGAAGTCACCAGGTGCAGTCCACACTTAAGGAGTGGAGAATTCTGCTTCCCCTCTCTGGGTTTGTTTTTCCCCAATAAAAGCAGTATTTCCCATGGGACACAGCTTGGCCACCTGCATTAGGGAAACTTGAGGCTCAAAGATAGTTCCAAAGAGCTAATAGGAACTCATGATTTGGGGGGAAGAAAAACTACAGTCAGGATAGTTTTCTATCCCAAGCCTTGAACATCATAGTTCCCATTTTTCCTTCAAGATAAGTTTTACCTTAAAGGAAAAAAAATATGTTTACATTGTTAGATTTGCCATTGAATGCTTGAGAGGGCCTGTCCTCTTCATACAGTCCTGTTTTTTTTTACTTCTTCTACTTTCTTATCTGCACCTTCCCTACAAGGAGAGCTCATGCATTCATTTCTTCCTTTAGATTTTTCCACCATGCTACTTCAAATATGTTGCCGGTATAATTTTCTGAGATAAAAAAAATTAGAATCCAATCTTCTCTCTGAGGGAATATTACCTTTGAAGTTCAGGGAGGCATCAGAATCAAAGTGAAATCTACAATTTACTTCCTTATAACAAATTCTGGGAAGATAAAACTAACAAGATACAAAAGGAAAAATCTGTTTCAAACTGATAATAAAGATGCTATAATGAGTAGAAATAAAGAAAACATAAGGAAGTCATGAATAAAAGTTACTTGGTTTACAACAATTGCATTTCTCTAAACCTCAGCAATGTGGGGCAGCCAAAGTATCTAAATCTCAACTGTCTCAGCCTTCCCTGGGCAAACTCCATTTCTCAAATACTAACTAGTCTCCGTGGCAGAATAAAAACACAGTAAACACACAGATACACACACTGAAATCTGAATTTAAATGGACTAAACTATGTCATTAATATTTGTTTTAAATGAAAGCTATGTGAAGGCAGTAACATTTTTTTAAAGATAGCCATGTAAATACACAATTCTTGTCATTTTCCCCAACAAAAATATACACATAACCAGTAAGGAAACTTGGCATTCAGTTAACATACTATTAAGACAATTAAAACAAAATTTTTAAAAGATTTTATTTATTTATTTTTAGACAGAGGGGAAGGGAGGGAGAAAGAGACGGAGGGAAACATCAATGTACCGTTGCGTCTCACATGCCCCTCACTGGGGACCTGGCCTACAACCCAGGCATGTGCCCTGACTGGGAATCGAGTTGGTGACCCTTAGGTTTGCAGGCTGGTGCTCAATCCACTGAGCCACACCAGCCAGGGCAAGACAACTTTTTTTTAACAAAAGGTAATAGAAATTAAAAGCTACCGTAGTCACAGGTAATACAGTATAAAGGAAAGGATTCTAGTTTTAGAACTGGAAAGACTCGAATTCAAATTCTAGCCTCACCATTCACTAGCTATATGACTTTAAGTGAGTTACTCAGCATTTCTGAATCTCAGTTTCCTCATCTATAAAGACACAGTAGGCCTAATTTGTGGGCCTACCCATTGTATCTAATTGTTGTGACAATTAGAGACAATGTAGGTTAAATGCATAGCAAAAGCCCAATTAACACATAGCGGGCTCTGAATTAAAAAGAGAGAGAGAAAGACTATATTATTCTGATCCTCACAGTTTAAATTTGGTGGAAGAAATGCAGATTAATCAAGAAATTAACCAAAAAATAAAATAATTAAAGTATTGAAATAATTAATTCTACAAGGCAATTTAGATAAAAGGTAGGTTTCCTCCAGAAAGTGATGACTGAAGTAAAAGAAATCATTGCAATAAAGCCCTGAGGAAGAGCAACTGAGACAAAGGACAAAGGAAAGAGACTATTCAAAGCTTCTGTGGTGGAGGAGGTGATGGTGCTTTTAAGGAAGTGGCTCAAGGGACAGCAATACGGAAGGGGTGTCAGGAGCCAGGATGAGCAGGGTCATAGAGGCCATTTTAAGGGTTTTGGTCCTTGCCCTACAAATAATGCACAGCCACTGAAAGGTTTTTTTTAAGATTTTTATTTATTTATTTTTAGATAGAGGGGAAGGGAGGGAGAAAGAGAGGGAGAGAAACTTCAATGTGTAGTTGCCTCTCATACGCCCCCTACTGGGGACCTGACCCACAACCCAGGCATTTGCCCTGACTGGGAATCAAACCTACGACCTTTTGGTTCACAGGCTGGTGCTCAATACACTGAGCCACACCAGCTAGGGCCACTGAAAGTTTTGAGCAGAGCGGTGACATCATCACATTTTTTAAAAGGCTCACTCAGCTGTGGGAATAGGGGCAGGAGAAGATATAGGAAGGACTGAGGAGACCAAGGCAATGGGCGAAACAGGGGATGACGGAAGCACCAGAAAAGTAAATGTAGGCACAGAGAGATTAAGTGATAGAGTAAGAATTATTTGTAGGGCAGGTCCATCTTCTTCCAACTTTTGTGTTTTCTAACCTTACATGTTATAATAAAATACTAAATACCTTCAATGAACAAATATAGGAAGCAGGATGCTTGTGGTATAGCCTGTTGAGTAAAAGAGTTTCCCCAGCATCCGGCACTTAGGTTTATTCCCAGCAACATAATTACATGGAGAAAATGAAGTGGACAGGACTGCAGCCTTCACAAGATGCATGAGGAAGGAAGACCCAGGGTGGTGGGAAGGACACTAGATGGGAACTTAGATATCCAAGTTCTAGTCCCAGCTCTGCCTCATACATTTGGACAAACAAGTCCCTTCTCTTCAGACCATCCCCAACTATGAAGTGATCAAGTGGAACTAGCTGACCTCTAGGGTCCTTTTCAGCACAAATGTCTCTTTCACTATGGAAGACACATCTATGAACTATAAAGACAGTTTATTACAGTGGTTGAGAATGCAGTTACTGAAGCCATTATGGAGCAAACAATAAGTGCTTACTATGTGCCAGACATTATTCTAAGCTTTATATATAAATAGCCCTAATCTTCCCAAATCTTGTGAGTAAGAACTGCTAATATAATCATCACCTTCATTGTATAGTTGAGAAAGCATAGGCACAGAGATGTTAACAAGCTTGCTCAAGACCTCATAATTACTAAGAGACAGAGACAGGATTTGAATGTAGTAGAGTAGCTATAATGCACATAACCTTTTAGGATACCGGGGTACAAGTGACTCCACTGTTTTCCAGCAGTCTGAGTCTCTCTGTGCCCATGTTTTTATCTACAAAATGGCAAAGCTAATAGTTCTCACCTACAAGTCTTTTGTGAGGACTCACTAAGGATATACATACAAAATGATTAGAAAAACAGTACCTAGAATGTAGTAAGTGCTCAGTAAATGTTAGGTGTTTTTATTACTTGGTGGCCCAAGGAAGAATGGACGCATACATTTTGGAAAACACTCATTGGCAAGAATGACTCATTCTGACCCCAACCTTTCGTGGTGTTTCCAGGGCAAAGAGGCAAACTTAACTATGAGACCCTGCAGAGGATAGCTGTTGTCTGTTCTGTGTGAAAGATTTCTCCTGTATGTTTATTTTTATTTATGCCATCACTAAACACTTGAAGCTAGGAAAAAAAAAACATGGTGATGGTAAATAAAGTAACCTATGTACAAAATATCATATCGTTCCTACACCTAATCCAATATGATTCAAATTAGGTTTGGAACTCCTTAGTATTATCATTTGTCAATTTATTGGATCCCAACCAGCACTGAGAAGAAATAAAATAATAGAATAGTGTAGGGTTGGATGGAAAATATCAGAGTGTATTGCAGGTAGTATATGTAAGTATTGCTTTATAAATTTTTTGTTTCAGAGAGAGATGGGGGAACATAAATTAAATGTTTTACTTCACAGTTTTCAGAAAGTTGGAATAACACCGAGCTAGATTATTTATTCATTCAACAAACATTCACTATGTGTAATTTGTGTTAAGCATTCTGCCAAGAAATAATTAATAGAGTTTCAGCTTTACCAAGTTCAAAGTAAAATGGGAAAAACTGATATTAAACAAAACAAAACTGAACCTTATGAGGCCTGGGCTTCCCTTCCTAGGAGAGGGTGATGTTTAGGAGGGAAGGAATGTTTGCAATTGCTGAAGTATCATGGAAACTACATGGCTGGGGAAAGGGGTGCTTATTCTGTCATGGTTGATGGTAGTTTGGTAAATTTTCTTGGTTTTTAGATTTACCTTGATTAAAAAATTACAACATTTACTTGGCCAGGGAACATCTAATCAGTGAGATGTGAATCACAATCTATGTAGCTGATTTAGTGTATTTTCTGGCTTTCTGGCAGATTTTATTTCCTCTGGAACACTGGGAGGGGACCTAGGGTGACATGGGAGAATTCTAGATCTTGTCTGTTCCTTTTCCTGTAGATCCTATCATTACTAGTTAAAAATAGAAGCTGTTGAATTGTGGGAACTGGATATAGTTAAAACCCCACTATAATTAATGCAGGGGCCCCACAGATTGTTAATGAGGCTGTTTGCATTAGCACCTGCTCCTGGAAGAGTCTGGGGCGAGCCCATTGGCAGCCTGGCCCCTTGAGTCAATTAGAGGGAAATAGGAGTAGAGGGAGGGGTCTCCATATTGCCTCTAGGTGTTTTCTGAGAGTTCCTGAATCGGTATTTTTATTTTCTGTTTATTTTGTTGCACTCGCTCTGTGCAAGAGACTGGGCTAGATGTTAGAGGAGACAGAAAGGTGAGAGACACAGCCCTTGCCCACAAAGAACATACACAGATGGACAAGACATTTCCACAAGGGACAGAAGCTCAAAGCATATCTGGGGCAACAGAGTTCAGCATGAGAATACTGACCTTGGAGTGAATCCTGGTCCTGCCACTTTCTAGTTCTGTGGCTTCAGGCAAGGTCACTTAACATTTCCAAGCCTCAGTCTCCTTATCTGCAAAATCAAGATAATTGGGTACTTATGAGGAGTAAATGACAGCCATGGGTGGAGCATATCACTGAGTGAATAGTGGGTGCTCAATAACTGAGCCGACTACAAAACCAAAGTACCTGCAAAGAAATGCCAATGAAATGCTTCAGAGCTTCAAAAGAGGAAAGTGTATCAGGAAAAACTTCTTGAAGGAGGCATCTGAAATGAACCTTATTTCAGGATTTGTCTGATGTTAAAATGAGGCAAAGCAGTAGGGGAGAAATATTTTCAGGGAGGAATGGCATAAGCAAAGGCCTAGAGGCAGAAAAAACTGAGACATTCCAACTAGTAGATGTGTTTTTGCTGGGAATTATAGTTACCTAGATGAATGAGTCAGCCTCCAACCTCAAAAAGCTCATAGTCTTGATGGAGACAGACACCCACACTAAAATTAATGAAGTAGAATGACAGCGCTTGTGATAGAGGACTGTGCATGGGCTGGGGGAGTCCCGTGGAGGCCCCAAGCTAGGGCTGACCACGTGCAAATGACAAGATGCAGAGGATAGGACAAGCTTCTAGGGCGGCAGGAAAAATGCTAACTGTATGGCTCATGCTCAGTAGAAATGCTAGTCAGAAAATCATACTCGGCACATAGGATAGGACCTAGGAGTAAAGAACATGATGAAAATAAAAACTGGGTTTGTAGCAGCGAGAGAGTAAGAGAGGTGACCAGGGGCAGGAGTCGGCAAGAAAAATGGCAGAATTCGAAAACATACAGGTGGTACCATTAAGTGTCATGATGAAGCCTGGGGTCCACTGAGAAACTGGGTGGCTGAAATGGAGGGAAAGTGAGTCACTGGAGATTAGGTGTTCAAGGATTGGTGGGATTAAATGATTAAAAAGATTACTGTTGATTGACTTGGAGGTCAGAGATAGAAGAAAGGCTATGTGGAAGAAGTCAAGAACCAGGTGTAAAAATCACCTAGAAAAGTGGGATTATACAGGAACTACTATAAAGGACACATGGACAAAATCAAGGGGGAGGGTGGAGGTGGGGGAGGGAGGCGGGTTCAGCTGGGGTGGGGTGGAGGGATGGGGAAAAAAGGCATACAACTGTAATTGAATAACAGTAAAAATTTTTAGAAAAAAAAAGAAAAGTGGGATTATGTCCTGGAGGGCAGCAGATGATCTGGGTGTTTGAAATGTGCTAGATACTTGCCAGTGAGCACCTGCTTTAGATTCATTATAGTACCTCTAATATCGGTTTGGACGTTGGTTAGGTGCTGTGACAGGAAGGTCCAAAATAAGTGGCCTAAATATGATAAAAGTATTTTTGCCATGTATCCCTTTGCCATGTAAATCTGAGTTGATAGTCTGTGGCTGAGATGACAACACTACTCGTCCAGGTCCCAGGGCCTGTTTGTTTCGCTGGCCAGCCAACTTGTATGTCAGCTCCCACCGTAACAGCGGCATTCCTGTCGGCTAGAAGGAAGACTCAATGGGTAGCGTGATCAAGAGTCACAAAGAGAGATCAAGATTCAAGGGGAAGAGAGTTAGAGGCCCCTCTTGGTAAGGGAGTAGCGAGGTCACACTGCAGAAGGGCAGGTGGGATGGGAGATGCTGTAGCCACGTTTGGATAATACAATCTGCACACATTATAATAAATGACCTTTAACAGAATGTTTCCCAGGTTAATAAATACGAGGAATCTGCAGAACAAATGGCCTTAAGTAAATGGATTCCATTTACTTATTTTATTCCTTTTAGTTCATAGAATAACCCTGTAAGGTAGATTTAAATGGCACCCTCATTTTACAGGTAAGGAAAGTAGATAACTTCCCCCAGATTTCTGAAACAGTTAGCTGTAGAGCTGGGATTTGAAGGCTTGACTCGGAAGCTTGTACGCTTTCCTGGAATGACACAGCCTCTCTTGAAGCCTGACATCCAGAGCAAATGCAACAGAAAAGAAAGATTCACCTTTCCCCTCACAAGGACTCAATAAATATTTGTCAAATTGAACTGAATTAAATCAAACTACTAGAGGAGAATCTTAGAAACAAATCCAAAAGATGTGTATAAAACTAAACTTAGCTTTGAAAGAAACACATTAGCTAATCAAATAAGCTCTATATGAACACTATTTCTTCACTCACTGGTATCTACCCAACATATATTTACTTTTTAAAATTATTTATTCCCTGCTCCATTCTAAAAGGATTCAGGCATACGTGTTAGACTAGAAGTGTTAGTAAAATGAAACAATACTGGCAGATTTTAGTTATCACATAAGCATGCTGGAAATGACCAGTAAATGGTAGCCGTTGCCAATGGTAAGAGTGATGGTCAGAGAGCCCAGAGAACTGTTTATTCCTGGATCTGCTTCTCACTAGCGGTGTGAACTTGCACAGATCACTGAGCTTCTCTGGTCCTAACTTCTACTCCTTGTCAGTTAAACGAGGAGGATATCAATGATGGCTAAGGTCCTTTGCAGCATTAAAACCTACATGAACACCAAGTACTCTTCATCTTATCGTTCCCTGCATGTCATGAGTTGCTGAGTTATTTTCTACTACTGAGCAATTAATTATCCAATCTATTAAGTGTAAACTGCAACTGTTAAAGAGCAACTAAGAATAGTTGAAACTGTTAGAGCAAAGGCTCTAATCAGATGTTTCTGAACATATGCTCATGGACTTTCTCGAAAACAGCACTTATTCATTGTTCTCATTAAAATCTCATGTGATGAAACAGTAGAAAATGTACAAATTCTGTTATATTCGTAACAGTCAATGACATTACAATGTAGCCTCATTCCGACAATGGAATACACAATTTACTTCACAGTTATGTAGAGTGGGTCTTTTTAAAAAGGTACCTCTATGAAGATTCTATGCTCAGTCTTTCACCTTCTAACTCCTACTTGTTCTTCAAAACCCAATCCTAGAATTATTTTTTCCAGAAATCTTCCAAACCCTCCCTCTCACCTTCCTCTTTTCTTCCAGGCTGCTTTTGTTCCCCTTACTCTGTGCTCTCACAGTCCCTGGTGATTCTCTTTATTTTAGTTCTTATTACACTGCGTTATACTGTATTGTCCCTATCTGTCATTTCCTCATCTCTGTCTGCTCAGGCTGTGTGGTCTTCTCAAGGACAAAAGACAACTCTATTGCCAGTGATTAGCATAGGCCCTAGACCTCGTGGTTGTAGTAGGTGCTCAATGAATACCTGTTGAATGAATGAATTCTTTCCTTCCTTTTTGGGAGATGTTGATGATGAAGACAATAGATGCATTTTCTATCTTACATCAAATTCCAAAATTTCTCAAATATCCATACCTTCACACATGCCTATTCTTTTATTGATGTGCATAGTTGGACCCTTTTTGAATGTTCCCAATGCAGAGGGAGGGGAAAGAGAAGCAACTTGCATTAGGTGATTCCTCTACACACTTTTTCCATTAACATTAAAAGTCATCTTCATAACAACGTATGCAGTATCATTATCATCTCTATTATACAGAAACTGAGGCTCAGAGAATTCAAGATCACAGGGCTCCTGAATGACAGAGGTGGGATTAATCTGACTCTACCTAATACCACACTGCCTCCCCAGGGAGGAGAAGGAGTGGTGGGAAGTGGGGGAGAGGGGGTGGGGGTGGAAGGTGAGGGTAGGGTCTCATGCTCTGAAACCTCTTGCATGTTTTAAAATTTATATATTCTGTAAGTTGATGCTTACTAACTGTGAATATTAATCTTTTACCTGAAGGTTAAGCAACAAGTGCTCCCCAAAATAACTAATAGCTCCAGTCCTTCCCAGTCATTATTTGAGCCTTGGATCCGGTACAGATGCTATTGTTAAGGTGTTTCTCATTAAGATGGAAATAGGGCGGGACAAGGGAGGAGTGTAACAAATCAAATCCTCAGGTCCAACCAACCAGATAAACAAAGAAACACAGGTGCCATTATAATTAAGGTGCACAATGAGCTTGTAACGCCTTTGTGTGAAGATTCAGGACTTTTAAAGAAAAACAGCATTACTCAATACAGGAATTGCCTTTCAAAGAAGAAAGTAAGTTTCTATACTGTTACTAATTGCTTTGTTACATGAAGTTGACTATCCTAGAGCCACAATATGACTTGTAATTGTAAAATTATCACAGATTCTATTTATGGTTTGTATTGGAAAGAAATTTAATATAAATTAACACTGTACTTTGGATAATTTAACATAATTCCAGAATACTTGTATATGTGTGTGTATTGGCCTAAAATATATCTTCAATTGAAGAGAAACTTTTTTTTTTTTTTTGCCTATAGCATGTTTCTTAATCTTAGGTAATTTGCTCTATTTATAAGATTTTTCATAAGTAGAATTACCTTAACATATTTAATCATAAAATTGAACATATATTATTTTTATCTTTGGAATTTTTCAATTATTTTTAAAAGACCTTATAAATCCAGAGAATATGTGACAATATAAGGTCCTAAATATGCCCCATCCTTTTCTTTATAGAATTCCTGGGTGAACTGACTTTGTTAAAGTTAAGACAGAAAGAATTAGTATAATTGTATATCTTGTGTATTGATTGACCTCTGTTTTCATAGCATAAGCACATGTAAATGTGATGTGAGTTCCTTTTAAGTGGAGGGAGCTCCCTACTATAAATTCTGACAGATTGTACACTTACATAATTTTGGGGGCATTAATAACAGTATGTTCAGATCTCAATAAAAGGAATGTGTACTAAAACCCTTATATTAGTGTAAAATAGAACTTAAAATTTGTAAAATGTATAATCATCTTTTAAAATTCTAAGTATACTAGGCACTGTTATTTCTTTCTCTGTGTTAACTCATTTAATACTCAACACAACCGCCATGAAATCAGTTCTAATATTATGCCCATCATACAGACAAAAACAAACAAACAACAACAACTGCGGCACAAAGGAGTTAAGTAACTCACCCAAGATTACATAGCTAATAATTGGTAGTGCTGAGATGCAAGCCAAAGCAAGCTTTAGAGCCCATGTTCTTACTGAATACAGGAAATAGCCAAATTAGATTCCTTGGAGAGGTGATTTGAGTAATAAGATAGAGCAAAACTTGCTATAAGGGTTATGCCTAAGTTATTAAAACTAACCTGTGTGAAGTGTATCTATCTTATCTATCTATCTGGCATCTAAACTGTTAGGCTAAGTGCTGTAAGTGATGTCTTACATTTAATCTTCACAATCACACTATGATGTATTTATCTAGCTGTGTAAATGGGCAAGTTATTTAACTTCCTTTAATTTAACCCTCAATTTTCTCATTAGCTGTGGTTATGAGACTGTATACAGAGTGCCTACCTAGTACAGTACCCAGAACAATGTAAAAACTCTTAATAAATGTTAGTTATTATTATCATTACTGTTTTTAGGCTTAGAAACTTAAATAACTTGTTCAAGGTGGCATACCTTTAAGAGGGCAGAGCTAAGATTTGGAACCCACCTCCAATTAATATCCTAAGTACAGTGGTTAAGACTTTGTTCTTTGCTGTGTGAAACTGCACTGAATTCTTGATTTCTAGACCTTGCCACAGTGCTTTGCTCATTGTAGGTGCTTTGATAATAATCAGAGATAGAGATACATTAAAACAAACTTTGTTTTAATTCCAAAATAATATTTACTGTTGACATTTTTAAAAATACAGAAAAGCAAAAGAGGAAAGCATAAAAATCACTCATCATCCCACCTTTCAAAATAATCACTGTTACACTTTCAAACACAGGATTATTCTGAGATACAATTTGTGACCTGCTTTTCTCACTTTGAAATATATTGTGAATATCTTTCCATGTTGATATTCATTGGCTACATCACTCTTAATGTCTGTAGAATATTTCATTGTACAGATGATCAGTCTCCTTTGCTGACTATTAAAGACAACAATTTTTCCACATTGCAAAGAACACTGCAGCCAATCAACACAGAGTCAAGTCTTTGAACACATTAATGATTATTTCCTTCAGACAAATTTATAAAAGTGGAACTGCAGGGTCAAAGGATATGAATTAGCAGAATTTTGAGTGGGTATATCCCCTTGTGCCCAGGAACAAAACTCTTTTGTGTTACATGGTCGAAGAACACGGTGGGAAAAACAGCTCTTTTAGCCATTAGGGATTGTTCAATTTTAAGGGCGCACTGAGAATGAAATAATTTAATTCTTGAATTAAATGGGATATTCCATGGAAAGTACACATGATAGGTGCTCAATAACTAATAGTCATTTTTATATTTGTGTCTTTCCAAATCCTTTTACTACCTTGTCTTCCTCTTTAGTTTATTTGGGTCAGTTTGAAGGTCTGAACAGATGAAGTCCTAAAAACAGGGAAAACTTCAGCATCCCAAGAACTGTGAAGTAAAGAAATACACCAAGGATCAGGAGAACTTTTACAATTTTACCTCTTGATTCTCTTGTGACATGGGGCAGGTCATCTCTGTACTTCAAAGCCTTCACTTATAAAGAGGCATCAAATAAAATGACTGCTTCAATATTTCCATTTTAACACTATGATGCTAAGTCAGTTTACTTCAACCCAGGAAAATCTTCATTTCCTGTATTTTTTAAAACTTATTTTTAGAGAGGGGGAAGGGAAGGGGGAGAGGGAGGGGAAGAGAGAGAGAGAGAGAGAAACATTAGAGAATAACATCCATTGGTTGCCTCTTGAATGTGCCCCAACCAGTGACCCAACCTGCAAACTAGGCATGCACCCTGACCCAGTGGAACCACAATCTTTCGCTTTGCAGGAGGACACCCAACCAACTGAGCCACACTGGTCAGGCTCCTATATTTTTAGTAAAGGTAGATTTTCTTTAGGCAGTAATGGGCATTCTCAACAACCCAAGTATCTGAGAATTTCTGAGCCCTGAGAGTGGAAGTTTTATCAGCAAGGCCAAGGAAACCCCTTTCTTATTTTAAATGAACATCATATTACCCAGCAGTGGACTAATAGTTCCCTGGTTTAGGAGGCCACAGAGTAACTGAAACGTTTTTACTTGAAATCACAGTGCACAAAGTTTTGGTCATTTTGTTTGGGGTTTAGCGATGTCAATCTTTGTCTTCATTTTTCACTTTGAACATATCTTAGACACCAATCAACTGGCCAGACATGGCTTGAAGGATCCACTTAATAATTAAGGTGCCCACACACTCTGCTGGGAACAGATCACCTTCCTAACGCTCCTTTGCCCAGAAGGTAAGATTTATTCTAAGGGTTCCAAATTGGTCATGTTTGTAAAACCTCAGGGTGTGTTTTTGCCGGAACATTTGTCCAAATGGTGTTGGTAGACCTGAACTGCAAAGAATTTTACTTCACTTAAAATTTAAGCACAGGTAGCAGTATTGGAGAAACGGGAGATTGATTCATTCAACTTTTGGAGCACGACTTGATTGATGCCAAGCCCAGAGCTAGGCGCCAGGGCCACGACGGAACTTGACTCTTAGGGATAAGCCCTCCGCCCCTGCGCAGGCGCCCCCTGGAGGCGGCGGTGACAACGGTGGGGGTGGCGAAGCTACCGCGCTGAGCTGAGGCTGCCAGCCGGCAAACCAGAAAGCCTGGTAACGCGCTGCGACTTCGTAGACCTTCTCCCGCCTGCCACGCCAGGCCCAGCCTCCACCACCTCGAGCCGGACCACTCCGCCGAGACGATGCGCCTCAAGAACCAGGTAGCGGATCCCGGCGCCCGCAAAGCCCCGCCCACCTGCTGTCACGGGCGTTGGCGGCCACGCGGCCACGTGGCCGCGACTGTGTTGTTCTGGTCCCCCAGCCCCGCCACCTCGACCCCCAGGGACACGGAGTGGGCCCTTGTAGGAGGGGGTCGCCCCCCGGCGCCTCTGGGGCCACCCCAGCCCCCCCCCCACCGGGCAGCGGGGGACTCTCGGCTGCCCGTCTGGCGTCTCCGGCCCGTCACTCCATCCCCGGCCTCCCAGACTTCCGGGGGCCCCAGAGAGACAACCGAAACTTGGGAGGCGCGTGCCCCTCCTCGCCCCAACCCTGCATCCCGGAGGAGCCACAGCCTCGTGCCACTCCCCTGTGCGCCTTTCCTGAGCCATCTTCGGAGTGGCTTTGCTGAACTCTCCGGTGGCGCCAAAAAGTCCAGGCGGCTTGGAGCGAGCGGGGTCCCAGGGTGCTGGGCGGGTGTGCGCGGACCCTCTGGGGGCTTCGCGTGACTACCGCCAAGTGTGGAGAAGCACCAGCCTCCAGGGCTTTTCCTGCATTGGAGCCCGCTGTGGACCTGCACCTTGGGGTAGTTCTAGAGGTCATTAGGAGGACGCTTCTTTTGTACTAAGCGATGCTCTTGTTCAGCGGAGGAATAAAAGGAGGCTCAGATGTTGTGGAGGGTGTATTTGTGTTGTAATTGTTGCCTCTCTTTGGGCTGGGGATTGTCAAGCGTTTGGGATTCGGTGAACACATCTTGAAGTCTTGAACCTGCGGGAGACGAATTCGTCCTAAAAGCGCGAGAATTCCGCACCCCCCCCCCCCCGCCCAAATAAATTCGTTAAGGGATTTAGGGAGACCCCAGGGTTAGAAAACAACTCCAGTTTGGGGGGAAATGAGTCATATTGATTCCCAAGGTGTAAACTGGTACTACTCAAGGGTGGCAATTATAATATCTTTCCTATGGGGAATCAAACACCCACCTCCACAAAACAGTTTGGCACCAGCCCTGTGGGTTCCTGAAAGCCTACCTGTGCTCCTTACCTAGCTGCTTTATTTTAATAGAACCTCTTAAAGAGGCTGTTTTACATTACCCTCCTGCATTTGTGTGCCTAGTTTCTTATAATACTTGCAAATGACACTGAACAAACGTTAACCTCAGTCATTTCAGAATGTTTGATGTTTTAAGTGAGATGTGAATGGAGCTCCATTCATGAGGGAAGTAGTCTGTGTGAAGTGTTTTGTAAATGTGAGTGGGTTGAGTTTAAAACACTGAATAAAATTAATGTAACTAGGAATGAAAAGGTTCAATACAGATATTTTCCTCGTGGCTTCTCTAAGACATTGACAGTGCAGTGCTGTTCGTAGCCTGTGGCTCCTGGGTGTGGTGGACCGTCGCCCTGTGGTTGACCAAGAGCAAGTGGGTGGTTGGACTCCTTCCTTCACTTTCCAAAGCACTAACTCTGTTGTGGGGCTAATGGGGTTGTGACCCACACACTTATAAAGAGGATTGCCCCCCGCAAGTGGTCTAGAAATACATGAGGGATTCCCATGCAGTTGTAGAACTTGTAAGTAATCCCCTTTATTTCCACTAGTGTTAGCCTCTGAAACCTTTGCTTGCTTGTTAAAATATATGATACTTGGTTATGTTTGTAATAGAGGTGGGGCTGTGAGTTTGAGCTGGTGCCCTCAATAATTCCATTACTAGTGTGTTTTTCGAATTAACAGGAAACTCATTAGCATTTGTGTATAGGTGATACAGTTTCACATGAGGGATTCTAATAAGAATATTTGTATTTTTAAAAAGATTTTATTTGTATTAGTAAAAAGATTTTATTTTTAGAGAGAGGGAAAAGAGGGAGAAAGAGATGGAGAGAAACATCAATGTGTGGTTGCCTCTTGCACACCCCCTACCAGGGACCTGGCCTGCAACGCGGGCATGTGCCCTGACTGGGAATCAAACTAGTGACCCTTTGGTTTGATGGCCGGCACTCAATCCACTGAGCCACACCAGCCAGAGCTAATTCAGATATTCTTGGTACAGGTCTGATCCCACCACTCAGTTGGTATATGACTTTGCATGCATAATTAATTTCTTGGTCCTCCCCTAATTCCCTCCTTTATTCCAAAGAGACCAATGGGGATAGTGCCAACCTTTGACATGGAAATTAAATGGAATGTTGTGCATGTACAGTGCCTGGTATGTGGGCATTCAGTAAATACTCATGTTAACCATCCATAAATAATAGTCATTACCATTACTGCTATTATATCTGCTTAAAAATAAGTGCCTATAGTTGGAGAGAGAGATTGACTGCAAAGAGGCACAAGGGAACTCTCTGGGGTGATTGAAATATAATACTATATCTTGATTGGGGTGTTGACTACAGGGTTTATCACTTTGTCAAAACTCATCAAACTGAACCCTTAAGATACGTGCATTTTATTACTTCTCAAAATTAATTGAAAAAATTAACCTCCAAATGTGTAAGTCTGTATCTTTTGGGAGGTGGGAATTGATATACTAGTCTAATTCTGCATAATCTAGTGATTTACTTTCAGAAATCCCTCTGCATATATGCATATTTTCTTCGTCAGGTACATGGCTAACTTTGTCTTCACATGGTCTTTTCTCTGTGTTTCTGTGTCCTAATCTCTTTGTATAAAAACACCAGTCATACTGGATTAGGTCCCACTTTTTTTTAAATTGTTGTTCAAGTACAGTTGTCTCCATTTTTCCCACTACCACTTTCCCCTGCCCCACCCATCCTCACCTCCCACCCTCAATCCTACCCTCCCCCTTTGGCTTTGCCCATGGGTCCTTAATACATGTTCCTGGACCACCCTTCCCCTTCTTTTCCCCATTATCTCCCTCCCTACTCCCCTCTGGTTACTGTCAGTTTGTTCTTTATTTCCATGTCTCTGGTTATATTTTGCTTGATTGATTGTTTTGTTGATTAGGTTCCACTTATGTGTGAGATCAGATGGTATTTGTCTTTCACCTCCTGGCTTATTTCACTTATCATAATGCTCTCCAGTTCCATCCATGCTGTCTCGCAGGGTAGGCTCCTTCTTTCTTTCTGCTGTGTAGTATTCCATTGTATAAATGTACCATAGTGTTTTGATCCACTCATTTACTGATGGGCACTTAGGTTGCTTCCAGCATTTGACTATTGTAAATTGTGTTGCAATGAACATTGGGGTGCATAGGTTCTTTTGAATTGGTGTTTCAGGATTCTTAGGGTATAATCCCAGCAGTGGAATTGCTGTGTCAAAAAGCAGTTCCATTAAAAAATTTTTTGATGAAATTCCATACAGTTTTCCAAAGTGGCTGCATCAGTCTACATTCCCACCAACAATATACTAGGGTTCCCTTTTCTCCACTTGTATAACTTCATTTTACTTTAATTACTACCTCTTTAAAGGACCTATCCCCATATACAGTCATATTCTGAGGTACTGGAGGTTAAGACCTCAATATATGAATTTTATGGGGACACAATTCAGCCCATAGCACATGATACTTAGTAAAAAACTAACAAGTCAGATTTTAATTCTTGATTTGGAACAGTTCAATTTGAATCTAAATGTATTTCTTGGTTGATGTGAGAAACCCAAATATATTCATCAGGTACACACACACACACACACACACAAACCTTTTATATGTGAGGCTAATTACAACTGAAGTAGAATTAAGGTCACTCTCCAAGGTGAGTTGAATGTGTGACTGGGCCCACTAAAAGTCATGTCCTTCATTGATTAAGAAAGACGGCTGTGCAGTGGCTTCCTGATCTTTCTGACTCTATAGCACTTTGGGTGATGAAAGTAGGAAGGTTTGGTTTCTGTAAAGAAACCATTTTACTCTTTGATACCTTCATACCTACTTCTATCATTTGAGTTTTTTGTTGAACTTTCCAGGTATCTCTGCAACAAAATAATTATACTAGTCCCTCAATGCATATTTTCTACATATTCCAGCCATAAATTTTTGGGTCCAAATTTACTTCACAGGGGATCTGTGTTCACTCAGTCAGAGCCTGGTGATAGTTTACGCAGAGGTGTACCTGAACTGGGTACTCCTCTTCAGGGTTTACTCCCCTTACCAGTTTGAAGTTCATCTCAGCTCCACCTGTTCATGCATCAGGACGTGATATTTCATCTACAGAAAAGAAAGAAATCTCTAAACGTATGTTGTGTAAAAATGGCTCCCAAATGCATTATGCGTGTTACTACCAGTTTGTTCTAATTCACACAGCCTCTGAACAACTGGCAAAGTGGCTGGTGTTGACGTCGCAGCTGCCATGGAATCCCCAGTTGCTTTAGGGACTTTTACATTTTATTTGTGTAGTGACAGAGTTTACAGGTATCCGCAGTGTGTTAATTACAAACACTTATTTCCTATAGTACCAGCTTGATGCTTGATCTTATATTTCCTTTAATAGAAATGTTGCAGCGTTTACATTTAATTATAATGGGGATTAATCATCACTTATATGAGTTTTCACCTACAAGCAAAACATTTGGAACAAGTTATAGTTGAGATGAGGCTATTAGATTTAAAATATGCCAACATAGCTTTCTTTTTTCAACTTTTAAGTTTTCCATTAACAAAAACTTGATGATGTCATTGAACCTACTGACATGATTCCACAGGACTGGTTGAATGGTTGATTGATTGATTCATTCATTCATTCCATGCATGTTTGTATGGGCCAGTCTAAGTTGTAGGTGCTTGGGTTATATCAGAACAAAACAAACATCCCTGTCCACAGGGGCACAAGGGAAGAATGGTATTAAAAATAACCATAATAAATACATGCATTATATAGCATGTTAGAAGGTTATCAGTGCTACGAGAGGAATAGTAGAGTAGGACAGAGGGGATTAGGAGCTTGGTTGGGGGTTGCAATCTTGAAGAGGGTGGACATTGAGAAGGTAGTATTTGATGGAAGTGAAGTTAGCTATGTAGCTAGCTAGATAATCAGCAGAGAGAATAATCAGAAGCGAGAGTGAACCTATAGGGGTTTGAGGAGTAATAAAGAGGTCAGTATGGCTGGAGAGGAATGAACAGGAAGGAAAAAAATTATAAATCGGATTGTAAAATTTGTATGCTGAAGAAATATTGTCATGGCTCATTATCCACCACTGAGTAGATAGACACTTAGCTTTTAAACTAAGCACGTTGTAGGTACTTTGCGAATATTTGTTGAATGTTCTTTGGCAAATGAATTGGTATTTATAAGAACTGGCCCTGAACCACAAAAGAAATGTAATAGCCTTCTAGAATTTTTGTTATTCTGCTGCTGGAAAAGGTTAGAATTGGAGCTGGGAAAGGAGAAAAGCAGAAAAGTAACAAGAAGATGCTGATGTGTAGGCGTCTGAGTCCTGCCTGACCATCGTCAAATTGACCCCACTAGGGAAACCATTTTTCACTTAGACTTAACCATTTGTTACTGAAACTTTTAACCAGAAAGAAAAAATCCAGAATAGGGGATACTCTTGATTTGAAAGTTTGAGTTCTATAAATCTCAGGACACCCACACAATAGATTGGCATTATACTTTCTTGTTTACTTCTTATAGGATGATCTCATAATTATTATATTTGTGTATTTTGTTTACAGTTTTTAAAGTATTTTTACATATAATGTCTCATTTAACCCTCACAGAAAATCTGTGTAAGAGGTAGACAACCATCATTACATTTTGGACTGGGTATCTTCCATCTGCCTCTAGATGTACTCTCTACTCTTTTGCTCATCCTTTCTGTAGCCCTGGAAGCTGACCTTTATAGACTGCATCAGTGAACTCGCCTCTGGAGGTATTCAGCCAATCTCAGCACTGGCAGCATATTTGAGGGCAAAAAAAATGAGTTTCAGGTATTTTTTTCCTCGAGCTCTCTTCCTGCTAGTCTACTAATTATCAGTGGCTAGTCCATAGCATCTATCCATCCTACAGCTACAGCTCTCGCTCTCTCTCTCTCTCTCTTCTCTCTGGGTTCAAGCAAGGGTTGGTACTGGGTCAACACTATTGCTAGTTCGTCCAGGGTGCTTCATCATCCCTTCATGAGTTTTCTTTATTAGATATAACTCAGTTTTATTCTTTGAGTGTGCCTTCTGTTTCTTGACTGAGACCCTGACTGATACACAGCTTTAAAGATGACAACCTAAAGAAGTTAGACACTTTGCTCAATCATAGAAATCTATTAAATGACAGAGTAGGGAATTGAATCCTGGTTTTGTGACTCAGAGGCATAATCAATTTTGAATATACCACAAAGGAATATATCCCATCTGGTGCATACTGATGAGATATTATTGATTGTTATTTCCTTAATCATGGAAGGGCTTTTGTAAAGAATAGAGCTCTTTAAAAAGAAATACTATTCTCCTTCCTGCCCCCCCAAACAATTAATAAAACAAACAAACAAACACCTAAAAATGTCGTATATTCATAAGAGAAATATGGATACAAAATCAGGAATCATTTAGACTGTTTGCTTTTGGTTACTCATGGTGATGGAGATAGTTAATAATAGTTAATAATGTGTAATTTCCCTTTTTCATCTCTTTACTGTTCCACTATAAAATCCTCTTTATTCTGTCCTACTTTCCAGTCTCTTCCCCTCCAATTGGTCACCAGAAAGTCTCTAAAATGACATCTGATCCTGTCATTTCCCTCTCCCCAGCTATCCACAGGATGAAGCCTAAGTTTATTGGTTTGCCATTCTCCATCTATATTTATTCTTGCTATATCTAAACTCATGGCCCTCCATTTTCTCCCATTGAAATCTCACACTTGCTCCAATATTAAATTATTTTCAATTGACCAAACAGGCTTCACATTTGCTTCTGCCTATTTGATTTGCTGTTTTCTGTACCTACAATATCACCATCTTTGGCCCTAGCCCCATCATCTGTCAAGAGAACCACTTACCCGTCCAAGTTCTGTTGGAAAACATCCCATGAAGCCTTTTGGGCCCCATAGACAGAGCTGCCAGACTTGAAGAAAGAAGCCTAACTTTGTGAGAGCACAAACTGGGTCTTATTCATCATTGTATCCCCTGAGTCTTGGGGCCTGGTCTAGGGCCCTGCCCGTAGTGAACAAGCACAGGTGTTTATTGAGCAGATGACTCAGTGTGAGGTTCCTTCAACCAAAAGCTTTGCAAGTAAAGTTTTCAAGTTGTTTTTACTGATTTAAATTAAAATGTCAGAAAGGTGGAATGAGGATGGAATCAAGGAAGATAAAAAGCAGAAATTCTGAGCTGCCATCAGCTAGAGTTCCTAAATGGAAAGTCCGTGCAATGGAATCATGCTTTTGCTGCTAGAGGCCTGAGTGGGACCTTGTGCAAGTTTGGTCTCTTATCCAACATTTGGATACCTGTGGTTGACCTGTGTTAGCTTGCTCTGCGATTATAGAACAGATTTTCCTCCTCCTAACCCCTGAACATTGGTTGGCCATCTTTTCTTTACATCTGTCATATTAAAGAGCTTTTAGATCTCAAAGCGTGAGTTTCTGGACAAAGGGTCATCTGGGAAGCAGCGGTTTAGAAGACCTTCCTCAGGTCATTGGAACTAGTGTTGCCGAAAGTGCCTGGTGCATGACTGTAATAATAGAAGTCAGATCCCAAGTTTGTATTACAAGGAAGAGTTTTGTAGTACAAACTCTCCCTGTCCACTCAGGCTATCACTTGTTGAGGGAAAAATGATACTAACCATAATGCTACATTGTAATTTGAAGTCAAATTAGTATGTTGTTTGGAGACATCTGACAAAAGAACAGAGCTCAAGAAACTCTAATATACATGGAACAATTTTATTGTGTGTTGAAATACTATTTCTCTTCCCTTCACGGGCATGCTCTATTTTGGGGTATATATTATGCAAGGTTAGAATGTTCTTATAATAAAATAATTTCAAGAAACAAGATGTACCAAAACATTTTTACCAAATTAAGGTAAGCTTGAATTATTTTATTCTTACTTTTGTTGTGGCAGAATCACAGTCTACAAGGGGGGGAGGTGATTATAATAAACTAAAATTTAATGATCTGTCCTCTATCCACAAAGCAGTGTCATACAGAGTCACAGTGGACCATGGTCTGCTTTTCTAGGTAAGTTCAATTCAGTAGGAGACATTCTATAATTCATAAGGCAGAGAACAGACTTAATAAATTGCCAAATCAAATTGGGATAGCCAGTACTCTAACTTTCATCATAACCATGGAAAATTGGACATACAAGGGATGAAGTGACATTCTGCAGGGATGAAACATATAAGAAGAAAAACCAAACCACAGAATATTAAAGTGAAAATGTTTGTAAGTAGCAGCATTATTACCTTATGTTTATAGACCACCTTATCACTTTTCTCTCACCTTATTTCACATGGGGTTGTATAAAAGGAGCATGGAAATTGAAGAAAAAAAAGTAAAAATGGAACTAACAATTCTGAGATAATTCCATTATCACAAGTGGTTTTTTTTATTAAATTTATTGCGGCAATATTGGTTAATAAGATCATATAGGTTTCAGGTGTACATTTCTGTGATACCTGGTCTGTATATTGTATTGTGTGCCTACCACTCACAGTAAACTTGTCTTCCATCATCATATATTTAGCCCCCTTTACCCTTTACTACCTCCATAACACCTTCCCTCTGGTAATCGCCATACTTTCATCTGTGTCTATGAGTTTTACTTTTATATACCACATATGAGTGAAATCATACCGTTCTTAGCTTTTTCTGCCTGACTTATTTCTCTTAGCATAATATTCTCAAAGTCATCCGTGTTGTTGCAAATGACAATATTTCATCTTTTCTTAGAGCTGAGTAGTACCATACAAAAAATTAACACAACAAAGATCTGGTTCTTTGGAAAGAATAATAGAATTGACAAACTCCTGCCTAGACTTACTAAGGAAAAAAGAAAAGACTCATATAAACAAAGTCAGAAATGAAAGAGGAAGAGTTACCACAGACATCACAGATATACAAAGGATCCTACTAGAATATTACAAAAGACTATATTCCTTCAAATTCAATAACCTAGAGGAAATGGATAGTTCCTAGAAACATATAACCTTCCTGGACTGAATCATGAAGAATTGCAAAATCTAAATAGACAGATCAACAGCGAGAAAATTGAAACAGCCATCAAAAACCTTCCAAAAAATAAAAGTCCAGGAACAGATGGCTTCACTAGTGAATTCTACCAAACATTCAAAGAAGATTTGATACTATTCTTCTCAAGCTCTTCCAAAAAGTTGCAGAAGAGGCAATACTTCCTGACACATTTTATGAGACCAGCGTAACTCTGAGACCAAAGCCTGGCAAAGATAACCCCCAAAAAGAAAACTACAGACCAATATCTCTCATGAATACAGATTCAAAAATCCTAAACAAAATACTAGCAAATTGAATACAACAATACATTAAAAAAATAATCGCGATCAAGTGGGGTTCATTCCAAGGGCGTACGGATGGTTCAACATAAACAAATAGATCGATGTAATATACCACATTAACACAACAAAGAGTAAAAATTATATAACCTTATCAATAGATGCAGGAAAGACATTTGATAAGATACACATCCATTTATAATTAAAATACTCAATAAAATGAGTGTAGAAGGAAAGTACCTCAACATAATAAAGACCATATATGGCAAACCCTCAACCAATATCGTAATCAATGGTGAATCACAAGTGTTCATGTTTCTATACCTATTATCCTAGTTAATGGCACCTACGCAGAAGAATCTTGAGAAGTTATCTTGGATCTATCCCTCTACCTTACCAAATGCATTAGTCTCAGGGTACAGACAGTCAACCTGATTTCTCTAATTATCTAACATTTATTGAGTAACTAATATGTGCCTTGTGCAGACATGGAGAATGGTATAGGCAAAAATGACAAAAATCACTACCCTTATGACAACTTTTTATTATTTTTTTATTGTTGTTCAAGTACAATTTTCTGCCTTTCCCTCCCCACCAACCCAGCCCTCCCCACCTCCCTCCCCATCCCCCCTCTTGTTATTGTCCATATGTCCTTTATAATTGTTCCTGTAAACCCTTTGCCCTTTTCCCCTATTATCCCCTCCCCTCTCCCTTCTGATCACTGTCAGCCTGTTCTCAATTTCAATACTTTTGACAACTTCTTAAACATCATATTTCCTTGATTTTATAATAAGATTTCTGAAATGAACACCATTTTACAACTGATGTTTAAAAAAACCTTTAAATGAGTTGTGTTGTGGTTTCTATTCAACTGTTGCCTCATTTGAGTTGTTTGCATTCAGAAGTCCATATACAATTGGATTTTAACTTAAATTTGGATCCCTGGTTGTCATTTAACATGTTTACAGCTTAAAAGTTCATCAGTGGATGAATGGATACACAAATTGTGGTATATACATACCACAATGAAAAGGAATGAAATTCTGGTACATGCCAAAATGTGGATGAGCCTCTAAAACATACTAAGTGAAGGAAGTCAGACACACAAAAAAGTTCACACTATATGATTCCATTTATATAAAATATACAGAATAGATAAGTCCAGAGTCAGAAGGCAGATAGGTAGTTGTCAAGGGTAGGCAGGGAGGATTGGGGAAAAATACTTAATGAGTAAGAGGTTTTACTTTGAAGTGATGGAACTATTTTGGAACTACGTAGAGGTGGTGGGTGCACAACATTGTGAATGTACTAAATGTCACTGAATTGTTCGCTTGAAAATAGTTAATTTTACGTTATGTAAATTTCACCTGAATGTATTACTTAAAAACATTATCCTGTCATGCAAAACTGAAGTAAAAGTTATTGTGTTCCCTGAAGTTTGCCTGTCATACCATTCAGTGCAATTAAAAACAGAATGAATTGTCAAATCTCTTTATATAGGTCCCAGAATTTCAGAGTTCAGAGAGATTGGTATGACCTTTTCATGTGCCATCAAGGACTGTCATTTAGGCACCTGATATCTCTTTGAGGTCTGTCCAGAAGGTATCCAGCCATGTAATATGAAAAATAGAGACATTTATTGAAGAAGATACAAGATACAAGAAACATTGTACATAGGACAATGACACCTCAGGCCCCTTCCAAGTAGGCACCTTGGGACCTCACACAGTTCTCTTAGTTGCCATCAGCTGCCCCATCATATTTTCCTGAATCTCATCAATGGTCTGAAATCTCCCCCCTTTCAGAAAAGCCAGAAGTCACAGGGCACCAAATCTGGGCTGTAGGGGGGCTGAGTCATCTGGGTGATTTGATGTTTCACTAAAAAGCTCTGCAACAGACATGATGCATGAGTGGGCATGTTGTCGAGATGAAGCTGCCAATCATCAGTTGCCCTTAGCTGTGGTCTTCTGAATCATCAAAATGGTTTCCACAGAGCAATGTTCAAGCTTAATGCAAAACTTGATGCAGATTTGTTGCTCTACTCAGTCAGTCATTTTGAATTTCACAGCCACACAGTACACATACTCACTCAACAGTGTCTACTGCCCCCATTGACTAGTATAGTGAAGTCGTCATTGTTCATGCATGTGCATTCCAGTCTTCTCTCCTTGGCTGCCAGGTTACATTGATGTCGTGCAAACAATTCTCCTTATATTAACAATGGCTGGACTGTTTCTAGACAGAACTTGTATGTCAAAAGCATTACTTTCAATAAAAGCTGTATGGCTTTTCATGATACTTAAGTATAATTGGTGTGTCCACATTCCTTTCCCCCCTCAACAGGTCAGAGTATGTTAGTGTGCCCCACTAAGGAATCAGGAGTGGTATCGCCCTTCATAGCTAAGTCAGCACTGGTAGCAGAGCTGCAACTTGCTTGGGACAGCTAGATCCAGACCAAGATCCAGAGCAGTGACTGAGGGCTTTGTGAAACAGTCTCCTGCTGTTACTCTGTGGAGGAGGGCCTGGGCAGGCTGCATCTGAAAAAATGATAGACTGGGTCCTCTGCTGACTACTGTACTGCCACCAGCATGATTGCATTTGCAGTACTGCTCTGCCACTGCCACAGGCCAAGTCTCAAACAGGCATCAGAACAGTGTGGCACTGCAAGCTCATGTTTCCACACTGTTACAGGCCCAGAACCCTAGCCACCCCACTCCATCTCTTCTTGGAGACTTGCTGGACAAATCTGTTTGCTTAATTCCTATGGGCAGATACCCTGGGTGTCTTGTAGCATTGAAGCATAATTTATACTCCTCATTGAAGGTAATTTTTCATCTTTTTCCCTTGTTGGAGAGAAAATAAATAAGCCATGTTTAATACCCAGCAGGCCATTTCTATACACAAAAATAAAACTTTGAATAACCACATGCAGAAAAATACCTCAATATTCCTTGATATCTTTTTAGATTGTACTGTCAATCCTAAAATATAAAGAGGTCAAGTTCACTAGCATGGATTATGGAAAACAGGATCCCTGTGATACTCTGCCTAACTGTAAATGATCAAAAGTGATGGAGAAGATCTTTGCATAATTTCTGTTTTTTTTTCATAAAGTTCTAAACAAATTTAGTCTTCAACGTTTGAATCTTAGCTAGGCTTGTATAGTGGCTATTTTCTTTGTGTTCTTTTTATTCGAATATCTTTAGGCAGGGAATGCACTCTCCGGTAGGCCACAGAGACCATGGCCCCCTTACTCCCTTTTATCTAACTCAGGTCAATTTATGCTGTACGTTTTCTGCCTAGCTCCTGTTGTCATTTGAATTTTTAATCCCCAATATAGACTCAAGTTTTAAAGTTACATGTGGTTGTACAGATAATTTACAGTAATATCAAATCCTTTAATAGTACTACTATCTCCTGGGTACTGTTTGAGTGTTTTATCTGTGAAAACTAATGGAAGCTTCATAAGCCACTAGGTAGTGTAGCCATTCAGATCTCCCTTCAAGAGAGAACTCAGCTGTATCTGCATGGAGTGCAGCTCGACTACAGCCTCCAGCTGCAGTGCTTTTAAGCCATGCTTTTCCTGGACAGCCCCAGTCAATGACTGAGCACAGTGGGGATACTATGGCCTGACCATTTCTGCCCAGTGTAGGGACTTCTCTAATAGGAAGTCTTTGTTCCAGAACTCCCCTTTGGGTTGGCCAAGCTTTTGTCTGATCTACATCATGGTCTGAGGCTATCCCCCTCCAGTTCTCCTTTCTCCTCCTTGTATTTTCACAATAAACTGATATATCTCTTACATTCCTGACTCAGTCTCAGTATCTGCTTCTTGGAGGATACAACTGATATAGGTAGGTACTATTATTATCCTCATTTTACAAATGAGGAAACTGAAGCACAGAGAAGTAGCTGAAGATCTCACAGCAAAATGTGTATCAATGCTTTTAATTATTTCCTTAACCATTATGGTATGTTACCTCCTCATGCTAAAGTCCTTATTCATTCAATTAAGTATCATTTGTATCCCAGAAACTCTGCTGGGTTCTGGGAGTACAGGGATAAATAATATAACCTCCGATCTCACTGAGCTCATAATCTAGTGTGGAAAACAAGGATAATTGGCAGCCCATTTCAATCTTTGCTCTTACTACAATAATGAGATGTGTGCAGGGTGCCCTGAGAGTCTAGAGAGAAGGAACATAATTTGTGTTATTTCTGACTTCCTCTACTCCTGGTATGGACCATCCTTCCTCTTATCCCCCTGGCCCTTGCCATTCTACCATCTGGGGTGCTTGTCATGTCCTCTGACCTCCCCAAACTGAGTTGGGCATGATTGTTCTGTATTCTCATAGGAACCTGCTGTCTTACCATATTACACCCACCTTAAATGATGTTTGCTGGCCTGTCTTCTGCTTGTCTGTGTGCCCATTTCCTAGTGGCATGCGCCTAGCTGAGGAAGTGTTTATTGAATCAATGGATGCAGAGAATCATTTGTTTGTCTGGCCTGTTAACTCTGAAACCTAAAATCGTCCAAGTCTGTGAGTAGAAAAGAGATTTGTAAGAGAATGAACAGGAGGGGAATGGTGAGGTGGGGGAAAGATGAATTTTACCTTTCTCTTGAGACCACCTACCTTTATTTCCCACTGTCACCTGCAGCAGGCCTGGATTCAGGGGTGTTTTTCTGCTCCTTTAAAATTTGTGTTCAAACATGGACAAATGCTTTTTATCTTGTTTATGGTACAGATATGTTAAGCTGGTATTTTTATCTATCCATCCATTCATTCATCCATCCATCCATCCATCCATCCATATATTAAGTCTGCCAACACCTATCTGTGGGGTGCCCTCCATGTGTCAGGCACAGTGCTGGGTACTCTTCATATAGTGGTGAACAAGAAGCACCATCTTTGTCCTCCAGAAGCTTTCAATCTGACAGAGTAATTGGGTTCCAAACAAATACAACCTGAGTCTCCCCTAGGCTTCTCCAGTACATGGATTAGGTGAGGTCATGTTAAACCCTTGTCACTAAGTCCAGTGGATCTATATTCTTCCACATACCAAATGGCTTGCTTCAGTTCTGCCCCTTTCTTATGTCTCTCTGGGTATCCTCAAAGGCTTTTTTTTCCAAAAGAATTAACACATATTATTGGGTCGTGCTCAGTATTTGAGTAAGCCTTTCATAAATTGATTATTATTATCATCATTATTAATATAATCATAAAATATGTCCTGCTACTTACACTTTTTCAGGTCCTCTCCTCTAATGTCTCCTCGCATCATATTACCTAACCATTGTCTGCTGTTTTACTTGTAGCTTTAAAGTGGCCCGTACCTTTCCACTGCACTACTACTGCTGTTGTAAACACATGCGTAATGTGACCTGCTGGTTTACCAGCTTCCTCTGTGGTCACTGTCTCTACATTTCTGTTCCTTTATCAGCATCTGCAGTGACCTACTCCTAAGACTTCACTACACTCATCTTCCCAGCCTCTCCCCCCAAGACCTCTTGGAGCATCTTCTCCTTCTCCCTTCACTTGGAGTTTGTTGCCATTTTTCCACCTGCAGATCTCAGATGTTCCCCTCCCTCAAGTCAGTAATGAAGCATTTTTTCTCTTATGTCTACTTGCTTTTGTGGGGATCTCTAAGCATGGTGGCTTGGGCTCCTAGTGACAGTTAATTTCATTCTATATCAGATGTCCTTCCTTTTCTCAAACTCTTAAATGTGGCATTCAGGTAGAACCTTCCATTATACCTTGAACCACTGATCCCATCCAGGTTTTAGGCCCACTGTACCTGTCTGTTTTCTCACTTATGGTGTTTTTTTCCCCTTCTATTCAACCTGGAAATGACATTTAAATTAAGGATGAAGAAAAACTAGAAATTACCTAGTGGAAGAAAGGAGGCAGGACCAGATGGTATGCATAGAGATGAGAGGCAGTAGAAGGAATAGCCTGTGCAAAGCCCCAGAGGCCAGAAGCAGCATGGGGGTGTGATAGAGCAAGATGTGCTGAGAAAAGGCAAGTGTTGTGATGTGGCCGCTGCATGGTAGTGTTCAAGGGCTTGGATGGCTAGAGGTAATCCTGGGAAGTTTGATTGTGTCATAACAGGAGGGGGCTTTCTTGGATATTGAGAACAGAAATAAAATAATCTGGAAATGAAACTGGTTGAGTTTTCCCAAGCGCAGGTGTTTTATTCTTAGCTAATTTTTACCTGCCCCCCAAAGACTAGAACACAAACTGCTGACATTTTGTATGCATTACTCATGGTTTTCATTTCTTCTTGATCCTTCTTTCCATCTTTTTTCCTACCCCATGGGACTGGTTCAGACAATAAGTCTTAGGCTTACTGACAGTTTTCTGGATCCATTTAATCTGTTTATCAGCATGACCTGCTGGTTGCTTCAAGCTTCCAGGATCCAGTTATCCGTCCTTCCAAGTTTGAATATGTTGGACATGTTTAGTCCTTTTCGTGCACATTCAAGGGACTGGTCTTGTCCAAACACACCAGATTTGAAGAATCACCACGTGGATATCTTGGAGATGTAATCATCACAACAACCCTACAACAAGAATAACACCACAGAGCAATAGAAGACTATGTTCCTTCAGGGAATCTTCCATCCTTTATTCTTCATGTGCCTCCCAGGCAGAGCCTTGCCAGACAGATCCAGCCCACGTTTCTCTCACTGCCCTTTAAACTCTGAAATCTGTTCATTCCGTTCATTTGACAATTAGTAATACATTTTTACATTTCACCTCTTACTATATCATTTAGCTTTTTGTGTATTTCAGCCTTGCATGTCCAACTAATTGCAAGTTCCTTGAGGGCAGCGAACAATGATTTAATTGCTTGGAAGCCTTCTCAAGAGCCAGTCTTGTGCCTGGAGACATAGGAGATGTTTGGTATACATTTACTAAACAAAACAATTGATTGGTGACTGGGCTGCAGGAAGGCATGGAGAGCCTGGAGGTGGTTCAGAAGAGCAGCCTGGCAGCACGAGCACAGACTCTGGAATTGCAGCCCCGCTCAGGCTGCTCACAGGCCGTGTGACTTAGGGAGGTGGGTTAGGCTCTCTGAGCCTCCCCCCTTGCCTTTTTATCCTCTACTCTGTAAAACAAAGATGATGACACAAGCCTCACAGGTTGTTGTAAGGATCACAGGAGACAAGATATCAACAAATGAAGTCACCGTCCTTATAGTTATTCTTCATAGAAATGGCCCTTTGACTTGGAGAAATCAGAAGTGCAGAGTAAGGTTAGAACAGATTTTTTTTATCCTAAAGAAGACTGGAGTAAGTTTCTTATCTCTTGGATTAAGAAAATATCCCTTTGGATTAAGTACCACTCTGGGGTTTGACTCTCTTGATTTGAATTTTGGCCACCACTTTTTGCTTGCTGTGCAACATTGGGCAACTCTGTGCACCTCAATTTTATAATCTGAAAAATGGGACTAATATTTACTGCATAAAGTTATTTTAAGAAGGAAATGAAATAACCCCTATAAAGTGCTTATTAGCACAGTGCCAGGCATATAGTATAAGGCCCACAGTAGGCTGATTTATCTGTCGCTACTTGTATCAGTTACTTATTACTATATATAGTATAATTAACCACTCTAAACCTCAGTGGTTTAACATAGTGAGTGTTTATTATTGCTCATGAAAATGCAAGTCAGCTAGGCAGTTGTTTTGAACTCATTTGGGCTCATTCATACATTTGCCATCAGCTCTAGGGCAGGTAGACAACTCTGCTGATCTTGCCTGGGCTTTTTCACATGTTGGGGGTTGACGGGCTACAGGCTATTCTAGGATAGCCTTGACTGGCTCACGTGTCTATTTTCTATGTGGCCATTCTTCGTCTGGAAGGACAGTCAGGGCTTGTTCACATGGCAGTTGGGCAGAATTTCAAGAGAAAGAGAGTCAAAGTAAGCAAGAACTGATATGGGGGCAGGGGGGGTGGGGTTCCCTGTTGCATGCTATTGGCCACAGTAAGTCATAAAGCCAGCCCAGATATGGGCGTGGGGAAATGGAATACACGTCTTGATAAGATTATCTGCAAAGTCACATTGAAACGGCATGGATACAAGAAGGTATAAAGATTGTGGCCAGTTTTGCAATTGCTGTACCACACCACTCTTACATATCATCTAGAAAGAACAGGAACAAATACTTGTACCATGGTTTGCAGAGTACAAAGACCTTTTACCTATACCTCTAAGAGTAGTCTTACAATGAAAACTGTGAGTGAAGTATTTTTGAGCTTTTAGGAGATGTTAGATGCTGTCTTAGGTGCATACTTCTATTGAAACCTTTTCTTACCCTGCCAGCACACATTGAGCACTAACATTTGGTCAGGAAGGTTTCCTCCTTTTTTCTGACTTGTCAAGCAAGGGTCATGCTATATACTTCCATGGTTTCATGTTCCACCTATGTAGGGGCAGGGATACTCCAGTTTAAACATCCCAGAACTTTGTTTTTCTATGTCTAGTTGTTTTTCTATGTCTAGTTGTTTTTCTGTCTAGTTGCTTTTCTATGTCTAGTTACCAATGCTTCGAACTCAGCATGCCCAGATGTGTAATCAGACGTGTTGTTTTAAAATAAAATTAGGCTGATAATTCCCAGTAAAAATGCTATGAAAATACAAAATGCATGTAGAAATGCTTTGGCCCTTCTATGACCTTTATGTATGACTTTTAACCCCTTAAAGTTTTAGAGACACTATAAATAGAGACACTGTAACTAACATTCTGAGAAATACTCTGGACAAAAGCATTTCTTATTTGGTCTTAATCTCAGGTTGGTAGGTAGGGTCCTAGATATAGATTAGGCAGCCAAGGAGCTTAGGAAATTTGAGTTTTTATTTAGGGTGTTAGTGGTGCTACTAAATATAGCATGTCCCATTTTTTTCTTTTCCCTCTAACCGTCTCATTGATGTAACATGAAACCAAATAGAACAGTGCTGAACAGCTTGAAAGAGTGAATATCATGTGTAGAAAAGGAATATCACAGTATCACCTGACAGAAATAGCTTGAACCCATAGCAAGCAGAGATTGGTGCATGATTTTTAAAGGTTTTATCCACTTTTTTACCCGCAGATAATTGATAGGTGTTTGCAAAAGTGCTACCAAGTAAGAGGTTGGTGGATGGGGGAAAAATAACCTTTATATGTGATGGTCAAGTAATTAGTTGTTTAAAAAAATAGCAGCAGGAAAAAATAGCAGCAGAAATGTGGTTATAAAAGCTCTGTACTTTTCCATGTTACCAACTAAATATGTTCATATTTCTGTGCATTGATGTAGAGTTTTGACAAAGACAAGAGTAATAAGCCTGAAGAGGTAATGATCATATTATACATTTATTTAACAGGTCCAGAGGATACAAAGGTGAAACAGATATAGATTTTCAAGAGTTTCCTACCATGTAGGGAAGACACATTTATGCATACGAGTATGCATATAAATATTGCCATGTTGAAAGGGACAGGTATCAGCAGAAAGAGACAGATAAGTCATACAGAGTGTATATGTTCTGTCCTTTACTTATCTAACAAAAATTGAGTACCTCCTGCTTCTAGGCACTGTGGTAGGTGCTGAGGACATAACTTACATTCCAGCAGGGCATATAAATAACAAGCTAATAAACTATCAAATAAAATAATGCCATTCAGATCATCAGTAAATGCTACACAGAAAATCAAGTAGATAGATAGACCTGGTGGATGTTGGAGTAGGTAGGTGGTCAGGTATGTGTAGAGATGGTGTTGGGGAAATAAAGGTCTCCCTGAAATAAAAGACTAGACATGGGAAAATAAGAAGTGTGTTTGGGGAAGAGAAGTCCAGCTGGACTGGTTTGGGAGTGGGTGAAATGAGGTAGTAAGGCTCAGGAGAGTTGGTGAACCTCTATCTTCTAGTATTTTAAAGGGCTCTCAAGTGGGAGAAAGCAGGACCAGGCTGGGACCAATGGCTTGAGATTTCAGGGGTGAAAGTCTGTGCTGTCTAATAGTAGAGAGAAGGGCTTCTGGCGCTGTGTTAGAGCAGCATGGCCACGTGCCTGTGAACTCCCAGTGGTGCAAGAATGGTGTCTTTGTTGCCTGTCCCAGTGTATGACACATAGTAGGTGATCAAGAATTGATTTTTAATTTCCTTTCTGAACACCCCGCATGTGTGGTGGTGGGATGGATCTTCTCACAAGTATCCCATCGAGATGGCTGTGGATCTAAATGGAGGTCTACACATAAGTTTTCCCCCAAAGGACGGCCTTTTCTGTTTCAGCATCACTAGACAAAATGAACTGATGGCAACCCCTTTTTCATTCCTTAGGCATTTTCTCTTTCTGGGGTCAGAGAGTGGTTTTGCTTGTCCACAGAGCTATACTTGATTTAAACATGGCATGGTAACCTAATGTCTATTTATTTCACTTATTCCCAAACATTTGTTTATTTCAGAGAGAGCAATTTACCCAGGATTTCACAGACAGTAATCACTGAGGCCTTGTGTCTCTAAGTCCATGCTCTTTCTACGATATCCTGTTGTCTTATACGAAACAGATTTCATTTTATGCACGCTCTGTTTATGGATTTCTATGTCATACTTCAATTTCGTTAGCAGCAGCAGCAGCAGCATTTTACCAGCTAAGAGGACTGCCTACTGTTGAAGGCCTCGTCAGTGTGCTAACGAGGACACCTCACTCCGTCCACTGGTTAATGAAGCCTGCTTGGACCTCTCTGGCCCCATTATTCTCCCTTGTCTGTGGTTGCCTGTGGCATTTATTTCTTGCCACCACAACTTCTCGAACTTAGCTTGTTTTCTTATTGTTTCTTATTATTGAGTCTTGTCTCCTTAGATGGGTTGTATGTTCTTCTAACTCAAGAGCAGTATGTTTTAAACCAGGAACTCCATTGTGTATCACTAGACATGGGTGCTTATGAACTACTTGCTTGATTCAGAATCACTCATGAGTGAAAGGAAAGTTACATTGAATTCCTTCAAGATGGGGATCATATCATCAAACTTGTTTGTATTTCCAGCCCCCAGTATCTGGCCCAGAGTAGGTGCTCAGTAAATGTGTTTTGGATATGTGTCTTGGATCCTGTGCTCCACTGCACTTTGTCCTTGGCCTCTCTGTTTAACAGTATTCCTCTTGTTGATATTATTTACTTCACCATCCTTGAGGCAGGATCTGGGGCTTATTTCTTTCTGTTATAATAGTAATAAGAATACCTTGGTTTTTAGAGTTATTACTACATGCTGGTCATTATACAAACACCCTACATGAATTACCTTATCAAACCCTTACAGACACCCTCTGAACTCAGGCAATCTGACTCCAGAGCCCAGAGGTGAGGAAACCTCGGTGCAATATTGCTTTTGGAACCCCTCCCTGTGCTCAGTAACTCACAGGGACGTCAATCCTTGTGAAGTTCTGGTGAAGGTTGATTAAACACAT
The DNA here is from genome assembly GCF_022682495.2 of Desmodus rotundus. Classification (NCBI taxonomy): domain Eukaryota; kingdom Metazoa; phylum Chordata; class Mammalia; order Chiroptera; family Phyllostomidae; genus Desmodus; species Desmodus rotundus. The sequence goes on from NC_071389.1 coordinate 33,328,741, forward strand.
TACCTAAGTATTTTAAACATTTCTAAGTCAATTATATTTTAGTGTCAGCGCTGTTATTAATATCTTCTATGAAATTCCATAGTTTCTTTTTTTTCTTAGGTGAATTTGCTAAGTATGTAATTGTTACAGGGAATAAATAGACTAAGCTAGAATTGATGTATTGGCTGCCCCTGCTTTGCCAGGCAACAGGATTCCTTGTTTTCCCAAGCTTTCTTGGTACCACACATGTGGTTGGACATGGAAGGATATGTGTTATGTTACTGGAGTGAGGGCAAAACAATTCTTGGGGAGGAGAACCAAGATGGCGGCGTAGGTAGACACACTGCGCCTCCTCGCACAACCAGAACTGACAGAAAATCGAACGGCAACGAAGTCCGACACCAAGGAAATAAAAAATAAACATTCATCCAGACTGGTAGGAGGGGCAGAGACGGGCAGCCGGACTCGAGTTGCCTTGGCGGGACCGAGACTGGCGGAGTGTGGGACGAACGGGGCAGGCAGTCCGACCACTAGCAGACCCTGCGGCCCCACATTCGCGCACAGATAAACCCAGAGGGCCAGACTCAGAGCAGCAGAGAGAGGGGCAGGCAGAGCTGCGGGTAGCACCCCGAGGCCCCACACTCGCACACAGATAAACCGGTACCAATGGCAGGGAGCGAAGCAGACCACATAACCCAGGGCTCCAGCTCGGGGAAATAAAGCCTCAAACCTCTGATTGAAAGCGCCCGTGGGGGTTGGGGTGGCAGCAGGAGAGACTCCCAGCCTCACAGGAGAGGTCGTTGGAGAGACCCACAGGGGCCTAGAGTGTGCACAAGCCCACCCACTCAGGAGCCAGCACCAGAGGGGCCCAATTTGATTGTGGGTAGCCAAGGGAGTGGCTGAAATCCAGTGGAGAGTGGAGTGGGCGCCATTGCTCCCTCTCGGCCCCTCTCCCACGTACAGCGTCACAGAGCAGCGACCAGCGTTACCCCACTCCGCCCCGGGGAATACCTAAGGCTCCGCCCCTTAAAGTAACAGACACACCAAGACAAAAAAAAAAAAAAAATGGCCCAAATGACAGAACACCTCAAAGCTCCAGAAAAAATACAACTAAGCGAGGAAGAGATAGCCAACCTATCAGATGCACAGTTCAAAACACTGGTTATTAAGACGCTCACAGAATTGGTTGAATTTGTTCGAAAACTAGATGAAAAAATGAAGCCTATGCCAAGAGAAACAAAGGAAAATGTACAGGGAACCAATAGTGATGCGAAGGAAACTGGGACTCAAATCAGTGGTGTGGACCAGAAGGAAGAAAGAAACATCCAACCAGAAAAGAATGAAGGAACAAGAATTCGGAAAAATGAGGAGAGGCTTAGGAACCTCCAGGACATCTTGAAACATTCCAACATCTGAATTATAGGGGTGCCAGAAGGAGAAGAGGAAGAACAAAAAATTGAAAACTTATTTGAACAAATAATGAAGGAGAACTTCCCCAATCTGGCAAAGGAAATAGACTTCCAGGAAGTCCAGGAAGCTCAGAGAGTCCCCAAGAAGCTGGCCCCAAGGAGGAACACACCAAGGCACATCATAATTACATTACCCAAGATTAAAAATAAGGAGAGAATCTTAGAAGCAGCAAGAGAAAAGGACCTACAAAGGGGTTCCCATAAGACTGTCTGCTGATCTCTCAAAAGAGACCTTACAGGCAAGAAGGGACGGGCAAGAAGTATTCCAAGTCATGAAAGGCAAGGGCCTACATCCAAGATTGCTCTATCCAGCAAAGCTATCATTTAGAATGGAAGGGAAGATAAAGTGCTTCTCAGGTAAGGTTAAGTTAAAGGAATTCATCATCACCAAGCCCTTATTATATGAAATGTTAAAGGGACTTATCTAAGAAAAAGAAGATAAAAACTATGAACAGTAAAAATGACAGCAAACTCACAGTTATTAACAACCACACCTAAAACCAAAACAAAAGAAAACTAAGCAAACAACTAGAACAGGAACAGAACCACAGAAATGGAGATCACACGGAGGGTTATCAATAGGGGATTGGGAGGGGGAGAGAGGGGGAGAGGTACAGAGAACAAATAGCATAAATGATAGGTGGAAAATAGACAGGGGGAAGGTAAGAATAGTGTAGGAAATGTAGAAGCCAAAGAACTTATAAGTATGACCCATGGACATGAACTATAGGGTGGGAATGTGGGAGGGAGGGGGTGGGCAGGATGGAGTTGTGTGAAGGGGTGGAAATGGGACAAGTATAATAGCATAATCAATAAATATATCAAAAAAAAAGCAATTCTTGGGACAGTATTTTCAGTTTTGGGGGGCGGTACAACAGAAGTGTAATGGTCGGAGAGGGCTGAACACTGCATTTATTGTCCTGAGTCCCCATTCAGATATATACTCACTTAACACTATTGGAGAGTGGGCCCCGCAAAAAGAAGCATGGGCTCCTCTATGGGACTCCCTTAACCGTCATTTTCATTTTATTTTAGCGGACCTGTGTTTTCTTTTGATAGCAGGGATATAGAATACGAAACTTACACCACTAAGTGGTGCGATTTCAGAGGGCAAAGAAAGTTACATATTCATTATAGACTTCAGTTTTTTTCCTCTGTAAATGCCACGTACTCCATAGAACTGTTGTTGGAGTAAGTGAGATCCAAGTTCCTAACTGGCCTGTAGCATCCAACGCTATCTCCTCTCCGCCTGCTTCTCGGACCTCCTCTCAGGTCAGACCACTGCAGCCTCACTGGCCCTGCTCTCTGCTTCTGGGATGCCCAGCTGGCTCTTGCCTCGGCGCCTTTCTTCCCTACCTGCACCCCCAGACCCTCAGGCAGCTTCCTCCTTCTCTTGGCTTAAGCTTCTGCTCAAATGACCCCTCCTCCAAAACAGCTTGCCCTCCTTGTTCTATCTATTCCCCTTACCTTGCTTTATTTTGCTTATACTACTACTTAAAACTATTTTACTTTAATTTTGATTACTTGTTTGCTCTCCCCTCACTGAATATAAGCTCCATGAGGGCAGGGACAGAGGCATTGTCTATCTTCTTTCTTTGTCTCCTCAGTTCCTCCAATGGCAACTGGAACACAGTAAACACTCAAACAGTATTTCTTGTCATGGCTGTACACATGCCTGGCACTATCCCTTCTGCAAGGAACCGATAGACTTCTTAATTTCAGCTTTGTAACAATTTTTCCTGGGTCTGCATCATATATATATATATATATATATATATATATTTTTTTTTTTTTTTTACTAGTTTAGCCAATAAAACTTTATTGGACAATTTGATTAGAGACTAAAGTCAAATTGAGGTCCAGCTTTGTAGGGACTAGGTGATTGCCTTTTGGGGTAGGAATTGTTAGGTGCAGCCTTATTACCGACAGCTAATTTTTAAAGAGGCAGCCTAGGTAGGATGGGAAGAACTGGATTCATATAGGTGAAGAGAACACCAACAGCTTTGATCATGATGGGGCTGTAATCAGACGGGGCGGGCAGGGGTACTGAAGGCCGTATACTTACTGATGGTATGACCTTGTTCAAGTTGTTTGACCTACTCTATGCTTCAGATTCCTTATCTATAAAATGAGGCTGATAACTGGGGACGAGAAATGGGGAATTGCCTACCACATAAGGGTTGTTGTAAAATCATTGAGATAATGTATGTAATAACAGTTTATATCAACTGACATTCAAATAAATAGATGTAAATGCATATAAAGTGCTTGGCATGCAGTAAGTGCTCAACAAATGGCACCCATTTATATTAAAATTATTAAATCACTCATAAATGATTTGAAACACTTGTAAAGATTTGGATGTCTTAGTGTTAATGATTAGCTTTCCTTGAATTTAAACAACCTGTTGGATTGTCCTCAACTTCCTGTTTGCATTTAGTAAGCATGGAGACCCCTTTAGTGTGGTAGGAATCTGGATTCTGGAGTCAGACAGTACTGAGTTCAACTCCCAAACTGAATCAGTAAATAGACTGACGCCCAAACCTAATCTCAGCCCTTGTGAGTTTCAGTTTTCTTTATAGTACTTATCAAATTCCTGTCTGTCATCTGAAAGATGCACTATAGTCAGAATGCCAGGAGCAAGAGAAATAAACTGGCCTGAATAATTCACAGATGTCTTCTGTACCCCTGCACGAATGTAAGCCACCATACATTTCCTCCCCAATAGAGGCACGGGCATGCTTGGTCCACACAGCCCTACTTGGCCTTCCCACTGTTTTATGAGACAGATGCCAAGACCCATCACAGTGGTTTACCATCATCATCACAGGTGAATGACAAGAAGCTTGAATAAGAAAGGGCTACAGACAAGTCATCTCTCCCTTTAGCTCATCAAGGGGCTACACAAATCCTCCTTGTTTTAATAGTTAGACTCCAACCTACCTACCTGTAAGGTCCCTCAAATCTGTGGTCTTTGTAATTGCTGGAAATGACGTAAATAATAAACCTGATACAAAGATTGAGTACTGGGAAATACCAGACATTGTGCTCAGTCCTTTATCTGAATCCTTCCACCTCACTGGGAAGTACAGAGAAAAAGCTATCCCCACTTTTCAAATGAGGAAACTGAGGTTTCAAGAGATGAAATACCTTTCCCAAGGTACCCCAGCTAGAAAGTGGAGATGAACCGAAGGTCACCAGAGGTCAGTTGAAGTCATCTGACTCCAGAGCCTATGCTGGGCTGTCACTCTCTAAGGTGGTCTTTCATCTCTGCCAGACTATGAACTCTTTGGGAAGAGATACAGATCCTATTCACCTGCAGCCCCCATTCATCCCTGATGACACCAGCTTCATCAATGGTTATTAAGATGAAATTTTAAAATTCCTTTGGTGGATGATACCCTATCTATATCTTGAGCTGCAAGACAGAAGGTGCCTATGCCTGTGCATTCTGCTCAGCCCATTGCTAAGATACCCAGTCTCCTTTGAGCCTCACAGAAACAGGGGGAGGAGGGTGTTAATCCATCTTTACAGAGGAAAAAAATTGTTCTTCAGTCCTTCTTAATAGACAGTGGAGTTGGGATGTCAACTCAGGGTACTTAACTTCCTATTTGGTCATTTCCCATCCTCTGTATCTTCAGACTTTTAAGAAACTTATAAATTATGTGGATGGGGACAAGGAAGGATGTTTGAGAAAATCTCTTTTATTGTTAAATAAAAGCTCACCTTGATTGTGAGGGGGAAAAAAAGCCATTTTAATCTCTAATACAGACACAAATGCTCTATTGATTTTTTAAAAGCAAAGTAACAAAAACCCATGCCCCTCTTTTTGTGAAAAATCATTATTACTAGGTGTTGTGGTCTACAAGATGCTAAATAAGGATTCTAACTAAAATGCTTCGCCAAACTATTTCAATGCAAAATCAATAATATACATGGAAACTTTATGAAAAGATGAATTAAGGAGAAAGCAACTCCTCACCTTTCAGTGAATGCACACACGTATGAAACATTAACATGCAGTGTTAACTTGTGGTCATCCACTGGGGTTTGAGATGTGGTGGCTTCACAGATGAGGAAAATATCGAGAGCCTTGTCTGAATATAATGGTGGCCATAACCAAACTGGGCAGGCCACAGGTACTCAAGGCCTGAAGTGCTTAGAAGAGTAGAACTCTAACAAGGGTGCAGACTCTGGACTTCCCGGTAAGACTTGCACACCTTCAGTTGCCTTCTGGGCATTTTTAGTGGCTCACATGAACGACATTGTGACGTGGTATTTGGCGAGTCATGGCTCCAAAGCATGCTGGGTCATCAGCATGGCAGGAAGGGAGAGAAGAGTGAGTTTGGTGGCCTGAAGTGTGAAGATAACACACTTTGAGAGGTCGTACTAGGAACACCCAAGATCAAATGTTCAGGGGTCGTGGATGTGCACGTAGCATGGCCTGGCTGGGCTGTGCTTCTAAGTTTATGGCTGAAGCTTAGGTGGATTCTTTTATAACACTCAGGACTTGTTTTATAACTATTTATAGTTTTGTGTTATCTCCCTGAGTTTCTTGAGGAACCAGTATCTGAACAGTTTGTTATGTTAACTGTCCTTGTTATATACACTCCAGAATAGGCACTCTATAAATATGTGTGGAGTGAATAAAAGGATGGTTCCAAAACTATTCAGAGGAAGATCAGGAACAAAAATGGCACTACAATAAAAGTGACAATAATTGATGCCATTTACTGAGCACTTCCTATGTGTCAGGTGTCACATTATACATATTTCTGATTCTAGTCTCTTTTAAGTCAGTGACCTTTTGGTAAATGTCCACTGGGGCTGCTTGTATGTCAGGTCTTGTTCTGGCTCAGAGATTCTCTGGGATGAAAGGGGCCCAGTCCATAACCTTGAGGGGCCCACAGAAAAGATAGAGGGCAGCTCCCATATGTGAGCTAAGTGCTGCGAGAGCTGTGGAAGTTCATGCAAAATGGTTTAGTTACCTAGAGAAAAAAGGGACACAGGGGAGCTGAGTCTTACAGAGGAAGTAAGAAGTTGCCACATGAAGCCATTGGAGGCAGGGAGGAGGAATGGATCAATCCAGGTAGAAAGAACAGTAAGAGCAGAGGTGAAAAGATGCTCAACTGTGTGATGAGTTTATAGAACATTACATAAACTCAAATACATTGCAAATACATTGAGCACCTACTGTATTGAGGCACTGGGAATACAATTATGAGCTTTTCCTCGTGGAGCTTATAACCTAGTTTAGGAGATAGACATAAATAATAGTAAAAACTACAAACTTTTATCTCCAGATTGTATTAAGTGCTATGGAGAAAAAGAATAAGGTGCTAAGAGAATAGAATAGAATTTGGATTTGGCATTTATGAGAAAGGGTTATCTAAGCAAAGACCTGATGGAGTAGCCATGAAGAGAAAGGGATAAAGTGTGTGCCAGATGGGATATGCTTGAGGGGCTGAAAGGCCTCCAGGGAGACAGGTGGAGACAGATCACATATGTCTCTGGAGGTGACATTGTAGGGATTTGGATTCTATTCTAGGTGCAAGGAAAAGTGATTGAAAGGTTTTACACAGAAGAGAGGCATTTTACCCCATAATTTTATTATGAAAAATTTGAAACATATAACAAAGTTGAAAGGCTTTTAAAGAGGCAATAGTGTATGGGAAAAGTCCAAACATAGGATAGAACCAGGGCTGGGAGCTAAGTCTGGAGCCTTTAGTGCCCTGCAAGAGAGAAAAGATAAACTGTGCAGTGTAGAGCCAGAGGGAGTAGGGCTAGAGAAGGAAGGGTGGATTTGAAAATTATTTAGGGGTACAATGCCTAGCCCATAACAGTTGCTTGGTAAGTGTCTGCTGAATGAATGAAAATACAATCAGCAGGACTCAGACCATCCGAGGATAAGGAGGTAAGTTGTAAACTGTAAGTCATTCAACTTCCCTGAGCCTCAGTTTCTCATCTATATGATGGGAAAGGTGAAAATATTTCTTGTAGTAGTTGGTCGGCATCCTCCAGAGAAACAGAACCAATATGATGTGTGTATGTATATACATATTTATGTATATATATATAAGAAGATATATGATAAGGAATTGGCTCATACGATTATGGAGGCTGACAACTCCCAGAATCTGTAGTCAGCAAGTTGGAGACTCAAGAGAGCTGACAGCATAGTTCTAGTCCTGAAGCCTGCAGTCTCGAGACCCAGAAGGATGTTTCTGTTGAGTCTTAAGGCAGGAAAGAACTGATAGTTCAGCCAGGCAGGACGGTAGGACGGTCAGTTAGACAGGATGGTCAGTCTTTTTGTTTTATTCTGGCCTTCAGCTGATTGGATGAGACCTACCACATTAGGGAGAGCAATCTGCTTTACTCAGTCTACTGATTCAAGTGTTATCTCACCCCAAACACCCACACAGACATATTCAGAATAATGTTTGACCAAGTAACATGGCACCCTGTGGCCCAATTACGCTGATGTAGAAATTAACCACCACATTTCCCATGCTTGTTTAGAAATGCTCTCTGTGAGTTAAAAAACAAAACAAACAAACTATATAAGTGTAAGGGGTATCACCATTTATTCAAGTGGAAATTATTTTCCCTAATGAGAATAGCTTACATTTTTGTGGGTTGAAAACATTTTATTTATTAACGAAGCTGTTGATCATTCTTTGATTTTGTGAAGCTGTGTCACAACTTTTCCTTCATTAGTTAACAACGGAATGATCTTGTGTAAAGGAAAGAAATCTAGTTTCTAACATACCTTTTGTATCATAGGAACGGGGTGGGAACAAATTCTCCACCAAAGAGTTAGTTCTATGGGGTATCTGTGGGAACTAAAATTTTTCATTTGATTCAGATATTGAACTTCCGTGAAATTTCATTTGTTTCCTATTTGCATTTTACCCTCATAACAAGTTTTGTAAAGTGTCTTGAAGTTCTCACCTGGGAAGATACAAATATCATCACCCACAGCCACTTATACTCTGGTACACTCTAGTGATATGGTTCTAGAAATTTTTTGGTCCCAACCTCTTTTTTAAGTTTTATTTTTCAATTATAGTTGACATTCAACATTATTTTGTTTTAGTTTTAGGTGTATAACATACTGGTTAGACAATCGTATAGTTTACAAAGTGATCTCCCCAATATTTCTAGCACCTACCTATTTCCTATGCAGTAGTTTTACATCCCTGTGACTATTTTGTAACTGCTAATTCGTACTTTTAATCACTTCACCTTTTATACCCACCTCTCCAACCCCCCTCTCCTCTGGTAACCATCAGTCTGTTCTCTGCGTCTATGAGCCTGTTTCTGAGAACAGCTTACTTTTACCTAGTGCTTCTCATGTGTCAGATACTGTTCTGTTTTACTGCATTTATCTCATTCAATTCTCACAATGACCTTATCTTTCCTTTTACCCCTTGGAGGCATCCAGCCCACACTCTTACTGCACAGAGACTGCCTGCAGTAGGACATGGTGAGGAGGAGCACACGCTCCAGAGCCAGCCTGCGTGGTGGGAATCCCAGCTCTATCACAGGCTGTGTGACCTTAGAGGCAACGTAATAACTTCTCTGTCCCTCAGTGTCCTCTTCTGTGAAATGGGGTAATAATTGTAAAGTGCTTAGAACAGAGCCTAGCATTTAGTATGCAAATCCATCTATGTTGTGTATATGTATAGATATGTATAGATAGTATGTTTATATGCATGGGTGGTGTAGGGGTGGTGGTGACAATGATATACACAGAGGGCAAGCTCTCGTGCCTTCAGGGGCCAGTGAGGTAACATCAGTGTGAGAAACAGCCAAGAATAAGCAAGGAGAGGTAGAGTGAGTGGAGAACTAAGGAATGTCTTCTTAACTTAAAGACATTAAAGTCTGAGAATCCACAAAATGCTGCTTGGGCCACTACCAATATTTGACCCCTGGTTTCCATATGCAAAGCTGCATAGTGAGTGTTTTATAAGTAGTTTCCTTAACAATCCTGCTAGCAGAGTTGTTACAGATGGCAAGACGGGTGCTCACTTAGTCCTACAGAGCGTTCCTCAGCACTAACCCCTTGATTTGCTTTTCTCTGAGAGGCCTTTCTCCATGGTGAGGTCAGGCTGGTGAAAGAGGAAAGGTGCAAGTGTTCGTTGCAGTCTCCCTGGAATGTCTTGAGGGCTCTCCCTATGCAGATCCCACAGCCTGCCAACTCTACTCTCTCTTCTTCATTCTCATGCCTAACCCAGGAGCCTCTGTTGGTGGCCATGCAGGTGTGGCTGTGTTTGTGTTTGCATTGCTCATTGCATGGTGAGCTCAGAGCATAGGGACCTCATTCATCTTTCCACGCCCTGCTGCCCTAGCACAATTGACTGTTGAGTAACCTCCGTTGAATCTGAGTTCCAGTCATTGTCCATCTCTCTTTGGGTAATTGCCATCTAAGATGTTTAGTTTCTCCTTCTTCAGAATTGAGATAATAACTGTCATAGGTTGGATGCCTTGAGAGACAGGTTCAGATGTGGACCAGCATGCAGGAGGGAGTGCTCTTAGGATCATGACTGGGGAGGGGAGTGGAGAGGAGGGACGAGGAGGAGAAGGGAGGAAGGAGGGTCAGGCAGAGAGGGAAGTCGTACTGCAATGCAGTCTCAGTGAAGGCCTTGGCCACCCCCCACCCCCCGCCCCAAGTAGCACTGAAATTAGGGTAAGGGTGCCAGGTCTTTCTACCCTATGTCGATCAGTCCCTGGACGTGGGGTGTCCCAAGAAGGGAGCATGACCTTGGGAGAGACAGCTGTCTTTAATCAGCTGAGGGCTGTCTAGGGGACGAAGCCCTTCAGTCCTGAAGGAGGACCTGGGTGGCACATCAGAGCCTCTACTAGAGTGTCAATTTCACAGGGTTATTGGAAAGCAGACACATGCAAAAGCACACTGTAAAGTGCTAAACAAATGTAAGGTTGTAGTTGCTGTTAATATTAATAGTAAAATTATTGGGGCTCAGTAAATATGTCTTTAACGGAGTTGAGTCTATTTTCTTGGAATATGTCCGTAGTAAGAATCATGAAGTTGTCATATGCCCTTGTTTTTATTCCTCTCACCTCCCCAAAGACACCCTTTCCCCTCACTCTTTTGTTATTAATCTTGTCTTAAAAGTGCTTATGGCCTTCTATTTTAAAACCTCTAGGGTTGGTTTGATTTGATTTTCTTTCCACTGAAATGACTGTTCTGAACTCTGACCTTAATCCAGGATGGTTAGAGCAGCTGGAAGCCTTTCTTGACTATCTGTCTTCACACTTTATATTCCATATAGGCTCAGAGAAATCCTAAGTCCTAGTGCAGTTTTTAAACATTGCTACATTAACAATTCCTGTCGGTGAGGTTAATTAAACATAATTGAGGGCCAGCCCTCGCATTCCCAGCTTTGTACTGACCCTGGAGTCGATCTGTCAGCCTGAAGGGCTCAGACATGAGAATACCTTCGTGAAAGCTGTCAGTGCGAAGGATGAATGTTCCAGAGATCAAGAATATTGAGCAACTCTGGGTCAATTCCAGGGAACAGCTGCTTATAGAAAGAACTGTGCATGCGACTTCAAAGGTGCTATATGTTGTTAATTTCACCCACACACTGATGCACTTAGGCAGTTATTCTGTGAATTCTATCATCATATGATTTCTCTCAAACGCATTTATATATGCATATATTTCTAACTTACAAATGTTATCTTGTCACTTCTCTGCCTAAGTATCTTCTGTAGGTCCCCCTAACATCTCCACCATAAAATCTAATGTCTTAGCAAAGCTCTTTTAGTTTCCTGAATTCGCCAGAATTGTTTTATGTTGCTTGTCTTTGTGCCTGCCATTGCCTTTCCCCAGAAAGCCTTCTCATTCTTAAGCATCCTTCAGGTATCAGTTCAAATGTCATCACCTCTAGGCAGCCTTCCTTGGTTTCCCCACAATGCAACAATGACACTGGCTACTCTGTACTGCCTTTCCTCTAAGATAGTGAGCCACCAGGTGGGAGGAAAATGAATCTGTGGACCTGCTGGAAAGGTGAGAGGGTCAGGGTGGAGAGAATGGGAGAAGTTATATGCAAAGCCCCTTTAGTTAAAACTTATATTCTGTAGACTCAGTACTCAGTGTGTGTATATGTGTGTGTGTATAGGTACACACACACACATATGCATGAGTGATATTTGATTTTGTTTTTCAATTTAAGAAGAACCAAGGACCACATCTGATCCAATGATTAAAAGAGCTTTTAAGGAGAGGCCTTCTGACAGGAGTAAAACTTTCCCCTGACTGCCCTCTTGTGGAAGTGCTGAGAGAGCCCAGAAATGATAAGAGAAACTTAAAACCTCGGTCCCCAGGTCGAGAGAGCAGTGTCCTTGATTGCCCATTGTTCTCCATATGTAAATAATTTCAGCTTTTTAAAGAATCAGAGTATGGCAAGACACACCCCAAATTGAATTCAGTTTGTCATTGGTGAATCAGACAATTCTTTAAGAACCTTAGACTACCCAGAGCAAAGATGTGAACAGAACATGGGGAAAGGTCATGTGTGGTTAAGAGAGGGCTCTGTGGATGAAGTGGGAGATGCACACCAGCTTCAATACGTCTTCACAAGCTGAAGAAAGCACTATTAAGCAAGAATACTTTAAGTTCTGTTTTCCCAAGGCAAGTGGCTCCTGCCATGCCCAAGAATCACTTGCTGAGCTGGGTTAAAATGCTGATTTCTGAGCCACTGATCGACATTCTGATTCAGTGGGTCTGGGCAGGTGCCCAGGAGTCTGCATTTTAATAAGCACTCTAGGGTGATTCTAATGGATGTGGCCCTCACACACCCTGCAATGGGGACAGGTTTTATAGGGCCATTTATTCACTTTTCTGTGACCAGGGCAATTTTGTGTAGAAGTCATGGTTTCAGATACTCTGACACATTGTCCCATGAGAACACTTTTTAAACCTCATGTCCTGATTTTTGGTTTGAAAGACATGATCTTCATTTCTGTACATGGGATTGCAACTTAGAATTAGCATTCGATCTTATAACTGTGAAACAGACTTTCCTTTCTCTTTTCCTTCCCCGCCTCCATGCTTTGTGTCTACGTACGTGTTAACCTGGCTGTCTACATATGTGCCTTTGTACCTACCCACTTGTATTTATGAATCAACCTATGCACTGTACCTTGTGCCTAGTGAACCAGCCTGAACCACAGGAAGAACAAACTATTGGGACAGAGGTTTTCCTGGAATTTTGGCATTTTTTATGGGGAAAGGTAAAAGGCACTGGCCAGGAAGTAACCTACCCTGGAGAATAAACTACTTATAATTTCTTCAGCACCTACCAGGTGGCAGCCACTCTTCAAGGCTTCTTAGGTACATTGTTACTAACCTAGCGAAGTAGTTCACAGGTGAGGAAACTGGACACTTAAAGAGATTACGTAACCAGCTGAGTCACACAGAGCAGGGGTCCCTGACCTTCAGGCTGTGGACCAGTACCAGTCCAGGCCTGTTGGGAACCAGGCTATACAGCAAGAGGTGAGTTTGAATGTAATGTGCTTGAATAATCCCCAAACCATCCTCCCACCCCCAGTCTGTGGAAAAATCGGCTTCCACGAAACCTGCCCCTGGTGCCAAAAAGGTTGGGGGCCACTGATCTAGCAGAGTCATCGAGGTTGAACTATAACTTGAAATCAGGTGTGTCTTACTCCAAGGCTCCCTGCTCCCTTTCTCTGGGTGAACGTATCTCTAGTTGCCTGCAGGTGTGTGGCCATCAAAGCTCATCAGCCTTTTCTAGGTTCACCAGTTTCCTTCTCATTAAAAACAGAATTTTAGGAGAAATCTCCATTTTCAAGAAAGTAAGTTAGCAAATAAAGAATTTCTCCAGGGCGCTGCTACTAACACCTTTCCAATTTCTGGGAAATCTAAAAATCAATTGTATTAAAGTAAAAAGAATGCTTACTGTGTTTTTTTTTAAAGGTTTCTGAAGGTTGTTTTAAGACCAAACTAGGCAGCCATGTATTTTAATTTTGTATTTTATAGAGAACCTGCTGCATTGTTGACACTCCTAAAAGGTCAATAACAACTTGTTTGATATTTCAAGTTAATTGTGAGTCTCTGCATGTTTGCATAGCTGAACCTTTATTGCTAAAGGTCCCTTATAAATGTTGCATTGCCCTCAGTGTTTGGGGCTGCCATGAATGCGTTGTATGCCAATGGAAATGCATTTGTTGCAGTGGGAAGACATTTGATTTCACCTAGAATATCTCATTTTCCTTTAGCCATCATAATATTTTTAAAAATAAAGTTTATAATTTTCTGATGATAAAATAAACATGTTCAAGTGTTAAAAATTAGAAAAATATAACTGTATAAAGATGATAAATCACCCAGAATCCTCTTATCCAAGAGTAATGGTAGTAATAATTTAAAAATGCTCTTTCAGTAAGGCATGCTTACTGTGTGCCAGCTACTGTTGGTAAGATAGGTGACATAATTCCAATTTTATAGATTTGGTAACTAAGGCTTAGAAAGGTTAAATAACTGTTCTCTTAAGTGGTAAGTAGTGAAGCCTGGTTATAACGTTCTGTTTGTTCCTAGTTCCAGAGCCAGTACTCTTTTCGTGCCTCTCCCACATAATCACTGTTAATATTGTAGTATGTTTCTTCCAAGTCTTCTTTTTATGCATAGTTTTCTCTTTCATAGATCTCTTTGGCTGAGATCATACTGTCAACACAATTTTCGACCCTCCCATTTTCGCTTAACATAGTGGCATGAACATTTTCCTTATGTGATCTGGCTCTGCCTCCCTCTTTGAATTCATCTCATACCTCCTTCCGCCTGGTGGGTTATGCCCTAGCCACATTGGAACACACCAGGGATGTTCTTGCCTTGGGACCCTTGCACTGGCCATTCCCTCTGCTTCAAGCTCTCTTGTCTCAACTCTGACGTGCTTCGTTTTTTTCCCATCCTTTAGGCCCCAGCTTAAATGTACAGGCTTTCCCTAAATGTCTCTCTCAAGTAGGTCCTGCTGCCTTTCTTAGGTCCTGATGAGTTTGTTTCACAGCCCTCCTTACAACTTAAAATTAGTTTATTTTATTTGCCTTTTTACTGTATCCTCATGTCACCTTCATTGTTGTGGGTCTAGCCTATGTCTATATATAATTCTGTACTTTCTGAACACTTTCTATATAAAACACTTTATTATTTTTAGCTGACATTGTTTTTATCTTATTTTTAAATTACAATTAATAATATCATTGTATATTTGTTTCAGGTCTATAGCACAGTGATTGGACAGTTATATAATTTATGAAGTGATCAAGTACGCACCTGGCTCCACATTCCCTGTGCTGCACTTTACATCCCCATGATTATTCTGTAACTACCAATTCGAACTCCTCAATCCCTTCACCTTTTCACCCAGCCCCATAATCCCCCTGCCATCTGGCAATCACTAGTTTGTTCTTTGCATCTATGAGTCTGTTTTGGGGTTTTTTGTTCATTTATTTTGTTCTTTAGTTTCCATATATAAGCGAAATCACATGGTATTTGTCTCTGTCTGACTTATTTCACTTAGCTTAATACCCTCTAGGCCTGTCCATGCTGTCACAAATGGTAATATTTCATTCTTTTTCTGGCCAAGTAATGTTCTACTGTATGCTCATCATATGTGTACCACTTCTTAACCACTCGTCTACTGGTGGGCATTTGGTTGCCTAAGTATCTTGGCTATTGTAAATAATGCTGCAATGAGCATAGAAATGCATATATCTTTTCAAATTAGTGATTTTGGTTTCTTTGAATATATACCCAGAAGTGAAATTTGAGTCATAAGGCAATTCCATTTTTAATTTGTTTGAGAAACCTCCATACTGTTTTCCACAGTGGCTGCACCAATCTGCATTCCCACCAACAGTGCACGAGGGTTCCTTTTTCTCCACATCCTCGCCAACACTTGTTTGTTGATTTATTGATAATAGCCATTCTGGCAGGTATGAGGTGATATCTCATTGCAGTTTTGATTTTCATTTCTCTGATGATTAGTGATGTGAGCACTTCTCTGTATGCCTATTTGCTATCTGTATGTTCTCTAGAGAAGTGTCTATTCAAGTCCTCTGCCCATTTTTTAATTGGATTATTTGGTTTTTTGGTGTTGAGTTCATGAGTTCTTTGTAAGTTTTAGATATTAACCCCTTGTGCCAGAAGGAGAAGAACAAGAGCAAGAAATTAAAAACTTATTTGAACAAATAATGAAGGAAAACTTCCCCAATCTGGTGAAGGAAGTAGACTTCCAGGAAGTCCAGGAAGCCCAGAGAGTCCCAAAAGAATGGGACCCAAAGAGGAGCACACCAAGGAACCTCATCACTAAATTACCCAAGATTAAAGATAAAGAGAATCCTAAAAGAAGCCAGAGAAAAGGAGACAGTTACTTACAAAGGAGTTCCCATAAGACTACCAGCTGATTTCTCAAAAGAAACCTTGCAGGCAAGAAGGGGCTGGAAAGAAGTATTCAAAGTCATGAAAGGCAAGGACCTATATCCAAGATTGCTCTATCCAGCAAAGCTATCATTTAGAATGGAAGGGCAGATAAAGTGTTTCCCAGATACGGTCAAATTAAAGGAGTTCATCATCACCAAGCCCTTATTTTATGAAATGTTAAAGGGACTTATCTAAGAATTAAAGAAGGTCAAAAACTATGAACAGTAAAATGACAACAAACTCACAACTATCAATAAATGAACCTAAAAGGAAAGAAAAACAACAAAAACAAAAAGTAAGCAAACAACTAGAACAGGAACAGAATCAGAGAAATGAACATCACATGGAGGGTTTTCAGTGGGGAGGGGGAAAGGAAGAATAGGGGGGAAAATTTACAAGGAAGAAGAAGCATAATTGGTAGGCATAAAATAGACAGGAGATGTCAAAAATGATATAGGAAACAGAGAAGTCAGAGAACTTATATGTACAACCCATGAACATGAACTAAGGGGAGGGAATGCTGGGGATTGGGGAGTGCAGGGCACAGGGGAGGTAAAGGCAGAAAAATTGAGAAAACTGTAATAGCATAATCAATAAAATATACTTAAATTTTTTTTTAATTTTAAAGATATTAACCCCTTATGGATGTATCATTGACAAATATGTTCTCCCACTCAGTAGGTTGTCTTTTTGTTTCGATGATGGTTTCCTTTGCTGTGCAAAAACTTTTTATTTTGATATAGTCCCATTTATTTATTACTTCTTTTGTTTCCCTTGCCTGAGGAGAACACTTTTTTTTTTTTATTGTGATGAGATTTCACAGAGTTCAAATACTGAGTTAAACTGTAAGAAAAATTGTAGGGCTCTTGTACCCTAATACTGTAAAAATTTCATCCCAGCAGCCCAGAATATATATAACCGCAAGCTCTGTGTGCGGGTGCCAGTCTCTCTGCACCCTTACCAGCACAGTCAGTTTTACAAGTCTTAGCTAAGTTTACATTTGTGAATCCATCCCCTCAATAGAATGGTTTAAGAATGAATGAATTAATTAAATGGACAAAAATAGAACAGTGTTAGCTATTTTGATGGGTGACTCAAATGATGCCTGCTCATTGTAGGTGTCCAGGACATTTTTGTTGAATGAAAAAGGAACCTCCTTTGATAAAGGGATGACAGTGGCCAGAGTTCCAAAAATACCCAAGTCCTTTTCTGAACCCCTTTTCTGAGATCACACAGAGAAATGTAAGTGCGAGAACAATGGCAAGCAGAGACACACAGATGAGTTACATCTTCAGCCCTTGTAATCTGGACTGAACCTTGCAAAGAATTTCTTTTGCTGGGCCTAGAGGTGGCCAGAGCCTAGAAGTAGGGTCGGGGGTCTCCCCTTACCCATTTCCCCTACGTCTGCATCAGAATGGTGAAGAAAGACCTACGCAGAGCCAAAGAAGACTGTTTGCCCTATCACTGCGGGTACAGCCCTGTCCCAATGCCATTGCAATATCATCTCCTTAAAGGACGAGGTACCATTTTTATTCACAGATATTACCAAAGACTTTTAAAAATTGATCATACATCGCTTCTCGGCCTTTTGGCTAAGATCAAGTGTAGTATCTGTTCTTATCAGTTTAAAAATTGATCATACTTAATGCATGGCATAGTAAAAACTTTACCCTGTACGACCATGATCTAATAGAAAACGCTTGAACCTGGCTGGATTTATATCTGCAAGCCCCTTCATTAGGTGAGCAGTGACAGGGGGACAGGTAACAAGACCTTCCCTTTCTCAGGATGTGTCGGGGATCAGGGGAACTTTGTATAGTAATTTTATTTTTTATTGTTGACACTGTTGTTTTAATGTACACATTTTAAAAACTATTTGTGAGGTTTAATATTTTCCACATGTTTGCTAACCAGTTTTTAATCCTTTTTTGGGTGTCTGTTCATATGTTTTGTCTTGTCTGAGTCTATGTGGATGTTTTTTGTAATACATTCATGTAAGTGCTTTAAATACAAAAACAATAATTCTTTTGTTTTATATCTGTGGTAAATGTGTTTCCAGCTTTCTTCCTTTTAATTTTTACTGTTTCAGATTTACTGAAGTTTTTAATTTATGTATAGTAAATTCTATCAATGTCTTTCCTTGTTAATTGCTTTTAAGCTTAGAAAAGCCTAAGACTGGATAAATGGTTACTCATATTTTTTCTTATTTTATATTTTGATTAGCATGTCTTGTTTAGAAGTTGCCTTTTAATTGTATAAAGGAACATTGAAATTGTTTGAGTTGTAAAAACCTGGTTCTGTATTACCTTCCCCTAAATTAGTGTGAACTTTTTTCCCACTTGACTTTGAAAAAATAGATTTCAAAATGAGATATAAGTAGATAAGCTTTAAAGGTATCTCTTTGTTTAGTTCCTTGGAATCTTTTTATTTTCTATTCGCACTCTCCCTGCTGTTTCCTGGAATAGTGTGCAGAGGAACCCTTTAGCATACTAATATGATAAGGATGCTTTTTATGGCTTAAGAGATCTTGGGAATCCTTGGGAAACTGCTCAGTGACTCTCTGCAACAGAATTAATATTTTTAAGACAGAAGCCTGCATTCTGTGTAAGAGATACATTTTCAGAGCTCTTTTTGCTGTGAGCTCTTCAAACCCCTCCCTTCTGCTGTCCTGGGAGTGCTGCAACACTCCCCCACCCCCTAGATAATTGGGTTGGGGCCAGAGTTTCTTTGTTGTTTGCTTTTCACAGAGGAGAGTTGTGTGTTATGTTCTGGAAGGGCTGGGGGCTGCTGTAACGCCAGTGCATTGTATCTCAGGGGCTCTGCAGATCCAAGGCCAGTCCTTCCTTCATTGTGAGCCCCTCAAGTCACTCCTTGGCCTTGGCTGTTCTTCGGCTAAAGGGAGAAAGTCTCAAATGCTGATTGTCCTCATCTATAGATTTTTCCAAAGGACAATGCTAGTACCAAGGAAGAGGGTGGGCATAGAGGGGCAGTCAGTTATCTGTGGGCTTAAAACTAAAGAAAATTAGCTCATAGTTCAAGAATATTTATTTCATTATTCCTTTGGTAGACCCCTTTTGGGTAGGAGATTCTTTTCCTAGTCACTACACTGATTTGGATCCCCCAAACAGCCAAGCAGAAATGGGATTCTGAAACATGGTTTATTTTAAACTAATGTTTTCTTACTTAAACCACGTGGTATAAAGAAGAGGCAGAGGTACAGAGAGGGCTGGGATTTAGCCTAGACGACACAGCAGCTTAGGTACACAGTCAGGATGCTTGGTGCTCATGCCTTCCACGCCATTACTTCCCATTGCCTCTCTTCTCACACTCTCCAGAGTATATTTTACAACTTTGGCTACAAACAACAGAGTACATCTCCTCAATTATATTTTTTCAAAAAAAAAACCCTCTTAGCTAAAATACCCCATTTAGGAAAAATATTTTTTTATTTTTGTAAAATTAACCTGAGTGATGTGATTTAAATTGTAACTACCTGGAGATCCTTAACTTTCTACATGAGAGTTGCTATGGACTGAATGTGTCCCTCCAACATCCATATGTTGAAGCTCTAACTCCTAATATGATTCTGATTGGATATAGGGCTTTTAGGAAGTAATTAAGATTAAATGAGGTCAAAAGGGTGAAGTCCTAAACCAATAGGATTGGTGGCCTTGTAAGAAGAGGAAGAGAGAGGTTTTTCTCTCTCAGCCACATGAGTGCACAGCTGACATGAAAGCGATTTCACCAGCAGGCCAGGAAGAGGGGCCTCATCAGAACCCGTGGCACCTTGACCTCAGACTCCTGGCCTCCACAACTGTGAGAAAAAAAACATGTCTCTCTGTTTTTTAAGCCACTCAGTCTATGGTGGTTGTCATGGCAGTCCAAGTTGACTAATACAGAAGTTGTGTTGTGTTATTAAATTCTGGTTCCTAGACCCAGATGACATTCAAATTATAAGATCAGTGAGGATGATCTGTGTTGTAGAAAAATTTTTCTGATGGTTGTTCCTTTGATGCTGTGGGTACCTTTTCTGTGTTTGAGTTGTGAGCATTTTAGAGCACTTGCTTCACTTGTAAGACATAGCTTATTGTTGACTAGAAATATCTTGGCTCACAGATGAAACTGGTACATGGAATCAGGCCTGTCCTCTGCTGAACTAGGAGTAAAAGATGCATTAGCATTGTGGTGTCACTGAGGCCACCAGAGGTCTTGGCTGGTCTGGGAGCTCGCTTCTGGGCTCCTGAAATTACTTAATTAAAGGCAAATGCACATAATACCTGAACAGCATTACTGTGCTGGTTTTTCTTCCCTGCCATTCTGAGTTATTCATTAACATTTGTGTAAAACATTTGAATCATAGACTCCTTTTAGAAGGTCATCCAACTCATCCCTTCTCTCTGTAGACCAACTCCTCCAAAAGCATCTCTAACAAGATTCTGAGCCTTGCACTGATGAATCCAGCTGATGTCAAAATTGGAAACAAATATTTGACAGTGCAACCTTAGACAAAGTATGAGACCTAAAAATGTATGGCCTTATGCCTCATAAAGTTCTTGAAATAAAAGACTGATGATGTTACTTCCAAAATGTTAACCACCAAATGTCCTCCACCTCCGAGGACAGACAGACTCCATGGATCACTCAGGGCACTAGAAACTAGGAAACAAGAAATGGCATCCACCCACATAGCCAGCCAGCACCTCTCACATCCTCCCACAGACCCTGTTCTCCAAATGCTAGACAGTGGAATAATCAGACAGTAGAATAATCAGTAGGGTTATTATGAGGGATAAATGAAACTCAATGTGGACACAGGTACTTGAGAAAATATGGCCTTGCCATCTCTCCTACCTTCCCATACTCCCTTCCCTTCTTCCTTGCACTACTCCATCTCAATTTTTAGGAGCTAGTAGTTCATAGAGGTATACTAAAATTTTCTACACCAAGTGTGCTACTAAGATTTCTAAGGGAGATGGTGAATTACTGTAGCAAGCAACCCTCAAATCTCAGAGGCTTAACGCAGTCGAGGTTATTTCTCACTTATACCACAGTACCACATGGGTCTACAGGAGTCTCTGCTCCACACAGTCATTCAGGAACCTGGCCCATTTCAGCTAGTGGCTCTGCTCTCCTTTAGAGCCTCAGAGTTCTCTCTTGTACCCCCTGCATATACCAGGTTGGCAAGGGAAGACAGACAGAAGATGGAGCATCACTCAAAAGTTGTTTAGGGATCAGACTTAGAAATGATCGCTTCCACCCACATTCTAATCACCAAAACTCAGTTACCAGTCCCACTCTAGTATAAGTGGCTGGACACTCAGAAAAAGCCAGAGCCAGAGCTAACCCCAAACTGGGCAAATTATTGAAAAATATGTAAATAAGCTCCTCTCCCTGAAGCTATGTTAACAGAGTCCAGTGATCCCTGATTTGGAATGCCTGTTGGGGTGGAGTGACAGACATTCAAGCCAGAAGAATGAAGAGACCTTTCTCTCTGAGATTCTCTGAGTCAGTAAAACAGCAGAGATTGGGAGCCGAATTTCCGGTGCCTTAAACTGAGTTCTTAGAGTAGAAATAGAACGTTGAATTTCATTTCATAAATTGTTCTCCCAGTGTGACGTATTGGAGATTTTTAGCACGCACACTCACACCTGGCTGCCTGCCACCTTCTGCCATTGCAGATACGCTTACAGGAAACCGTAAGTGGATCTGCTTTTGATGCTGGCAGCATCTTACTAAAATGCTTTTGCTGGCATCATGGAACAGGAGCAGAATTCAGCTGGGACCAATAATGAGGCTATTTAGAAAGTTCTTCCCTCCACCCCCTGACAAGGCAGATGTGGTGGGGATTTTTCCACTCCCATTCTGTCGGTAGTAGCCGAAATTAGTTCAAGGCCATCAAAAATGTTTGGACCTCAAGAGTTGAAACCCCAAACCCATAGGGAGGACAAATCCTCTTTCTCCTATCTAGCAAGAGAAAAAGAAACTCACCCCAGAGTCTCTCATCACAGAAATTTGTCACCTATCTGTTCTGTTAAGAAACCTAGAAAAAGCATGTCCCTGTGTCAGGGAGAAAAAGTATTGGCCTCCATTAAAAATATCTCCAGATTATATTATTGTGGCTGATGTTTTTTTCTCCTGAAATCATGTTATATTCGAACATTTTCCTATCATCTCATTTAAAAGTCCCAGTCATTGTGTGAGATAGAGATGTCATGCTTTACCCCATTCAGTAAATAAAACTACTGAGGCCCAGAGAGATTAAGTGGCTTTCTTTAGGTCTTTAAGGCATGAATTCAGGATTAGTAGCTGGATCTCTGCATTTCCAAAATCTTTCACTAGACCACATGAGGTGATTATTCACTGATGCTTTTTTGGTGTGTGGCGGGGCACTCCAGCTCATAATAACTGACTCTGTCTGTGTGTTGACCCAGTCTTCCATCTGTCCATCCATAAACTCTAAACAAGCATGGTGCTTAAGACACAGAGACAAATGAAAGTCTTTGCCTTCAACAAGTCCACAGCTTAGTAGGTGAGAAGGACATGCAGATACATAAATGATGGTACAATTATAGGTAAAGACAGGGTGCAATACATATGTATGTGGGGAAGGATTGGACACACAGCAAAAGCATGGTCAGTTCTTCCTGGGAAGGTCAGGGATGGTCTCACAAAGGAGGTGACATTTGAGCTGAATCTTAATGACTGTCAGATACTCAAGGGGTATGTAGGGGCATCCCAGGCAGGGCAGAAGCCTAGCAGCTTCAGACAATAGGGCCCATGTAAGGATATCTTGGCATATCCGGGGATGGTTTTGGAGGCTGGTGAATCCCAGGGAGGTACCCTAGTGACATTGCTGGGCTAAAAGTGAAGAATGATAGTGTGTAATGCCTGTGTCCATCCTTGTTCCTGGGTGCATGGTGACATCTCATTTCTCGTTGGTGATGTTTTGGGTCTGACCCACACAATCTAATCCTTGATTTAATCCATTTTTGTTCCCAGTCAGGAAACCTGGGCTCCCTATTCTGATTGGAATTGCGCAAAGGTCCTGAACCACGTCACATTCTTGCTGCATCCCCATCCCAGCACGAAGAGCCATACACTGTGGGTGCCAAGGAATCGCATGCTGATTCTAAATATTCAGAAGTCAAGCAGTGAGCTCAAGGGAATGTGAGCAGGATGTGCCATTGTGAGAGAGACAGCTTGTGGCCTTCAGTTCAGTTAGGTAACCTGGTACTGTGCCAGTCGTGGGTAACACAGATGAAGATGGTTCTTGCCCTCAAAGAGCTCACAGTCTTAAGTGGAGGATAGACATGGAAGGCAGGAATTGTGATTCCCTGAGGAATGGAGTAATCTGAGGAACGAGTTCTGTGCGAGGTAAGATAGGGAGCTGCTAATTCCATCTGAGGAAAATTGGGAAGCTTTACCTTCTATTCCCAGTCCATTGTAAACTCCTAAGGCAGGGGATTTGTGTGCCTTGTTCAATGTTGAATCTCTGGTGTCTGGCACGTACTAGGTGCTCAATAAATATTTTCTGAATGAATTCATGGAATTAATCCTTTAACTTGATTTTGAAGGATGAGTATGTGTTCACCAAGCAGAAGCACAGAGAATAGCTTATACAAAGACATATTTGAAAGTGTACATTTGTATTTACCTGTTTTTTCCCCAAATATAATTCCAGAGGGTCAGAGTATATTCTTGTAGTGTGAATAGCAATGGGCTTTCTGGATAATGGCCTTTCTTCCTTTTTTTATTGACCAAATGCCCCTCACACATTGCTGTGCTAAGTATCTTAGCAAGATTGATCACACCAGCACATATTAGCCAAGGACTTTGTCAGTACCCAGAAGGAGGTATCAGGTTAAGTTGGTCATAGGTAATGTGACCATGTAACCTGATTTGCCTTAGTCAGAGCTGGTTTCTGCCTGTTTTCTCTATTATTATTGATAAAGCCTCCCTGCATTCTCAAAAGTGGCTGGGTTTGACCAAGAGAAGGAAGGAGGGATCTCTTCTCTCAAGCATTAGTCAAGGAAACTGGGTGATATACAAAGCCTCACTACCAGATTTTAGGAGCACCAATTCAACATTTATTTAGCAGATATTTATTGAACGTGATTTTATTCTGGGTACTCCAGGGATCCCTAAGGATGAATAAGACATGGTTTCTCCTTGGTCCTTATTTCAAAGTAATGATTGTACATATCCTATCATTCTCATAGTTGGCTGTGAGAATACACAGCAAACACTCTGTGTTTGTTGAATGAGTATAATGAGTCAGTATATGATACTACACCCCCTGCCATAGATGTCCTCATCCATCAGTGCAGGGATAACAAAAGTAATACCTACCGTAAAGGATCATTATGATATTAAGTGAGTTAATGCATATAAAGAGCTAATTCTAGTGCCTGACACAGTAAATGCTCAATAGATAGTAGTTACTTTTTTAAAGTAATTTGCAAGGGAAACAGAGCTATCTATAGATTTTTGTAGCTTAAAAATGAGAAAAGTGGGTATTTGGAGCTTTGTTTAGGGAAGGTAGCATTTTTAATTTATTCAGCCACTGTTTATTATAAATCAGGTATGAGCTCTACACTCAAGGAGCTCAAGCCTGGTAGTGAAAACAGACATGCAAAAGAAGACTACATACATTTGTATATAAACTTATAGGATCTGTTAGAATTCTGTAATTCTAGAATCTGCTGGGTACTCTTCACAGACCACTCATTGAAAGTTTTAGAAGAAGAGAGGATGGACATTGATCGATATTAATCAAGGAAGCAATGTGATTAGATTGGAATTTTAGAAAGGCTTCAACTCAATGGATTTGTCCTGGAGAGCAAATTCCACTTTAGAATTTCTGATTTTAGTCGCTTGAACATTTCTAGAGAGAAAAAGACCTATCTTTGGCAGAGATTTCTCTTATCAGAAAAATTATTCTGTGGAGGGGTAGATTCCAAAAGTTCAAGAGAATTCATCTCTTTATCATTTATTTTTAAGAGAAGCCATATCTCAGCCCTCATGTGAATATATGCATTTTACTTTAACGCGTATTTACTGGGTGCTGTCTATGAGACAACCACTCTACTCAGCTGGAGGGAAACAAAGACAAATAAGACAGTCCTTGCCCTAGAGTTGTCTTGTAAACAGCTCATGGAGACAGACCTGTAAATAACTGTGGTAATACTCTGGCATGAGGTCTGTAGAGGCAGGAAGAATAAAGTGCTATAAAAGCTCAGATAATGAAGCAGCTAATTTTGGTTAGTGAGGTTGAAGCCTTGAAGGATGAGTATAATTTTCCAGGGAGAGGGGGCATTCCAAATGGAAGAAACAGCAGAAGCAAAACCATGGGGTAGAAGGGCCAACCAATATGGGAGAATTGACTGGCATGTCTAGAACTGTATATAGGGAAGAGAATGTTCCAGAGGAGTCAGGGAGCTTAAATGAAGGTCAGATTGTATAGAGCCTTGAATGCCCTAATGGAAAATTGGACTTGATACAAGGAGTGAAGGGCATGGAAGGTTAAGAGAGTAACAAAAGTTAGGTTGAACCACGTGAAATTAACACTATTTGCCTGCTTTGACCTATAAAACCAATTTCATGTGTTTCATAAGAAGTAGTTAATATTTGGGGCACTTAACAGAATGTCATATACTCTGTGGTGTGTGCCTTACATGCATTATCTCATTTAAGGCTCACAACCTCACACACTGTCATTGTCCCCATTTTATGTATGATACACTGAAGTTCAGTGAGTGTCTGGACTTAATCAAAGTCCTGGTCAAAGCCCTCAGTTCTGATTATTTTAACCAACCATCTCCAGTTCTGTATTTACAATAACGATGGTGACCAGACTAGATATTGGAGCATGATGATAACCTGGCTCTTCACTTGAGGCAGATTTTAAAATCTCCCTCAAAAGTTTGATTTCCCTTTATTTAGCATTTTTATACTGTGAAATCAGTTGAAAATCAGAGTTAATCTTACCACAATTTTTGCTTACTAGTTAAAAACTATTTATTTATAGGCTCTGACATATTGGAGCTAGCAGACACTTCAGAAATCATCTAGTTTCGTCTCTTATTTACTCCGAAAGATTCTGGTTCAGAGAGGAGAAGTGATTTGCACAACGTTACGGAATTATTAGTGGTAGAGATAACACTGGCCTTGAGGTCTCCTGGTTCCTCTTGATTTCTCCCTAGTGGTTTAAAATGGATCTTACGCCCTGGCCGGCTGGCTCCGTTGGTTGGAGTGACGTCCTGATGCAACAAGGTTGTGGGCGCGATTCTCGTCAGGGCACGTGTAAGAAAACCAACGAATGCATGGAAAGGTGGACCAACAAAGCAGTGTTCCCCCTCTCCCTCCCTCTCTCTAGAATTAAAATAAAATTATACAGTGGATCTTACTTCCACAAATACTTATCAAGCAACTTACTGTGTATGAGGGCCACTGTTCCACACACGTTCTTCAGTGTAACCCCTTGTACCTGGAAATGGGTGAGGCTTCACATCAGGCGGGTGGCACAGTTTGGCTATCTGCTGGTAGCAAGTAAAGGATATAGGTTGAAAAAATCCGTCTTTTAGCTATTCATATCTTGGACTTGGCCCACGTAGATCGTGGGTCTTACATGATCATTTCTTAGTAGTGAAGAAGTCCATAGAAATTACTGTCCTAAACTCTTGTGCATTTTGTTTCCTTGTGTCCTGACAGGCCCATGTATTAGTAGATAATAAAGAGCAAATTTCAAGCAGAAGTTTGTATATTATTTGAATTGTGGAACCTTTAAGATGAAAAAAGAGTCTCAAAATTCTTGAACAAGATGGAAGTTTTAATGACATGCATAACATATATGGTACATGCATTTTATATTCCTAGGGTTGTGGAAGGCTAACAAAACCTTTTGCAAGCATTCTCATTTCACTAACAATGTAAAAACACTTAAATGTGATGATTATTTGATTATCCCATGATCCATTTTATGGATTATGAAGTTGGCGAGGCAGGTATCAAATAATAAAATTTGGGGGAAAGTTGGAATTCTTTTTTATATTTTTCTTTAAACCGTCCAAATAACCTTGGATTACTTGTAGTATAGTTTGTAAAACCATAATTTAGGTTTTAAAAATTGTCGTTCACTCTTCTCTGTAAGGAAGCAAACGGAAGAGTGAGGTCAATATCAATAACCCTTTTAAAAGAACTTCAGTGTAATTTCCGTAATAACCTAGGATTAATGGTGCCTCGATAAAGTAAAAGTTATATATTTTTGAATAATTTCAGAGTAAGACCAGGGTCTGAAATTTTACAGGAGCCCAGCATCATTATGGTTACCACATAATATTATTTTAAAGGAAGGTTAGCATGAAATAGGTATGTGTAGCCTACAAGGCTTTGGGCCTTGTGATGTTAAAACTTCTTTTCAAAAACCTTACATTAAGAAAATACTCATCTTTGTTAAAGATGTGATTCTTTTCAAGAAGGTATTTTGAACTTGAAACTGCCGTTGCTAAGGGGTTGCTAAGGGAAATGAACTACTCAGCACTAATGTGGAACTTTACCCTTCTGCGTAAAAGTAGTTAAATCATCCCCACCAGCTTCAGAGTCAGAGAGGGAGAGGACTGTAGAGGGTCAAGTGGAGAGTTGCCTCTTTCTGACAGTTATATGGCACGCCTTTCTTCTTTTTCATGTTTTCTCTTCACCTCCTAGAGAGGAAGGAAGCCACCTCTCTGGGAATAAGAAGGTTGAAAAGGTAAACTAAGCTTATGTCGACTGTCCAGAGATAAGGCAGAAGGAAGTGTCTGACCACTGAGAGAAATGCTTCTGCTGATGACCAGCCTCAAGAAAGGGCTTTTTATAACAACTCAGCATTAATGGTGACTCAATAAAAACAAGTTATGTTTTAGTGAATAAAGAACCAAATAATTGTGCACTAAGCATTCGGTTCAAAAGTTTTTCTAAAATATTTACAATCAATTATTTATGTTCTTTATTGAGTGCCCTCTATGTTTCAGACCCTGGTAGTCTACATGCTCGTGTTAGAGGCAAATAACATACAATTTCTACACTGCAAGCTCACAGTACAGTGTGAAAGTAACAAAGGACTGTAATTCATTGAATGCAGTCTATAGTAGAATTGTTTAAAAATTGTTGAGGTTTAGAATTATGCTCACAGTTCAATTTTTGATAAATAAAATTTGAAAAATATTTGGAAAGATTAATGTCTTGGGGCTTTAGTAGGTGATTCCATCTGAGGATCAGGCACTGTTTCCTCCACTTATGGAGATGGAGGTGGGACTAGCACACAAAATAACAGTAGGCAAAAACGTGCACCTTGTAAGTCTCATAGGACCAGGATTCAATCACCTGGTGGCAGAGTACTGAAATTGCAAAGATTGGGTTAGTTTTGTTTAGTTGTTATTGTTTTCAATGTCAGCAGATGTCAACAACATTACTCTGAATGTTGGTTTCTGAGTATAAAATAAAATACAGAAGAAGACTGAAATTTCTTTAGATCTACACTCTTCTACATAAGGTAGTATTTATAGTGAAAAGTGTGGACTAAGTTTGGACATATATAAGTTTAAAACCTACATTTGCCTTTCACTGGCTGTGTGATTTTTCAGAAAAGCACTTAAATTCTCTAGTCTTTAGTTTCCTTTTTGGAAGTCTTGGAGTCATGAGGTGAAATGAAATTAGTAGGCAAAGCACACAGTGTGCTGTGTGACACACAGTGGGTGCTCCACAAGTACCAGTTCCTGTTCCTCGTATAAAAGTCCTTACTGTACAAGAGCTTTGCTCTCCCACAGTCATCATATCATAATATTCCTCTCTTTATAACTTTTAAAAATGGAAGAGAGGGAGAACCAAGATGGCAGCGTAGGTAGACACACTGCGCCTCCTCTCACAACCAGAACTGACAGAAAATCGAATGGCAAGGAAGTCTGACACCAAGTAGATAAAAAAGAAACATACTACCAGACGGGTAGGAGGGGCGGAGACGGGAACCGGGGCGGAAAGGACTCCTGTGGCCGTGGAGGGACCGAGACTGGCGGAGTGTGGGACCAACGGGGCAGGCAGTCTGACCACTAGCAGACCCTGCAGCCCCACATTCGTGCACAGAGATAAACCAAGAGGGCTGGACTCAGAGTGGTGGGTAGCACCCCGCGGCCCCACATTCGAGCACAGATAAACCTGGACGAACAGTGAGGAGTGAAGCAGACCACGTAACCCAGGGCTCCAGCGCTGGGAAATAAAGCCTCAAACCTCTGATTGAAAACGCCCGTGGGGATTGGGGCGGCAGCAGGAGAAACTCCCAGCCTCACAGGAGAGGTCGTTGGAGAGACCCACAGGGGCCTAGAGTGTGCACAAGCCCACCCACTCAGGAGCCAGCACCAGAGGGGCCCAATTTGATTGTGGGTAGCCGAGGGAGTGGCTGAAATCCAGTGGAGAGTGGAGCGGGCGCCATTGCTCCCTCTCGGCCCCTCCCCCACGTACAGCGTCACAGTGCAGCAACCAGCGTTACCCCACCCCGGTGAACACCTAAGGCTCCGCCCCTTTAAGTAACAGATGCACCAAGACAAAAAAAAAAAAGGCCCAAATGACAGAACACCTCAAAGCTCCAGAAAAAATATAACTAAGCAACAAAGAGATAGCCAACCTATCGGCTCACAGTTCAAAACACTGGTTATTAAGACCGAAGCTCACAGAATTGGTTGAATTTGTTCGAAAACCAGATGAAAAAATGAAGGCTACGCTAAGAGAAACAAAGGAAAATGTACAGGGAACCAATAGTGAGGCGAAGGAAACTGGGACTCAAATCAATGGTGTGGACCAGAAGGAAGAAAGAAACATCCAACCAGAAAAGAATGAAGAAACAAGAATTCGGAAAAATGAGGAGAGGCTTAGGAACCTCCAGGACATCTTGAAACATTCCAACATCTGAATTATAGGGGTGCCAGAAAGAGAAGAGGAAGAACAAAACATTGAAAACTTATTTGAACAAATAATGAAGGAGAACTTCCCCAGTCTGGCAAAGGAAATAGACTTCCAGGAAGTCCAGGAAGTTCAGAGAGTCCCAAAGAAGCTGGACCCAAGGAAGAACACACCAAGGCACATCATAATTACATTATCCAAGATTAAAAATAAGGAGAGAATCTTAAAAGCAGCAAGAGAAAAGGACACAGTTACCTACAAAGGGGTTCCCATAAGACTGTCAGCTGATTTCTCCAAAGAGACCTTACAGGCAAGAAGGGACGGGCAAGAAGTATTCCAAGTCATGAAAGGCAAAGACCTACATCCAAGATTACTGTATCCAGCAAAGCTATCATTTAGAATGGAAGGGCAGATAAAGTGCTTCTCAGGTAAGGTCAAGTTAAAGGAGTTCATCATCACCAAGCCATTATTATATGAAATGTTAAAGGGAGTTACCTAAGAAAAAGAAGATAAAAACTATGAACAGTAAAAATGACAGCAAACTCACAGTTATAAACAACCACACCTAAAACCAAAACAAAAGAAAACTAAGCAAACAACTAGAACAGGAACAGAACCACAGAAATGGAGATCACATGGAGGGTTATCAATAGGGGATTGGGAGGGGGAGAGAGGGGGGAAAGGTACAGAGAATAAATAGCATAAATGATAGGTGGAAAATAGACAGGTGGAGGGTAAGAATAGTGTAGGAAATGTAGAAGCCAAAGAACTTATAAGTATGACCCACGGACATGAACTATAGGGTGGGAATGTGGGAGGGAGGGGGTGGGCAGGATGGAGTTGAGTGAAGGGGCGGAAATGGGACAACTGTAATAGCATAATCAATAAATATATCAAAAAATAAATAAATAAAAATAAAAATGGAAGAGATTGAAATAGATCCAGAGGAGACCTCAGAGGGGTATAACTCTAATGAACTGGCTGCCATTGTCCCCTTTCTCCCCTTCTCCTCCTCCTTTGTTCTTCTATGAAATATTCTGCATTTTCCTAGACAAACCCTATCATTATTTTAGCTGAGCCTTAGTTCCGGCTTCTTCCACGAAGCCTTCCCCCATCACTCCGGGTGGCATCCGTACCATTGACTATCCTTCAGTATTTTATCTTGTTATTTTTATTTTTCAACTACAGTTGACATACAATATTAATTAGTTTCAAGTGTACAATAAAGTGATTAGATATTTACATGCCTTACAAATACAATGGAATATGACTGAGCCATAAAAAAGAACGAAGTCTTGCCATCTGCGAAGACATGGATGAACCTAGAGGACATTACACTGAGTGAGATAAGTTAATCAGAGAAAGACAGATACCATATTATTTCACGATATGTTTAACCTAAACAGAATAAATTTCGGCATTTTGTTTGGACACTATTCTTTTAATATTCTTCCTTACACTACTAGGATTGATGCATTAAAAGAAAGCCCCTTTCCCAACAAGAATCTAAACTCCATGAAGGTGGACGCTATTACTTATATTTCTCTCTATTCTTCACACTAAGAATTTAGCCCTGAACTTTGCCCACAGGACTAAGGAAATGTTTATCTGCAGCAGGTATTTTTCATTAGGACATTAAGAGACCATTCAGATCTTCTTCATTATTATTGCCTTATTCTCTAATTGTTTTGAGAGTCTTTGAATTGAATCTCCTTCACATGATTGAATTATCTTACAACCAAGTACAAAGGAATACAGTTTTCCCAGCTATTCTCCATATTAATAATAAGAGCTACCATTTAGAGTGCTGCCTCCACCAAGCCAACATCTGTTTTAATCCTAGAACAAACCATAAGGGAAGTATTACTGTGCCAATTTTACAGATGAGGAAACTGAGGCTTTGGGAGCCTCGTATATCATTTTCTCCTAAGAAGGTGTTCAGTGGCCCCCAGCTGAATTGAATTTAGTAGGTCTTGGAAAGTACTTGAGGTGTTGATGAGTGAAACTATTGGTCCTTTTTCATTCCCCATGTCTAGATGCTGCCTGCAGCCAGGCTCTGTGCTATAAGGGACGAGCATAGAAGTTCATTAACTAATACTGCTGAGCAGCTGTGCTGCTCTCTATAGGGAGTTTGGCCAGGTTTGGAAGAAGGAGTAGAGAGTGAGACTAGGGACTCAATCAGGTACTCATCCTGCCTTCTAAGATGTTTTGCTTTCCAGCTTAGTCCTTTGTATCTCTCTGACTCCAAATTTACATCGTAATCATAACAATAGCTTAAATGAGATGCAATTTGAGGACATACCTGCTTAGAACCACATCACAAAGAAATCTCTTGGTCATTTTTAGTTGAGAAAAAATTGAGCCTACCTCCTATCCTCCCTTACTATTCTTGTCTGTGCCCATCTTCCTCATTCACTCAACAAATATTTACTAAGCATATCCTTCTGTGATGTAATGGAGGAAAGGTCTTGTTTTTAGATGAGAAAGACACCTTTCTAGAGGAATACTTAGATAAAACAGTTGCCACTACTATAATGTGTAAAATTGTGCATGTCGAGTGCCTAGTGCAGTGTTTGGTATGCAGTAGACTTCTGGTAAAAGACAGCAGTTTTTATTTGTACTTTATAAGCACTATTATTTTTTAAGTATTTTTTATTGATTATGCAATTCTCCCAATTTTCCCCCTTTATCCCCCTTCCACCCTGCCCTCCGCAACGGTCCAGAGTTCCCGCCCCCTCCCCCCTGCTTAGTTCATGTCCATGGGTTGTATATATAAGTTCTTTGAGTCCTAATGTTAAAGGGACTTATCTAAGAAAAAGAAGATCAAAAATATAAGCACTATTATTTCCTTATTTCTTCTTCTCCCTTTTCTCCTCTCCCCTTTACCTTTCCCTCCTTCAGTTCTTCCTCCTTCTACAAATTACCTTTCTTGCCTTATACTATGCATCTATTTCTTTATTTTTGGTTACAGGATTATAACTAAGTCCAGAATGTTAAACAATTCTGTATTGAATTATTTTCAAAACTCTACTCATCTGGTTAAACAGTATATCTTTTAATGTTATGAGTAGCTACTCCATACTTCATGTGCTCAGTGGCCTTTGATTGGTAACGATTTGTATTTATACTAAGGTTTTTTGTTTGTTTTCTATTTTTATTTTTTGTAAAGCTCATCTGAACTGAAATGAAAAGGCCTCCCAAATCTCTTCATGCAGAGATCTTCAGAAATCTCTGTGTGTTCACAGGTTGACCCTGCTGAGTTTTCTTAGGCTATGATAAAGGATATAGCAGTGAAAAGTTCAGACAGGGACTCCACTTAAATTAGATTTCTTGGATAAATGTGTATTTACCTTTTTCAAAATTTCCTATCCTTTAAATTTTCTTTCCCAGAAAGACACCCTGGTGCTTTAAGAGTGCAGTCAAAGGCACAGTGATTCTGGGAAGAATCCTTCTGCCTCCAGCTGCTATTCTAGCATAAGGTTTAGTAGCATGGAAAGAAGACCGGGAGATCAAGTGTGAATTGACCCCTATGTTAGCTTACCTGCCCAGGTAAATTCTTGGCAATTTAGGTGTACTAGACAGCCATTTGTCTACATTTCTCCACATAGTAGCATTCTTCTAGCTCTTTTCCAGGGTCCATAGTAGACAAAACTACTTAGGAAGGAGAAAGGCAGCACACTGTCAGGTCATGTATCTCTAGGAGAACATCAACAGTGAATTCCTGGTCATACCAATTCCCTCCACATCAGGCTGGTGCATCTTTCTTGTCCCTGTGGTACGTTTACATTTTCCTATAAAAATTTGACTTAATGTTTCTACAGGAAAAACAAACAAACAAACCCAGCACCAAAATTCATCAAAGGAAAATTATGCTTTCGATTTTATCAAAAGCCTTTAAATATAGTATACCACTATCTGGGCATACTGATTGTATTTTCCCCAAAGGAAGAAATGCCAGCAGTTTAGGTTTACTTTTCAAAGGTAGAGGGAGAGGATAAAAAGAAATTGAACCACAGGAAAATGTCAGGTCATAGTCACTGATGACGCTATTTAAATGGTGTGCCATAATCATATTAGGGCAGAGCACATGGAATTCCCTCCCGATTTCTGCATGACACTGAAGAAGGACCAGCAATTATCTGTGTGCGTGTGGATTTGTGAGTGTCTGTTTGCTCTACCTTCCCACCCCATTTTGCTAATTCAATTTGGGGGCAAGAAGGGGTAACCCAGACACCCGGAACAGGAGGAAAAGGTCTGCAGCTGTGCTCGGAGGGACTGGTATGAAGAGAAGCTCAGTCTGACTTGGAGTTTTGTGCTATGCACGTGAATGCTCTGGAACTGCCCTAATCGACTGAAAATGAGCCGGCTACGGTCATATGGAACAGGTCTGTTTAGCCACATCACTGGGTAGCATGGCAGATGGTGGACCGTCAATGGGTGGTATTGATTGGCTGGATTTGCCTTAGGGTAACTAGACTGTGGGTCCTTAAAAACGAGCTTCATCTCATTTTCCTTTGTGCAGCTACGTACAGTTGTGGTTTTCTTTTCTCACTCCCCCAGCTCCCAGTATCTCCTTTTTTCCTCTGTCAAATCAAAAGATTTCCTTGGTAATCAAAATAGAGAGGTTACCTTGAGATAAACACTCTTTAAATTATCACCAAGGCAAGAAAACTCGAGAATATTTTATTTACTAGGCTGATTACATTTTAATGTTTGAAGAAAGTGACATTTTTTAATTAGTGTTTAAGACATATGGTGAGTGTACAAATTAGCTTATTCCATACAACCAGAATCTGATGAGAGCAACTCGTCCTTCTCACTCCCCAGTTAAAAATTGTCACTTGAAACTTAATATATGCAAG
The DNA here is from genome assembly GCF_022682495.2 of Desmodus rotundus. Taxonomy (NCBI): domain Eukaryota; kingdom Metazoa; phylum Chordata; class Mammalia; order Chiroptera; family Phyllostomidae; genus Desmodus; species Desmodus rotundus. The sequence goes on from NC_071389.1 coordinate 33,363,444, forward strand.
GAGGTTAAATGGTATTAGGTGATACAGGCTTGACTTAAAGATGAAGGAGACAGTCACTGTTGTTTGTGTCTAAATGTTGCTTGGGTGGGCTGGAAAAATACCGGTGTCAACATCCGTGTTTGCAAGAGGATGTGAAAGTTCCAAGGCTTTCATTCTGTCCAGCCAAGAAAACAAAATCCCAGGTATCTGTGTGCATTGGTTTCTCTTTTAGATACACGGGAATGTAGGATGGTGCTTGCATGCTCTGTAAGTAATAAAATTCTCCTTAAAAATCAGGCCGCATAACAATATAAGTGATGAGATTTATTTTTGTTCAGGTGTTTCTTTATCCTTTCAGCATACCCCCTCCATCACCTGGGGCTTTGAACCTGGGACATTCTATTTATTCCTGGCAGAAGAGCAAGTTAATTGGAGTAAAAATGTACAAAGGAAACACCAACTTAGCTATCCATCCAAAATAGTATACCCCAGAAATGTTCCACTTCAAGGCCAATCTTAGGGAAAAAGAACAGCATTGAGGAGAGATATGTGCTTAGTTTGCTCGTACAGTTGGTTATAACTATTTGTATAACTGTTTTTAAGAGAGATGCTTAAGATTGTTTTTTGTTTTTGTTTTTTCAGTGTTTTTACTTTTAAGCTTTTGATTGTTTCCTTTTATGAAAGGCCACATCAAATAAACGTAATGGTTTACTCAGAAGAAAAGTTGCACCCTTAAACTCTCGTCTCCGTCTTGTATGTGCTTTGTCCATATGCATATCTTTGAATTTGGTTTTTATCATGTGAGTCAATATTTTTCTCTTTTTGCTGAAGGAAATATTTTCATGGAGTTTTGATTTTCCCCCTTGCTCTGTGTTGATTGGATTTTCCTTGTTCATCCTTTGCTGATGAAACAAAGCTTGTTTGTGCCTCATTCTTCACAGTTATTAGAATTTGATGGTGTTTTGTTTTCTTGCTGTAAGTCTGAGAAGGAATTTTATTTATTTATTTTGGCAATATACAAAGAGAGAGACAAGATAAGATGCCTATTAGGATGCTGGTGTTTCTCATGTCATATCCTACACCCAAAAGCTATTTCTAGGGGGGAAAAAATCACCGTCTTTTAGGATGGTTCATTTGAATCTGTGCACTCTACCCACCTGGTGGTTATATAGTGAACTGTTACTTTAAAGAGTAGTTTAAACACCAGCCATGTTTGGGGCAGGCTGCTCTTGCAAAGAGAGCAGTACATATAACAGGAGTCTACTGTGTGTGAGATAAGGGGAAAATTCAGCTCACTGACTAGAGGTTTTAATGTGCGAACTCTAGGGAAATAATATATTGACTGTTCCGTGGTGCGCAAGAAAATTGAAGAACCCTTTGCAGACGGAGTGCTTTGCAAAGGATTCTATCTGTTTCTCTTAAAACAAAATCTGTGGCAAGATGTTTGAAATCAGCAGGACGCTTAATGCTGCTTTGTTAAATAATGAGGTAATATTTTGTCACTTTTCTGGGCAGCATCTGTTTGGTTTTTTTTGTTTGTTTGTTTGTTTTTCCCTTTGCTTCGTTTTTTTCCTCTATGTTTATGGAAGATTCTTTTTTCTTTCTTTCTTTTTCTTTTTATTTTCTCATGGAAGTCAAGGAAATACAATTCATGCTTCCATTTCTGTTCCTCCCTTTCTGTGCTTTTGGAGAATTTGGTTGTCTTTTTTATTTGCAGTTTCAGCCGGCTGCTGTTTCCTAGCCCATTGTGCCACGTAAGGCTTCTCCACTGCGCGGAGTAGGTAGTTATTAACGCTGAATTGGCTTCTGGTACAGTCCATCTGGACTCTGTGTGGGAAAGCTGGCTGCCGGCGACTGATGCTGAGATATCTGCAACCTTTGGGATGTGTGCATGGTGTCGAGGGGCTGACTGATATGAGATTACTTCTTTTAAGGGAAATTGTTATTAATGAGTCAAGAAACTGCTCATTTATGGTAAGAGGGATACAGTGGCGCTGGCAGCCCCACAGCTCTGGGATATCATTTTTAGGTTGCCTTAGCTGCTTGAGTGAGACAAGTTTCTTTCTGTGGTGGTGGATTGTGGCAGGAAAAAAAAAATCATGCATGACTGGGAGACTCGCCTGCCTGATTCTTGAGATAATATATTGAGAATCTGTTGCTTTACAAATGTCACACCCCTGATGTAGCGGTCAGCCTCTCACTCTGAAAGATGAATGGTACTATTGGAAATGCAATAATAAGGTTGACTTTTCCCAACAATAGGATTCTGCCTTTGTCTTTGGAGAAAAGGCCTCTGAGGACATTTGTGCATTTGTTTGAGGATTCTGTTGAAATACTTCAGAGTGGAGATTTTGGGAGGAGTGATCAATATACAAACCGCATGGATTTTTTAGCCTAGCAAAACCAGCGAGTTATTTATACTGTAATATACAGTTACTATTTTGGAAAAGTGGCCGGAATATCTTTTGGTGTACATAATGTTAATGTATAGGTCACTGAGTGTGCCAAGATTAGTATGGATGGGAGAAAGGGGTTTTAAGAAATTTCGACTTTTATAACCTGCAGAGAAATACAAAGTAAATATTTTGTTTCCAGTGAGCTGTTTTTATTTGTGTGTTTGTCAGCTTGGTTTTCATGTTTACTTTTTGCAATATTTGAATGTTGGTGAGATCACACTCAGAGTTTCTGTTGTTGATTTGGGCACCTGTACCTGTCCGTGTGTGTATGTTGAGCCCTTTAAAAGACTTAACCTGTGAATTCATCCTTAGTACACAGTTCAATAGATACTGTAATACTGTTGTGACTCATTGGACTTTATACATTTGCTAAAGATATTATTTTAAGTTTACTAAATTTAGTATTGTTTCACTTAAAGGGATTATAGTTTGAGCATTTCCATTTTTCTTCCATTTGTTTTTTATTTCTACTAGCTGAATTTATTTATATTCAAATCTAATAGTTCATATAGTATAGCCAACACGTATTGCTTTATGGTACATCTGTATTTTTAAAAGTGTGTACATATATATCTAAAAGTGTATGTTCGTGACAGTAATTTGTAGAGAATAGTTTTGATTTTTAAAAATCTAAAGGTTATTTCTTTTCTAATAATTTTTCACAGACCCATTTATTCTAGGACTTTGAAGCCCAGAGTATACAATGATTTTTGGCCTATCTGCCTAATCCCATCATGCTGTCAACTCCAGCCAAAGATTAAAGATTATGTTGAATTCTGTCTTTAGTAATATTTGTGACCTCTGTGTATTTATTGAGGAACAAAATGATTCACTCATGAATTGAATAAATATGGATAAATTAGTCTTCTGGATAGAAGTAAAGCACAAACTCTTCAGGTAAGCCACTTAAAAGACCCAAACCAGAAGAAAATACTGTGCTACTGAAGGCTTGGTAGAACAGAGTCTGAATTGTACAACACAGACAAACTCTGTACGTCACTACACACTTGCTACATGTCTCTTTGCGAATCTCTTAATAGGCCAAAGAAAAAGGACATCCTTTGAAGGAGAAAAGCAAAATCACGTGTTAAAGCAAGATGAGCACTCTGCACAGGTTATGAAATGAGGCATTGTCAAAGGCATGTTTTACCTTTCTCTATAGCAATAGGGAAAGCAAAGAGATGTGTTTTGGTGGACTTTTAAAAATTCAGATCACGCCTCTATCCAAGTTGAGAAATAAATTCATTTAAATAAATCATTCATCATTCTCTGTTTTGAAAAGCTCAGACAGAAGGCAGAAAGGTAGAGGCTGACAGCTGCCCCTCGCCTCCCCCCAGCTTTTTTCTTTTTTGTTTATTAGGAAAGAGTTTTCTGAAGCAAACTTGTATGAACCCAGTTCACTGAGCAAGCACACTCTTGAACTTGCTTTCTTTTGAAACGCTGGCCATGGTAGCTGCAGAAGGAGCTTTACTTGCTGAAAATCAGCAATATTGGGAAATAAAGTTAAAATGTAGATGTATTAGCACATTAAAGTGCTTTTGTTGAATCCTTAAGCCTAGAGGCAGATCATTAAATATGCATTTCGCTAGAAAGCAACTGTCGAGAAAGATAAGGTGGTTGAAAATATTCTATATAGGAAAAGCCCTCTGTCAGAGGGGTGGGGTGGTACAGCCCTCAAGACAGGGGAAAGGGGGGACACTCCCACTGTTAGGTTTACAAGACGCCAGTGACCTGCAGTTGTTACAGTACTTTTGAGCTGGGAGGAGGAAAAAGGTAAAAATACAAGTATGGCTGTTGTTGCTTCAGCCTGGCCTTAATTACCAGACACAAGAAGCAGTTCAGAAATCTGGTCTCTGTTGTTGTAGAGGTCACCAAATCATTAACATCGTCAATCTGGCAGTAGCTAATTTAAATAGCACCTGATGTTGCAACGCCTCCCTGCGTTTCCCCAGCCAATCAGATCATGGCTTTGGCTGACAGATGGTCCCATAAATGGATGTAAAAAGGGGAAGCTTCGAGCCAATTTCAGCAAGGCTCTGTTCAGTTGTTCTTATCTACATCCTAGAATCGGGGGGTTTCAGCTCACTGCTCCTTTTCTTTCTTTTTTTTTTCTTTCTCTCCCCCACCCCCCCCTAAAATAGTTGATTTACTTTACAATCATCCACACTATATTTTGTGGATCTTTAAAAATATATAACAACAGTAATCATCTAAAAATATATATTCTGAAACCTTTGCAAATTTTAAGAGAAGAGTCGAAGCTCTGCGAGACCCAATATTTGCCAATAAGAATGGTTATGGTAGGTATGACTAGATTTATAATCTGTTGTTTGTGTTGCTGGAGGGAAGAAAAGCATCTACACCTTGACCAAGAGTTTAGTTCTCTGCTGCTGTTTGATTCCTACATTTACTATCTCTTTTGTGTAGAGAGTGCGGGTAGATCCTTTTATTGAAAAGCAGTGGGGAAATAGATTGTCATTTTTAACAGGTCATTGTCAGCTTTCCCTTCAACATAAAGGCAGGGGTGGGGGGAAGGTGGGCTGAAATAATTGCTGGTTTGTTGAAAGAGGTTATATTACATGAGACCATAATGGCAAAAGGAGGGATTTCTTTTTGTAAAGGGAGAGGGGGTTTGTCTACGTGCCTGGGTTTTGTGGGGCAGGAGGTGGATGCAGCCGGGTTAGGAATCTCTCCATTTCCGTGCTGGAAATTTAAACCTTAAGAGGCAGCTCCTGGGTGCTGAACGTTGAGATGGGCAGTTGTGTTTCAGGGGACTGCGCAGTCAAAACGGCAAAGAGAGTGATTTATTTGGGCTTCAGTAAATGCTGCATCTTGTATTTCAAAGAGTTTCCTGTCATGACCTCATAAAAAAGAGGAGGCGGCTTGTATGTGTAGCGGTGCCTGGCGTGTTGAGTTGTTGCTTCCTTCTCTGGGCAGCAGCTCTGTAAGAAGGAATGTCAGCTTTTACATAACGTTCCTTTCCGCTTTTGACACACTGTGTGAGGGTCCATCTTCTTCTGATCACAGATGGAGTGGAATGGCTTGAAGATGGTAAGTGAAAAGAGGAAGACAGCTTGGAGATTCCAGCCGATTGTGTGTGTGTGTGTGTAAGGATGGTGGACTGTGCATCGTAAATCACTGTGCAGATCGTTTGTCTGTGTGTGTGTGTGTGTGTTTATTAGTATTTCTCTTCTCCAAAAACCAGAATCCATCTCCAAGTGTAATGGCATTGCATGCACACAGCCACACACACTGCCTTCCATAGAACACACATTTTAGCCAAGCAAGGTCGGTGTCTCTTTTGACAATCACAATGTCACCGTTGCTTTTGGCTGGCGGGTCCACCACCTCAGTGAGCTTTCAACGGAATTGCACGACTGTTAAAGTTAAAGGCACATTTCTTTTTCAGTCTCGTACTAGGAGTGATGGGGAAGGCTGGGGTAGAGGAGGTAAGGTTCAGTACCCACAGATGCAATTGTGAAACAGGACTTTCGGATGTAGAAAGAGAAGTGGAAAACCTATCTGCCAAAGTAGTAAATCTATTTTTAGCATCTATTTCGGGGGAAAAAAAGAAGAAGACGACGCAGGGAAACTCCTTGAGTATCGCTCCTGTCGCCTGATGTTGACCCTAGAGATACAGCACAAAATGGCAAGATCAGATGCCACGAGTGCTCACTTTGACTTTAAATTTTCACCAGCAATAGCTTTCATGGGGTTTCAAAGCTGGGTATGGGGGGAGGCTGTAAATTCATATCTATCTCACTTATTTCTCACTAGAAAAGCCTGGGGAGGACTTTTCACTCTGCATAGATGTTATAACAAAGCTGTGGTCTTTTTCCCATTCTTAGAGGATTGCCTTTGTCTGGCTGCTTGTTTTGATGGGTGTAAAACAAATAAGATTAGACCGAGCAGCCCAACTGAAAGCGATAGCTGGGAGGAAAACCCAATGAAAGGTTGCCGGGGAAACGAACAGAGGAAAAGCCGAGTAGGGAGCAGGTGGCTATCATGAGAACACACTGCAAACAGTGTAAAAAGGGGGGGACAGGACCTCGATTATCTTTGCTGTTCTTTGTGGCCGGCCCAACTTTAATTATTCTTTATAAATAGGTGTTAATTACATTTCTAACTCTGGTTTACAGTGATTTTTAGAAATCTATTTTTAAGCATCTGTTCTGTCTCCCCTGTTTTTTTTCTTTTTTCTTTTCTTTTTTTTTGGTTTAAAAAACGGAGAGAGAGAAGGAGAGGGGGAAGGGAGGGTAGGGAATCTCTCTTTCTCTCTCTCTCCCCCTCACCCCCCTTTTCCCTGCTGTGAAATTGTACATGCGAAAAATCGCAAGGAATCCTATGAGGCCATTTGAAAAAAAAATGTAAATTATATTGAATGAAGTTGACAGAGGCATAATAAACTCCCACAGCTGATAGGTTCTGCAAATGATTTCTTAGAAATTTCCAGCAAATATCCATCCATAGGTGGAATATAGGTAGAATAGATTTACCCTAAACAATGATTTTGTGCTAAGTGATAGTGGTGTTTTGACTAAATCAGATGTTGCTACTACAGTTCTAGGGGGTTCATTGTATCTCTCATTTCATATCCTGAGTAGAAATTACTTTTTAAAATAACAAATGAAAAACTGCATTCTAGCCTTTGGCTTTGCCTGCCTGTACGTATCTCTAGCCACAAAATCCACCAGGCTGTACCCTTGCAACCACTGCCTTCAATTTGGCATTTGGTCCCAGTTCTGGTCTTGGCATAAACTGAGTGAAAAGCTAATTTTTTTCAGTGTCTCTGAATGTCTGGGACCCATGTGTGAGCTGGTGGCAGGCACCTCTCGCTTTTTCTCTAAATGTGCCTTACTGTTATTCTCTTTTTTCATGGTGGTGGGTATCAGAAGGACTGAAAGGTATAGTATTTAGGCAAATAGAAGGTAATGTAAAACAACCGAAATGATGATCTGTTATGATTTTTTCCTGAGAGGCAAATTTGATACCAAATCATGTAGCTAATTTTAAGCCCCAAAATGAGAGATTAAAAAAATACCGAAATGTGATAAAAGATTAAGAAATATAACTGGCTTTATTGAAAGAACTCTTAATTTTTTTACTCCCTCCATTGCAAATCTCTGTGTAGCACCCTCCCCCCCCCATTCTTTTCTCCTTGCCGATTCTTCTTTTTGTTTTGTCTCCTTATTGGAAGATTTTTAAAAATTTGTTTTGACTCTTAGAGTGAAAATAAATAGTTTTATCACACACTTGAACCTTGCTCTCATATCTTGAGTGTGTAAACATGTTGCTATTAAAAATAGAACTGTGTTTTATTCTAATATAGATTTTTTCTGAGAATTTATCGGCATTTTTTGTTAGGGTAATACAATTTCTATCAGAACTGTCACCTTAGCTTGGGTCGTAAAAAAAGACACGTGGTTTTACCGCTGACCTTTTTCACTTCTTTGTCTTAAAAATATTAATGTCTACCACCTGCATGCGGAGGTGTGCCTTCATAGAAGCGCAAGGCTGAGTGTGCATTTAAGAAATGAAAATCTGATTGGGAATATTTCTGCAAAAAACACCTGATTCATCACAGTTTTGATGATCAGAATGTCCATGTATCTCATTGTAATGTAATGACTAAATCATTTAATATCTAAATTTTGAAAGGGTAAAATGAACATAGGTGGGGAAATAGCTGAAAAATTTATTTTGAGAATTATTGATTTACAAGACAATTTTGATTTGGAAGAAAAATCTAACAAACCTTAACCATTCATTTGTGATCTCAGTCCCATTCATTCCTAACTGCCATTCATTCGAGTCATCCTTCTGACCAAATATAGATGAGCTTGTTTCTGTCTCATAGTTTTCCAAAACCTTAAAACTTTTTTTCTCTCCCTGCAGCCCTTTCTTGGTCCTTTGAATATTCAAGGTTTTGTTATGAAAGGAAGGCCAGATTGTTGTAAAGCAATATCAATAGGTTTTTTTTTTTAAGAAAAAGAGAAAATGACTGATGTGTTTGCATTTTAGTTCTAAACTCAGCCTTAAAATAGGGCTTGGGACATGTTAAACTTCAGGTATTTTAAACTTAACATTTCTACTGAGATAATCTATTTGAAATTTCAAATCTAGAAATCATTGCATGAATGTTGCTTTGCATGTGTGTGTTTAATATCTCCAAAAGAATTTGTGGGTGAATCAAGGTGTTTTTCTCAAGTAAGAGTTACCACGAACAATGAAAGGGTTTCCTCTGGGCAAGTCCTTTTCTTTGGTTTTATTTCTTCCCTTTGCGCCTATTTCTTATTGTGAATGGATTCTCTTCCTATATGAAATCCAAATGCTATTCCTCCCTTGAGGAGATATGCTGCTTCAATTAGCCCTTTGCATCTTAATGCTGTATTTTAATTTTTTTTAAAATGAAACAAATTATCTGTATGTACCACCAGTAAGGAATGGTGGTCTTGATAGAGGTCATTGTGCATGGACAGAAGTACTTTGGCCTTGACAAATTTCTTCATCAAGTCCAATGATCTGTGGCCTAAGCACTTAATTTATATGCCTGGCCACTTAATATGTACATTTGTTGGTGAGCTGGCCAGCGGATGCTAGACACATGAGTATGCGCTGGCAAATGCTGCAATGCAGTATTTTTTCCCAATGTCATTGGGAATTTGGGGGGTATGACGGGACATAAACATTCTCAAGCTTGTATCTTACTATTTTCCAGTCGATGGGCCACGTCGTACAGAATTGGCCAATTCCCCTTTTGAAATTGGTCAACCTTTTATTGCCCACTATCCATTCTCCCATCCATCTGAGAGACATGTGGAAAGAATGCGGGTGTGAGAGAGGGAGACTGTGTGTGTGTCAGTGTAAGCGTGCGTGTTTCTGGAATCCTGCACCTGTCTTAAGATTTCCTTATTTGGTTTTACCAAATGTATGTATATGCACACTTGCAAGTATGTCTACATCCAAAAATGGAAAGAAAACCAAACTGGGCTGGCTTCCCATAAGAAATGGCGTCTTCTCACAAACTCCGAGAGTTCTCTTATTAGAAAAATACAAAACTTTATTAAAAAGATGTATCCAGACCCTGTAGACTTTCATTATAACTAAACACCTTTCTTTAGTTGCCACTTGAGAAATATAAATGTGCAAATCTGTAACCATATTTGAGAGCTAGAAGCTGCCCTTTCAATCAAGGGGTTGGGTTCAAAATAAAATGTCTGTGTATAGGAAAGGAGAGTTGTTTCTGCTTTGGGAGCATTTGAATCTAATCTTTAACCATTGGTAAAAGCAAGGAAGAGATAGAGTGGTTGTGTTAGCATCTCATGCTTTGTTTTGTGAGGATGTTTTTGTGTGTATGTATGTGTGTGTGTGTTTTGGAAACATCCTTGTAGTTTTATATCTCAGTGTATTTGAAGGATGTAGGGCTTTTATAGGTCAGCAGCTTTCTAAGGGTAAAAAAAAAAAGGTAGGTGATCTGTGAGTGGGTGGGTAGGAGTTGTCACAAGCAGTAATTGTCATAAATTAGCCATCTAGAAATGGAATGAAAAAAAAGGCAAGAGGACAAGAATGGAGAAGGGTACCAACGTGTGGGTCTGCACTTTGCTGTTATAAGAAATAACGAGTGATAAATTTGAACTGGTGTTGTTCCACATGCCCCATAATTTCTCAGAACCTTGACTTCACAGGTTCATTACTTCCTTGCTTGCTTGTTCACAACTTTAATTATATCCAGTTTGGGATGCTAGCTGGGGACACCAAAGATGAGCCATTTTGTTTGTTGTTTATCTCATTAAGTATTCAGGCAGTGTGCTCACAATAGCTTTGGAGCATCAGTGTAAGGAATCAAGCACTTTGGAAATGGAATTGTTGCAAAAGAACAAAAAATGAAAAAGCAGTCAGCCAGCCAGCTAGCATGCTTTGGATGTTCACATTCACTCTCCTTAATGGTAATATTTATGCTGTTTCTTTTATGTTCATTAAGAAATAACTTATGTAGTGTCAGTGCTCCTAATAGACCGGCAGCATTATCTCTGTATCTCTATCTGGTTTTTTCCCTCTTCCCCATCCCCTCCCTCCACACCCGAGGTTTTGCCTTGTGCCGGACCATTTTAGAACTGACCATTTTTGCTTTGGGGGAGATCATTATTCAGATCCTTGCTGTATCTAACACCAGAGATATTTACCCCCCTCAGTACGGATCCCCCTCTGTAAGAATCAAGAAATTCTGAATGCCGTAGTGGATTTTTTAAATAAATTTTGGTTGAGAAAGCAGTGAAAATGTTGGAGGAATAAGGTCAGTGTAATTGTGCTTGCATTTTATTTTTTGTTGTTTGGGGAAAGCCTTATCTTCAACCATATAAGAAAAATGCAAAGTTAGCTATATAATTTTTAATGCAAAAAAATTACAAGTTATAGGTCTCTCTTGAAAATAACTTCTCTTGGACTCTTGATTTGGAAATAACATTTAAAATTGAGTTTAACTTTTAAAGTACTAATTTTAAAGGTATAAATATGCAATTCATAAATCTTTTTCTGTAAGAAGTTTAGTTCTTTTTTCAGGATATGAGGAAACAGAAAAACAATTACAGCCAAGATGGCGAATTCTGAAAAACACACCACAGCCCGGAGATTTCCTCTCTCTTTGCACTTTGTAACATTGAATCTGCTCTTGCTCATTCTATGAATTAGTTACCTTCAATTATCTACTCTTCCTTAACAACTAGCCCTTGAAGTTGTTTTGTCAACTGTGTTCATAGTAGAGGATAACTATCATTTTTGTTGGATGAAGATGTATTTGTTGAGAACTAACTTATGTGCCTGTCTTTGGAACAGAGAATTCAAGGTCACTATTTATTTATCTTCTGACACTAATCAAAAGACATAATTAGAAACTCCTTGTGATTGGGTATAAAGCTGGGGTGAGGGATTTTAAGATTAGACGTTATACAATGAAGTTTGTATAAAACTATGAGAAAATAGCTGTTGGAACATTCAAGTACCTAAATGTTTTTCCTTTCGTATTTGTGAGTTTCGGCATGACTCCAAAAGATAAAAGTAAAAGATCTCCTGGACATTTTTGTCTATAAGGTTCCATGTACCCAGATCTTCAGGCTCAGGAAAAGCAAAGTTTGGACAGTTGAAAGAAACTTGTCTTTCCATCAGCTGGCCATGGAGTTTGTCTAGAGCCTGTTAATTTTACAGAAATAAGAATGCCTTGCTTCTCACAGATGACTCTTTGAATATCTTTTCCCATGTTAGCCTCCAAGGAGGACCCGAGAAGATAGTGACCCTCTTGGCATGCCCCTGTGCAAACTGTAAGTTTGTTAGCGGAGGAGAAATCATAGAGTCACTTTGTCATACACACTTGGATGCTGCATTCTGTGTGTAGGTGGGGGGGAGGCGGATAATAGATGGACAGCCGTGACCCCCAGTGTGCCCTGGGATTACCAATAGTGGCTTCTCAAGTAGTCTGTGTTTTCCTAAGCTGCCAGTCTAAGCCCTTTAGAGTTTTGCTTTCTAATTCATACATGAAAAAATGGCAGGCTCAGTTGAACTTTTTTTTTTTCAAGAGCCTCCTTTGAAGACGCAGTAGTAGTAAATATAGCTTTAATGATAAACTTTAGCTCTAAGTGCTATTTAAAAGTCTGTAGTGGAAAACCTGAGAACTTGCAATCTTTGCTAATGAAACTTTCATTAGGAAAGTGTGCTCACTTAAAATGGACTAAACGACTAAGTCCCTGCAATTTGTGGTTTTGACCAGATTTGGCTCATCCTTTCTATGTTACTTTTTGTAATGCAGCCAACCACACATCTAAAACTCTGGATATTGTACGTGTCTTCAATATTAATTATCTCTGTTGATGCATTCGATACAGAGAGTACCGTTCCCACAAGTCCAGATTCTTACTGTAACACCAAAACAAAAGTGATATTTATGAATAATATTGGGAAAGTTGTCCTCATAGTAACCGTTCCCCAAAGGAAGCTTTACATAAATGTGCATTTATTATTCAGGATATTAAAAGGGATTCCTTAGCTTTTACTTTTTAATTTGGGCTAAAATATGTAAATTGGTTTTATTTTGGAATTTTTCTGTTTTAGGTGGCTTTGGGGGAGGATAACTTTCTAGCTTGATTATATTTTAATCGCCTCTGTAATGAAAAGGTTCTAATCCTGAGAGCAACCTGTTATTGTGATTAGGACCCAGAGGGCCAGTCTGCAGATAGGGCTAAAAACATATTACATCAACTTGTATACATGTAGAAGAATCAGATTTGTGTCTATTAGATACTGTTATTCCCATGTCTTTGTTGGCAGGCCAGCTCAGAGGCCATGGAACCCTGAGTCAGTCTCGGGACTCAGAGGACCTTCATGGTATGTGTGGACAGGCAGCACTCTGGAAAGATTGCTCTTTTTTTAAAGAAACCAAGTAGTCCAAAGGATCGTTAAAGTCAGGTGGATTTGGGTTGGAATCCTGACTTTTCCATTTAGTAATGTGTGATCTTGGATGAGGTACTTCAGCTTCCTGAGCCTCAATGTCCTCACCCCTAAGATGGGGATGACAACACGCAGCTCACAGGGCTCTATAAGGATCAGACGAAAACCAGTATTTATCAGAAGGCACCAGTTACACAGAGAACCTGAAAATGAAAGGTGCTTAGAGAAAATCAGGGCTCCTCCACTCTGTCCATAGTTCTGCCCATGCCCGATGTCCTGAGGAGAAATGGCATCATGTGTTACCCTCATAGCCTCCATCCTCACCCCAGAACTCACGGGGCAGTGTGAGTGTGACACGCGGTGGCTTTTAAATATAGACAAGCCTTCAGATTTTCTCTGGAACTGTGTGGCTTTAAGGTTTCTGCATTCTCCTAGGGTTTTGGAAGCTATATCCATGATCTCCTTCAAAATTATAATTAACTTGGGATTTAGTCATTAAAAGAGAAAAGAGGTAAACATAAAATTAATTAATTTTAACCTGTGCTGTTTTTTTTAGTTTCATGAAAGTCTGTTAGGAAATCCAGAAGTCAACCAGAAAGAAAAACAGGTTAAAGCTAATTGATATGGTCTCAATTAGCTTTATATATATATATAAAGCTATATATATATCTGTGAATTATTTGACTTTGCCCCAGAAATCAACTTACTTTGGACCTATTGTTTTCCCCTTTACTACATCAGCTTTTTTCTCTATCCCTCTTGTTTTCCCAATAGGCTGAATTTTGAAGTTCTATTTCTCAAGGAGTGGTGAAGAGGCTGAAGCAAAAAGTGGCTTAATGAGATTTTTCTAACTTGCCATTAGTTTTCCTTCTCCTGCGTGGTGAGGCAGGGTGATGGATGGCGTTGGCAGTGCAAACAGCCCCAGAAGTGATCGGATTGACTGAAGAGGTGTTGGAGATGTGAACAGAATGCTGGCCCTCAATTTATTACCCTCCCATTTGAAGGAAAAAAGGAGAAAGGAGGAAAATCTCCACCAAGGTCTCAAAGTAGCTGTTGTTCACACACTTGGGAAAGGATAGTGGGGGTGTTAGGACTGGTGTTAGGCCAAACCTAATTTTGTACCTTTTCCCCAAGGCTCTGAAGGGGTGAATAAATAAATTCACAAATTACTTTAAATTGGGACCTGTCACCAGTGAGGATAAAGAAGTGATATCGGTAGTCCCTGAAGGGCTTCAAGACTTACGCTGAAAACATAGCCTTAGCACACTGTTTTAATGTCATGGATTTCAAATTCCACTTCACACGATCATGGGAAGGATGGGAAGGAGAGTCATTTTTCTTTCCTTCAATTTCATCCTTAAAACTAAGAGGAGGGGTTCCAAATAAATCTGACCCCCGTAGTGCCATTTTGCAGACCCTGTGCTTTTATGAAAATGGCCTTTACTGTGACACAGACAACAGAACTTCTCTCTTTCCATGTGTATCTATTTCAAGGCTTCATCAGGGTTCGTCTAAGGATTTTGTAAGCAGCCTTGCATGTGGTGCACTAGCTCTCTGGAAGGATTGTGGTTGATTTTTAGAATGTGTTTGTATGGGTAGAAATATATCTGTGTAAGAAAGGGGCTTGAATTTGGAGAAAGGGTGGTATAAGAGACATTTCTATGTAGTTTAGCCTAGAAAAATCTCACACATTAATGAAAGACCAAAAAGAAATGATTGGCTGAGAGATTTGAGCAGGTGGATGGGCAGGGGAGTAGCAAATGGATGGATATCCTTAGTATCTTCTTGCTAGGTAAGTGTTCGTATTATTAAAATTTTTAAAAATCCATCCACATTTACGCCAATACTTGCATCTCAATTTCCTTCTGCTTTATACCCTGGCTTAAGGTTATCTGCAAGAAGAAATAAATCCTTTTAGCTTAAAAGAGCTTTAGTTTTTACTCTTAAATTGGTCTCTAATTAGTAAATTTTGAGCTATGGGCTGGCAGTTGGTATAGTCTTCACAGTAATCTTCCTAAACTATCGGGTTGTGTGAATTTTCCAAGAACAGAGGAGCAAGTTTGCATTTCTAGAATTTCAGCTGTTCCTAGCACAGTTCTGCTGTAATGGACCTATGACCATGGAGATCATTTCTCATATTCTCTTAACATCGTATAATTTTTGGCCTATGGTATCAGTTTGATCTATTTAATGTAGTTAGGACAAGTACTGTTAACCCCTTTTTAGAGAAAATAAAGCTCAGCCACCTGACCTAGGTTACATGTTTAGCAACATGAGAAGCCCTAGGTCCAGAGTATTTGGGAATGTATCCAGCTTGGCCCAACTTTACTTTCTCTAGGGAAAAAAGAAGAGAGCAATTCATTTTCTACATCAACTTTTTCATTGTGAAATCAGCAACAACAGCTTCATGTCTGTTGCGTGTAAACCACATTCTAGGTGTCTCCTGGAATGTGACAGTATTTAAAGCATATTCTAATATAGTAGGTAAAGACAATGACAGGCAGAATGCAAAGTGTGTCTTGGCAGAGAAAGTGAAATGTACCACAGAGGGAGACCTTCTTTGTTGTTGGAAGGGAGAAACAAGCCTTCACAGAGAAAATGCCGTTTGAGTGGAGCCAGGAAAGCTCGATAGGCAGAAACTTTAGGAGAAAGGGGAATTCCATGTGAAGGGGAGAGTAGGAGTAAAGTCACTGAGATAGGAACTTGCTTAAAGAATAATAAATAGTCTGGTGTGAGTGCAGGTTAGGATTTATAAAGATAAAGCTAGAGAGACAAGTAGAAGTTATGGTTTAGGACTCTTAGGGCGTTTTGACTTGGTTTATGATTTTATTTGAATTGAGAGCTATGGAATGTCTTAGATCAGAGAACTATAGGTTCCTGATTGTTTTGCAGGGTCAAGAGCTCTTTATTGAGTCATGGTTTCTCAGAAATTGAAATCACCCTAAAGATGTTTCTAAATTACATAATGGCTATTTAGAGGGAATTGGCATTAGAGCACTCTTCTGATTATAGTGTGATGTTATGATGATGATGCTCATTGGTGAAGTCACATTGCAAATTGCTTTCAGGGTACCAGTGCCAAAAAGCAGTAGGAGGAACAATATTGACTTTATTTCGTATTGTAAAGAAATGTGCCATTAGAGGAGTACGCTGCATTCTCTCACCAACAGGTACCAGTGCTTATTTTGTGGGGTAAGGTGGCCGAAGAAAGGAGGGTGGTGGTTTGGGAATAGACTTATTTCCTCCAGACTAGAAAACTAAACCCATTTAGACTTCCAAGTGCATGTACCAAGTTATGCTTATCTTCCCTAGTAGTCTGTCAGCCCTGGAGGGCTGAGATCATGTTAGATGCTCTCTTATTTCAGTGCTGGGAACATAGTAGGTACTCAATAATTGTTTGTTGAATTGAGTTATAATTTTTTTAAAGATCCTGAACCATAGTGAGAAGACTGTGAGTCTTGGGTCTGTCATCAGCTTGTGAGAGTCTATTTAGTACAAGTCACCTAACCTTTCTGAGTTTCAGTTTCTTAATATATTTTTTAAGATTTTGTTTATTTGTTTTTAGAGAGAGGGGAAGAGAGAGAGAAGGAGTGGGAGAGAAACATCACTGTGTGGTTGCCTCTCGCGTGCCCCACCCCTGGGGACCTGGCCCACAACCCAAGCATGTGCCCTAGACTGGGAATCGAACCCATGACCCTTTGGTTCACAGGCCAGCACTCAATCCACTGAGCCACACCAGCCAGGGCCAGTTTCTTAGTACATTAATATAAAATAGAATTAGAATAATACAACTTCATAGCTTGATAGGAGAGTGAGTTAAACTATATCCTCAAAATATTCTAACAGACAAATAATAATGTTAGTAAATTATTAGGTTCTAGTTTTGCCAGTTATTTTACTGTGTCTTGACCAGAATTAAAAAGAAATTAAAACATTAGCATACTAGAATGGAATAAAAGATAAAAGAAAATATCAGTGGCTGATACTTAGTAAGGGTAAGTATTATATCATCAAACTTTTTCAGTTGTCTATGTTCTGAGTTATGATATGAAATTCAGTATCTTTCTTAATTTTTTTCTTTGTTGAATCATAGTCAGTAAAGTTTGAAAAACCCTGTTCTGGATGATAGTGAGCTCTGTGTTATCCAAAGGGGAAAACAGCCAACTTTTTTTCAGAGCTATACAATGCAAAATCTCTAATATCTCCCCAATTATTAAAGAAAGGATGATTTCTGATTATTTTCGATTTAATGTGGAACACTGTATTCTAAATCCTTAAAAATTGGTGTCTATATGATATATGTTGAAATACTAATCAAAATATTTATTAACTAGCAAACCTCATTCTTTAGTCATGTTATCTAGTTAAAGCTACACAGTAATAATAATAATGACAACAGTAAGTGGTGGAGGTGACCTAGAAGTGAGACTAGCGATGATGAAATTAGCTTTTATTTCTTGAGATCTAACTATGAGTCAGGCACTGTGCCTCACACACACCATTGCCTTAGAACAATCTTAATCCTTAGAACACTCTTAAAAGGTAAATGTTAATTTTCCTATTTTATGGATAATTTAACTGAAGTTTTGAAAGGTAAATTAAGGTCATACAACCAGTAGTTGATTAGGTCAGGATTTGATTTGAACCCAGGTCTGCCTAATTACAGAGCAAAATTTAAAAGATTCATTCATTCCATGAAAATGTATTAAAATGCCTACTATGTGTTTAACATTGTACTGCTTTATAAAGATAAGTGGTTCAGTTAGTCTCTGTCCTAGAGAGTTTACTAGCTGCCCTTGAGGTCCTACTATACATGAAAGTAGTTAAGATATGATTTAATCCCCAGAGGAACTGATTCAAAGACTTTCATGGTGTGAGTATTTTTGTGTGGAAGTATTGGGAAAAGTGCCCAGCACACAGTAGGTATTCCATAAAGATTTATTAAATTAAACTGAAGTTGGATTAATTCTCATTTGGAGACTGGGAAGGGAATGGGGAAACTTTGTGTTAAAGAACGTCCTTACCTGCTCTGTGGCACAACCATCTGTCTTAAAGCCACTCGGTGTCTTTTGGAACAACTGAAACTGGCAGCAGGAAAAAGAAAAAGCTGACCAGAGCTCAATAACTCAGATTATAAACTTCAGCTTTCATTCAGGGAGAGAGAATGTTTTCCATCTTAGTATGGGAAGAGAATCCTGTGACAGTGACATTTAGAGAATAATAAATGGAGGGCAGGCTTCCTTAGATTGAAAAGTAATTATTATTGTTATTTTTACTGTACCACTTACTAACCTTACAACCTCAAGCAAGGGACATGATTTTTCTGAGCCTCAGTTTCCACATTTGTAAGATGATTTATACGTTCCAGGGTTGTTGTGAGTATTGAATAGATCCACTTGATAAATACTAAGCCCTCACTGTGTGGTGGTTTCTGAGAATTTAATAGGAAAGGAGGACATAGTCCCCCACACTCGAGGAGTTGAATGTCGGGTAAAGTGCTGTGAGAGGGAGGTTCAGATCCCCGCCACCTGCAGATGCCGCTACTGAGCGAAGGCGCCACCCTGCGGCCTGCCTTGAGGTTTGTACATGATTGCCATGCATATCTCACCGGCATCAGGAAGGTTAAGTTTATTGAGATGAAAATGTTGTGGTAATCATCTTTTTACCTCTCCATACCCCTGGAATGTACCTCACTTAGTCGTTGTTCAATGAATCCATCCCAGTCCGGCACATATTTATCCAGTCGTTCAGGGTACTGTGCTGGGGGAAGGAGGATAACATCTGCTGAACAGAGTTGGAAATGACCTCAGAATGCAAAAGGGGAACAGTATCATGAGGTGGTGATAAACTACGCTTATGCTAAAAATGCCTATGATCTATTCAGGAAGAAAAATAGGGCCCCGAAGAAAATTCAGCAGTGAGCTTAAAAAAATAACATATTCTTTCTCTCAGCGATGTTTTGTTTGTATTTCATGGTGAACTGACGTATTTGCTGTAGGCACACAGTTGAGATGTGATTTCGAGATGACTACTAAATTGATTTGTGGATCAGGACCAACCCCAGCCGCCTTCACCAGGCCCAGGCGACCCTCTGTGGCCTGGCTGCTGCCCTCCCATCCTGCAGCTGCCTGCCTTCCATTTAGCTCCCAGTGTGGAACTGCACCACACTATTCCATACCTACACCTGAAAAGATTCCCTGGGCTCATACATCCTTCTGCTTTTTTTCACCATGACACAAACAGGAGGCCTACTGCATACAGGAAAGCTTCTCTGACTCACGCTGGGTTAGAGTTGCCTGTGTTAGCACTGCCAGCTCCCTTCCATCATTGGCCTTACACGCTGCATAATCAGTGGGTTTGTCTATGCCTCATGACTGCCACAACACTCAGGACTGGGTTTATCTCTGGCCTGGCACCTAGTAGGTGCTCAGTAATTAATTGTTAACTGAATGATGTAGTTGGCTATTGGTTAGGTTGGCCATAATGGTTTCCAATCAAGTGCCCTGTTAACCTCTCGCCTATGAGAAGGGTACTGGGCCCAAAGCCCCCTTGTCATGTAGACTGGCTTTGATACTACTCTGTTGCTCACCAATCACAATTCTGTAACTTTGAGTTGAAAATCTTAAGTATGTCATTTTATATGAAACTTTTCGTGATCACCAAGACTTACTTGTAATTCCTCAGTATGTCTCCTGTTGTCTAGACCAGCGATTTTTAACTTTTTTTAATCTCATTATGCCCATAAACTAATTACCAAAAGTCTTCAGCACACCAAAAAAATTTTTTGCCAATCTGACAAGAAATATGTATAATTTTGATTCATGACTCATTCACACCAGACAGCTATTGTTGTGTTGGGTGCTGTCATTTCTTTATTTGACAACCTAAGGGAAAAGAGGTCAGTGCCCCTGACTAAATAGTTAGGTATTGCATGTTTTAAAAACTTCTCAAATTCCTGTGGCCCACCCCTGTGCCATAGCATAGTGGTTGAAAATCACCATTCTAGTTTCCTTTTCATCATTTGCTGTCGGTATCGCACAATTAACAATGATTTATCACAATAATAATGACCCTTTATATTGTATTGTCTGGCTTTGCAAAAAGAATTTTACTTAGATAATCTCATTAAACCTCACAACAACTCTAGGAAGCAGGTATTTTTTTTTTAAGATTTTATTTATTTTTAGAGAGAGAGGAAGGGAAGGAGAAAGAGGGAGAAAAACATCAGTAGGTTGCTTCTTGCATAGCCCCAGCTGGGACCGGGCCTGCAGCCCACACCAGTGCCCTGACCAGGAATCAGACCAGCAACCTTTCCCTTTGTGGGACAACGCCCAACCAACTGAGCCACACCAGTCATGGCAGGAAGTAGGTATTTTTACTCTCACTTTGAAGAAAGAGCACCGTGTAGCTTATGTAACTTGCACAAGGTCACATGGGTCAGAAATGTCAGATTTGGGATTCCAAGTCTTGTCTGTTTGATTCCAAAACCCATTACTCACCTATTAAAAGGTGGGAACTAAGAGACTAAAAAAGGCACTTAGCCTAGTGGTTATTATTAGGGACTTTAGATCAAGACCACCACGGTTCAATTCAAATCCTGGCTTTACCAGTTGTGACCTTGGACAAATCACTCTCGCTATGCCTCAATTTCTTCATCTGTAAACTAGGGTTGTTATGAGGATTTGATGGACCAATGAATATTAAGAATTTAGAATGGTACTTGGCATATAAAGTGCTAATGATCATCATTACTGTCATACAGTATTAACTTGTATCCCATTCTTGAAATATTGTTGAGTATCTGATACATGCCAGACACTGTTGTGGGTGTGGGGATACAGCAGTGACTAAGACAAGCCCCTACCCTCATGGAGTTTTTGTTTTAGAGGGGAAAGACAGACAATAGTATAAGTAAAAAGGTAAATTTTAGTAGATGTTATCTATTGTGTGATATTCTATAACTTCACCTAATGAAATGCTATTTTGAAAGTACATTTTGACAATGGGTTGAGTACTTGTTTGTGGACACACAGTGAAGCCACCATGGTTCAGCCAGTGTCTTGCTTCTGCCTAGTGAGCTGGAGTAGTCAATGCTCTGTTCCAAAAGGCTGGGCTTCATACACCCAGTTGCTGACTCATGGGGGTGACAGGCTTGCCTGATCTACACTCAGGGTATGGGGTGGTCAGCCCTTGAGTAGTAGGAAATTAAACAATTGGATTGAAGTGCCTAGGCCTCAGGAAAACCCAACATGGAAAACTCATAAATATGCCAGGGGTTCCCAGTCTACATGGAAGAGGCTTCATTCATAGTTGAGGCTATGAAATGGGGTAAATACCCTGAGAAAGTCAGAAGGAAGGTTTAGTCAATCATTGAGCTAAGGACAGGGTCAGCCAGGATGTTTTGTCAAGTAATGTTGTAGGATCTCCCAAATGCTTTTTGCACATCTTAAAAGTGCAGTAGTTACTGGCACTATCATAGGATTCTTCATTCCATAAGAATATTCTAGTGGTTAAGCTAGAGCATGGGCTTTGGAGTCAGAGAAATCGAGGGTATTTTTCCTTCCCCATTTACCTGTGGTAAGGTCTTGGTAAAGTCACTAATTTGTCTCAGCCTCAGTTTTATTGTAAAATGGGGCTAATAATACCCACTTCATAGACTCATTTAAAGGATTCATTGTTAGCATATGCAGAGCCTGCTTCAGAGCTGGGCACATAGTAGGCATTTAATAAAAGCAAATTAAAAAACATAGTTCATTCCCCTTAGGGTGTGCAATTTTGTTCCAGTTTATTGAGAATTAATTGATATTCATCGCTGTGTAAGTTTCAGACACACAGCATGATGGTTTGATTTACAAATATTGTGAAATGATTACCACAATAGGTTCAGCTAACATCCATCTCCTCACATAGATACAATTAAAAATAAAAGAAAGAAGGAAAGAATAAAGGGGAATTTTTTCATCCTTGTGATGAGAACTCTTAGGATTTACTTTTTAAATTCCTTTATGTCAAACAACAGTATTAGCTATAATCATCATGTGGTACATTATATCCCTTGTACTAACTTACAGCTGGAAGCTTATACCTTTTGAACCCCTTCTTCCAAGTTCCACTCCCCTAGCCCCACCTCTGGCAGCCACAAGACTTTTTCTATGAGTCTGGACTTTTTAATTTTAGATCCTACATATAAGTGAGATCATATAATATTTGTCTTTCTGTCTGACTTGTTTCAATTAACATACCTTCAAGGTTCATCCTAGTTGCAAATGGTAGGATTTCCTCATTTTTATGGCTGAATAATATTCCATTGTATATGTCTACCACATCTAATTTACTCTTTAATCTACTGATGGATACTTAAGTTGTTTCCTTGGCTATTATAAATAATGCTGCTAAGAACATGGGGATGTAGCTATCTTTTTGAGTTAGTGTTCTCATTACCTTTGGATATAGTCCCAGAAGTGGATTGTTGGATCATATGGTAGTTCTATTTGTAATTGTTTGAGGATCCTCCATACTGTTTTCCATAGTGACTGCACTAATTTACATTCCCACCCACAGTGCACAAGGGTTCCCTTTTCTGCACATCCCCACCAGCATTTATCATCGCTTTTGGTGATGGCCATTCTAACAGACATGAGACTAGTGACATCCCTAGTGACTAATGATATTCAGCATCTTTTCATGGACCTGTTGGCCTTTCGTTTATCTTCTCTGGAGAAATGTCTATTCAGGTCCTTTGCCCATTTTTTAATTAGGTCATTTGTTTTTTTGTTACTGAGTTGTATGAGTTCTTTATATGTATTGAATGTTAATCTTTTATCAGATATGTAGTTTGCAAATGTTTTTCCATATCATAGGTTGTTGGTGGTTTGTTTTGCTGTACAAAAGCTTTTTAGCATCATATAGTCCCACTTGTTTATTTTTTATTTTGTTGCTTTTGGTTTAGGTGTCATATCCCAAAAATCAGTACCAAGACCCAAATCAAGGTGCTTGTTCCAATATTTTCTTCTAGGAGTTTTGTGGTTTCAGGTCTTACATTTAAGTCTTTAATCCATTTTGAATTAATTTTTGTGAGTGGCATAAGGTATGGGTCTACTTGCATTCTTTTACATGTGAATCTCCAATTATCCCAGCACCGTTGATTGGAAAGACTGTCTTTTCTCCGTCAAGCATTCTTGGCTCCCTTCTCAAATATTAGTTGACTGTGTGTACTTGGGTTTGTTTGGATTATTTCAGGGCTCTGGATTCTGTTCCATTGTCTGTCTGTCTGTCTTTCTGTCTCTCTCTCTCTCTCTCTTTCCTTTCCTTTCATTTCTTTCTTTCCTTTCCTTTCTTCTCCCAGTACTGTTTTGATTAGTGTAGTTTAAAATCAAGAAGTATGATACCTCTTGCTCTGTTCTTCTGCCTCAGGATTATTTTGGCTATTTGGTATCTTTTGGGGTCCAAATAAACTTTAAGGGTGTTTTTCTACTTCTGTAAAAAATGCCATTGAAATCTTGATAGGGATTGCATTGAATCTATGGATGGCTTTTGGTAGTTCTGACATGTTAACAATCTTAATTCTTTCCATCCATGAACATAGAATACTTTTTCATTTATATGTGTTTTCTTCAATTTCTTTCATCAGTGTCTTATAGTTTTCAGTGTAGAGAACTGTTACCTCCTTCATTAAATTTATTCCTAAGTATTTTGTTGTTTTGATGCTATTGTAAATGGGATCAATTTCTTCATTTCTTCTTCAGAAGTTTTGTTCTTAACATATAGAAACAGTACTAATTTTTATATGTTAATTTATATCCTGAAACTTTACTGAATCCACTGATTATATAATGGGTTTTTTGGTTAATTTTTAGAATTTTCTATATATAAGATTATTTTTGTCTGCAAATAGAGATGTTTATTTCTTCCTTTCCAATTCTGATACCTTTTATTTATTTTTCTTGCCTGAGTGTTCTAGCTAGTACTTCAAGTATGATGTAGAATAAAAGTGGTAAGAATGGGCATCCTTGTCTTGTTCCTGATTCTAAAGGAAAAACTTTCAACCCTTCATCATTGTATATGATGTTAGATGTGGACTTGTCATGTATGTTCTTTATTATATTAAAATATGTTCCTTCTATGCCTGATTCATTAAGAATTCTTATCATGACCCCTGGCTGGTGTGGCTCAGTGGATTGAGTGCCGGCCTGTGAACCGAAAGGTCATCAGTTCAATTCCCAGTCAGGGCATATGCCTCAGTTGCTGGCCAGGTCCCCAGTCAGGGGAGTGTGGGAAGAAACTGATTGATGTATCTCTCACATATCGATGTTTCTTTCCTTCTCTTTCTCCCTCCCTCCCCCTCTCTCTAAAAGTAAATAAATAAAGTCCTTAATAAAAATTCTTATCATGAGTGGATGTTGAAATTTTTTTAAATACTTTTTCTGGCCCTGGCTGGTGTGGCTCAGTGGATTGAGCTCCGGCCTACAAACCGAAGGGTTGGTGGTTTGATTCCCAGTCTGGGCACATGCCTGGGTTGTGGGCCAGGTCCCCAGTAGGGGGCGCATGAAAGGCAACCACACATAAATGTTTCTCTCCCTCTCTTTCTCCTTCCCTTCCCCTCTATCTAAAAATAAATTAATTAAATATTATAAAAATAAATAAATAAATAAATAAATACTTTTTCTGCATCTAGTGAGATGATTATATGATTTTTTCCCTTCATTGTGTTCATGTGATACAGTGTGATATATCACATTGATTCACATATGTTGAACCATCCTTACATTAGGGTATGCATTTTACGTGTTGGTCATTTATTGCAGGGCTCACAAGGAGAGAAGGTTTAGGCTAAAATATGTGCGTTACTTCCCATTGCATAGCCTTCAAATAGGAGAGCAGATAATCTTCAAACCCAGAAAGGATTGTGGATGCCAGAGAAAGATAAGATTTGATTTGCTTCGAGTCAGTGTGGTGGAGACCAGCACAGCCAGTGTCTGTTACAAAGCTGCGTTAGGTCCGTCCTCCTGTAGTCAGGCCTTAGAGGCATGAGGCTTTGTGAAGAAGGGCACTTGGTAAAAGGGCTTTGGAGTGCAAAATCCCGAGTTCGGTTCTTGGGTCTACTACTTTTTAGTTTTGTAATTTCTTGTACTTAATGTTGAATATGTATTTTTATAGGTCAAAGTATTCAGGCAAAAGCTCCTATACTAACTGAAATTGTATGTAAACTCACTTATTCCATTCAAGTGTCAGCAACAGGGAAACATTAGTTTCAAAATGTTGATGAAAAACCTTTATGTATTTTATCTCCTCTTTTCATTGTATATACTACTGCATAAAGTTAGATTAAAATCTTAAGATTAAAAAAGAAAGTGAGAGATATAGTTTATTCTCATCCAAAAGCTCCTTTTATTCATTAGCAATGTGCAAACTTAAAATTACTTAAAACAAAAAACTCTCCAACAAACACTTTTACGAGTAGAAGAATGATTGGCCAAGCACTTGAAAGCACACCTTTTGAACAGAGCACTGAATGAGCTCTAAATATTTTCTTTCTCTTGTTGTTAGTGGCATGATGGTGCTATGATTCTCCAAGAATTTATTTGACTTCCTTGGCTACTAGGTCACATTTATTTTGATCTTGATGCCTGCATTCACCTAAAATAAACAGAGCAGGAAGAAGAAAAAGCTTAAGAAAGGGATTTAAAAATATAGAACCACAAAATCTTATGATTTTTCTCAGCACACTGCAGAGCCTGTTGTTTGGGGAAAAGGAAGTCTTTTCCAATGCCCCATGTTCTCTCCCTCTAAGTTCTCCTAGCACTCTGCATGTGCCTCTGATCACTGATTCATTCAATGGGCTTTGTCTGAATTCTGTCTCTGTACTGCAAGCTGGGAGAATGAAGTCAAACAAAATGCAAGCCTTACTCTCAAAGAGCTCTTAGTCAGTGAGGAGAAAAACAGGTAAACCACAACTGAATTCTGAGAGGTGAGTGCCACAACAGAGAAGAGAGAGGAGGTGTCTGAGGCTGTGTGGGTCAGGAAAGTGGGCTACATCTGAGTTTTGCAGAATGCCAGGGTTATTGAAATGGTGATGAGAGAAACTGTAGTGGGGGAGAGAAAGCACACATACAAGGACATGGAAGACATATGAAATGGGAGGGACATACCCCAGGATGTATGCAGAGTACAGCACTTGCCTTAGTGACTTTTAGAACTTTGTCTGTTTACAGATCTATTTGCTAACTCTTCTAAGACTGAATTTCTAGAGGCCAGGGACGCAATGCCATGGTACTCACTCATCCAACTAAATGATACATTGAGAGAACTGAGACAGAGCGTGAAGTAACATGCCCACGTTCACGCAGGGGGGACAGGGTTTTGAACCTGGGCATGCAGGCTAGTGCCTGTGTTGTTAAACATTGTGTTATGCAATAGCTTTTTAACAGGTGTTTTAATTGGTTTAGATTGAATGAATGTAAAAGTAATTACATGATTATTTATTCACTCACTGTTTTTTTAAATCATGCCAGGCATACCCAGCTCTGACCGTTGTTACAGCAAAATATGCAGAGGCCCCACTGGCTCTGGCTTTGACTTGTGTGACATGTAGAAACTCTCACAGGCGAACATGTTCTGTGGAGTTCTTAGCCAAAATCAGACCCAAAGTGAAAATGAAATATGAGTTTAGGCCTGAAATAGAGGAGATCAGGGGTGGAAGGAATGTGGGAGTGAAGAAATAGATGCTGTAAAGATGGCCTTACCCAGAAGGTGGAAAACGCCTGACTTTAAAAATACACTCTTTGGGGACAGTTTGAAAGAAGTTGAGGGAGACCATATAAGAGCAATATAGCTTTAAAAGATGAAAAGTGCTCCTATTTTTTAAATTGATTTTGAAGAGGAGTGAAAACCATTAGAGGTTTATGATGTGAGCAGAGTGGAGGGGAACAGAACAAGGAAAGTGGATTTAGTTGTGGAGAGCAGAAGAGCGTCTGGAGAGCCATCCATTCATTAAGTTATTCTGCCAACGAATCCTGGAGTGCTGGCCCCTGCAGTTACAGTCCCTGTCCTCAAGGAGCTCACAGTCTAATGGTAGAGAGAGGAAGATGGAGAAGCTGATGCCACGTGGTAAATGTCCGTGATAGAAGTGTGTACGAGGGACAGAGGTGGGAGCTGTGGAGGGGTGTTGGGGAAGGGCATTAAGCCTGATGGCAAGGGAGGAACGCTTTCAATGGCCGCAGGAGTGCTTATGCAGAGTGTGGCACGGGAGAGAACCCAGTGTGTTCCGTCTGTCACTGTTGGCTGCAGGAAGATGTCCAAAGTGTGCTTTCCAGGAGATTGTGGTGGATAAGGAGGAAAGTGGGAGTCAGTGACAGGAAGACCTTAGTTCAGATCTCAGCTTTGCCCCTTGCGGACAGGGGCTAGCCACTCTACCCTCTTTCTGCTCCTTAACTCTTAGTTTGCTCACCTGTACAATGCAAGTGATGAGGGGCAGAGGGGCGGGCCAGAATCCCACCAGTCTCGCAGTGTTTTCATAAAGATGAAATGAGGTGCTGGGTGTAAATGTGCTTACAAAATTTCCTAAGTCTAGCATGTGATTTCATGAATTCTTTCTAGTGGCTTTGTAAAGGTCATCTCATTTCTCCATAACACTTGCTGTGTCAGCTCTGCGCTTCCTACTACACCTTTCTGAATGAGGCCTGGAAAATCCTCTTGAAGTGCATTTGGTCAATGTACCTGCTCCTGGGGTCCACAGAAAGAAAGGAGCGGTCCAGGTGGAAGGTGGACAAAGAACAACCCCTGCTCTTCCGCCCTGAGTAGGTCCATGTGGAAGGCCAGAAATGCCTTAGCTATCAGTATACAGAGTGCACTGTGGCAATTGACTGGAATTTCCTATGAAAACAAGAAGGTTTCCCTTCTGGAAATCAAAAACCCCAGTGACTGCACTTATTGCATATATTCGAAGCATCCAACTTTAACCCATTCACAGTAGAGGGCTTTTTTTTTAAGGGCAAAGTGTACCAGAAATTGTGTTTGTAAGTGTTAAAAATAATGCTTTTATTATTAGTTAGGTTTTTTTTTTTAAGTTCACTTAATCCCTCCTCCTTTGCTCCGTATTTTCATGACTGGTATTATTGTGAGATTTATTAGTTAAGGTTTTTGAAGCATTTTGAAGATGAAGGAAATAACTATCAGTATAGGTGATGAGTAATAACCTTTTTAAGTATTCTTTTCAACTTCAGAAATCCAATTTGAAGGATTAACTTTACCAGCTCAGATTAGTCATTTTTGCCACCAGCAACTCTTTATTTAATGGGCATATATTTTCAGAATGCTACATTTTGGAAAAGGGGGGATGAACATGTATCGAGTGCTTCCCTGTGCCAATCTCTGAGCCAGATGCCTTAAATGTGTTATTTTGAATCTTCACAGCAACACTGCAAGGCAAATAGAATTGTTCGAATTTTTCAGATGAGTAAATTTAAATTGCACCATGGAGTCTTTAAGTGGCTAAACCAAGGTCAAGACTGGAGCTGGTTTTCAAACCCAAATCAGATCAACTTCAAACATCATGTTCTTTCCATTCCACCATGTAGAATTTTCAATTAGTATCTTTCCTGTAAGATCCACTTATTTGTCAGTATTTACTAATGGCAGATACACAGCCCAGAATGGTTTTTAACAGATTAGATCATTTACTTTCTCTAAGACAACTTACTTGATTGCATTTTATGGTGATAGGAGCATTTTCCTCAGAGTCGAAGTTTAGGAAAGGGCACAGAATTAGGTTTCAGACTTGAGTTCAAGTTGCAGTTCTGGCTGACAGTAGACACTGCCCAAAGCCTCATTTCTCCATTATGCTAAGTGACTTCACTTCTTCAAGCCTGGGCTTCCTCCGTGGTAAGTGGGAGAATGGCAATGACCTACTTTGCAAAGTTATAGTATAATTAAGTGAAGTAATAATGTACATGAAGACACTTATCACCATTTATTAGGTGCTAACTGTTGGTAGTATTGAAGGAGTTAATGGTAATTGTGTGCCTAAACATTTTCCTGCTTAACCTAAAGCACTTTTTAATCAGCTTTATCACGGTATCTCCACTTCTCGAGCCTTTGCCGTGTTCTGAGCAGGGACTTTGTTAGGCACTTTGTGTGTACTTCTTCATTATCTCATTTATTGACATTATATAGTAATTACTTATTTACGTACCTCCTTGCAGGCAGGAACCTCTTTTCTCTCCTTGTATCTTTGGCATTTAATATCATGGCTTCTGGCTCATCAAAACAAAACAAAACAAAAAAAAACACAAACCAAACCTCATTAGCATTAAGAAACTTAGCTTGGCTTTTGTTCCTTCACACGGCTTTTCTTCTTTTAAGACCTAACTTTACTTGTGGGAAGGGGCTGCTCAAATGAAGCGTTATATTATCATTATTAAATGGTGATTTATAGCCTGTTTTAAGATAAACCAGTACTAAAGACATTGTAGGTTGCACTAATTTGACAACAGCCTGTCCTGAATATTTGTTAGCTTTTCACTTTTTAAAAGGTAAATTTCTGGGATAAAAAGAATATATCAAGAGTTGGAAGAGTTTGCCAGGCAAAGTTACTTTGTATCTGTGATTTCAAAGGACATGGTTACCTTACTCAAAGAAATGAACTCTTCTCTGTACTTTAGTGCATTCACAGGTATCATATCCAAGTTATATTTAGGGACATATTAAATTAGTCCTGAAAGGGCCTAAAATTATGCATTAAGCATAATTTTATTGTAAAGGTAATAATCTTGAAACTTGTGTTTTAAAAATTCTTACTATTTCTGAATATTTAAAATGCCAATTTGACTCTTGCCCAATTAGTATGAATTAGTGAGATTTCAAAAGTCTATATTGAAAAAGACAAGATTATGAAGGCAGAGATATTAACTATTATCTATTCTAATTTAACATTTCTTGTTGTTAGAAGGCAAGTCATAAAAAATCATACAGTAGAAGGTAAGCTTTTAAAAAGTAGAACAATGAGGAAATAGAGGTGAAGGAAATTAAGATTTAAAAATAAGTTTGTGTTTAAAAAAATCAAAAATTTGCAGCAAGGTCCTTTGCTCTTTTTTTCCACACAGAGAGCTACAAATTTGGCATCATTTTCCCAGCAGTATTACAAAGACAAGACCCAATGCACTGGAGGAAGCAGAGTCCGTAAAACAAAAGCAAACCCATCACACATAGAGGACAGAGAATATTGGTGGTTCGTTGTCGTAATAAACTATTTGCCTCAAAGCAGATCAAAATATAATGATACGTAGTATTTGCTTCTTATTCCTGAGATTTTTAATAAACATGTAGTAGGAGGATTTCCATATGCAGGAAAGGGAGAGAAGCTTTAAAAGCATGGCATGGAATGTTGCTTGACAGTGTCATACATTCACAAGATGTCCTTGAAGATGGAGCGCAGAAAAGAGATCAGGGAAGTTTTGGCAGCTGCAGTTGGGAAAATAAATGGCTGCTGTGTGATTGGGCAGATCCTGAAAGCAGGCTCCTGCTCACACCATGTAATTAAGAAAAGTGGGAGCTTTTGTCCAAGTGCAAAATGTTCATAATATCAGAGTTTGTCAGCAGGAGCTTTTAGAACGGATCAGTACTTTTCACTCCCTGATCCAGGGAATGGTTTTCTTATAAATCATCTTCTCTCCTTGCTGTCCCTGCGAAGGTTGCTGCCAGGCGATAAGGCAGACTTGGATTTCAACCTTGCTAGTACACAGTGAGTTAAGGTGAAGGGGAGACCAACCCAGAGACTGGTTCAAGAACTGCGGTTTTTATTCATTTGGGCTCCTCTGTGTCCTCTAGTGTAGGACCAAACAGAGTGTGGCCAAGGAGAGATCCTGCAGGAAGACTGTCTGGGAAGGAGACGGAGTCATTTTTAATACTGTGGCTCCAAACTGGTTTGAAGGATTTATTTTCTTTCTTTTTAAAAAATGAAACTTCCTTTCACATTATAAAAGTGCTATATTTTCATTGTATCATAAATAAACAAAAAACACTGGAAAATAGAGATGGAGACAAGTATAACAATCACCTATAATTCAAGCATTTATTGTTAGCAATTCCATTTTTCCTTTCCACTCAGTGCATGTTTATATAATTGAGATAATCAGTTTTTCACCTTTCTTCTACATTAATCATACACGTTTTCTTATGTTATAAAAACCCATTATAAACATAATTTTAACAGTTGCAGAATGCTGTATCATAAAACTATACAGTAACTTACCTAAGTTTTCCCCCTTGCCGGGGGCCCTTAGGTTATTTCCGATTTTTTTACTCTTCTAGATACAATTTTCTTAATATATCTTATTGTGCATAATTTTGATCTACAGAATTTTGGATTGTTTTCTGAGCTTAAGAATGGATCACTGGGTCTGAAAACATGAACATAACATTCTATAAGGTGTGTCAATACATATTTTCATCAATAATGATGAGAGAGACTATTTCATTGCACCTGAAAGCTTGACAGTTGCAAACCTTGAATTTCTACATTCTCTGGAAACATGTCCACAATAATTCAAAGACACTTCTGCCAGCTCAGGTCTGCATTCTCACCAACACTGATTCAGTTTCACTCGTACCCATCTGCCTTCCCAAAGGATGTCCAGGGAATGGTAGCCCCACTACCTCTCTGAAACAGTTTGAAGAATAAAGTTCCCTATTGGATCAAGTAGTCCTTTTCTCTAATGTTTTTTCCTTATATATATAAAAAGAAAGTCAGCAAAGGAGGGAATTAAAAATAAAATTTCAAGAGTAATAAAGTAGTTTTCAGATTTAAAGCTGCCCTGTGAGAACACCGTTCAGGATCTTCTCACTGATGAACGTGTAGATACACTCCGAGGCTCGGTGAACTGTCCGTGGGTGTAATTTACCACGACCACTTACACGTGCAGTGAGGTGCTGAGAACGGTTTTATTTCACTCAGTATCTTTAGCTTCAGAATGCCCCTAAAGAGGATCTTTGAATTGCACGATTGGAAGAGCCATAGGCATACAATTCTTCTCAACAAAGAGAAAGGTTGCTATGTGCAGATTCTTCTGGATACTAACCCCTCTATTCCCCTCTGCTCACCTCCCCAGCTGTGTTGAGGAAACAAGAATTAATTTTCAAAATAAAAAATAGTTTTATGTAGGTTCTTGAAGAATTTAATCTACGTGTGCATAAAGCTTAAATTCAGAGACATGCCCCAAATCTTTAGGTCATGTTATAGATACAGAGAATAACACGTGGCTTTCTATAGCTGAATCTCAGTGAGTTTGCTCACACCCTGAGCCACTAGCCAGGCATTTTATAAATGTACAATATTTATGTTTACATAAATTGTGCCATTGGCTATTGTTTAAGCACTTAATCAGAAGACAAGGCCAGCCCTGGCCAGACAGCTCAGTTGGTTAAAGCGTCGTCCTGATACTCCAAGGTTTTGGGTTTGATCCCCAGTCAGAGCACATACAAGAATCAACCAATGAATGCATCAATAAGCAGAACAACAAATCTTTCTCTGTCTGTCTGTCTCTCTCTCTCTCAAAATAAAAAAAAAATTTAAGAAAACAAGTCTGACTTAATCAGTTTGTGGGCAGTTTTACAAATGATTCATTAATGTTCTTTGTATAGAAGATGAAGATAATATTTACCATCATAACTGGTTTCCATCCCAACAGGTAGTCGTAGTTTATTATTAGACATTTTGATTATTTTGCCCATATTAATCATTCAGAGTTTGGGGGCTTAAAAGGTAGGATGGGAAAGGAATTGTTTTTCAATTGACTTTTTTGTTAAAGCCTGAGAACTTGCCCATGAAAATGTGTTTATATTAAAATGAAAACATTTGTCTTTTTTCAAATATGCTTTTAATAAAGAAGTTTATTGGAAGTTTAAAATTGTGTTTATTTAGTAGCCCTTTTGGAAAAGAGGACTGAATGGGGAGCGGGGTGGTGAAGGAAAGGTAATGAACTGGACAATCAAGTGATCCTTAAGCTTGGGAAAGTTGTGATTTTGGGGGGCTGGTGGAGGTGGGCCTAGCAGGGATAAACGGTGACAGATGGAGACTTGACTTGGGATTATAAACACACAATACAGGGTACAGATGATGTGTTGTGGAATTGTGCACCTGAAACCTGTATAATTTTGTTAACCAGTGTCACCCTGATTAATCCAATAAAAAGAAAACAAACAAATACCCAAGGATTTTATCAGGACCGCCCCAGGGTGGGCACACCAGGAAATCATTTTAGGCCCAAACTGAAGCCCTAAAGAAATACTGTAAGATGTAAAGGAGGCCAGTATTTATTCAGGAGGAGAAATGTGTGTGATATGTCTGGGGAATAAGATTAAAAACTTGATTTTCTGTGAATGTGAGAATCATGCCTAAGAGAAATTAAATTTTGATTATGCGTTTCATATCCATGCTGGTCCTGCTATTTTAAGTATTAATGCCTCTTGTTCTCTCCAGCGGCTGCTGATTTTTTAAAAGCCCTGACTACCGCCGCTGAAAATACTTTTGGCACACCTGGTGTTCACCTCCAGTGAAGAAGATGCTATTTCAGAGGAGGAATGCCTCAAGCTTACCTCATTGTTACATAGTCATTTGTTTAGGAGGCGGGCATGTAGACCAGAAAAAGGACGGCTGTTTCAGCGTCAGAACGGGCAGGACTAGTCGGTGTGTGTTTCCCTGACGTGCTTTTGCGGAGAAGGGAGAGTCATTAGGGAAACTCTGGATTGGATGGCTTAAAAGGAAAGAGTTGTACCTAATTGATTTTAATTAATTATTTGTTTACCTGCCTTCCTCTCCCATCCTCCCAACAAGAACCCTCAAGGGCAGGAACCAAATTATTTTTGTTTCCCCAACTCCTAGAACAATGCTTTGGTCTATAATAGCATTCAATAAACTCATGTTGAACTGAATACACTTGCTTTAAGGATATGCTGAGAATTTATAACCACATAACTTCCTAGAGTAAATAGGTCTTTCAGGTTATTTGTGCATCTGCCCAAAGGTATTATTAAACTGTCAGCATGTTTTCCCCAGTTGGAATTAAATTTTTTTTTTAGTTTTCTAGTTACCTTCCAGCAGAATCTGCAGAAACTCGGTACAAATGGTTTTGGGGAACATGAGTACAGTCTTCAGCCACATTCCCCTGGTCCAGGGGGCTCTGTGAGTCATCTTCTATAATTTGGTTGGAGGGGCGTATATTCCCAAGTTTCCTTTTCCTGAAGTGATCAGATCATCAATCTCAGCCCCGCCTCTTGGACCCCATTAATAACAGTGTCTCCTTCCCGGTTGCATCATAACCAGGAAAACATTGCATTTAGAAAAAAACATTAACCTGAAGGGGCTTGAGCAAATTAAAGCATCTTGAGAAGAATGAAAGGAGAGTATGCATTTATGAGCTGATGGATACATTTTCAAAGAAAATATGAAATTGGGAGATTATAAGGTCATTTTAGTATCTTTCAAGGAGCAAGAAGAGAAGTGAGGAATTATTCCTAAAAATAAGATGTCTTCAGGAACACAGAGCCTGCTGCGTAATTTTCTAACTGTGGGGATTTGTTTTTCAGACTTTTGAAAGGTGGAGGAGATTCTCCTCCACCAGAGCCTAGCGAGCTGTGTGTCAGAATTGTATGAGGGTTAAGTGGGAAGAGCCTACAAAGAGCATTAGGACTTTTATTTTTGTACTCATGAATAATTTAAATCATTTCTTTAATGGTTTGATTCAGTGACTGCCCTTGGTAAACATTATTCTTCATGCTCTTGGGAGTGCTTATTCTATTACGTAACAGTTAGCCTTCACACATAAATTTTGAAAAATCCTTCCAACATAGTAGAAGAAACCACCTTTAAATACACATTAAAAAACAGTAAAATATGTGTGTATGTCACAGATGTTCATACCTGAGACATGTTCTCAGTCAGTACATTCCTTTAACATCTTCCTCGTTCCTGGGGGTACTGCCATTTAGAGGGCACTCAAAGTAGAGGGGACAGTATTTGGAAAAGAAATGTCATATTCCTGTGACCTTTCAGATTCTTTTTTTCTTGATCTTTTTGCCTGAATTGAACATCGAGGCCACCCCTCCACCAAAAAGACACAGAAGTTGAGGACCACCAAGAGCACCATGTTGGGAGCCCAAAGGCCCTCCTGCACTGGGCTCTTGGGTGATAAATGTCAGTAGTGAGTCCAACAGCAGGACAGGTTCCTGTAAACTTCTAACCTTTTACTTGCCTCATGAAGTAAATCCTGAAAGTGTAAAACTATGCTAAGATACATAAATGCAAGACCATACAGTTTATTGTCAGACTGCCATTTTTATGGAAAATGTTGGAGCAAAGACAGGATATGGTGCAGCTGACAGGCTTGGGGGGGTCTGTGGCAGCACTTGTGCCGTGGCTTTTTGAGGCCCAGGACATGACTGTCCTCAGTTGGGAGGGTCAGCCCTGTAACTCTAGTCTGACTTCCCCAAACTTGGGCAAATGGAAACCTTGTGAAGAGTAGGGACGAAGAGATATGTAAGAAATTCATGAGCTGATGGGGGGCTTTAAGTACATTTTTAGTACTTTAATACTCAACACATTTTTAGAATTTTGGAATGGACTAAATGCTTCCAGCATGCTCAACTGACCATTCTCTCCCACCTTGTACAAGAAGTGGGTAAAGGGTGGGTGAGTGGGAAGGTGGGGGCATGGGGTTCTAAACTTTCTTATAGGGAAGTAAAAAGAATGTTAGTTTACATAGAGGTGCTCCAAAAACATTGCAGCGTGGAGACTTGAGGGGGAAAACCACTTCGGGGATTTCAGTCTGGAGACAAAGGATTAGCTTTCCTGTGTATAAAATGTTGCATGCGTGTACATTTTTCTGTCAAGAAAGGGCAAAAGCATTCAACAGGTTGTCTAAGGGGGTCAATGTCAGTCAAAGTTTCAACCTGCCTGCTTGAATTAATGCCCCTTAAAATCTGCATTTGAAATAATATCCAAATGTATGTCCAGCGTATAATAGGTACTGAATTACTGTTCTCTCTTCTTTTGTTATATGTAAAAATGGGATGACTTTGTTAGCTTGTATTTCACAGGGTTCTTTGAGAGATCTAGTGAACTCCTGGGCATGCAAGAAGTTTCATTCATTCCATAGTCCTTTATCCAGAATCTACTAATTGTCAGGTCTTGTTCTATGTGCAGAAGGTACCGTAATTAACAAAACAAATGCAGTCTCTGGCCATGGAGCTCAGGGTTCAGATCATCATTCTTTGTGAACTGTAACGAGCTGTATTCAGAGAAGTATGGAGGTAGACATGTCTCCACTCTTCTGTTCAAATGCATTTCTGTGACATGACTACCCCTCACCTCCTGCCTAAAAAGAGAAGTGAAGCCATATCCAAGTTTGCATTGTCACAAGAGTGCTAATGGGAGATAACCTCTAAACCTGGGCTCAAGTCCTATCTCTGCCTCTACCTAACAGTACAACCTTGGGCAAGTCATTTCTCCTGTCCTCAACTTCTTCATCACTAACATTACGGGGATGGGCCCTGCGGTCCCTAATGTTCTCTGATACCTGTCATGCATTCACACTGTGAACTCAGTGAGGGCAGGCTCCTTGTCTGTGTTACCTCTGCATACCCAGGGCCTAGCACAGTGCCTAGCACACTGGGGCTCCACCTCTGTTCATCTAACTTACCCAGATCAAGCCATAGTGGAAATAAACCTTTTTTTTTTATGTGCATATGACCTGGAATGTCCACAAAGTAATGTAACGGACACCTTGAGTGGGTGATAGTGAGAGATGTGATGGAACAGGTCGTTGGGACCATTGGGAAGGATTGTGGCAAGAGAGATGTCACAAAGGGAAGAGAGGGTTGTTTCTTCTTTTTATTTTTTTCAGGAGCACCCTGAGGAGAGGCTGACTCAGCCTCTGCTTCTTACCTCTCCTCCACAGAGAGAAATGACCCCAGGTGAAGAGCCAGCAGCTGCAAGTCTGAGGCCTTCTCTCTTGCTCTTGTTGTATATTTTACAGAAGAGGGTGGTGGGAGGGGTGAGGTTACTGTGTTGAGTGTGAATAATTAGCCATTCAAACCGTTGACATTTACAATGACAGGATTTGAGTGCCTCCGTTATTGTGCACTGCTCTAATAGTTTATCCCTGAAATTTTCTGCCTGTATAATGTTTCTTAAAATACATCATGGGAACATAAAAGATTTAATGTAGTGCTTTGTACAACCATTAGAGTTTGAAGTCAACTGAACCTCCTCGGTGCTCTATCCTGGATGCCTACTCTAATTCTGCTTCTCAATTGCAATTCAGAAGAGGAAAGGAGAACAAGTCAGGGGTTTGGAACCTGGTCAGCTGCAAGGTTGGCTGTGAGACACACATAGATTGTTTTGTTAAAATACATTTGCACACTTGAGTGGCAGATGTATTTATTTGCAATGAAAATTGTGCTGTTAGAATATCAAAGGCAATAGCTGGGGAGGCGAGGGTCCTGATTTTGCAGAGTCTCTGTGCTGACTGGAGGGTATATTTCCCACTAACACACATTTACCTCTGGTTTGTTCCCCAAGTAGAGATTACAGGTTTTCTCTCCATAAGATCTATCATGTAAACCGAACATGCTGTGGTTTCATATTGTTGGGTTTGTTATCTTTGTATCCTGGTAATTTCTCTTATTCTCCAAGAAATGGTTTAAAATCCTCTTGGTTGACTCATGTGTCAGATTTGATTCTGACATTTTACATTTCTCGCATCCTGGGATGCATCATTAAGACCCGTGAGGGGTCTTATTACACGAGGTACACTAGTACATTTGCAAATGTTTCTCAACGTCAGAACTGCATGTTTTTATTGAGAAAAGTCTGTGTGTGCATGTGTCTGTTTTCATCAGTTCTTTCTGAATACACAAGATAACTGCGTAGCGTGTGTGCAGAGCAAAGTGAGCTCCATCTCCATCAGACAAGAATGACTTGGCCTAATGTACAGTAGCTCAGTACAGACACTGCATCGCATGGCTCCTTTTTGAAGGTGTGAGCCCAATCAGGATTGTCCGATCTACAGATGGGGCTCAGCTCCATGAGTCACCATACATTAGAAATTCACATAGGATGTAAGGAGTTCCAGAAAGCTGATTGAGGAACTGAAATTACTTTGCTGCAGACTTTATACGTCCTGGAGCTTTCTGGAGCAGAGAGACCTATGAGATTTTCACATGGATAAGTGTCTGGCTTTCACCACGTGTGTCTGTGAGGCGAGCATCCATCCAGTGAACATAAGATGAACCCAGCCATCAGGTGACCTTTAAGAGTCTTAGTCCTACAGAATCTCACCGTGGTTTGACTTATATTATTCTTCATATGCTATTTTAACACCCCAAAAGATGTCACAAAAGTGCAGGATATTTTTTAGGTATTTGTGGGAGAGCTGTAAGAAGGGTAACATGAGAAAGGAGGAGAGCAGGGGAGGTGTTCTATACATTATGGGACTGGCCCTCTTTTGCCATTAAATCAAATGTAGTAGTTGGCCAGCTCTGTGGTTCTGCTAGCCAAGCCTCCTGAATTAGATAAACTCTGTTTTTCAAGTTCCTTCTCGAGTTGGCAGTGCTCCGTGTGTTTGTTGCCTGGACACCTGACTCACTGAAGCAGTGAGACGACACAGCAAATGGAGGCGCTGCACAGACCCAGGGGACTGGACTGCTTGGCAGAGCAGACACCCTCTGCCCAGCCAGGAGTCGTGATGATGCTCTACAACATCATCTCCATTAGCACGGCCCCCTCCCCTGGACACAGCCCCCTCATTTCTCCTGGACCCTTGCCTCAAGGACAGAGCAGCTGACTAGGTTTTGCTGGATGCAGTTTCTATCAGTGCTGAGTGCTTGATTTAAGATTCTTTCCAGAGGCTCTTTGCTTTCTACTTGCTGTCTGTACCAGCCTTCCCGATCCTCATAGTTGACCTGAAGCCAAGAATAAAGTTCTTGCGATGTGATTGAAGTTACTATAGTGATCTGAAAGGTGTGCGTTGTGTTCATTTTGTAAACATGCCTTGAGTTGCACCCTTAATATCTATGTACTCTACCAGGTGTATGTTATATTAGAATACTTACTCCCCCAAATTCTCTGAGCAGCCAAATGGCAATAACCATGGAAGCTGCTAGTTATCAGCCCTCTGCTAAGCCATGGTTTTCTCATATATAAAATGTAGAGACTATTAGAATATACCTCATTGCCTTCCTGTGAGGAGTGAGAGAAGTCACATCAGATGCTTGGCAGAGTGACTTTAATTAATATCGATGGTTGTGGTTATGTTCCCACCACTATTCAGGCATTTTCTGTCATGTCACCAGTTGCTTCTTACCACCTAGCAAGGTGGGTACCATTGTTCCCATATTTTCAAATGAGAAAAACTAAGTCTCCTACAGTGTACGTTTCTTCCCCAAGGTCACACAGCTAATGTGGCAGAGCACGGTTCCATTTCCAAGGAGGTGATGATGAGTTTCAGAGGACACAGAGCCCACGGAAGGATGACTAAGAGATGACAGTAGGGCAGGATGGAAAAGTGGGACTGATGGGCTGCGTTTGAGGCCAGGAAAATTGGGTGCCGGCCCAGACTGTGCCCCACTTTCCCATTATGACAAAAACATCGCTGGAATTCATCTCAAACTTGAGTGTTTTGAACTAGATCTTATTCCCTCACGTGTCTTCTAGCTCTGCAATTTTGTGATTCTCCATGTTTGTCATACCATATAGGGCATCTTCATGACCTAGCTCCATGAGCTTAAACCCATTTTCCATGAAAACCTCATCCTAGCATCATCTTGGCAGTACTTTTCCCTGAATCCCACTATGGTATTAGCAGGGTTAATTACTCCTCCGTTCCCTGTCTGTCATCCCTCTGCAAGCCGTTTGCCTGTCTGTGTCCTCTATGGACAGGGAACTCCTTACGGGTAGAGCCTAAGATTTACTCACCTCTTTATTCCCATGCAGGCTGCCTGGAACAGTACGGACATTTGTGGAAATCTTTGTTTAATTAACTGTTTACATCCTGACAATGTCCTTTTTGAGTAACATGTGAAAAGACAGCCTTGGGATGTGCTGGACGTAATGGAAACCCAGAGAAAGCTCTTCTTTTATGTGTTTTTATTTTAACAGAGGTCCAGAAGGAATAGTAACAACAGAGTGTCTGGGTCGAAATATCAGCAGATGACTTCGTAGTTTCCCAGCATGCACCTATGAAATCTGAAGTTTGATCAGTGCTTAAGCATCAGTGAAAATCTAAACCCTTCCCATATGCAACAGCCCTACTTAATTTAATGCCATTTTACTTTAGGAGATAGTTAATAAACAGGTACTGAATTTGATCTTGTGAGCATAAGCCCTCTATATTTAGCTTTTTCAGCTTTAATGGAACTATAATTTTAATCATGATTATTACTTTACATTTTAATTATAATTTGGTGTGGCTTAAGTATACATTTCTGAGAGTGATTGTGTAATGAAAACAGGAATTAGCTTTTCATTAACAAAATAATGGGAGAGTTCCCACTGCATTCTAGTCTGTGTTCAAAATCTATGGGCTGGCCTAAAAATAGCAAGGGGAGTTTAACATTTTGGTTTAAAACATGCTTCTAAATTGGCTGTGTTCACAACTCAGTCTCTTTTGCTCCATCTTGCTTTGTCTTGTTTTCTTCCTTTTCAAAAAAGTTAAATCAAATCTTGAAAAAGACTTTAATAATGTCTTTGAGATGTCAAAAGGCTTATTTTTATTATTTTTATTTTTGTTTAGATAATTAGCACCATGGAGCCTCAGGTGTCAAATGGCCCGACATCCAATACGAGCAATGGACCCTCCAGCAGCAATAGAAACTGTCCTTCTCCCATGCAGACAGGGGCGGCCACAGATGACAGCAAAACCAACCTCATAGTCAACTATTTACCCCAGAACATGACCCAAGAGGAATTCAGGAGTCTCTTTGGGAGCATTGGTGAAATAGAATCCTGCAAACTCGTGAGAGACAAAATTACAGGTATGCTCTTCTTCAGTACCCTAGGTTTGGAATTCGCAGCTATGTCGTTCCATTAAATGTGCAGACCTTAGCAGAAACGCACATGCATGGTGATGTATCTGAGTGTCTGCCATGTGGATCCTGCATTCTCAGATGGCATGGACACGTGGTCGTAAATTCATATGTGTGTGCACTACAGAAAACCATGCTGAGGATTGGTGGCACTAGAACAAAAATGAAGAATTTGGAGCTTCTTCAGCTCTGCTTTCTGTGAAATAACCCTTTGGTTTTATCCCTTTTATTCTTAATCAGTCACCCCTTCCCTTTGTTCCTTAGTTCTCAGTTCTGCCCTCTGCCCTCCCTCTACTCCATGCTCCTTTTTATCTACTTATTCCTCTCCTCTCAGACATTTGGTCTGTGTGTGTCCAAAGTTCTTCCATGTGTTTTAAAGGGGTGGGCTTGTGGAAAGAGGTCACAACTGCCCATGGTCCCTGGGGAGACATAGGCCCTAAAATAGCAGATTATTCTGGAATGAAACTACCCTGAAGTAGGAGGCAGATGCTCAATGAAGATCTGCATTTGAGGTACTTTATTTTTTTGTTTGTTTTGAAGATACTCTGAGAAGTCAAAGACTTTTTACTTGAAAGTGAAACAATGTCCTATACAACTTCAATATTTGAGATTTTTAGGTTCTGATTTTTTTCCTATCCACAAGCGTTCATGGAGGACCTAATGACACTGTAATTCTTTGGGGTAGGGGGAGTTTCCCCGAGATCTACTTGGAAGGGAGAACATTTGCTTAGAAATATATTGGGTTACATCATGACAGCAGTGAGGCAGCTGCTGTCCGGTGCTCCACTCCTAAAATCATGCACATTCACCTCTAATATTTGTTATTTTTGAGGGTTGACTTTTATTTCCCTTTCTCTGGAGAATAAACATGATGAGCAACTAGCCTATATAATAAAAAGGAAGCTCTATAAATAAACTAGGGAAATACATCATCTTGATTTTAAATCAGAGAATCCAATGTATATGTGTGCGTATAGATACATACATATATTTTTTTCAATTATTCTAATTCACTTGTAAATCTATCCCCATATAAATTCAGTACTTTGCAAAACCATTAAACTAAAATAACTTGAAAATGTGTCACATAACCCTCCAAACATAATTTTCTCATCTGTAAAATTGGAAAATAATAGTTATCTCAAAGGGCTTATTGTGAGGATTAAATGAGAGGCTGGATATATACTGCTTAGCACAATGCCTATTGCATAGCAGTCTCTTAGGAAGGGGAGATGTTCTCATTATAGATACAGTCAGTATGTTTCAAGGAGAGTGGCTAGAGCAGAGAAATTTTATCAAGGTCTCTGAAAAGGGCCAGGGCTTTGACGATCTTATCCCAGAGCACTGGATCATCCATTCTTTAACAGAATTGCCTGTGCTCTCAGAAAGCCAATGTTTAGATTCTGGAATAATCTTTATATAATAGGATGATAATTCAAACCAAATTAAAACCAGTTAAGCATATGATTCTTCCTCCCACTCCTGTATAGAAAATGTATTTTTGGTGTAGCCTTACCTTCTAAATAGAAACTCTGCCAGCTGTATTAGTGAATATTATTAATCACCTTTTCAAAAGAGTTCCCTTAGAACCGTAGTGAGATTTTTGAGAAGTACTGATTCATGGTGTTGTTCCTTGTTTTCTAAAGACACATGTTTAAACAAGCAGATTCCTTTACTGAAAGAATGCTAATTTGGTAGTTCACCGAGTGGATTTGAATAGGAGTGACAGCTTCTAAGACAGCCTTTAATTTGGTATACAAAACCAAAATTGTCAACTTTGGTTTGTTTAGCACCCTCTCCAGCACAAGCAGAGACGTACAATAGCATCTGAGCTTAAAGAAGAAGCTTATGGGTTGAAAGCAGAAATATAATTCAGGCATAAATTTATAATTGTGCATTTTTTTTAATTCAGGCCAAAAAAAAAAAAGAAAAAGAATTTTATTTGCAGAGAACTTATGGGAATGAAGCAAGGAAATAGAGAGACCAGAGCTATTTGCCCTCATTTGGTAGCAGTGTTTAATAAAAGTAGAACTTGTGGTTGTAAAGAGTGCTTATTAAATTCTTCATTTACACTACCTAATTAATTCTAGCATTTTAAATTAACAGTGAAATTGGTCCCTGCTGTACCATTCCATAGATGCAGCATATTTCCTCCATCTACCCGTTGTTCAGGTTTAATTGGCTACACTAAAAGTCAGAGAAGGAGGAGAGATGGGACTGTGGGGAGGTGAGGAAGGAGTGGGAATCGCTGTAATGGAAGACCCTCTGAGGCCTACATTTG
The DNA here is from genome assembly GCF_022682495.2 of Desmodus rotundus. Taxonomy (NCBI): domain Eukaryota; kingdom Metazoa; phylum Chordata; class Mammalia; order Chiroptera; family Phyllostomidae; genus Desmodus; species Desmodus rotundus. The sequence goes on from NC_071389.1 coordinate 33,406,671, forward strand.
GGGGTCAGTGACAACACAGGCTGGGAGAGGTGAGGTATCACACCAGGCAAATTGAAAGGCTGCTGCTGGTGGTTCAGAAGTCAGGGTAAATGACATCATAGGTATTTTTGTTGCCCTGATTTTTAGCATCCCAGTCCCCCCTTTTCCTTCAACACCTCCTACAGATCTCAATGCATCTCAATCCTGTGAAGTTTATAAGGAGTTCTAAATATCCAGTGGGAGGATTGGGGGATGGGAAGTGGCAAAGAGATAAGAATTAAAGATTAAGATTTTCCAGCCCAAACAACTCTCTAAGAGAATGTAATAGATTCCCTTAGAAGGTTATAAGATGATTGATAGATAGATAGATAGATAGATAGATAGATAGATAGATAGATAGATAGATAGAAGATAGATAGATACTAAAAGCGGGGAGATGGAGGGAGGGAGGGAGAGGGGCAAGAGAGACAGAGACAGAGACTCTGTGTTGATGGCATTGCCAGTCGGCTGGATTCACTCCTGTCTGTGGGCTGTGAATGTATTCTGCATTTGGGAACACAGAGGGGAAATCTGGGCACGGGCTGAAGTGTTGTGGTACTGAAGACATAATTGCGATCATTCATCAAGTACTTACTCCGTGCCAGGTACTTGCTAAGCACTGGACATACCTTATTTCATTTAGCACTGAGAACAGCCTTCATTTTTTTAGATGAGGACACTGAAGCTTAGCGAGGTTAAGTAACTTAACAAGGCATCACAGTTCTTAGCAGATGGTGAAGCTCGGAGTCATCCCCAGTTTCCAAAGCATGCTCTTATCCGGAAGCATGTGCAGGGGGCCCTTGCCTGTGTTAAATGGCGATCCTGGCCCAACCCTCACCCATAACCCAGTGAAATACTGTGTTCCTCTGAGTAGTGTCTGCTGACCATCCTCTTGAGAGCCTTCCTAGTATGCACTATGGCTTTAAACAAGACTCTTGTGTATAACAGGAGGCAAAGCTAACAATATTTATCTGCCTCTGGGGATACAAGTCAGCCTTCAGAGTAAAGCCAAATTTACTGAAAGTGCCAGGTTTAAGATTCCCTTACAGTGCTTGTGGACATCCCTGTTACTTACCTACTCAGAGGTATTATATTTTCTTTTTCCAATTGTGAAAGGACACTTATCAAGGTAATCTAGATAGCAAGGAGGGAAAGCGTGTGTCCCAAGTTGCCATTGTGTGAGCTGCGGACATGTGATGACCCGGAAGCCGTGTCCTTTATTTTTCTCCTTCGTCCACCTGCAGCCTGTGCTGCTGCAGAGAAAGGGAAGTGGACTGCAAGGGTCTGCCCAACCTAGAAACTTAGGCAAAGAATACCAGACTCTCAGCAGAAACTATACTATTCCCATGGGCTGCAGAGAATTGAATTTGTTTCTTATTTTTTATTTGGTGGTCTTCTGTTTTTTCAAGCTTTGGAGTGCATCACCAAGCCCAGGTTCCTAGCAGATCATTGTTTTGGGGGAGGAAACATGGCTTAGGCAGAGTAAGAGTAAGGCGGCTCAGGGTACATTGTAAAGCCAGCCAAGCTGGAATGCCCAATTGCATTTTGATAATTGTCTATCTTGCTATCACCTTGCTCCAAAATGAATAGAGAAAGGACAAAAAAGGACAGAAACCCCACCAGAAATAAATTAGTATACAATGACAAGCAGTTTTTATCCGCCCCTGTAGAGTGTGTGATTATTTGCATCACAGTGATAAAAGAAGAATTCCGTTTTTACTTACTATCAGTCTTTGTGTACTCATGAAGTGTAGTTCTTGAGAGTAGTTTTCTATCCATTTCAGGCAAGTGAAAGCTTTGAAGGGGGTTTTGAGGAGAGGGTGTTGAAACTGAACGTTATTAATTACAAAAATGCATGTTTGGAGTGACTGGTTTACGAAACAGACTGTCAGGGCTGTGGTTGGTTGAGAAGGGACTGGAGCTATCAGGGAAGGTTTGAAACATGAGATTCAGATTTAGCTAGAGGGAAGAAAAGCAAAGGAATACAGCTGAAATTCCAGTCTACGTACAGAAGCCTTTCTTATTCTCCTGTGATTTGGGCGAAGGAGGTAGAGTTGGGATGTGCCTCTTTGGAAACAGCAGACTAAGGTGAAGCATCCTTGGCACATAAAGTTGCTTCATTTTTTGGCATGCCAAAAAATTAAGTTGGTTAGAAGTTGCAGCCCAGCCAACAAAGAGAACACTTCCCAAACCCCACCTCTAATCCATCTCTTCATTTGTTCCTTTGTAACACATCTTTGGCTTAATTAATGCCATCATTCAGTGGAGAAGCTGAATAAGACAAAAAAGACCTTCACTACTGTAGACAGCAGGGTGTATACTTTGCCACCGCCTTTGTACCTGGAATCACATCTCTGATTAAAGGAACCAACTCAGTTTTGATTTGGTGACATCGGGTAACTTCCGTTCCTTTGGGGCTTTGTGAAACTGCTAATAATTCTGCGTGTCCCTCGCCATAGATGAGATGTGAGATGTGGATGACAGCAGTGGGGGCGGGGGTGGCAGTGTTACAGCACTGTGGCCCAGAGGCACCACACAGAATACAGTCTTTCTGGTTGAAGAGGGAGAGGGGAGGGAGGGCTATGCTTGTGTTATGTTACCTCATACACTTTAAGGAACTGAACCTATAGAGACACTATGGGAATTTGATTTTTACTTCTGAGATAACTTTATAAATAATAAAAGGCTCTGAAAAATCCTAAAACACCTAAGTGCTTTGAACTACTCCTGAAATGTGCATTCAGCCCTAAGGTGAGTTTATTGGCATAATTTCTTACAGCACACAGCAAAGACAAATAAAATGATAGCAGCAGCTTTTGTATGTTTCTGTGTACCCTGTGTGTGTTCCGGACACTGTACTAAATGCTTTAAAAGGAGTAGCTCATTTAAATATGTAAATTGGGGCAAACAATATATCCTATAAGGAGTTGATATCTAAAATATATAAAGAACTCATACAACTCAATACTTTTAAATGATTTTTAAAAATGGACCTAGGACCCTAAATAGACATTTTTCCAAAGAAGACATACAGATGGCAAACAGACACATAAAAAGATGTTCATCATCACTAATCACCAGGAAAATGCAAATCAAAACCACAATGAGATACTACCTCACACCCGTCAGAATGGCTATTATCAAAAAGACAACAAATAATGAGTAGTGGTGAGGATGTGGAGAAGAGGGAATCCCTATGCACTGTTGGTAGGAATGCAAATTTGTGCAGCCACTATGGAAAACAGTACAGAGGGTCCTTAATAAATTAAAAATGGCATTGCATTATGACCTTTCCCTTCTGAGTATATATTCAAAGAAAATAAAAACACTAATTCAAAAAGATATGTGCACTCCTATGTTCATTGCAACATTATTTATAATAGACAAGAAATGGAAAGAATCTAAGTGTCCATTGATGGATAGATTAAAAAATACATACACATATATATGTATTGTGTGTGTATATATATGTATACATACATAATATTCAGCCATAAGAAGAATGAAATATTACCATTTGTGACAACATGGTTGGACCTAGAGGGTATAATGCTAAGTGAAATAAGTTAGACAGAGAAATGCAAATACTGCAAGATTTCAGTTACATGTAGAATCTAAAAAACAGAAAGAGATTCATAGATACAGAGAACAAACTGGTCGTTGCCAGAGGGGAGGTATGTGCGAGGGTGGGGGACAGGTGAAAGGGATTAAGAAGTACAAACTTCCAATTATAAAATAAGTTTAAGTCATGAAGGTATAACGTACAGCATAGGGAATATCATCAATAATATTATAATAACCTTGATGAGGGTGGTAACTAGACTTATTGTGGTGATCACTTCATAATGTATAAAATATTGAATCTCTATGTTTATGCACCTGAAACTAATATAATATTGTATGTCAACTACAATTCAATTAAAAGATTACTTTAAAAATAAAAAAATAAATAGTAATTTGGGATTTTTTCTTTTTTTATTTTATTTTTTTTAGAATTGTTATGCCTATTTTTTTAAATTTTTATTGTTATTCAATTACAGTTGAATGCCTTTTCTCCCCATCCCTCCACCCCACCCCAGCTGAACCCACCTCCCTCCCCCACCTCCACCCTCCCCCTTGATTTTGTCCATGTGTCCTTTATAGTAGTTCCTGTAATCCCCTCTCCTCACTGTCCCCTCCCCACTCCCCCCTGACTATTGTTAGATTGTTCTTAACTTCAATGTCTCTGGTTATATTTTGTTTCCTTTTTTCTTCTATTTATTATGTTCCAGTTAAAGGTGAGATCATATGGTATTTGTCCCTCACCGCCTGGCTTATTTCACTTAGCATAATGCTCTCCAGTTTCATCCATGCTGTTGCAAAGGGTATGAGCTCCTTCTTTCTCTCTGCTGCATAGAATTCCATTGTGTAAATATACCATAGTTTTTGGATCCACTCGTTTGTTGTTGGGCACTTAGGTTGCTTCCAGTACTTGGCTATTGTAAATTGTGCTGCTATGAACATTGGGGTGCACAGGTTCTTTTAGATTGGTGTTTCGGGGTTCTTAGGGTATAATCCCAGCAGCAGAATTGCTGGGTCAAAGGGCAGTTCCATTTTTAGTTTTCTGAGGAAATTCCATACTGTTTTCCACAGTGGCCTCACCAGTCTGCATTCCCACCAACAGTGCACTAGGGTTCCCTTTTCTCCGCATCCTCTCCAACATTTGTTTGTGGATTTGTTTATGTTGGCCACTCTGACCGGTGTGAGATGGTACCTCATTGTGGTTTTAATTTGCTTCTCTCTGATGGTTAGTGTTGCTGAGCATCTTTTCATATGTCTCTGGGCCTTCTGTATGTCTTCCTTGGAGAAGTGTCTGTTCAAGTCCTTTGCCCATTTTTTAATTGGGTTGTTTGTCTTCCTGGAGTGCAGTCATGTGAGTTCTTTATATATTTTGGAGATCAGGCCCTTGTCTGAGTTATCATTGGCAAATATGTTTTCAATTTGGGATTTTTTCAAATTCATCATAATAGCCGCTGTTTATTGAGCACTTACTATGTGCTAAGTATTATGCTGACATCAGTAGATGGAGTTTCGCGTAACCCTCAAGACAGTTATTTTACAGATAAAGAAACTTGAACTTAGGAACAATTGAGTAATTTGCACAAGATGACTTACCTTCCAAACAGACAAGCCGTGACTTGACCCCAGGGCTTTCTGACTAATGGTGAGTTGTCCACTTTAAGTTTAACATTGGTAGTTTTTCTGAAAATACTAAACTTACATCTCCCCTTTTCAAACCGACTCAGCCTATATCACTTAGGGAAGGAAAACTTTTAGTCCAAGGAAAACATAATTAGGGTTCAAAATCTTTTGTTTTGGAAAAGAGCACACTGTGCATTTAAAAACTAATAAATACCAGTGGGGCTTTTTAAATTTATTTAAAGAGGTCACTGCTCACCTGGCCAAGGAAGAATAGATTTGGAGTGGTTCTTAATTTCAGATTTTCTCTCTTCACAAAATACCCTTACTATGTTCACCTTTTTTTGTTTTCAAGCACCAAACTGAAATGGATGTTGCTTAAATTTACTGAGTTAAAACCCAGCCTCAATTATGCATATCCAAGAAAATCCCAAGATATTGATGAGCTAAATAAATTTTTCTACATCAGAGGGATATTTGTTAGTCATAGGAAGTATGGAGGATATAGTAGCATTTATCAGTACAATTTTGCTGTTGAGTTTACAAATGTGCTTGGTACAGTGCAATGCGTCTCCTGAATTCAGAGGAAAATCATATAGATTTGCATCTGTCATTTTATTTATCACCTCTCTGCAGTCATCTTATGTGTACTTCACGAAGAAGAGGAAAACAATTTTGATTTGTTGACTTGGGGAGATGTATTATTGAGGGTGAATGGAAAATTTTTAGGTATGGCAAGTATTTGGCAGCCTAATGGGGTTACAAAATGGGAAAGCAGAAGTCTGCCTTATTAAAAGGAATTTGGAGAATGGCAGAACATTAAGTGCAAGCGGTAAACCATGATCAGTGTGCCTCTTACACACCCATCAAGGGCAATCATAGACCTCCCGTCCTTTCTAATTAGGGCAGGTTGGCAAATGAGTGAGACTGTAAGGTTTAGAGTTTGTGCAAATACATTCTGCTTCTATTGACACAATTTTCCCTCCAGGATGGCAATAGTCAGGATTACAGACCAGATTTGGTTGGTTTGGGGTTTTTTTTTTGCCCCCCTGGCTATATTCCCCTTCATCTTCCCTTCCAAATCAGACAAGTCTACCCTGCTCCCAAACTCAGATAACCTGAGGAAAGTATTCTCACATCCCAGGAGAGATGTCTCAAAGGATTTTTACCTAGGATGTGAATCAGGCCTGGGTATTTTAAGGATTTTCTATTTCTGTACTTTAGCTGACTGTTTGGTTCATAAGACCAATTCCCTGTTCACTGAGCCTCCCCTCCTTCCCCCAGCACATACACCCCCCCCTCCCCACACACACACAGTCACTGGCTCACTCCCTCCTTCTCTGTACAATGACCTGGTTGATTGAGACTAGGAACTAAGTAGGGAGGTAACGTCAAACTGAAATTTCCACACATTATCTAAAAATGTAATTCATCAGCTTCAGGGTAGGAGGAAAGTGCCTTCTGAAATGTGTTAATGGGAAATTCATTTTTTTTCTTGCCTTCTGTGCAATGTGGTAGTGGTGATTTCTTTTTTCAATCCATGCCCCACCATAATCTCTCTTACTGCTCTTAGCTGATGAACTCTGTATGTCTTTATTCCTTATAAGAACTAAAGATCTTTGAGTTGCCTTTTCATTTTTTCCTACAGTCCCCAAATTGAGTTTTGATGAAAGGAGATGTTTCTACTTTGGAGATAAGATAAAATTCAGATAAAGACCATATATATGTGGAAGGCTTTTACATTTAAAGAACATTTTCAATCAGCCAACAGTATTTATTTTGTGTCTGCCCTTCTCAGACCAAATAAAAGTTATTCCCTTTCCTTCTCTTCTCTGAAATTCTGTACCAGGGTCTGTGAGGAAGCCAAAGAGGGTAAGACATAGTTTGTGCCCATGTGTTGCTGCTAGAAAAGTCAATGCGTCAGGGAAGTCAGGACAAATTCTGGGGCTCAACAGCAGTCTGCAGGGCTGGAAGGGACAGGGAGCTGCTTAGAATATATATCGCACGCCCACCTTTGCTGTTTCCTGGGCAGTTCTGTTTTGTTTTGTTTTGCTTTTCACCATGGCCCAAACTCTCCCTTCTTGACCCTGGCTGTTAATTTCATTGGAAAGATAGCACGGAAGTGCTGTAACAATACAGCGAAGCTGGAGGTTTGATGCCTATTATGTGTCATTATAGTGCTAGGCATATTATATATGTCATCTCATCGAAGCTTTATATTAGTTACTCATAATCAGTGGCATTATTCCCATTTTCCAGGTAAGGAGGCCACGACTTAAATCAGTTAGAATCGGCCTGACTGCAAAGGCTGCGGTCTTTCTGTTACCTTACCACTCTGCCTCTGCTGAATGAAGGAGACGTCAGCTATAGGTGTTCTAAGGAGAAAAAGATGACAGTGGGCTGGGGTCCTCAGAACAAGTGTCAAATAGGAGTGAGCCTCGAATTTGGTAGAAAGTAGGTTGTAGGAGACAGGTCCACGTAGAAATAGCTCAGCCAAGCTTCAGAGACATCTTCAAGTGACAGTGACTGGAACCGTCAGGACTACTCTGTGGGTAGTGTTGGTGCCCTCTTCGTGTTGCAATAACTGAAACTCAGAGAGGTTAAGTATTTAGCTAAGGTCACAGCTAATAAGCAGTGGGGCCAAGATTTGAACGCAAGTCATTTGGACTCCAGATAACCCAACCTAATGCAGGTTAAGTAACTTTGCTAATAAGTAACCTGACCTAACACAGAAGGAGGGGGACAATTTTCAGGCTTCCCATAGTATCTGTGATTTGAGGATCCTTGCTTACCTCACTGAGGTTGGGTACATGTTCTCTCAGTGTCTTTCTACCTACTTCAATTTCTCACTGACTTGTAAGTTTGGTTTTCTGCTTGGCCCTTAATATGTAGTTGGATGTCTGGTGAGATGCAAGGCCCCATCAACATTAAGTGGATACAGCTAGTTAGGGTAATTAATTCCTATGGCCGCTAATGAAATTTCTCATCACAAACATCTTGAATCAAATTAAATCATTTTATTGGTGGAATGAGCATAAAATGTATACTTAATAATCCCCAATATTTTTTCTTTCATGTTTGTTTTTCAAAGCTTTTATCTTTAGTACTTCCCCTGACCCTGTTGAAATAGCCACCAGTACAAGCAACATCTGTACTCATTTTAAAGACAATGCCAGTGCAGCCCAAAGAAGACTTGAGTCAAGAGCACTTGGCTTCTTATTTTCCTTGCTCCTTCTTCCTCTCTTTTTTCTTTTCTTTGCTTCTTTTCTGTCCTGCCCTCTCTTTCTGCCTTCTTATTTGTTTATATGCCATTTGATCCAAAAATTATTTGAATTGGCTTATAATATAATATGGAAAAGAGCTAAAATTATTCATAGATTTTATTTTTTTTTTACAAAGCAAGATAGAGCTAGGAAATAGGTATAGAATGGTAAAAGGAGACAAGAAGAAAATGTGTAAATTCAACGTGGCTAGGTGACTTCCCTGAGAAGTAACAGACCGCTAGCCTGAGTTTTCTTTCCGTCCAAGAAAAAGATACGGCGACAACCTTGGTCCCAGTCTCAAGTGGTAACCAGGATCCTGGCCCCACTCCCCCTTCCCCCACTCATGACTGTGGAGACAGTTGCCAGCTAGAGCATGGGATGGGATATGAAGCCTGAAATCACGTCCGTAGTATTTCCCTTCTTTCATTTTTCTTGCTTGAACCCATGTTGGATTGATTGGCTTGTTTGCCGTGGCCAGAGCAGCAGTGACCCAGAGAAGCTGCCTGAGTGGAGTCCCTGTTTCATTAACATATGGTGTGAACAGTGTGCCAAAGGACGTGTTTAGAAGGGGCTTCCTTGCTTGCTGCCCTGAACTGAGGTGTTCCTGGCTCTGAGTCTCTTCAGTTTTCCCCCTGCCCTGCAGCCCCGAGGCTGGGCATACAGGAACTTCAGTCCCTTGCCTCCATCTTCCTGGTGAGTGTTCCTGCAGTGAGTTCTGGCAGGTTCCCCACTGCCCAGGACCCTGAGCTGGATAACAAACAGGAAAATTGAATGTCTGCTCACTTCCTGGTCCTGACCCTGCCAACTGGAACTAGTCCTCAGCCACCTTCTCTCTTCCCGGTATACCCCTCCCCAGTCAGTGGAGCCTTCCCAGTGAGACAGATCACCTTTAAATACAAAAGAAGTAGAGCACTACCTCAGATCCCCAAAATCCCTGAAACATCCCCCCTAAAACGCTTTCTTATCAGAAATACTAGACACAGTGCAGTGAACTAACCAGTAGTGAGACAGACTTTAATGAAGTCCTGCACCATCCCCCAGCCCTCATTCAGATGCACACTTAATAGGTGTGTGTGTATCCTTGCACAAGCCACCTTATCCCCTTGGACCTTCATTCTCTCAATATACAGTAAGAAGATAAGCCCTGACCCTACCTTCTTTGGACAGTACTTGTGAATGCAAACCAGGTGACACAGGTGAAGGCACTTGTAAATTAAAGCAACCTATAAGAGGGAGGAGGGTCCCCTTCTGTCTCATAACTCCTTCCACCTTCTCACCAAGGGTCCTCTGCCCCTGGGCAACAAATGAATAAAGAGAGGAAAGGGAAAGGGAATGTCTGTTCCTGGTTCAGTCCTCAGGTATATGATTCCAAGTACGAAGTGGGAGACAGCATAGGAGAAAGCAGGGGAGTGGAATGGGAACTCACATTTATTAAGCACTGCTAGATGCCATGTGTTTATATTTGTTATCTCATTTAATCCTGACCACAACCCCTGGAGGTGATAGTGGCCCCATTCTTCAGATACGGAAACCAGGGTTCCTGGAGTTTAAAGTGACCAACCTGAGGTCACACAGCTGGCAAGTGGCCAAGCTGTCTGTGTACCCCTGTCTGCCTGACCACATGCTGCTGCCAGTTGGGACAAGAGACCTTCCCAGAGGGCTCCCCTCATTCCTGCTCTTTCATCCTGAGTCGTGCACGTGCCCGTGTAGGCTGTATTCCAGTAAGCCTCAGAAATAGCTACAGGAATCATGAACAGCAGTGTTAGTGGTTCTGGAAGATTGTAAATGAAAGCCTTTGGTTCGGTATTTGAAAATATCAGGATGACTTCTGAGATTGTTTTTAAAATCAGGCCACTTTCATGAGTGGCGACATAAAATAGGAAGATCCACAAATTTCTCATTCTAGTTGTAGCAGTGGGGCTTTACATGAGTTAAACAGTTCTGGGCCCCAGACTGGTGTGCATAAAATGGGGGCGTAACACAGGCTCCTTCCACCTTACTCTGTGCTGTAGCAGCAGATGAGCGACTTACGTGGTGGCGAGTCGTTCAGTGCCACACCAGTTCAGGATATCACAGCGGCCATCCGGAAGGCAGGGCATGGTAAGCAGGGGTTTATAAGGGTAAATCAAATACTAACTCCCCATGATAAGCTAGCTTTGCCTTCTAGTCTGCCTTCCAGATGTTCTGTTCAGTCATCTACATGCATCTCAACAAAAGCCTATTAACTCCCTCAGACATCAGTGTCTAACTGTTATTAATGCTCAAGCTTATCAAATTACAATGCCACAGATCCTACTTGTGCCGTTAATATTAGATTTTGGATTCCGGTCTGTAATGAATGATTTTTCTTCCATGCGTTGGAAAAATTAGTTAGCAGAGTTCATAAGAAAGTTTAATTAGCAGGCTGTTTGTGAAAATAGCGCTTGTGAGTCATCGTTCAGAATGAACTACATTTCTCAGGGTTGTATTTGTTCCTCTGCTCTTTGAGCAGCCAGATAGGATCCTTGTGTTTGGGAAACTGGTGTCTGCATGCTGCCCACTTGAAGTGAATCGTGTAATAAACTAATGATAAAAACAGCACATTTTAAAAGCCAAAGAGGAAGAGGAGGTGTGGGGAGTTTGTGTATTTATGTATGCGTGTCTGTGTCATCCAGGGGAATGTAATGAACCTGTTGTAATCTGGGACTGTGGTATGCAGGGCAGCCTCGTGATTGGAGCTAGACTGCCTGTATTTTTGTCCCAGTTTCCCCACCTACCAGCTGTATGGCAGCCAAATGCTTACCCTCTCTGTCCCTCAGTTTTCTCCTTTGTAAAATAGTATATTGATATGATTATTGTTAGCATCAATATATGTAAAACAGCTCTGACTGGTGTGGGTCAGTGGGTTGGACGTCGTCCCACAAACGGAAGGGGTACCAGTTCAATTCCTGGTCAGGGCACATGCCTGGGTTGTGGGCCAGGTCCCCGGTTAGGGGCATGCAGGAGGCAACCAATCGATGTTTCTCTCCCTTTCTTTCTCCCTCCCTTCCCCTCTCTCTAAAAATAAATAAAATATTTTATTATATATGTTAAACACTCAGCAGCACCTGACATATGCTAATACAATTTTTACAGCAGTTCTGTGAGGTGTAGGTATTATGAGCCTTATTTTACAGGTGAGGAAACAGGCTCAAAAAGGTTAAGTAATGTGTCCAAGGTCACACAGCTCCTAAGTGGCAGAGCAACATTGAATCCGTGTTTGTTTGACTCCAGAGTCTCTATTTTAATCTACAGCACTATGCTTCCTCCCATTGTCGTATACCTAGTAGTTACCTGTAGCTAATGTGCATGTGTGTGCCTGGATGTGTGCACCTGTCTGTGGGTGCTCTGGCTTGGGTGTCCATACAGCCAAACAATTATGTTTTGTTTCATCCTTGGGTCTTTAATTCTTCTAGTGAAAATCCTTGAGCTCACTGCATGCTGATTACTGACACAAATGAGCTAGAACCAAACTTGTACAACTTATACTGACATGAAAATATATCCTCAGATGCCTGTCACCCTCCCCACGATATATCCTTGTCCTGTGACTTCATTATCCCAGAAGCGAGTCTATGTGACATCTTCTAAGAAACGGAATCATGGAGTATCACAGTTGAAAGGAGGCGTTGGAAATATCCTCTGGCTTGGTCTCCTTGTTCTCTGCTGGCTCCTCTGGTATCTCAGGAACCTTAGCTCAGAGTCGGAGCCCAAACTCCTCCCCCACCTGAGGGTAATTAATCTTGAGACACACAGTATTCAGTTCTGTGTCAAAGAGTGATGTTCGTTTGGGAATCCCATCTGGAAGTCTTTCCCAAAGATGTGTAACAGGTAATATGTTTTCGAAAAGGGATTCTGTGACCAAGTAAGTTGGGGAGACCGAAGTGAACCAACTTGAAAAGGGGTTTCGTTTTGTCACGACTTCTTTGAGTCTGTGTTAATGTATATCATAAATCTTAAAAGGAATGGTGTAACACATAGCATTCCTTACCCAAGGAAGCTTTTTTCTTCAGCATTTTGTGGACTGTACATCTGCGTTAGGGGTGTGTTTGTGGGTAGAAGGGAAGGAGACAGTTTGGGACAGTTTCTACCTGATGACCTCATCTCCTTTGTTAAGAAAGAGGTGGCGTCCTCTGCTGCACGTGGGCAAGTGGCGCTTTGGAAAGTCTTACTGATTCTCAGGGGGAACAGAAGAGAGTGCCATGTGGAGCCAGCTCTGTACCACCAGCACAGCCCTGTCACACGCTAGACATTTTTGTTGAAAATTACCGAGTACTGAGCGTGTCCTGGGCATGATTTCAATTATGGGTTCATTTGGTTTCCTGGTTGTCAGGGAGGCATTCCATTTTCCATTGCCCAAAAGAGCTGAGCCATTAGAAAGTGTTTACATTTTGTGATTCTCACACACATCCCCAGGCACTCCTTCATCGTCACCTCTCCCACGCACTTGACTCAGTGTAGTGAGGCTGGTCACACTTGCTTGGTGTAGCCATTCCTGAAGAAGCCCTTAGCTTTAAAAAAAAATAAGAAATGGCTTCACTCCTCAGTTCCCACTCCACAGACTCATTTCTGCATGAGTTCTTTTCTGCTTGGGTTTTTAGTTCTTTCTTGTGTCTATTTCTTACCTGCCAGCTGAGGGGTGATAAAAAGGGAAGACACACTTTCGTTTCTTGTTTCTTTCCGTTTTCCTGGATCTGGGGAATTTCTGTCTTTTTTTACCATTTGTTGGAACTGAACTGAGCTGTCAGACCATGGCTGTGAGCGTCACATCTGGTACTTTACGTTGCTATCAACGAACCTCTTGACGACAGGGACGGGGCATTCATCGCTGCATTTCACACAGCTATTAGTGGGACGTCCAAGGCCAGAGAACCTCAGAGATGACACACTGACAAAGATTTTCAAAGTCCTTCTGCAGCTCACATTTGACATCCTGACTTATCTCCGCACAAACAAGGTATTTATCTCATCTCCTTCATGGAGAGCCACGGATTTCCTTTTACTTCAAGTAAAGGCAGTTTTAACACATTTATATTCTGTTAATATTTGTGAAGCATTTCCCTTGTGCCAAACCCTCTGACATGACTTATCGCCTGTCGTCTCCACCCCAACGTGATGGCGGGCGCCTCCGCGTATCCTGTGTGAGAACAGCGTCTAATGGGAGCTTCGGAAGCCCTTGTCTTGGTGCCTAAATACAACAGCTCCCTTCACCCACAGACAGTCTCGTTTTACCCAAAGACTAATTACAGTGTATGTAATTAGTATGAACCTGGTAACTTTTTCTACCTCTATTCCTTTGTTGCTAACCCCTCAACTAACATCCGCCCCATTTCTGGAATCACCTGTTGGTTGACACCCATTCTGGGTGGAAAGTCTTGGCCGTTTGATATCCAGACCTTTGTTTCATTGAGAGTAAGCCAGCCAAGAATTAAGAGTTTGCGTCCATTTCTATGGCTATCTGGGAGTTTGCCAAAATCCTCCTCTTTTTGTTTCAACCCTTGTCAAAAATATTTTTAAATGTGTGATTATTCTTTCCTGCATGAAATATTCTGAGCATAATTTAATTGCATGTAGTTTAGATTAAGAATGTTTCATTGCTCAGGGTCATCAGTCTGAGCGCTTCTTCGTCTGTGATAGATGCCGAAGGTAAGGTAGTTGTCAGGAGGCTTCTGTTGTTCCCGGTACATTGTCTAGAATCTATTTTACTTTGATTTTCTAAGTAGTACTTGGTACTAACTTTTAATCTTACGAATTGCCTTTCTTTCTTGAACAGACAGAAGAAAATATGATTCACATTAGTTCCATTTTTCACTTATTGAGGTTTGTTATTAAAATGTATTAAGAGCTGTTGTTTGCAGCAACTTATTTTATAAGACAAACTAAAAACGTTTTTTTCTTTTTAAAATATTTTTATTGATTATGTTATTACAGTTTTCCCAATTTTTCCCCCTCCATCCCTCCTCCGCCATGCCCCCCCAACCCTCCAGCATTCCCCCTCCTTATTTTACATCCATGGGTTGTACATATAAGTTCTCTGAGTCCTCTGTTTCTCAAAAGAACAGAGTAAGGCCTCAGAAAGAGAGCTAAGCAAGGAGGAGATCACCAACCTATCTGATGGAGAATTTAAAGCCCTGGTAATCAAAATGCTCGCAGATCTGATTGAGCTTGGTCGAAAAATGAAAAAACAAATGAAGGATACCCAAAGTGAAATAAAGCACCAACAGTGATAAAAAAAAAGTTTTTAAAAACTCCTTTGAGAGTTGTTTGGTTGGTTTTCCTTGTGAAATACTATAACTTTGTAGCTGGTCTTTTTTGCTTTGAGGACTACTGGAAATCATTGTCTGTACTTTGTGAATTTACACATGCCTTACCCAAGTAACAGAGGTGTTGTTTTACATCTACTTGAATAATTTGGTTGGTATCTTCTCTGAAATCAGAAAACACTATTAAAGTCTGTATGGGCTTTGGAGCCACAGATGGTCTTGGGATCTGAGACCTCTGGACATCAGGCTCCTTGATTGAAAATGGCAGTGATAATACTCACCTTGTAGGATTGTTTTAAGGAATAGAATAAAGCACTCAGGTATAACAAAAAAAAGATAAATATATACTAATTAACTAGATGTAAGGAATCCTTTCACAATGTATATGTATATCAAGTCATCAAGATGTATACTTTAAATATCTCACAGTCTTACTTGTCAATTATACCTCAGTAAAGCTGGGGAGGAGAGAAAAAGCGCTCAGTACAGTGACTGGCACATAGTAACCACTAAAAAATTGATAACTAGTTTTGATACTGTTCATTTGATTACTGAATTCATTTATTCATCCATTAAACATAGATTTATTGAAAGCCTATTATGTGCCAGACATTGGTCATATCAAAATTAATAAGACCCCTGTCCCTGCCCTAGGGAACTGAGGGTCCATTGAGAAATACATTTAGTTTGATGCACTTATAGTGAATGCCCACTGTGGGCAAGTGTTTGCTTGCTGCCATCCTGATGCCACATGAAGAGTTCTCAACCTCTGGGTAATTACATCTACTTAGGAAGCCAGGATGTAGCCTCTGGAAATAACCAAGGACTGGCTCAATGTAACTTTAAATACTTCGGGAATTCAGAATAAGTAAGGCTGAGTCCTGTCTTTTTTAACAGTGTTTGTTATTAACAGAGAGCAAACACACTCAAAATTTCAGATGTCTAAATGACTTCTGAGTCTCCGCCAGAGGTGCGGGGAGATCTCACGTGTGCATCTGAGCACAGATTCAGCTTAGAAACAGCATTGACAGTCCAGGTCGGTATCAACAGCTCTTGGCCTTCTGGAAGTAATGACTATACAATCAGTGGCAGTCCTTTTTCCTGAAGGGGTATATGCTCCTGCTGTCCCATCCCCCTGGAGTGCTCTTCTCTTTCTTTTGCTGGGCTGTCTCCTACCAGTCTTTTCAAATTAGTCTTAGCTCAGGTATATCCTCCAGAAACCTGTCTCTCTCTCACTGTCCTACCACTTAACCATACTCGTAAGACTGTCATTGTTGATTCGAAGGTCTTACTTTCCTACTAGACCATGAACCCCTTGCTTCTTCCTTGGTCCTCAGTTTCCAAATCTGGAGGGGGGGAGACTTGAAGATGATTGATACTTAAGTCTTTCCAAGACAGTCACCCTGTGATGTACCAGATCCAGTCTGACAGACGCACCAAGTTGGAAGAAGAGAACCAGATACTTTGGGGTATATGTCGAAATTAAGTGGAAAGAGAACTTGGAGATAGTACTAGAAAATGCAGCCCCCCTCAAAGTCTCGGGCACATTGTGCTGTGTCAGGGCAGGTGTTTAGCACACAAATGAGCACATATGAGGTCTGTCTAGAAAAAGTCTGGCCATTGTTAATGTAGCGAGAATGGTTTGCATGACACTGATATAACCTGGCAGCCAAGGAGAGTGGACTGGAATGTGTATGTGTGAACATGACGACTTCACTGTACTAGTCAGTGGGGGTGGTAGATGCCATTGAGTGAGCCTGTGTACTGTGTGGCTGCCTCATTCAAAATGACAGAGCTTGAACATTCCTCCATGGAAACTATTTGGATGATTCAGAAGGCTCTCGGGGAAGATGCAATGAGAGCAGAGCAAATAAAATTGTGGCATAAATGCTTCAATGATGGGCAAGTATCTTAAAAGTGATCCACATTCTGGAAGGCTGGCAACAAGCAGAACACCTGAGAATGTTGAATGTGTTTGGGCTGCAATCAACAAAGATCAGTGACTGAGAGTGTGAGAACTAGAAGCTGAGCTAGGGATTCCAAAAACTACCATATCTGAGATTTTGATGCAGGATCTTGGCATGAAACTATGTCATGGCAAAATTCATCCCACAGCTTCTGCTACCACAGCAGAAGGAATGTTGTGCTGCAGTTGCTAAAGACTTGATTCAAAGTGCTGCCAGTGAACCAGATTTCCTCAAGAGGGTTCATAACTTTGGGGACTGAGGCATCGTTGTCCTGCGTACAGTGTTTCTTGTATCTTGTATTTTCTTCAGTAAATGTCTCTATTTTTCATAGTATGTAGCTGGATAGTTTCTGGACACATCTCATATTCAGAAAACCAGGGCACAGCTGAAAGGCTGTCGTGGGAAGGCAGGGGTATGGCTCTGGCTATTATTCTCTAGCCAGGGTTTGTTACTTCTCCTTTCTGGGCCTCAGTGTCCCATTCTGTGAAAGAGGGACAGAAATGCCTGCATCAGAGGTTGTGAAGATTTAACTAATGGCCCTGGCTGGTGTGGCTCAGTTTGGTTGGGCATTATCCCACAAACCAAAAGGTTGCCAGTTTGATCCCCAGTCAGGGCACATGCCTGGGTTGCAGGTTCAGTCCCCAGTTGGGGAGTGTACAAGAGGCAACCGGTCCATGTTTCTCTCTCACATCAATGTTTCTCTTCCTTTCTCTCTCTCTCCCACCTTTCCCCACTCTCTAAAAAACATATTAATAATAATAAATTAGAACCTTAGTATCTTATCATTAGAAGTAACCTTATGGGTCAGTCTGGCGAACTGCTGTAGCATCTTCTGATAAAATGTAAGTCTGGCTTCACATTTGCTATAGTTCTAGTCATGGGACCCTCTCCACCGTACAAGGCATCCCACACCCTTATAAAATCATTATTAAAAAGTTCTTTCTTTTATCAAAGCAAAAATCTACTCCCTCTTTATTGCCTGATTCTCATTTTCTCCCTGGGAACCTCGCAGAGTACATCTACCCCTGCCTTTCTCTGACAGCCTTTCAAGTACTGAAAGGGGCTTTGAGCACCTCTAGAGTCTTCGCTTCTTCACACTGAGGCCTGCAGTGTCTCAGGTGTGTCTCATGGGAACCGGTTCCATACGTCTACCAGCATCTGCACACAGGTACAGCCCTGGTAGAAGATTGCCACTCTTCCTGGTCCCTTTCTGTTTGGTATACGGGAGCCTGAGGGTGATTAAGAGGATGCAAATATGCATATAAATAGATAATATTCATTCAGTCAACCAATGGACATTTACTGGATGTCCAAAAATGTCCTGGTCACTTTGGTAGGTCTTGGGGGTACAGAGATGAATAAAATATTGTTCTGGCCTTCAGTTGCCCTCTCTCCAGTGGGGGAATAGAGACCCATTAACAGGTCATTTTGACAAGACATGTCAGTGAGAATGTTCACTTAGTCTGTAAGGCGCAGGGGAGGGGGCTGGAGTGATTTTCACACGTGCCTCACTCAGCAGCACTGTAGAATCAGCCTGAAGAAACCAGGGGTGCCACTTTCCTCTTTTTAGTCATTTGACAAGGGCAGTGGTAAGTTGCTCTCACATTGACGTGTGCTGTTGCTCCAACTCACCAGGCATGCTCCTGCCTCAGGGTCTTTGCATTTGAGGTTCCCACTGCCCAGAATGCCTTTCCCTCCAGTGGGGAGACTGGCTGCCTCCTTTCCCTCAGGTCTCTGCTCTCATGCCGCCTTAGCAGTGAGACTTTACCCAACCACTGTATTAAAAAATTGCAACCCCACACTGCCTTTCCCTTTTCTCTGCTTTATTTTCTCCCTAAATGCACCATGATCTAACAAGCTTTATATTTCATTTGTATGTTTCTTGTCCTACTCCCTCACCCCAAATCTGGTGGCAAAAAAAAAAAACCCAAGTATTTTTTGTTCTCTGCTATATTCCCAGTGAACAGAAAACTATGCCTGGCACAGAATAAATGCTCAATAAATATCTATGGGATAAATTAATATATTGCTTGAATTCAGCACCCAGGTTGCAGTCTCATCCCTCGATAAGCAAACCCTAGCAAAAGTCTACTCTTTCTTCGAAGCCCAACTCAAATGCTCACACCTCCAGGAAGCCTTCCCTACTCTGCTCCATTAAAATCAGTTTCCACCTCTTCTCTGTTCCTATACATAGCTTAAAAAAATAATCTCTAGTATATTTATTATTTTTGTTGAACTATAATTAATTCTTATATCTGTCTTTCTCTTCTACATAAGAAGTCTCCTGAAGGCAGGAATAAACTCTTGGTCATTTGGGGGCCCATCATTGTATCTAGCATGTAGTAGGTGCCAGTTATATGTGGAATTTGTGTGCCTATTGCATTATGTGCTCCGATGTAAAAGAAAAGCATCAGACCCATTCTGTACCTTCAAGGAAGTTGGGCCTCATTGAGGAGATGGCATCCTTGTAGGCAGTAGTGTAAAGCAGTGCCCACTGGGGCTGGGAGAAGAAAGAAAAGGGGCCGTCTACTGAGCGTCTGTTATATGCCAGGCACTTTGTAGCATCGTCACTTCTAGTAACTCTATGAAAATAAAAGTAATATTAAGTCCATTTTACAGATGAGATTACTGCAACAGAAACAGGCAAAGTAGGAATGCAAAATTTGAGGATGAAAAGAAATAGCAAACATTAGGAAATTCTGAGAGCTTTCCTATCAGAGCTTCCTTTCCCTGGGACTCTGGGTAAGATGTGTAGGTGCAGGAAGTTAGTTTAACTTAGCCAGGTCACACAGCAACGGGCTGAAGGTACAGTTCTTACAAGTCCCCGGGTGATGTCAGTGATGCTGGTATAGGGATCATACTTCTAGCAGTAAGACTTTAAACTGTGTGAACTACTAAAAGAAAATAAATCCTCTGACTAGTTGGCTTTGCAAACACTGAGTTTGCAGGAGAAATGCCAAGACTCAGAGAGTTTACACATCAACTCTCGCAGAAGCGGGATGGGATGGGGCAGAGCCAGGGATGCTCCAGCATCTCAAAGCATCCCAGTCAGTGTTAAGAAGGGGAAGAGACCCCAACATAGGGTGTGTGCCTCCCCTTGAGTTCTTATCTGATGCCAGACACCCTTGCACAGAGGCCAGATCCCAGAGAGAGAAAGCATGAGCTGGGAAGTCCCACAGAGTTGGGTTCGTGTGAACCCTAGCTCTCTGGAGCCTGCTTCCTGCTTGATTCTTGGTAGGTTATTTAACATTTCTTAGTTTCACATCCCTTACCTGCACAATGGGCCACATGTGCCCACATCACTCAGGATTAAATTAGGTACTCTTACTAGGCCATTTAGCATAGTGACTAGCATAAAGTAGGCACTGTTGTAGCTGTTCTTCATCCACATGCTAATGTAGTTAATCCTCATAGTGATCCTTTGATTGTGAGGATAAGGGATTATCCCTGTTTTTCCAGATAAGAGAACAGACTGATGAAGCTTAAATGACTTAACCAACATTATACAGAAAATATGGTTTGAGCCACACACATGTATATATGCAGTAACAGCCGCAGAGCTCTCTGGCCCTCTTTTGGGTGAGTTCCTGTAAATGTCAAGGCAACCGACAGCCACGAAAGCCACCTCAGGACTGGCAGGGAGGGATCCTGGGACGTGGAGTTGGCTGAGGTTAACCAGGCACGTGGATTCCCGCCACACAGCTGATCTTGGGGTGACTGGGGATTTTGTTATTTGCTTTGAGAACAGAATTTCAGCCTGAGCTAGGGGTTCTAACATCCACAAAAATTCCTTACTCAACTCAGAAGTTTTCATCAACAGCAGCTACCCATCTGGCTGCCCCCTTGGGGGCTTTGCAGATGAGGGAAAGTAACTGTTAGGTTTCTGGAGAATGACGATTTTTGAAGACAGAAAGAGCAAGCTGTGCAGGTTAGCAGTGCAAAAATGCTGAGGTTCCTCCTGGCCAGCCCCGCAAGGGCACAGACAGCTTCTCCACTGCTGCCATCAGCCGTGAGGATGCCACGTTTGGAGCCCTGCTGTCCTACACCCCAGGACCTCAAAGGCAAGAGAAAACAACTTCTGTCCAGAATGACTGACAAAATGAGGCGTTATACTCAGCTATGATGGCAACCCTTCTTAGAGTCTGAGAACATGTTTAACACAAACTATCAAAGACAATCTACTTTGTCTTAGGTGATTCAAAAAGCTGCAGAAGTATTTTAGCGCCTCAAAACAGTTGTCAACATTTTAGTTCAGATGGAGTAACTGTGGTTATGACACAGGGCACTGAATTTGGAGTCAAAAGATCTAGACCAGGGGTTCAGCACACTATGGCCTAAAAGCTGAATTGAGCCCACTGCCCATTTTTCTAAATGAAGTTTTATTGGAACACAGCCACACTCATTTGTTTACATACTGCCTGTGGCTGCTGTCATGCTACAGGGCAGAGTTGTCATGAAAGGAACTGGAGGATCCGCCAATGCTAACCTGTTTACTCTCTCACCCTATGCATATAAAACTTTACCAGCCCCTGATCTAGACTAAGATCCAGCTCTGTGATGTCGGGCAAATCACTGTTTTCTCTGAGCTTCAGTTTCCACATTCATAAAACGATTGTTGTCTCTCCCACAGGGCTGTTGCGAGAATCAAATGAGACAGAATGGGTGGGAAAGCACTTTGGAGACTCAGAATCTCTGTGGAAAGGTGGGCAGGGATGGCTTTTATTGTTCACCTGAACTGTGCTGGAGGAGAACCACCCAGGACATTCTTTGTTTGTCTTTTGTTTTCCAGTTCTCCCTAGTGTCAGCTTATCCCCCAGGTACCTACTCTCTTCTCCCCCCAAACATAAGAACATCCTGCTCATATGCTTTCCGAAATGAAGGATTAGTCCAAATGTGTTTATCCATTCTTTCACTTAGCAAATATTTGTCAAGTACCTTCTATGTTCGAAGATGCAAACTTTTCTTTAATCCTCACCCAAGCATATATGTATTGATTAAAGAGAGAGAGAGAGAGAGAGAGAGAGAGAGAGAGATACAAACATTGGTGTGAGAGGCAAACATTGACTGGGAATCGAACCTGCGACCTTTTGGTGTATGGGACAATGTTCCAACCAACTGAGCCCCTCAGCCAGGGCCGAAGATGCAAACTTTCATAAGCTAGTTCATGTGGGGAGAGGTGTTTGGTGTCTAAGGGGAGAAGTTAGGTACACAGATTATTATAACAGAGTAGAGAGATGCTGCCGTGCCACACTAGAAAAACACATCATGTGTTTGTGTGTGTGCATCTAAAGACTGAAATATTCAGGTCCAGATTTAAGAAACACGTGTTAATAAAAGAATCTGTTTAATGCAAAACCACTGAAATGCCTTAAAATATAGGCATTATGTGTAACAGTTTTCCCTTAGAAACTACATTATGACTTTAAGTTTCTATCCCTAACTGCCAAGACTGCGTGTCTTTCCCATGCACGGTGACTGGAGACCCCTCCCCCATGCCTGCTGGACAGGACTGTCACGGACCCCGTCCCATGTGAGAGCCATAGGTCACCTGGGCATCAACAAGCCAGGTACTCACCATAGTTTCTAAATTTTGGAGGTGGTCTTTATTTCATCATATCTTTTCTTTGTCAATTTGCTTTTTGGTTTGTTCAACTTGCTATCACAATAAACTCATAAACTGAGAACAAAAATGAAGTTTAATTTTCTGTTCTAAAAGCACTGTCACCATCCCTATCTAGTCAAATCTTGTTACGGCATATCTGGGGGAAAAGAATAATGTAAAGACTCCATCTAAGTGTGAGATGCAGATTCACATTCACCTAGCTCTGCGCTGTCGCCCGGGTCCCTTGGGCCTCCCCAGCGTCGTGACTCTCCTGGTCCCCATGGAAATAGTGTTGGTATTTTTTGTTGCTGTGTTTCATCTGTATTTATCGATGTACATTTACATACAGAGCTGCAAGTCCATAACCCATCGCCAATATATGGCCACCATAATGAAAACATGAAATTCTTCCGTATTTTATTCTCCGCCTCTACTAAAACAGTTTCTGGAAGAAATGAATCTTGGGTTTTCTACCTAGGGATTTAATCCTCTATAGATCTCTTTGAAGAGAATGTTTAGTTCCACAGAGTACTTTTTATTAGACTCAGCTGGACTCCTCCTGTGATGGCGAGAGGCACGTGAAGAAGCCTATTTGTGAAATAGGTTAACCACAGGTAGCTTCACTGTGCCGCCAATTTATCTCATACCTTTCGATTCACAGGCGAGTCTTCCCACTTCTGTCCTCTTGTTCGATGCGGTATTCTGTTTTAGAGTTTGCAGTTCATTGTTTCATATCAAGGAGCATCTCTCCTTGATAAGTTGTCTTTCCCCTTACTTTCTGAAATGCTGTTCATCTGGCTTTTACTTTTCCTAAAGCACCCTTATTCTTGACATTAAGTGCAGTCTCTCTCTGAAGCTAGAGCACGTAATGATAACATAGTAGTGCCAATTGCAGTCGGGTGCTACAGTGGTGGTGGGTTTGGGACTGATACAGGCGGGTAGGTAGTTATGACTCAGAAGTCTTTTCTTTCATTTGATCTTTAGAACCTTCCTAGGACCTGAGAGTGTTTTCCTTCCTCCTGAAGCAAAGGTCTGAAGTGAAGATAAAATACAGAATATAAAATCATAGCCACACTCATATTTTAGATTTCTGTAAATATATGAATAAGTAGCAGGAAAGATAGTATATCAGGGAACATGCATCACTGGTAGGAATGATAAATTCTTACAATATTATTCCATCATTATGATGAATTACAAATTATTTGGATTTAGGTCCAGTGTTTGCAGTTAAGTGGTGAGTGCTTTGTATATATTTTTTATTTTAATTTTACACAAATTAAATTTAGCTGGATAGGTTGACTATCCTGACCTGTTTCCTAGAATTCATACCTAAGGTTTATCATTGAAATAAGTGCTTTTTAAAATGTCCTTTAAAACAGCTCAACTTGGTATATGGCTGTTTAAAATAAATAATTGTAAAAATATTTTAGTATATTAGTTTTTAAGGTTTCTCTTACATTCAAGGTAAATAGGACTAATATATGTGCATGATGAAAATGAATTTAATCAGGTAAATTTAGTTAGGCTTGTTGAGGTAGGGCCAAAATTAGGATAAATGATGTTTTTAAACCAATGAAATTAGTCTCTTTTTTTTTAATTTTTTTGGGTTTGCAAAACTTTTCTTGGAACATGTGGCAGGGTCTTGTAATTCACACCCACCCACACTTCTCTCTCCGCTTACTCTTCTGTGTGCACATGCACACGGACACACATGCAAACACACACTGCACCAACACCGTGAAATGGGAAGAGAAGGGTCCCGGCAGTGGGAGGGTGCTCAGCATTCTCCGCTTTTTCAGGTACTGATTCTGGCTGGTGAAGGACATACCTGGCAAAGTTCGCCTCCGCCCCTGTCTTTTCCTATTCCCACTCCAGTATTCCAAAACACAAAGGAATATCCTAGTGGAAAAAGTTGTCATGTGTGGTTTTTCAAAAAAATGCATTTGAGTTTCCTCATGATTCTCTCTGTCTCTTTCCTATAAAGGATAACAGAGTCGCCCGTTTTCAGATCCAGAACTAACTTGTTTTCCCAGGTTCCCTCCCACAACCAACCCAAACACAGACACTTACCAGCAAAACAGAAGCTGTTGGAAAGAGTTTTTGGCTGCTGAATTGGGCTCCTGTCACCAGGACATGGCAGGCTCTTGGCTGTACTGTCTCCCCGCCCTGGCCCCTGCACTCCACGGGGGGTGCTTTATGTAATCAGTCCTCCCGTGAGTGTGGCGGCCTGTCGTTTTCCTCCCCTTTGGCTCTGCCGCCCCCCACAGATCACTAACATTGCCTGGAAAGTTCAAGCTGGTTCTGCAGCCACCCTGAACTCTGTGTTTCCTAAAGGGTATGTCAGAAAATGTAAAGTTTCCTAATGATATTTCTGACTGATGACACATGGCAGAGCTGATGGACTATTTATAATTAGTGGCACAATCACAAACACATTATTTTTATTTCACTTAGAAGAGAGTCCTGTCACTTGCCACCTCCCTTTGCAGACAAGTTGAAGCCATCTCCGCTGAAAGGAGCTAAATCCTCTTGAAGAATTCCTCTGCATATTCCCCCCTTAGGGTTAGGAGCTCCCCACTTCTTTCCAATAGAACCCACCCTTTTTTTGATGTTGTTGGGCTGGGGTGGGTGATAGAAGCAATAAATGATTTGTAACAACTGCTTTAAATTCTTGCCATGCTTTACTATAATATCTCCAGTCTTGCTGCTCAGATCCTGCTACATTCCTCTGAGGGGGTGTGGCTGGCATGACTGAGGCAGCAGACACAGCTCCTCCATCCAGTTCTTGCCCCAGTTTTATGGGACTGAGCATGGCGTAGCTGTTGTTTGTTGAACAGCTACTGTGTTCTAGGCAATGTACTTGGTAGGCATCTTACATACAACATCTCATTAATCCTCTCAAACCTGTATGTGGAAAGTGCTGTTATTCCCAGAGAATAGATGTTAGGGGGAGAAAAAACTCAGGAGATTAAATGACTTGTCTCCAAAGTCACACAGCTGATAGGGAAAGCCCTGGGACTCCGGTTCAATACTTTTTTAAGAAATAACACTTGTTCTCTTTCCACTGCCCTGTCCTGACCCTCCCCGATTAGGTGGACATTCGCACATCTATGGTGTGGATGTGTGCAGAGCACTTACCCATTCCCAGCCTGGGCAGCTCCTGTGAGTTGAAAAGCTGACCAGAATGAGACACGAAAGAATTTGAAATTTCTCAACCTGGGAGTAAACCCTGGCATAAAGGAAACCATATGCTAGAGGAGGGTTTGGATTCACTGCAATGTGAAGTGTTACCTCTATAAAGATATTGAGCTGTCTCTCTCTCTCTCTTTCTTTCTCTCTTTTTTAAAAAATGTTTCCACAGGACAGAGTTTAGGGTATGGATTCGTTAACTATATTGACCCAAAGGATGCAGAGAAAGCCATCAACACTTTAAATGGACTCAGACTCCAGACCAAAACCATAAAGGTAAGAAGTGATATGCTGGCTCCTGATTGGGGAGGCATTGGTTAATTTCATCCCATTCATCTAATAAATAAAAGCTATGAGGTAGCTGGAGGTGATGTTCTTGATTTATTCAAAGAACATTTACTTGGGACACAGATCATTACAGAAAAGTGATGTGTTGGGAACCGCCCTGCCTGGTTTCAGAAGCTGTAAACCCCTATGGCTAAGGCTGAGTGAGAGACCTCGGGACCATAAGCCACTAAGGAGACAAAGCTTATCTCCCTGGCAGGGGTGCCACCTCTGCCCACTTTACTTTACCCTGCTTGGCCCCAAGCCTGACCATTTAGCCAGTGACGGGTAAGATTCCTCAAGGGAGGGATGACCTAAGACAGGCATGGTCACAAAGAAGCCCTCAGGGAAGGACTTGGGGGGCTGTAGAAAAAGGGGGTGATGGACCCTCACCCCTTGGCTTTGACATAGCCTGAGTCCTCATTCTGTCTGCAAGAAGTCTCCTAATATCTTGGCTGCCTTACTTCCCCTGCCTGACTTAAGCCTGAAACAATGACAGAGGGTGGTGCAGCCCTGTGCTGGAAAGGGTGGATTCCCCTGGGCAATCAGGCCTAAGAAAGAATACATAAAACCCTGTGAAACCTGCTTTGCTAAGAATGCCCTCAGTTTTCTGATAAGGGTCCAAGCATGAAATGAGTTTGTTTCCCAAAGTTTTATAGCCCTTCAGCTAACTGACCTTGACTCAGAATAAGCCCTCAGAGTTCTTTGTATGTTATCTATTGTTTGATCCTTACTGCTTGACAATGATTGATGAGCTTTACCTGTATTCCTTTGCAAATTGAACCCAATAAAAGCCCATTGAGGAAAAGGCTCTTGGCCCTTCTCCTTTGAGAGATCGGCCACCTTTCCTCCCCAAGCAGATCATGTCTTAGTAGACTTATTCTCATCTGTGGTGGATGGGGGGGCCCTGTGGGCAAAGCCCTCCCAACAAGTGATGTGAGGGCTGAGTTCAGGGAAGGGACCACAAGCTGTGGGACCTCCAGTCCAGAGGGCAGATAGGGTGTTGGGATGACTATCCCACCTAGAAGGCCTGTAAGCCTGGGTCTGCAGAGACAGCCAGAGCTGAGCTCCGGGAAGAAGGAAGCTGTTCCAGGCAAAGCTGTGAAAAGGGACATAAACATTGTGAGTGGGGACCAGCACTTAGAATAAATAGTGTGGCTAAGTTTGGATGTGGGGATAATGAAGAGATGAGGAGGGGAGGCGGGGCCTCATGTGCCATGCTGAGCAGGTTGGCTTTACCTAAAGGTAGAGAGGACCCTCCTAACTGAGACTTGAAAAAGAAAAATCAGTTATAAACAAACACACGAATGTAATATTGTATAAAATCTATGGGGATATAGTAAAGGACTGAAAGAAAAAGTAACATTCCAGCCATCTGAAAATAATCAGACTGGTACATAATATCGCAAGAAGGGTTCACTTGAAAAAAACTCAGGTTGCCCAGAGCCTGCTCCTGCAGATTGAGGTTTCTGCAGCTGGATTTTCACTGTCAGATCAGACCTCACCTCATGGGGATCCTTCAGGAGGTGGTGCTATTTGCTTTTTTCCCTTGGTGAGCTCCTGAATGGAGCCTGCCTCCTCCTCAGCTTCCTTTCCCATCTTCCCCACCTAGCGTCCTGTTTGGGGTCAGCTGCCAGCCGATTAATGAGTCCCATTCTTCATAACTTATTAAACTATGGGGAGGTGTCTCCTGGGCACTCTTATCCTCATGACAGCGAGTCTGACACAAAGTAGGACAAAAGAGAAACCTCCCAGAATGGAAATCTGTAGATGGCACCACCTCTCAGTATCTGAAAACACAAAACCAAAACTTTTTAGTTCAACAGAGCTACTTTTCCAATATCCACACTGACAGAGGGGACTAGTGGTATAATATCATCTTAGTTGGGAGGTAATCAAAATAAAAACATAACCAAAATAAAACAAAGCCTTCTCTTTTTGAAATATATTATATGATTGCTGTTCTTATGTCCCTCCTTTTCTTTTCTTTTCTTTTCTTTCCTTCTTTCCTTCCTTCCTTTCTTTTTTCTTTTATCCTCCACTCCTCCCTTCCTTCCTTCTTTACTTTCATCCTTCCCTAAGCAGCTTTACTTTTCCACCTGAGTTTAGTTTACTTCTAGAGGATTGCTTTCCTAATCTTACACAGTCCCTGCATAATCTTAGACAGTCCTAGTCTTATACAGCCTTACACAAAGGCCCCCAAATGGTCCTCATCCAGGTTGCCTCATTCTCAGCTTAGAATCAATCAATCCCTATGAGTTCTCTAAGGGGGAAATAATTGAGAGTTGTTTAATTATGAAGAAGTCCTCTGAAAGGTAGGAGAATTAATTTCTTTCAAAGGAAAGGCATACCTATTTTTGTGCTTTAAGTAAAGATAGGATGCTCATGTCACCTAACTCTTTGATGAGGCCACACCAGGTTGAGAGCTGTGTTTGTGGGTTTGATTGATTTTTCTCTGCTATCCAGCATTAGAATGTGAGACATTTACTCTTCCATTGATGGACACCCTGACCTTGAAGTGAGAAAGATACTTTTCTTTCCTCTGCAGTTTCTTGAAATCCAAACTTCCCCAAGAGCTTAGGATCAAATAATCAGCCATCCATTCTGAGTGATTTTTTTTTAAGTATTCCGTGAAGCTGTAGGCATTTCCCCAAAGACTGAGTGAACCCAGCTTTTCTGATCTCAGAATGCACCCCTGGCCCATCATGCCATCAGAAGTAGTGCTTTGTCTAAGTGGATCTTCACGACAAGGAACATTGATTATTTTCTTTCTGTGAAGAGCCAGTTTGCCTCCTCCCCTTCTCTATATACCCCTCACCCACCCTGCGCTCACCCTGCATCAAAATGCTGCCGGCACATTTGCACCCAGCAGTAACGTGGGCTTCCAAGGCACTGTAGGATTCGAAATGCATGATGCCACGACGGAATCAATAATTTCCATTCTCTACGACGAATGAAAATTTAATGTGCAAAACCTGGGGATTTCAGCCCTTTCATTAAAGCAGTTTATTTGCCATACTAAAAATTAAATTTGAGTGATAGGTTCCTTTATTAAATTTTCTTCCCTTTCCTAAAGGGACACAGTGTTTAAGGTAAAAATCATATTAAAGGGGAGGGAAAAAGCAAACCTTTTTTGTGTGCTGTTAATAGTCTCATCATTTATTAATTTTTAAAAATTGCTTTTCTGCCTTTCAGGCCTCTGTTTACTTCTTCTGCTTCAGTTTGCTTTGATAAGTGGCATGAGATTTATCTCTCTACTCTGACTCCATGAAGGAATAGATAACTTGTCCATCTGGAAAACGACAAGTATTTTTTTTGAAACAGGCATCACAGAGATCTCCATGGAGCATCTAGTACGCGTTTGCAAACTGTAGTCAAGTTTGCGCCCTCCACCCGGTGCTGCGGAGCGTTGTTGGAGTACTCAGCGCAAAACTCCTTAGCGCACAGCACAGATGCAGGCGCGGCAAGAGTTCATTCTTCCTCTCGGAAGGGTGGTGATCAACAGTTTAATCCAGAGATAGTTCTGGAAAGCCAGGGAGTAGTGGAGGCTGTAGTGAGCTGCAGGGCCATGAAAAAGTGCAGCTTTTCTTCAGCTACTGCTGATCGTTTAAGCCTAGATTGTTGCCAGATCTTCCAGTTCTTCAATAGAAACGGAAATCTAGATTTTTTTTATGCCAAATCTTCCCATTTCTAAAGGTTGGATACCAACTCAATACATTTAAAGCATTATGTAGGTGGGCCAAACATACCTTCCTAGTCGACCTGTGGACATGCAGTTGGCAGCCTCTGAACTCAAATTTAAATACACAAACACTGTTTTGCTGATTGGAAGTGAATAACTCATTACTGGACTGCTGGTAGAAGGTGCCCGCATATGATGGTCCCCAGTTAACAAATATTCACTTCCCCTTTGTGAAGGGGGATGTGATGTGACTGTGCGAATACTGAGGGCAAGGCCAGGCTTCTGTCCTCGAGGAGAACATTACCGTCTATACATAGACACAGCATTAAAACAGAGAAAGAGTGTGATTCCTAACTCAAATGCAATGACTAGGGTGGGTGACTGCAGACAACATGCCTACCTGGAAAAAATGAGTATTTTCTTTGGAAGCATGTCTTTCAGAGGTCTCCTCGGAACCACCTAGTACGTGTTTGCAAACATGGGACCGCAGAGGGGTGTTCTTTGGATTATAACTCCTTTAGTGGGAGAGAGTGGCCAGGTTCCCACCCCTCATCTGGGAGATTAGGCTCACACAGATGAAGTGACTTGTCCAAAGCCGCATAAGTGGCCAGCAGTTGGACTGAGTTAGCATCCAAAGGTTCTGTGAAGGGTTCTGTCAGAAGAGGAGCTGCTTATTAATATGTGACCATAAGCTTGACAGGAAATAATAATAGTATTGCTACCTTTCATTGAGTACTTACTCTGTGTCTAACACTATTCTAACTCTTTTACATGCTTGATCACATTTAATCCTCGAAGCATCCCCAGGGTTAGGTGCTTTATACAGATCAGCTCTAATTCTTTAAAAAGTATTTTTTTAAATTTATTGATTTGAAAGAGAGAGAAACATTGATTTGTTGGTCCACTTATTTATGCACTCATCGGTTGATTCTTGTATGAGCCCTGACTGGGGATCAAACCTGCAACCTTGGTGTATGGGGACGACACTCCAATCAAGTTACCCAGCCAGGGCCTCAGCTCTAATTCTTAAAATAGCCCTGTAAGGAGTGCTATCTATGTAAATGAGAAAACTGAGGCCCGAGGAAGTTGAGAGACTTACTCAGGATCACAGTTGTAGTGAGATTCAGAGTAACAAAAAGTGTTTTAAAAGGAACTTTGGCAGTGGGTCGCATGTGTTGGAATGTCACGCTGCCTGTTTGTTCAGCAGCACATGCATTCCGTGAGTGTGTGGGTGTGTATTTGGCTCCACACAAACACGTGGGTTATACTCCCCGGCGTGGGCAGGAGATAAAAAAGCAAACAAATGAATCGCATGTCTCTTCCAGGGTCTTGAGTAAACAGACTTGTGGTTCGGGGCTTCTGCCATCAACCTGAGCACTGACCTGACTTCAGATCATTTCTTCCCAGACCCCTTGCTTCCAGGCAGTGCCCCGGCGATTCTCCCACCCATGTGTGTCAGACGGGCTTGGTGGTTACATTGTCTAGCTTGCCACGGCAGCCTGGCTCCCCACTTGAGAAACTGGGTCTTTTCTCAACATTTCAACCTTGAGCCCAGTGGAGATGATTTGCCCCACTTAGGGCTTTGGGGTGCTGCTTGTTTAGTTTTTTTCCTACTTGTCTCAAACAGAGATCACTTTAGACTCCAGAAAGCATTGGGTGAAATGGCTATAAATTCTAGAAAATTATTTCCAGTACTCCTAGTCCTCATGCCAATGCCTGTCCCAGTCCTGAACCTCACCATCAGCTCCAAAAGAGCAGCTTCTGAATTTGCACTGTAATTCCAGCCTCTTGTTAAGAAGCACTCCACTGAATCCAGTTGCAGTGGTCCAACTCTTTGTCACATTAACAAGAGAATCAGATGGTTCCGTAGTACTGAAAGAGGGACGTGTTTATTCAAAGTGTGGATACAGGTTCAAGTTACACTGAGACCCATCTGTCAAAAGTGGTTCAAAATGGTATTTGAAGGTTTGGAATTACTCCCACTAAACTTTCACAGTTATAGGACCCCTCTTGGATTTTAACCTAAGTTTAAGGCGCAGGATTAGTGAAGCATTTGCTTCTCTGGAAGCTCTTGCCTCATGGTGGGCACAGACATGCAAAGGACCAACTCTAATGCAGCAGATGGGGTGGTCATCTGGCTACAGGGGTTCCCATTTGATTTGGAGGGGGTGCGGGGAAGTAGGGAGCTGTACAAGGTTTGAGCAGGAAAGGGAGCTGGTCAAAGTAAAGTTCTAGAAGGTTCACCTGGCAGTGGAGTGCCACCTGGGATGATTGATGACTGAAACAAGTGGCTTGCTGCCTGCTGTGATTGATTTTTGTCAGCATTAGACATTGGTTTTCATCAGCTCTTTTGGGAGCATTTTTAACTCATTTTAAAAGCAAGACATGCCTATTGATGAATTATTGGAAAAATGCATTATCAAATAATAAAGACAGTATCAGCCATTCCCAACTCAATGTGGTTAACATTTTTATATATTTCCTTCCTTTTTTCATTGAGTTAAATGTTCGCAAATGGTTTTGTGTCTTCTTTTTCTACCAATTGCATTAAGCTATTACTCAAATTATAAAAACATTGCTTTAAGTAAGACATTCGCAGAGCACAGCTCTTGTGCAAACTGGAGGTGTGAGTGATTTCAGGACTAGGTCATGGATGGGGGGCAAAAGGTGTGTTTCTGCCCCTCAGTGAACCCAGGAGTGTTGGCTCTCAGTCAGGAAGTGGGTGAGAGAGTAAGAAGAAGCTTTATTGTTAGGCAGGAGCCCAGGTTCAGAGGGAGCAGGACTAGAGAAGGGGAAGGTGTGTGAGTAAAGGTTTTTCCTAAAGAAAAATCTCCCTTGTCCGTGAAGTAGAGGGAGAGCAAGCTCTTTATTCCAGCCTCTCTGTGCTGTGTTGCCGCTTAGCCATTTCTCCATTTTCACTTTATTCTTCACTCTATTCTTCTATAGCACAAACAGTGCCTCCAGGGGTTCTTGCCACACTTGAATTTTGCAGGTTCCAGTTTGCCCCTCCCTCTTCTTTCTCCTGCCAGGGGTCATCAGGGAGCCGCGCCTCCCTCCCCCAGCATCCACCTGCCTTGCTAAAGGCCTCCATTCCGCTGAGGCATCTTTTCTTTGCGCTTGGCATAAGCAATTATTTCTCCTATCACTGCTCTTAATGCTTCCCGGAGAGTTAGCAGATCATTTTTTGCTGACGGATATCACCCCACCCAGAAACAATAGACTGCCTCCTTGAGTTTTGTTAATAATAAACGACATTCCTCTCCCCCTGCCATTACAGCTGTAGTCAGAGCCAGTGCTAGAGCACTTCCCCACCAAGGTCACAGCAAGGGTGGCTGGATCACTGAGTCCCCAAGGAGCCAAGAGCGGGCACGCAGCAGCGCCAGTGGAAACTGGAGACCCGTTTACCCAGTTGTACCAAGCTGCTCTCTGTCTCCCATGAGAGAGTCTGTTTGGCTGCTGTTAACTTCCTTTGAGTGAATATTTTCAGATACAGGGATCTGGAACAGGAGTTTGAGAGAGAGTTTCCCTGCCGTCCTCAGCCAGTGAGGTTGATAGGATTCCAGTATCTTAGAGGTCATCCACAGAGTCCTGTGTCTGTATTACAAAAGCAAATTGGACAGGTCCGGGTCGGGAGGACAAGTAGGTTTTCAGAAGCATGTGGAATGGGGCTTGAGGCTTATCAGTCCACAAGCGTAAAAACAGTCAACAGTGTGATGTGAGCTGCTTAAAAAAGAAATTCAGATCACAGGAAACAGTGGCCCTTTCTTGGCCACGCTGGTCAACTCCTGCCTGCTGCCGTGGGCCCCATTCTCAGCATCATGGTTTTAACAGACCTGACCCCCAAGGACTGTCTGGAGGCAGATGTTGTCCAGGGCGCTCCACTCACATATTCACCCCACAAGGGCTGCTTTTCCATTCTCTAGGGGGGGAAAGTCTGAAGTGACTCTAAAACTCAATCCTATATTTTAATAACCTATGAAAAGAACTTGTGAAGCTATGAGAGTAGAACACTTGCCTTGGGTCACAGTGTGTCTGTCCCTGATTGTCACAGGCGTTCAAATGGAGTCACTAGGGATGATGTAGAAAGGATTCCTGTACCAGACTGGGGTCTGACTACACGATCCTAAAGGTCCCTGAGGTGCTGTAACTTCATGTTGTTTCTGGGCCTGTAGCCACTCTGTCCAGTAGAGTAGCCACTAGCCACATATAGCTATTATTTGAATTTAAATTAAGGTTAAATGAAATGAAAAGTTCAGTCCCTCAGTCGCAGCACATTTGAAGTACTCAGTAACCACGTGTGGCCAGTGGCTACCATATTCCGCAGCACAGATCTAGAACGTTTTCATGAGCCCAGACAGGAAATGTTCAGTTGGGCAATGCTGGCCTAAAACACCAGCGAGCCTGGAAAATAACCACTTCTCCATGGTTATCGTGAAGCCCCAGGGCAAATCAGCCCGCCTATTAACAGTCATGGAGCTTTTCCCTCTCCTCTTTCCGCTCCTTATTAAGTCCAAAGAGCTCTGAGCTGAGATGAAGAGCCAAGTCCCATCTCTGTCAAACACTGCTAGGCTGACCTTGGGAACTTACTTTCACTTCTCTGGACTTATGTCGTCATCTGCAGAATGGTTCCTTCCAGCTCTAATAGTCTATCTAATAAAATACAGCGTGATCGTTCCAGCTTGGTAGCACTCCAGGGCAATTGCCGTTCGTGCCAAGTACACGGCTTTTATTTCACTGTCCACATTAGCCTGCCGTAGCGGAAAGATCCCAAAACTTGGAGTTATATCCATCTTTGTCTTAGTTTGGCTTGGCGACCTTGGACAAGTCCTTGACCTCACTGAGCCAGAGCTTGTCATCCAGAAAATGGAACTAATAATATCTCACTTATAGGTAATCATGGCATACAATGGGTGCTCAAGTAATGGTCCCCAGAATGACGATGAATAGAGTGTCTCCTAAGGTGAAAGTTACAAGAGCAGAGAGGAAGACTTTTTTCCATCTATGTGTTTCAGAGAAGCAGAATGAAGAATGCGTCTGAGTCTTATAAGTCTCTGGCAGCATATGCAAAAGGCTTTGCATAGTGGAAAGTATTACAGAGCACCCAGGTAGCCACAGAAACCTTATCGGCCTTTCACAAAGCAAGAGCCAGGAGTTACAGTTTGGTGAAGAGAGTGACTGAATGTCTGAAGCCCTGAGTCTGAGACTAGCTTTTCTACTAACCAGGCCATTAAATCATTAGCACATCTGCCCCTTCTAGGGGCCACCAGACAGACAGCAGGATTCTTGTACCTATTAAGCCTCCTTGACAATTCGATGGACTTTTAATACAAAGTTGTGAAGCGCACAAATCTGTCATCATACCATTTTTCTTAAAGACATATTTATTTGGCCTACTGTGTGCCAGAGACTGCCATGATGTTCTTGGATACTCTTCAACTTCATGATTTGTTTTGGCTTCTCCACACCAGAGTTAGCTCCTGGGAGCTAAAATTCATTGCATACAGTATATTACACATCTCCATTCAATTCAGCTCCTGCCCTACATAATGCTTTGCCACTAGATGCCCCAGGAGGTCTGCACAAGCCCCCAGAATGCTCAGACTGTGAGGGCAGATCCCGTGTTGGCACAGATGGCCGTGATGGGAAGCAGGGTGTGATAGCTGCTGCCATTGAAGCATGTGCCATCTGTAAAGTCCATGGAGAGAGCAATCATTTGTGCCCAGGCCTCATGGAGGAGGCAGCATGCAGGCTGGGCCTGGAAGGATGGGCAGGAGTCCATTTTGCCATGATGATGAACAAACAGCAAAACCAAAGACATGGAAATAGAAACTTTGAGCACACATTCAAGCTTTTCTGTTTGAATTGAGGTGCAGGGTACATGGGAAAATTAACAGGAGAGGAGAGGTGGGGCTGGATCCCAGAGGTCCTGGAATGCTCAGGAAAGCATTTTGGACTTCTGTCACGAGGTGCTGGAGAACCACTGAGAGTGTTTGAGCGGGGAGAAGGGGCCCATTCAGAACTCCCTTGGAAATGTTAATGTCAGGTTTACCCCTGATAACAGAATATCATGTATCAGGTGGCAGGTGGGGGAAGTATGAAGACTGGGGCCACATAAGCTGTGACCTGCCCTGTCTGTGGGCAGTGATAAGCCTATCCTCACCATCAAAGCTGTGGTTTTCAGGAGCCAGCTGGCTTCTTTCTTCTCTTACTGCTCTTGAAGATAGGATTGGAGGTCCCTGGGAGGGTTGCGGCTAAAAGGCCCAAGAAGGACCAGAGTCTGTTCCCTGCCGCTATTCTCCCAGTCTCTTTGGAGTGAATGTCTCCCAGGGATCTGTGTGCTCTGGGGAGTTTGTGCTCACTCAGAGATTTGGGTGTGACAACAGATTGGGGAAAATCTGCAACCTGGTCTTCTGGAATGATCAGTCCTTGTGTATGTCTCCTCTGCTAGACCAATAATCTACACGTCAGGGATTATTGTATTCATCTGTGCACCTCCAGGGTCTAGCAAAAGGCCTGATTACATAGCAGCTGTGTCAAAGCCACTATTTATTGAGTACTTACTGTGTGTCAGGCATTGTGTCTAGGAATCTTACATCATCAGTTTGTTTAACCCTCAGATAGCTCTATTAGAAAGCTTCTAAATTATGTTATTCAAATAATGCAGCTCAGACAAGTTCAGTGACTTACCCCAAGGTCACACAGCCAGTAAGTGGTCAGGATTTAAACCCACATCTCTTCAACCCCAAAGTCCTTACTCTTAAAGAAGTTACTCTATCTCCTTTCCATTCCAGAACAGATGCTCACTTTCAGTTAAGGTAACATAAATGAGAACTTCCTTGAAGGGTCTGTCTCAGAATACAGCTGCTTGAGACTCTAACCAGTACCTGTCCATGAGACCCACACGATAAGGGGCGATGAAGACAAGAAGAACTCTCCTAGTGTATGGAGCTAGAATAGAAATAGGAGAAGTTAGAAGCTGTGGGGGAGACAGTTTGGAACTCAGTAGAAGAAAGAACTTCCCATGAATCAGTGATGGCCAGTGATGGTGTAGGATGCCTCATGAGGTAGTGAGCTTCCTGTCCTTGGAAATGTACAAGCTGGGTGGCCAGCCAGCTATTTGGATCCTGCCTGGAACTTTTGAGGCCACCTATACCATCAAGTTTCTGTGAAGCAGGTTTCAAGAATGGTGCTTTCTGTTGGATCACCAATGCCACCTGTCACCTTGTTTCCACTTACCATGAACCATGGTTAGAGAGATTGGCAGTTGTGTGAGTAGAACACTGAGCTCATGAGAACACCCAGTCAGTGATGTCAGTCCTTATTGTAATTCAAAGGTCCCAACAAATGAAACCTCCAAGTTCTAAACCCATTGAGAGATGAGACAAAAGTGAAAAGCATATGGGATCCTGAGGTCATCTTTATTACTGAGTAAGGCCCAGATGGAATCCGTGGACACAGTGTGCTTCCTAACTCAGAACCCCATGCTTGGACAGGCTGACATACCCTGTTACAGGTGCTCTGGCCCCCACAAGCCTCCCCATATGAGGTCATAACCTGCTCCCATGGAACTTGAGAGCTGGGAACAGAAAGTGTGCTTCCAGTTGGCATCTGACTCCCAGAGAGGAGGAAGCAGGCAGCGTGTGTGGCTCATATGCCCATTTCCTGTATCAAAGCCTCTTTAGAGAAGGCATTCCACTTCCCATGGAGAAGAGAGAGGAAGGGGTACAAGGAGGCCTAGACTTTTACTCCAGGGAGCTCCCTCCACGTGGAAGAAAACACAGGGAGTGTAAAAGGAGCATCCCTATCAGGAATAGCCCTCTGCATCGCACTCATTTGTTTGCTTACTTCCCTCACCAGACTGGGTTCCTTGAAGCAGAGCCGCTCCCAGCCCCCAGCACAGGGCCTGACACACAGGAAATGTTGAGGGAGGGGTGGACTGAATGAACTTTTGTGTTCTAATGCCAGTGTCTTCCTGAAGGAGCTCCTTTCCAGGGCAAAGAAGGATGCCTTTTCCTCTCATCTCATCTTCCTAATCGCACCCAAGATCATGCCTTCATCATGTTTTCTGAGTCCTCTCCCTTTTCTGTACCATGGCAGATGAGATCAGGGGCAGGGGTTGCCAGATGATTCAGGAAATGTTTTTTGCCAGGCCATGTCGTTCCTCCCCCGACCACCGCCGCCCAGGCAAAGCCCTGGCTGTGCACAGGTGAGGGTACCTGAGAGTGTTGCATGGGAAGGAGCAGCACCCAGCCCTGGTCCTGCTGCCCATCTGAGAGGAATGACAATGCCTCCCTCACCACCTTGGGGAGGATGTCTGAGAGCAGCCTTGTGAAGTCACTTTGGAAAATGGAAAGTACTTTTTCTGTGGCTAGAAGCAGTGGAATCTGTGGGAATGGGCTAGAGCTAACAACTCAGGGCACTGAAATAGTAAAGGATGATCCAGACCCCACCAGGAAGACAGAGGACATCGCCTCTATAGGAACTCACTGTTAGGGTTCCAAATGTTTGCTTGTGTGGTAAAATTGAAAAGCACATCCCAGTGAGGGCTAGAGTCCCAGGCTGGCCCACAATAGCCTGTATGACTCATCAGTAATCAGGTTTACTAAGTATCTACTAAATTCTAGGTATGTGCTAGACACATTCAATCTGTTATCACAATAACCCATCAAAGGAGAATTGTCCTCCTTTCTACCTGTAAAGAAACAGACTTACCAACATATAATCACATGCCCAAGGTCACACAGCTAGTGAGTACTGGAGCTGGCCCACAGTCAGGGCTCACAGCTCCAGGCTTGGAGGGGTAGCCTTGCTGTGAGCCTGCAGGGATGGAGAGGAAGGGGAAATTTGGAGGGACCACAGATCTTTCCTCAAGACCATTTGTGAAGTCAGTCAGTCATTCACCAGCACCTGCCTTTGGGTCACTCTTATCCAGAGAGAAAGGAGTGGCCACCCCCTTTCCTGCTCTTTCTGAGCTCCAGAGCAGGATCAGTGCTGGCCTAGAAATGCCAGTCTTGTCTTCAGGGATTCCGGACGCAAGCAGGATCCCCATGGTCTTAGGCACAGGGTTCTCCAGCACTGGAAGCCCCAGGCTTTAGGCCACTGGCTCCGTAGGGGTAACAAGCCAGCAGTCCTCGACTCTGCAGGAGCTGAAAATTGGGATTTTTAGAAATGTCTCACCCTAGCAAAGAACCTGCCCCCTGTAGTCATTCAGTGAGGATTTAATAAATGTATGAGGAGAATTGAAAACTTTAGATACCACAATGAGTGTTCTGGAAATTGAATGTGGGAAGATCCTTTTCTTCTTTTGTCCATCATTTCTGCCTATTCCTACTTCTACGTGTTTCCTGGACAGAGGACTTAGAGCTCAATAGACAGACCATTCCAAATAGCGGGGGAAAGCTAAGCAGCAGGACTTGGCTTGGCAGAGAAGAAGCAGGGTGCTGACCACCTGTGGGATCTGGTGCTGCTCTGCGGCTGGGGTTTGTCTCCGGGGATCGATTGCAGTTATTCTCCCCGTCTGAGGTTCTCCCTCTGGCAGAATCATCTTCTGAGGAAATGGCTCTGGTTGTGTTGTTGGCTTCCCAGTGCCAGCTTCTTTTCCCTAGCTGGTCTGTGCCAGCCTGCTCCCCTCTGTACCCCAGCTTTGGCTGCCCAAAACTAATGGAAATCAAGGTCATTACTATCCTTTGAGCATTTACTGCATGCCAGACAGGCACTACACTAAGTCCTTGCTCTTCATCTTCCTGTTGGTCCTCACAGTAGAGGAGGGGTATCATCAGGCCACCATTCCCTGACCGTACCACACACTGTCACACCACCTGTCCCTCCACTGGTCTCACCTCAGCTCTGTCTTCTTTGTGTACATAGCCCTGGAATAGCGCACATCTGTGGCATTGTGGTAATGGATCCATATATGTACGAATCCGTTCTTCCATTTAACTCACTGATTGATCACCTTCTGAGTGTTGTCTGTTGCACCCACTGCACTTGGAGTTCCTTTAGGGCAAGAGACCATGCCTTGTTCTTGCTTGTTGTATATCCCCAGCGTGCAGCACTGTGCCTGGCTCACAGCAGACCCTCAGGAAATGTTTGCTAAGGGGAGGCCTCTAAATGCTATCTAGCCTTAAACACTTTTTCAGTCCTTCCAGCCCCAGACACTGGAGAATGGGAAATCTATGCCTTAGCACTTAGCTTAGTGGGGAAACACAGCTGTGATTCTGGATGCTTACCTCTCAGTGATTCCCCCTTAATTCTCAGGAATCCAAGCTGCAATTAACCCCAAAGAGCCTTTAATGTCAGCATCATTCGTTATGATCTGTGGGTGTTCATTTACTCTTTCAGTAGGTGTTGAGTGCTCTGTGGGGGTCAGGCTCTGTGCTGGGAGCTAGAGCCACAGAGCTAAATAAGACACACATGTACAACCCATGACCTCAAGGAGATCAGTGGACAAGATGGAGAGATGGTGAATTAAGGCCAGAGCAGGTTAAGTACCACGGGTGCAGCTCAGTGAGAGTCCTGCTGGGTGAGGGGGGGTTTAGGAGCAGGTAAGATCAGGGAAAGCTCTTTAGAGAAGGAGGCATTTGAGCTGAGCCTGAAAGAGCAGTGGGATTTGAATCTGAAGAAGTAGGTGGAAAATTTTTCCCCATGAGCAAATGCACAGAGGTGGGAGGGTATGTTTTAAGGGAACACAAAGGTCATTCAGATAATTAATTTGTCAGTAATTGGCAGGTGTGACACAAGGGTGACTTTCATTACCATGGATATATCACTATGTTTTTATTTCTTTCTCCCTACCGATCCCTCCTCATGCCTCAAAAAGAGTTTTTGCAAGGTTATAACTGGGGAAAGACTTTATCTCTTAAAGGACAGGGATAGCAGATCCTTGTGTGGAGTGGCACCCTGTCCAGGCAGTCTCCTAGGGTCCTTGGTTCTTCACCCTACCTGCCAAAAAATGCACATACAGGGGCCCTCCATGTAAAGGCCCCTCTGCCTGTCAGTTATTCCTGGGAAGGAGCCTAGAGAGGCCACCCATGAGTTTCTAGATGCAGACACTGCAGGTGAGCTGCCTTGCTCCAGCAGCAGGAGGAGGCCAGTGGGACAGATTAGCCACTCACATTGTTTGTCTGTTGAGTCAACATCTAGATGTAGGTGTGGAACCCATAGAGGGATCTGGCATCTGTCGTGGACAGGGAGAGAGTGCCGTGGTGAGGGGGTCTGCTCCTCCCTCATTCCTTGTTGCCAGATCCTGCTTCAGACAGGAGGTCCTCTTTGCTGCTGGAGGTTTAGTTCTTAATGCCAAAGGGACAGTTTAACATGTACCATTCCTTTTGCACACATGCTTTTGTGTGTGCATGAACGCACACACACACTCACCCCTATAGCCTTTGCAGGGTTTGTGAACCGATTATAGATGAACTAAAACTCCCAACTGCAAATACTAAGGCGTGTGGGCCCTTCCTGTCCGGTGTTGTCAGATGTGCTCCGCGATGACTGTTTTTCATCATCTATTCTGAGCCATAACCACCCCAGAAATAGCTTTAGCAGGAAAGTGCTTTTGTTAGACTAGCTGTAAATTATATTTCAAATGTCTGATGTTGTTTTCTTAAAAAATAAATAAATAAGTAAATGAAAGTCTAAAATTAATGACTGTTGGGGTTTGCTTTGCTTGTGTGCGCTGCTTCAGACTTGGCTTCTTGCAGATGGAACTTCAGATCTGTTTACACTTCTGTGTTAGCTTATTTGGGGGGAAAAGCAGTTGAGAGATCTGGGAGGACAAATTTGCAAAGTTGAAGTTATTATAACCATTGGTGAGGCTTGCATCTCTCTCCCACTGCCCTCTCCCTCCCTCCCCTCCACCATGCCCTCATTTTGTTTACTGTGGTTTTATCCGCTCCTCCTCCAAGCCCGCCTCCAAGTTCGAAAGCAACTGGTTCTTGCAGATGTTATGACAAGGTCACATATCCAGTTTCTCAAGCAGATGTTCATTCAGCCCCATTTCACCAGCACTTTGTCATTCAGTGAGAGCAGACCTTGTGGGAACAGATTGGAGCAACACAAAAGACGGAACATAAAAAATCCTGCAGAGAACCTGATCGCTTTATGTGCTCAAGAAGAAGGAAGTGGGGTGGGGAGGGCAGCAAGGAGAGAGATCCGCAGAGCA
This sequence comes from Desmodus rotundus, assembly GCF_022682495.2. Lineage (NCBI taxonomy): Eukaryota > Metazoa > Chordata > Mammalia > Chiroptera > Phyllostomidae > Desmodus > Desmodus rotundus. The sequence continues at coordinate 33,448,338 of NC_071389.1, forward strand.
AAATTTTATGGGGTTTTTTTTTTTGGTTTATTCAAAGATTATTATGTGTTGGATACAGTAAATCATCTATACACCCACACCCAGGAGGTAAATCTTCAGAACTCCAGGCGTGGGTAGTTCTGCATTTAACAGCTGCCATACAGTAGCTATTTTGTTCTGCACTTAGAGACCCTTATCTGTGCATTTGTTTTAAGTTATCGTCAACTCTCCTTTTGTTCCTCTATGCCGTTCTCCTGGTTCTCGTTGCTATTACAAGAATAGCTAAAAATCTGAGCTCCTGCGTTATTTAAACTGACACCATGAGTTAGAATGATAGGCGAGGCTCTCTCATCTTGACTGTGACTCGGTCCCACTCAGAGGGTGTTACCTATAATGGATTTAGCTCCTCTTGCCTTTTCCCAGGTCTCATACGCCCGTCCGAGCTCTGCCTCAATCAGGGATGCTAACCTCTACGTTAGCGGCCTTCCCAAAACCATGACCCAGAAGGAGCTGGAGCAGCTTTTCTCACAATACGGCCGAATCATCACCTCACGAATCCTGGTTGACCAAGTCACAGGTGAAGTGTTTCTTTGTGATTTCTTTCCTTGCATCTCATGTCACCAGCCAGTGCCCTGTGACTGATGGGAGCAGTGGGTTAATGGTCCCTTAGGGTAAAGGATATGGGTCATGAGTAGACAGATCTTTGACGTAGGAGAAAGACTTCTTCTCAGTCCACTGCCCACATTTGAAATGGGCCGTTTGGGGAGGCAGGAGTTCTCCGTCACAGGAGCAGTTCCAGCAGCAGCTCATCCACTTGGCAGGGTTGTGAAGGTGATTCAGGCCTCGGGCTGAGAGTGGGACCATATGACTTTTGAAATGTCTTTCAACCCTCAACCCAGTAACCCTACATTGGTGTGTGAAAAGGACCTGTATGTGTAGCTCTCCGCCTGATGACAGCATTATAGTTACAGGGAACCTCAGACTGCCCCGTTTCACACATGAGGAAACAGAAGTCCAAAATGGGGGGTCAGACTTCGGTCCAGCAAGTTAGTAACAGTGCAGAGGTATGAAGCCAGGATCCAGTGCTGAGGTACTTTGTCCACACTAAAGAAAGGCAACCACCACCTCTCAGTAAGAAATGTAAGGCACCCTGGGTTGCATTTTAATAACAAAATGTTTTCACATACTTCCAACTTGATCCCAATTTAAAACACCCCCCAGGAATAGTTCATTATGTTATTATCATGTAATTTATGCAACAAACCCTCACTGAAGCTGGCTGTGTTACAGACACTGTGCAGAGGGACACCAGGGTTCGGGGTAAAGGAGGCACAGTTCTTACAGGACTCCAGTGTGATTAGTACCTGCTAGGGGCTGTCCAGTGCACCGTGAGAGTTCAGGTGAAGGCATGCCATGCCTGGTGGAAATTGTCGGGAAGGCTCCATGGAGAATGTAAAGTTTGGACAGGGTTTTAGGGGATGACTTGCAGTCATCTGGCAAGAAGTGCAAGAGCACTCTAGGCAGATAGGATGTGTCCTGTAGCATAGCTGAGTAGGGCACAGTTCAAGGCATGGAGCTGAGCAAGAACACAACCTGTCCTAGGAACATCTGGCAGCTCAGCACGGCTGGCAGAGGCTCAACAGGGGATTTGGACAAGATCTTCGGGGGCATTAAATGCCACTCCAAAAAGTCTGAACTTTACCATTTGCCACATCGAGCCACGTGAGGGTTTTATTAATTTGTTATTTTGTGTTTGGAGTGGGGAACAATTAGGAACAGGAATCATAAACAAGGTAAGAAATTGAAAAGGTACCAAAAAAGGCATAGAAGATCATTTTAAAGGGTGTAATATCGTCAGGGTTTGCTTTTCAAATAGATTACCTAGTTGCTAGGTATGGAGGACCCACTGGAAGGTGAGAAACCGGACAGTGGATGATAGTTACAGCGACTAAAGGAAGATAAGGACTGAGCAGGATGGTGGTGGAGGACTGAAGTGACAGATGTGAGAGATGCCCGTGTTCTGTGGGTGGAAGTCACCGGTCCAGAGCCATGGTGGCAGAAATGCAAGCAGATGCATTTTGATGGATGAGAGATATTCAGGGAGCCAGGCTCAGCCCAGGCCCCACCAGTGTGCTAACTCCCCACAGATGTCCTTGGGGCCCAGCCCATCTCTTCCTGGAGATGTTTACCAGTTTGGTTCGTTCAGTTTTTATGGAGGTTCTTTCTCTTTCCCCAGGAGTGTCCAGAGGGGTGGGATTCATCCGCTTTGATAAAAGAATCGAGGCAGAAGAAGCCATCAAAGGGCTGAATGGCCAGAAGCCCAGCGGTGCTACAGAACCGATTACTGTGAAGTTTGCCAACAACCCCAGCCAGAAATCCAGCCAGGCCCTGCTCTCTCAGCTCTACCAGTCCCCCAACCGGCGCTACCCCGGCCCACTTCACCACCAGGCTCAGAGGTTCAGGTAGGCATGCGCATGTGCCCACTCATCTTGCTACTTGGGTACAGAGCTGGGCAAGGGCCAGGGAAGCCTGTGGCCCCGAAGAATGGGGCAAGGGTCAGAACCTCCATCCCCCGGAATCACTGTGCACAGCTCCCACCCCGAGCCTCAATTTTCACTCTCGTAAAATGAGGGGATTGGATCAGACACTCTTCCAGGCCCCCTTCCAATTTACCACAATGACAGTGGTTAAACTTCAGACTTTTGGTTGAAACAAAATTTCTGCATTTCACCAAATAAGAAGATTCAGTTTCAATAAGAGTTAACCACAGATGTGACCAGATTCAGCATCTTAGACTTAAGGCTAAGGCAGTGGCTTCACTAAAGTCAAAGAAAAGAATGGGTCGGGAGGCAGATCCTTGCCAAGGACAGTGGATTAGCCCCTCCTCCTCTTTCTTCTGCAGGAACTCTAATGGGTTAGGTACACAGGGTACTCTCTTTTGTGGTAACTTTACTCCGATTGTTAAGTCAGCAGTCTCCGGAAAACAAGGAGGAAGATTTTGTCCACGCCTTATTAGTGTTTCCTTTATGTACCCAACCCCCTGAAGCTCCTGGTGCAATGGGGCATTTCCTTTCTCCTGGGACATTTCTGAAAGGCAGGCTCCTCTCCATGAAGGTAGTATGAGCTTGAACAGCCTCCATCGTGCAAGTGATACGAATATTCTTGACCTACCCATAGTAATTCTAAATCATTATGTCCCAACTTCCCTTCAATGAAAGGGTTTTTCTCCTTTTCAAACACCGCATGGGAAGAGAGGCAGCCCTTCCATCTAGCCACAGGGAGAAGAAACATGAGCCTCTGCAGTGCCCTCCCATGCCCTGTGAATCTGAAATGGTTAATGGTTTCGTGAAGAGTCCAAGTCATCTAATTTTTATTTTGTGTGAGAGCCCATGCAGTATTTATGTAAAAAGCCTTTCCAGCAGGCTTCTAATGGTGGAAACTATGGTTACTACTGCCCATGGTGTGAATAGCTCGTCCCCAAAAGGTGCTGAGCATGAGGGAGATTATAACATAATAGCGGTGCACTGGGAAGCGCTTTCAGGCCTTGTAAATAGGAAGCTAAGTTTTAAAAATCTTAACCCCAAAACTCTCCCTACCCGGCAAAAATGTGTGGACTAAGAAGATTTAGTTAATGTAGCTAGACTAAGAGAAAAGATCCATTCTGTGTGCATTGTGTGTGCATGTATTGTTAATATGAAACAGAGACCTGTGTTCGCAAGTTTAATTAAAACAAAAATGTGAACAACTTAAGAAGCTGCCTCTTTTTAACAATTTCACACACAATATAAAATAAAATAGACACAAATGTTCTGAGAAGTGGGGGGAACGGGATTGATTCAGACCTTGAAAGAAAGGGAGACTCATTAGACACTTGCTTTAAACTCTAGCATTGACCTGAACATGAATTACTTGTAATAGGAGGCAGGAAAGGGGGGATCTGCTGGTGGATAGTCTCCTAAGCATTGGGGCAAGTTGTTGAGCTTTTCTTCTTTGAAAATGGAGCATTCTTATTAATAGTTCCATTGAGCGATCTTGCCATCTGTGAGGCATTAACCCAGAGACCCTCCTTCTCTTTGCAGGCTGGACAATTTGCTTAATATGGCCTATGGCGTAAAGAGGTAATTAAAACTCCACAGATTGCCAGATGTCCGTGTTGGCACAGACTGGGGCTAGAATTTTTTTTTTTAATTCACTAACTTTACTTTTTTTTAATTCTTCCTTTTTCTTCCACCAGCATGTCAAATTCTTAATTTTAATTTCAGACCTCAGTTGGTTTTGTTTCTTTTAGGGCACACAAAGTTTGTTTGTGTGTTTCACTTTTTCTTTCATTTGCAGGTGGGCTTCCCCTATGGTTCAGGTGCCACAGCTACCGAGCCCTTGATAATCTGGTCCTCCGAGCAGCTTTCCTGAGGGGAAGGCTGCAACTCTGCCAGCTGATTTTGCAAACTCGCAGAGCAACTGTTTTGCATTAGCAATGCCAAGATTCAGTTAAGAGGGCAAATTCCAGCGAATCAAAATTGGAACATTTTGCTAATCATGGCTGACAATCTTATGATTGTCAGTGGGAAAATTAGATTCGGGACTACCAGCCCCTGGCCAAAACATGACTAAATGCATGGATGACCTTCTGCCTCCCTCCACCCACCCTCAGCGTGCATTTCAGGGCAGGACCAAGAGTGAAGTGTATCTGTGTGCACCTCAACCAGGGTTTGTTTTTGTTGTTGTTATTACAGGTTTTAACGGTTATTATAAATCCTCCCTTGATGATACATGTATGCGTGTTTTAATTTTGCTGTTTCATTCACATAAAGCTTACTTATGAGGTCAGGGGCTCAAATAGGGTCAAAGATTTGGGGATCTCTGAATACAGTCACAAGGCTGCTCCAGACCTAGTCTGAAAGCCGAATCTCGGGAAGTTGAGTGCATTATATCACTGTGTCTGTGAGATTCCCAAATGTGCTTTTGATAAGCTCCACTGAGCTACTAGGGACACAGCATCTTCATCATCCTGCTCAGTAGAGCTGCACACTTTAATTCCCCTTCCTACAGTCAAGGGAAGGAGATGTGGTCTTTAATAGTTTGCATCACACCCCCGTACGAGGCCGTTCTTTCACCACTCGGCCATGTATGGTAAGTGCCCAGCCATGGAAACAGGCACGCAGTGGAGGACACACCTTGACAGCAGACTTCTCTGTCAGAAAGCCAGGGAGAGAATGACCTCCACGTGTCTAGCACGCTGCTTGCCTATCCCCACACATTTTACATCTTTGCCAGCTCTGTCGTCTACCTTTGCTCCCTAGCTTTAGCGAAGTAGCAGCAAACATTATAAACAGAGAAGAGATGCCTACCCATAGAGGGAGCCGGGGAAGACCCACAGCAGCATGCGTGACTGCCACCTGCGCCAGTTCCCCACCCACAGACAACAGCGCTAGTTGATAAGAGCATGCATTCTCATCTTCCTATTAAACCCAGACTTGGACCCAAAATCCTTCCTACCAAAGTGCTCCAGGTAGCCATAACCAACTGGAGTTGAAACGTCATTGCTGACCCTGACTTTGGGCTTATCACAAATACTTAACTGTTCTCTACCTATAAACTTGAATGGAGTCAATTTATTCGGTTAGAGGAGAACTGGTTGAGAAGAGAGTCTTCAGAAATAATGCAAATAGCAATTAGTCATGGATTTGCCCTTTAGGAATCTGTATGATGATGTTTTTGGGTTCACCTGGTTATTTGTCTTTAAGCAAGAAAGAAGATTGACTTAGTGAATAATACCAAAAGTAATGTCTATTGAGTCATGTTTAACATATCTTCAGTAATTTGATTGTCAAAATTCTAGATGTAGAACTTTTCTTCCATAGGACTTTTAAATCTCCAAGACTATTTGCTTATTTTTCAAGCAGTCCTAGATGACACTTTACCCCTTCTCTTCCCCAGTTTTTGCTTCCACTCCTTCTCCTACACACACTTCAAAAAAACCCGCAATCATGTCAAAAGCAAGCTAATAGTGTGTAGGGTCAAAATCCCTGTATAAGTTTGGTATAAAATAAAATATCAACATGCTTTCCTGCTGTAGGCACTAGCACCCTATTTGTCTCATCTGATGCTTCTGTCATGAATCACACGGGAATATATTGTATCGGACAGGGAACAGAATATGAAGGGTTGTTTATCTTTTCAAAATTAAATGAAAACTGAGAAGATTTCTAAGCCAAATATAAAAGTAGTTGTAATAAGGTAAATAACAATTTTCTGCTTTTTTTAATGCACAGTGATTCAAGACATAGAAATGCACAAACCACTTGAAATCTCACTCCTGTGACACTTAGAAATGAATCCCAGATAATATAGCATCAGGGAGTGATACACCTTTATAGTTATTGCTCATTTTTTGGGGGGGGAACTCTTTTGAATAAATCCTGAGTGAAACATGAGCCACCCATCTGATTAATAGCCAGACATGTCTGTTCTTTCTCCATATCTCCGTCCTCAATAATACAAGAGATCTTTTGACAACCATAAGTCAAGGGACTGCAATATGGTAGATCCGAGCACTTCCAGAGCCATCCCCTAATCTGCCTTAAAAAATAAAAAAAAAATTCCCAAGGATTGACATCCACCAGTGTTACTCACTTATTTAATTAAAGAACATTCATTGAGTTTTCTACATGTCACTCTGTCTGAGATTCCTATAGGTGCTCCACTGAATAAAAAAGTAGAGCAACAGAATGAATGAAATCGAGCCCCTTCCCCAGGAGCTCACTGTCTGCTGTGGGAAGGGAGGATACGGGCGGGGTGGGAGACCCTGTGACTATATTCTGTGATAGAACTATGATAGAGCCTTGCTCTGGGAGCGCCTTCTGGTTTTTAGGAATTAACCTAGGCCTTTCTCTTGGCATATATGTGTCTTAGCCAATCTAGCCATTCCCATCAGAGGAAATGCCACAGACATTAGTTTTTGTTTTTTAGTTTTTAAACCCTGAAGACTCTCCTGCAAACACTCACTCAGCCCTCTGCCCCGTGTCTGTGTCTGTGCATCTCTGTGTTATCCTTGGTCAGACTGATGTCTGGACCAGTCCCCCCTTCTGCTTGTCCCCCCAGGTTCTCCCCAATCACCATAGATGGGATGACAAGCCTTGTGGGAATGAACATTCCTGGTCACACAGGAACAGGCTGGTGCATCTTTGTCTACAACTTATCCCCTGATTCCGATGAGAGTGTCCTCTGGCAGCTCTTCGGGCCCTTTGGCGCAGTGAACAACGTCAAGGTCATCCGCGACTTCAACACCAACAAGTGCAAGGGATTCGGCTTTGTCACCATGACCAACTATGACGAGGCCGCCATGGCCATCGCCAGCCTCAATGGGTACCGCCTGGGAGACCGAGTGTTGCAAGTTTCCTTTAAAACCAACAAAGCCCATAAGTCCTGAATCTCCCATCCTTAATTATTAAAATATATATATAAATATATATGAACAAAACACTCGCGTGCACACACACATACACACACAAAAGAGAGAGAAACAAACCTTTCAAGGCTTATATTAAACCATGGACTTTATAAGCCAGTGTTGCCTAAGTATTAAAACATTGGATTATCCTGAGGTGTACCAGGAAAGGATTTTATAATGCTTAGAAAAAAAAGAAAAAAACAACAAAAAAAATACCTTTGATGCATTGAATGTTCTTTCATAGCTGTCGTTGTTGAATATAATATACATAGATAGCGATGTGCAGGGATTTTTACCCAGCCAGCTAACTTTACTACCTTCCTTGAAGGTGGGTCTTTTTAAGATGACCATTCACTCATTTGAAGAAGAAAATCAAAAAACAAAAAAAATAATAAAAATAAAACAATTTTTACAAAGTAATGGGATTCAAAGAACGAAAAAAAGCTTTTTGGTTTTTTGTCAAAATGTTGATCCAATCAGATTGGTAAAAAAATAAAATAAAAAAAACCCACACAAATTAAAGAGGAATAATAAAAATTGCAAAAATGAAAAAAACTTTTGCAAATTTTTTTATTTTTCCTTTTTTCTTTTATATCATGTGAACTAAAACAGTCTTCTGTTAGGGGACGGGGGCAGGGGGGAACCTGATGACATTAACAATTTAATAACATTAACATTGTTGCCAAAGAGGTGGTCTCTTTGCTGAAAATGGGTTTCAAGAAAAATCTATTTTTATAAAATATAAAGAATTTTTACAAGAGAATCTGGATTTGAGAAAAAAATATTTTGACTGGCTAATTTAGGGGAAATTGACAACTTTGTCGCGTTCATACTGCACTGGTAACTTTTTAGAGATCAAGATGTGTGTTTTAAACTGGATTCGTAGACTGTTTTTTGAAGGATGGGCTATAAACAGATGATCTTCATATCTTTTCATAGCATGTAATAATAATTAAAAAAATTATTAATTACTAGGGGAAAGGAGTGTTCGTTCTACCCAGGGTACCACAGTTCCCCACAGTCAAAACCCAAAAGCAAGGAGATGAGTTGAAAGACAGTTTTTCTTTAAGTCATCAGTATGGGATGTCAGCAGAACAAAAATTTAAAAGATTAATTTTCCTTTTGATCTAAAACTTCCTTAGTTTGAGCAGTAGGTGCTACGAAATTATTTACATATCTTAGTATCATAGTTAAATGTAATGTGTTTAGGAGAGGAAAACAAAAAATACATTTGCTTTCGATTCATTAAGGAATTCTCAAATTCACTTTGTAGCCCATGCTGATAGAATTGGGCTGTGTTGGTACATTTGAAACACTGTTTATGTTGCTTGAAACACTTATTTATTTATTCGCTGATGTGATGATGCCTATGGCCGAGATCAAATATAGCTAGATTGGCTAGACTACTTATTTGTTTACTTAAACTATGGGAAGAAGCATATTATCGTGTCATTCTGTTGTGTGTGTATGTGTATATATAATATAAATATATATATATATAAAGTTATTTTTCTTTGGGTTAATTTATTATAAGTTGTAACACTTGGCTAGTTTTGTTTGTAATGTCTTAAAATGTTTTCTTATGATATTTAAGTGACAGTTAAAGAGGTATCAAGGTAACTTGTGTAGAATTATTGTTTGATATATTGTCATGTTTGTTGTGAATATTTTTTCTTACTGCACAGTAGAAAAATAAAACCAACTGGGTCTTTATTTTAACGTATTTCAGATTGGGGAAAACAAAACAGAGCTAAGGGAACAAAATGACTGAGGGAGCATTCTCCCGCGTCCAGTGCACTGATCATTTTAGTATGTTTGTGCTTTGTACGGTTATATATTTAAAACAAAAACAAAACAAAAAAAAAGACAAGGGTTCATGCTCTTCCCTGGGTAATAGAAACAGTTACTCGCTATGCATAATCTAGTTGATAGTTAAATTTGCTATTGCTTTTGTCTTGTTATATAAAATCTTTTCAATACAAGTTTAGTCTTAATGGTAATAAAACGTTATGGTTATTTATAACTTGTGCTTATTTTGTGCGTTTTTTTCCATGCTGAACCCACGAAGTGCATGTAGACAGACTGTTGTTTTCACACCGAAGAGGCAAACTTCGTAGTGGTAGTCGTAGTGTAGACAGGTAATGAAAACCAAGGCTGCATCATAGACTCCTCCTTTAAATTTTTTTTCTGTTTTTTTTCCTCTTTTTGATTTAAAAAAAATAACAGATTTAAGTTCAGAGAACACTCGTTCAACATTCAGGGAAACCTTTTTACGTCATCTGCTGTGAATGAACGCAGTTTGCTGGCCAAGTGTTGATGCATTTGCTAAGTAAGCATTAGTGGGAAAGGCATGCCAAAATCTCTTCTCTATAATGTGTTCACACTTGGGGGAAAAAAAAAGGAAAAAAAATCTTAGGACCAGGCAGTTGTATACTTTAGTTATAATGAATGACTTCATGTTAACCTTGCTAGTTTAGATGATTTCTGAGGGAAAGTATTGTAACTGTTTTTTTCCATAATCTTGTTGTGTTTGAATTATTTGTACTTTATCTGTCCAGACAATAAATGAAAGTGTGTAGAATGGATTTGAGCTTCCCAGATTTTTAAATGTGTTTATTCAAACTTTTTTTCTGTAGCATCTTCAGATTTCCCCAGTATTTTTATCATTGAACAAAAACAAAAAAGGTAAAGTAAAATTCCATTTTGCTAAGTTGCAAAAGTCAGCTCAGTATTCAAAAGTCATTGCCCTAGTTCCATGCCACTAAAAGTGTGATCTCCAACTGGCAGTATCAGCGTCGTCTGGGAGTTGTTAAAATGCAGACTCTCAGGCCAAATGCAAATCTATATTTAACCAGAATCCCAGGTGAATCACTGGTACTTTAAAGTGTGAGGAACACTGTCCTAGTTGATAACAAGCTGGCACATTTGGCATTTTGATGATACATTAGTGCCTGTTACTGATTTATAAGCATACTTGTGACGTGTTCAGACTGAAGGGAGTCACCATTTGCAGAGCATCGATTATCTGTCAGACGGCTGTGTCGCGGCCTCTACAGTCTCTCCCTTTCTCCTCCAGCCACCTGGGAGAAGTAGGTAGCACTATCCTCATTTCACAGATGACAATACTGAGGCTCAATGAGATTCAGTACCTTGAAATAGCCGGCGAATTTCCAGCCGGGGTTTGAATCTAAGGCTGCTTCTCCGGCACAGCACCTCAGCGTGAGATGCAGAGCTCGAGCAATGTTGAGGAGACAGACCATTTGTGCTAAAAGCGGCAGCTAAACAAGAAAGGTCACCTTTTTATTCTAGCACTCATTTTTGCTTAGAAGCAGCATATATTTGACTTTCTTACCTTGAAGAGAACCCCTAACCAGGGACTTATTCATACGGTGAATAAAAAGCATGATTTAAACTGAACCTGGGGGGGAAGAGCTGTCTAAGGTACCATGAAGTCATATTGAAATATGACCTGAACTTTACAAATGAGCTTTTCAGTGATTTCCTGATGCAATCACTCATCGATGATCTACTATCTGTCTTTCACTTTCATTTGCTCACTAATTGAAAATTCATAATCCCCCATAAAACATGACACTTGAAGCAGAAATGTCCCAATGAGGCAGAGGAAGGAATAGTCAGATTCTCTTCCACTTTTCATTAGCCTCTTTTTTATTGTTATTATATTAAATTACCTCAGTGGTTGAGCTAATTAGATTCAGGGCAAAGAATGATATTTAATTAACCAAGCTAAATATCAAAACTCTGTCAGCCTGAACTTTACATAGTTGAACTTAAAGATTTTTATTTGGGTCTTTTCTTAAAGACAAGCCCCTATGTTTCTTTTCTGGAGAAAACTGGGCATTCAAACTAATAGTGGCCGCAGGAATAACAGAGCTTCACAAACATGTGTACAGCGTCTAAAAATATTGCTGCCAAACCTATGATAGTTTTTTTTTTTACCAAAACTATCATCACCACCCCTGCTCCTTAAAGATACCCTTTTAGTGCACTTCAGTGAATGGATACACTATTTCAGAGTGTTGGAAGCTGGTGGAATCTTATCAGTTCGATACAGATCATTCCCCAGCCTCCAACAGATCTCTCCTTAAAGTTTTACAAAAAGCCGTAAGTATTTAAATAGGTCTTTAAAATATCCATAGAAGGACATTCTACTCACACTCTTGGCGACACTTCCCAATACCAGCACAGCAGGGGCTGCCTGACATCTAATAAAACATGCATCTTGCTGCGAGCATAAGCCTGTTACCGTAAATCTCCAGGCAAATATTGTATAGTTTCTGCAGGTGTTTGTTAGGAAGGCCTAACAAATCACAAGAATGCAGGGATTATTAAATTTCTTTTAGGTCCTCAGTACATTCTATTGTGCTTGGATGAAGAATTGCATGCCAGAGAAGGCTGAAGGCATTTACTTAATATTATTTCTGTCGAAGTGATAGGAAGCGAAGAGAGCAAAACACCGTGTGCTCGTGTCTGCAACCCTCCCACATCACCACCAGCGTCGGAACTGCTCGCGTCCATCATAAAGATCAAACACTGGCCGAGGGAGTGTGCAGCCAGACCTTTTTACCACCTCGGGTCCTGTTTAAATTCCGTTCATCAGCATCAATTCATACTTGTTCATTTGTAAATAAAACATGTAAACATCAAAGAACATTCGTGATTCAAAAATACATTTGTGAGTTTTAAAGGTACATTTGAAACTCACAAAGTCTTGTGAAGCCCCTACTCAGTCCGTTTGTGGCTCTGGCTACCCTAAATTTGTCAAAATTTGGCACTGAATCACCTTTTGCCGTAGGAGATTCAGGAAATCCGGTTCTTGTCATTGTTTGCCCTCACTTTCTGTAGATACTACACGTGTGTTCCTTAATAGACGTAAACAGGCAAACACACAGAGGCAAGCATTTGTACAATTAAGTAGAAAATGAGTTTTTTTCTTTCACCTGCAAATTTGAAAATCATACTTGACAGTATTAACAGCAAGAGTGTGTTTTCTAAACAGAAAAGTCATTAAAATCGTAATTTGAGGCCATCCTGCTGGATCCATTCCACAGCCTTAACAAGATCTCAAAGAACACAGCCGTATAATACCCTTACACCGCTCACCGCCTTTGTTCCACCTGGAAAAGAGAATAATAAAAGGAAATTACATTTTGTTTCTATGAGCTAAAATCAAGTTTTAATATTGTCCAAAAATGACACATACTGTTCCTTTATCTTATTAGTTTTTGGCATATTAAGTAATAAGATAATTTCTCATGGTAGAGTATTTATGTAAGAATCATATTTCTCTCTTTGCAGATCACTTACAGAAGTGTCTGTTAACAGGAGAGAATGAAGCATAATCGGCACTTAAGATTAAAATAGACCTGAGAACATAAAAGTGTTCCTTCAATTAAAGGAATAGCATTTCTCCAGTCTCATCTTTTTTGTTTCTGCGGCAGAATGGGAACTGGCTTAAAATCATCCAACCCCAGGTTAATTACCAGAAGGCTTCCCTATGCAAGTCTAGTTTAATCTACTCATGGTTCAAATGCAAAGTGGACTCTCATATACCTTCCAGGATGCCTTGTAATTATTTTAAACAGTTTCCAGCAAAGTTCATGAGGTTTAAGAAATTGCTTCTAGAAAGAGCACTAGTGTTTATTAAGTCTCTCAAATATGGTAGGCACTTATGCCTGCATTTAATCCCTCTGCCAACTCAGTGAGGAGCATCATCCTTTTGCACGGAGCAAAAAGACTCAGGTTTGGTATCTTGAACAAGTGAGTAGGTGGTAAAAACTGAATTCAAACGCAGGTCTATCTGACACCAACAACCCCCCCCCCATTGTACCGCCCTCGCTCTGAGCCAATTCCGTCACACTTAGAGCTAAAACAACTACCAAGAGGCCCTCACCTCATTTCAAAGTGGAGGTGAGTCCTGTTCTGTAAGGAACAAGGGAAATTACATGAATGCACAGTGTCTGGGGTGAACCCCTCCCCGAATCTTTAATGAAAAAACAGATCCATGACACGAGTTTATAGGCAAATTGACAAAGAAAAACTAAAAGTGGTCGTTTTTAAACACTGTTGCTCATCAGTGTTTGAAAATAAGATTATCTGACAGATTTATTCAAACCCCCAAAGTCAACACTGTGGGAAGGAGTTGAGGATAGGACTTGAAGATAAGATTTAAAAGCCAGCGTGGCTGCCCTTGGAGCTGGCCCATGGGTCTCCCTGAGAGATGAAGGCTTTGTGTGAACCAGGATCGCCAGGCCGGGAGCTCCGTTCACTGTGTTGCCCCTGGGTCCTCAGGACAACCCCATTTTACATCTGACAAGAACAGGCTCGGAGAAGTTAGGTGTCTTGCCCAGGGTTGCACAGTACGGAGCAGAACTAGAATTTACTCCCACGTCTTCCAGCTCCTATCCAATGTCTTTCGACTGCACCACACCGGTGGCCTTTCAATGCCCATACCACCATTTGTTGGACACCCACCTACCTGTGAGGTAGGGCAGGGTGAGGGTGGGGGAACCAGCCTCAGCCCCCTACCCACGAATCCTTTCTCTGAACATCTGCCATATGCCAGGCACTGAGCTAGGAACACAATGATGAATGGACATATTCAGCCTTTTTTTCCTTTCCACCTATTTTCTGTGTAGCACTGTGCAGTCAGTTTTGACAGGAAACAAACAAACACATGGAAACAGGAGTGGAAAGGTAGAGTTTTGTTATAAAGACAAGACTTATGAAACAATTATTTAGCAATGCCAGGTAGTTTCTGTGCCAGAGAGAGAATTACAGGAAATAGTGAGAGTCTGCAGGGAGTGAAAGGAGCGTCTGGGGCTCAGAAAGGAAAGAGTGGCCTGGTGGAAACAGGATAAACCCTGAGCAAATTGTTCAATGTCTCCGAGATTCCGGATCAGAGAAGGAAGGATTAGAGATAAAAATGTGTCAAGTTCCTAGCACTGGATGAAGAGTAGTAGGAATTAAACAGTAGCCAGAAAGAGTTCCCAAAGGTAAAGGGCTTGGGTGGGGCCCTCTGGCAGAGGGGAGCAGATTTGGTGGGTCCCTCTGATTTGAAAAACATCTCTCAAGTGAGGGAAGGAGGAAATAGTCGGGATACTAGTGGGAATAAGTTCTTGGAAATCTCACTCAGTTTCGTGAAACTTGAACTGCTTTTAAAACACAACAGTAGCTCTAGCCACACACCAGCAGAGCCTCTGATTGCCCCAGAGCAATCAGAGACCCTATTGGTCCCTCCTCTGGTGCTCAGCCACTGCAGTGACTCAAGCCATCCCCCCTCCTCCCCAAGATTCTTCTGTGATGGTCCCTTTATCAGCAGTCCAATTCTCCCTGAACAAACAGTTCAAATTCCGGAGAGAAAGACCACATTGGCCCTGGATGGTCAGCTTTTACAGGCTGGTAGCACCATTAATTCTCCTTCACACTGACCAACCTGGCTCAAATACTGAAGCCGATGCCTGAGTCACATACTGTAAACATGGCCCGCTGATAAAGCATGGCTTGGGGGAGTTGCCCTGAGGTGGGGCTTGGGGCTGGGAAGGCAGCTGGAATAGCCTGTGCAGTATAGTGGTGAGTGGCTAGTCAAGGTAGAGTTGAGGCAGCCTTCCTGGAGTTGGTGAAGGGGTGGAGGCAGGTGTTAAGGAGGTTAGGTAGGCAGTGGTGGGAGAACAGGAGAAGAGTTGGACACTGTAATTCAGGCAGGGGACTTCTTTAGGAAAGCAGGGTACCCAAAAGGTATCTGTCTTACAAGAGCTCAAACGTAAGCAGAGCATTGAAAGGAAATATCAAGCTTGAAGATGTTTGAGGAGCACAGAAAAGAACAGTTAATTCTAACTTTGGTGAGGTGGGGTGAAGTTGGAGTGTAACAAGAAAGACATCCTAGAGATGTTCAGGAATCAGTTGTATCTTGAAAGATGACTCAGACTTGGACAGGCAGGCACTAGGGCAAGGTCAGGAGCATCACACTAGGAATGTGGAAAGTGACCCAGGACCGGGAATCAGAATGCTCAGCTCTTTCCCTGACTTACTGTGTGACTTTGGGCAAGTCGCTGCACTTCCCTGGGCCTCAGTTTCCCAGAAGTTAAAGAAAGGTGTTGGACTAGATGGTCTCTGATGGCCTTGCTCCTGCTTACTTTTAGATTTTCATCTTCTGCTATACTTTTCATTGAGTCAGCAAATATTTACTCACCTGCCACCATCATGGAGCACAATGAGGATACAATGAAGGGATGGAAGAGATGTTTGTATATAGCTGGTGGGGGTTGGGGTGAGTGCTGTCAAGGTCAAGTGCAGACTTAACAGTAAGAAGGACACTGTATAGGGGACCGTTCCATTGTGGCATGGGAAATGTAGCCCAGACCCCACTTGGAAAGGTCAGTGGGGAGCAAGGTCTGGTACACAGGACTCACGCCCACAGACAAGTTCTCCCGTGGGGAATCAGGCCTGCATTATACCTAGGCTGCTTTGAGACTTGCTTTTTGCTAAAACTCCCTCACCCTGAATTGAGGCAGCAAACGTTTACTGCATATCTTTAAAATAACTTCCTAAAATCTATGCTAAACCTCCCAAGGACAAGTGCAACCAGTTCAACCACTTTTCCCTTTACATTTGCAAATATCCTTCTTTTTTGATGTAATTAGCAACATCCTCTCCTTTGTTATCTGTAAAAGGTAACCACCTAAAGTGAACCTGTGCATGGTAAATGAGGACGGTCCTCAATGTAATATGCCCAGAAAAGCAATAAAAGCCTGTCCAGGCAAGGGACGGGCTGGCCTTCTCTTTCACTGAGAGAGCAGTGGTGTCATCCCTTTTCCTTCACAAGATTTCTGTAGTCTGTGTGAAATTGTCTCATCTCATCCATAATTCCACAGACACTACAGGCCGGTGTCTGCATCAACACTGCCCAGCTGAAGACAAGGAATGTCCTGACATGGTGGCATTTGAACTGAGATCTAAAGGAAAAGGCAGTGCCCCATCCTATGCAGAGGGAAGTAGTATGTGCAAAGAGCCAGAGGTGCAGAGGAGTGAGGCTCAGCTGAAAGGAGCCCAGTGACACAGCAGTGGAGATGGGAATGGGGCTGAGGTGGGAGTGGTGGCAGGGACCTAATCACCAATGGCCTTGAAAGCCACAGAAAGGACTTTGATCTTTACCTCAAGAGTAGCAGAAAGGACCTACATTCCATCCAATGGACCTTCTTCTCTCAGCCTCAGTTTATTCATTTCCACAGTGGGGATGATGAAATACCCACTCTACATGGTACTGAGAGTATCAAAGGCATTAATATGTGTTAAGTGCTTACAACACAACCTGACAGAGAGCAAGAACATATAAATGTTTGCTATTAGTATCATCGTTATTGTTCATCTGGCTAATTCTTACACATTCTTTAAAATTCAGCTTGCACACAGTCTCTTCCAGAGCTCCTTCCTGACCACCAAGACCAGGTAGATGATGCACCGCTCCTCTGGCCCCAAGTCCCTGTGTTTCCCTCTCTCACCCTGCAAAGCAATCTGCTGCTACTTCTCGGACTTCACCCCCTAAACTGTGAGCTCAGCACGGGCAAGGACTGTGCCCTATTCATCAGCACGACTGAACACGAAGAGAATGTCAGAGAAAGTGTTCGGCTATGGTAGGCTGAACGATGGCCCCTCCAGAGATGTCCACATCCTAATTCCTGGACTTTGAGAATATGTTACTTACAAGGCAAAAGGAACTTTGCAAATGTGATTCAGTTAAGGATCTTGAAATGGGGAGATTATCCTGGATTATCCAGGTGGGCCCAATGTGATCACAGGGTCCTTATAAGAGGAAGGCAAAAGGATCAGTTAGTAGTATAAGTGATGCTGGAAGTGATGATGGAAGTGAAAGGTTGGGGTTAAAATGAGGGAGGGCCTGCAAACCAAGGAATGCAATTTAGAAGCTAAAGGTGAGGAGATGAATTCTCCCCTGAAGCCTCCGGAAAGAACATAGCCCTGCCAACACCTTGATTTTAGACTTCTGACCTCTAGAACAATAACAGAATAAATTGTTATTGTTTTAAACCATTAAAATGTGGTAATTTGCTCCAGCAGCAACAGGAAATTAGTGTATCAACCAAGCGTGAAGCAAGGGTTAGAAAGAACGCTTGTGGGAAGAAGCTAAGGCCCAGGCCAGGTCATCCCTGACTCCTTAGCATCAGTTAGAGCAAGAGGGGTGTTTATGGTGGCCCCTCTGATGACCCACTTAGCATACCCGCACCAAACTGGGCCCTGCAGGAGCAAGATGCCTCCACCATATTCACATCATCCTGGGCTGTCGTGACTTATAGGTGGAAAAGGGGGGAAATGATCAGTGGCTCCAAAGACATCATTAGATGGCTCTTCTGGGCTCCCGAGGATAGATGTTGGAGTATGGAGGGAAGGAAAAAACACTGGCCCAGCAGACCTGGGTTCAAGTTCCAGCTCTGCCACCAATTTTTTGTGTGATTTTTGAATAAATGATATACTTCAGACCTGCACCTTTTCTTCTGGTCCATGTGCCAGCTGATGATGGGAAAGGAGTATTCCTAAACTCCAAACCCTTTCCTCAACCAATCAATTACCCAACTCTGTCAATTTTACCTCCTGAAAATTTTTTCAAATTTATCCCCTCCCTCCTCTTCCTCATAGCTGTTATCCTAGTTTGTCTTATCATCTCACTCACTATTAACTCGATACCTACTTTGTTTTTTTAAAGATTTTGTTTATTTATCTTTAGAGAGAGAGAAAGGGAGGGAGAAAGAGAGAGAGAGAGAAACATCAATGTGTGGTTGCCCCTTGTGCGCCCCCCACTGGGGCCTGGCCCACAACCCAGGCATTTGCCTTGACTGGGAATTGAACTGGTAACATTTTGGTTCACAGGCCAGCACTCAATCCACTGAGCTACACCAGCCAAGGCTGGATACCTTCTGTGTACATAGACTCTGGCACTCACCTCATAGGAGATCCCCCCATACCCTCAAATGGCAAATAATCTGCCTAAAATACTAATCTGACCAAATCGCTCCACTGCCTAAATACCATCAGTGGAGTCCCATCACCCAGGCAAGTTGGTCCAGATGCCTGAACATGATTTCCAAGGCCTTGCATCATGTAGGCTCTGACTGCTTCACTGCTTCACCAGCCTCATCCCTCTCCTCTTCCTGTCTCACAGCTCGTGGTTGAGCTACGCAAAACTACTAACTGTTCCCTGAGTACAACATGATGTCTATCACAGGCCTAACCATATTAATTCTCTTCTTCCTTTCTAACAGAACTGATTTTATTAGGACATCAAATGCCTACCTACAAAACATCTTTCAGTTTTCCTTATAGTTAGTGGTGGCCACATCACATAGCTCTAGCCAATGAGATGCAGCAATGAAGCTTCCCGGAAAGCTATTTAAGAGAACAAACACAGCTGACACAGATTTCCTTTTCTCGTTGTCCCTTTCCCCTTCTTTTTTCTTCCCACATGCAATGTTGATGTGATGTCCGGGGCTGCAGGTGCCATATTGCAACCATGAAGGCAGCAGCCAAAAATCGTGGATGGCAGATTAGAAACGCATGAGGCTCCTAGGTTCTCAATGGCATCTCCAAGCTGCTACAGCAGCCCTGGACTGTGTCCTCTGGACTTATTACTTGAGAAAAATATACTCCTTACTGCAGAGCTCCTCAACCAGTGAACACATTATTATTGATGTGCTTATTCTATTTCTTCAACCCTCTGAGCCCACAGGTGGGGCCCCGGACTGTTAGACCCTCCCAGCCATTCATATCTGGCCCCAAAGAGCTTTTTCCTCTACACTATTGGGACAAATGAATATTTTTGTATGTATGCTACAATGTGAAAAAGTTAGGCAATTTTGCCTCACTGGTTTAAGTGTGATTCTAACTTTGCCCCATTTGCCCAATGACAGTGCAGTGGAGCTCCAGTTCAACCCTGTTGATGAGGCCCGTATTTGTCTGCAGACACAACCAAGACGTCCAGTGCTCCTCCAAGTGCCTGCTGCCCCCTCTGATAGGGGCTCCACCCCCACCTGCCTCCAGACTGTCATTCTTGTATGGCTTTCCAGCCTACCAGGCATCCAAGGCTCCTCTTGGGCTACCCATCCAGAGGCATGGACCTGTCTTTGACCTCAGATGCTCCTTAGGGCCTCAGTTCCTGCCACATCACTGACTAGAAGACCTCAACATCTTTGCTCACCTACAGGGTTCATCTCTCTCTTGCTTGCTCTTGCTCTTTCTCTCTCTCACTCATCTTTAGGGCTGCACCCTTCTTATTTCTTATCACACTTTGCTGGAGAAGGAACTGTCCTACCATAGAGTTGCTTGGACCCCTAGTGACAAAGTGAAATTGTTTTTTTGAATTTGCCAGGGGCACCTGGTCAGAGTGGCTAAGAAGAGCTTTCCATGATGTTTACAACCAGTGCTCCTTATCTCAGAGCCTGTTTGCTGGCCCAGCCCTCGGTGCCAGACTCCCTCCTCACTTACAGTGATGCTTTCTCTCAGGACCCCCTTGTCTTCACAGTAATCTGGCTTCCAGTGCTCCCTACCCCCATGACCTCAATGTCCATTTGATGTGCTTATTTAGGTCGCTATTATATGTCTGAATTTCAAATATGAACAACCCCAGTTCTTACTTGTAGGGTCTATACCTGGGGATATAAACTAGACACCAGGAAGGCATGGAATGTATACAGAGTCCCGAGCCTCCTGCCACAGAATGAATGATGAAATTCTCCAGACCTCACTTTCCCCATTTGTAAATACAGGAGCAGGATTACCTGATCTTAGCTTCATCACTCTGACACCAGAAGGAATCTCAGACACAAGTATGAAGCCCCAGAATACATTAGAACCAGTCTAGGAGCCGGGGGAGGGGGAGATATGAGGGGCAGAGGAAGTTTTCAATCAGGTGCTGAGCTTTCACTGCCAAAAAGTTTCCCACAAACAAACCCACCCCAGCAAAGGAAGCTACTGTCGGCTGGCACACAGCAGAAAAGAAGGCGGGCACGAGGCCTCATTAATCTGGCAACTGTGGGATCAGTTGCAGATACCCCCAACCCACCCACTTCACACCATCTGCTGCTACTGCTACTGAGCCGAAGGCATGAGGCTCTGGTGGGAGTGCAGCCTGAAGCCAGCAGAAGGACCTGGACCCTAGATTATGGGGCAGCCTCGGGGCCAGCCTCAAACCCCACTGTCTCTCCCAACCCCCATCCCCACCCTCAATGCAGTGCCTCAAACCTCCGCGAAGCTCTGCTTTGGAAGCAACTGATGGAGAAAACTAGAGCCCTGAACAACTATTAAGCAAATAACTAAACCACATTGCTTGGGAAGCCACATGTGTGCCGGGCACATACCTTATCTTATTTACTCCCCCAGCCCTTACTCAGATTTTCTCCAAAACTAATTTGCCATAATTCTTAATGATTTCAATATGCACACAGATGATTCTTCCAATATCCTGGCTTTTCCATTCCTCAACCTCTCCTTCCACCTCCCTCCCTGCTCACACCTTAGACATTAATCCCGTAATTTCAATTTCAAACATCCCTTTGTTGAGGCCTGCTGCCTATCCCACTCAGTCATTTAGTACCCAGACTCAAAATTACCCTTCAACCCCCTGGGACCTTCAACTCACTTTTTACTGTCCCTTCCTCCCCCCAACCCCTACATGCCTTTACTTCCCTTTCTATCCAGCTTGAACTCCCTGCTGACACATCTAATCCTGCCCTTGCAAGCATTCTCATTTTCCTTCTTCTTCCCTTATTTCATTGTACTCTTTTGACTCCACCGAGAAAAATATATGGTAATGCTAACCAGGCTCCCTTTCAATTAGTGACCACCAGCCCCCAAACTGCCTGCAGGTCACATTGCACTTGTCCAGTTCATTCACTCTCCTAGATGACATCTTCTGGCGTTCTCCTTCTTTAAATGTGCACTGACTCCTCCCCATCTCCATTCTCAAGTGAAGACGCTGCTTCCTAGTCCTACTTTTCTTGCCATTTCTCAGTTTCTTCCTTAACTCTTTGACCTCTAAATGTTGGAGAATGAGTTCTGGGACCTTTGCTCTAAGTATGATCACTCGTCTCTTATTGTGTCTTGTAATATAATTAGTGCTTCGATGACTCCCAAATCTGCCCAGATCTCTGCCCTGAACTCTGGAGACGTATACTGCTGCTGAGTTGACACCTCCACTTGACTGTCTAAAAACATCTCAAACTTAATATAAAAACACTTCCTTTTGCCCTCTCATCCACCCAGCTGGCTCTCTTCCCCATTTCAGCAAATGGCAGCTCCACCCTTCAGCCTCCCACATCCAAACCCTTGACTCTTAACTCGTTTGTTTGTCTTCTGCCCCCAGAGAGGCTCCCCATGGCGCAGAGACTTGTATCTGTTTCATTCACTGTCATAACCTCAGCTCCTGAAAGAATGGCCCTTAGCAGGTACTCAGTAAGTATTTATTAAATAAATGAATGATTAAATTAACTTCTGTTCATTCAATAAATAGAAGAGAGTTGACCCTTAAACGTAGGTTTGAACTATATGGGTCCACTAATATCTAGTGGGATCTTAGATAGACAGATAGATGGATTCAGACCTCCATATTCCTGGGCTTCATATCCATGGATTCAACCAACTACAGACTGAAAAGAACATTAGTTTCGATTCATGGTTGGGAACCATGGATGCAGGGGGCCAACTGTCTGCATTGTTCTACGCCACTTTATATGAGGGCACCTTTGAGCATCTTTAGATTTTGGTACCTGCAGGGATCCTGAAACTATTCCCCCTTGGAAACTGAGGGAATGTAGTTAAGTTTGGGGGAGCCAAAAGTTTAAGTGGATTTTCAGTGGCATGGGAGTATCCCCACATTGGAACGATAATTGCAGATTGTGCTTAGGGCTGAGAAGGAAGGTGCTATGGGAGAAAATAACAGAGGGCTTCTGCTTAGACGGAGTAGCGATCTTTCCCCTGAGAAAATAACTTTGAAATAAGACCTGAAGGAGGAGAAGGAGTCACTGTGGAATAGCCAGGCAAGGAACTTCACTGCAAAGGCCCGGAGATGAGTAAGAGCTTCGTGGGTTCTAGGAAATACCAGGTGAGAGAAGGGACAGAGGCACCCATAGACCTGGGAGAGCTGGCCAGAACTCGTAGGCTTCTACAGACACTAGTAGGGAATGCGGGTTTTATTCTAAGGTCACTGACTTCATTCGTTTTGTCAATTTTCCAAGTAAAGAGTGCGGAGTGATGTTAAGACCCGAGGATCTGGGTCCTTGTTCTGCCAGGCTTAATGATCCGTGACCTCTAGCACGCATCTCCCCCTCTCTGAACTCTACGTCTATAATCTAGGGACAACTATTTCCAACCTGCTTACCTTGTACCACCACCTTCAGGCTCAAGCGAGATTAGCCAGGGATCTTTAGAGGTGTCATGGCCAGAGATTGGAGGACATTTCAACCAGACTGTTAAAGACATGGACCAAGCAATAGGGAAAGCTGGAAATGGTTTGCATTTAAAGGAGTTAAATACGGTTAACATCAGCAAGGGTTGTTTTGCTAAAGTGCAAGTTAAAAGACATTTCCTGCCATTGCCTGAGGGGCTGCAGATAGATTCTGGTTAAGTTCCTGACATTTCAGAAGGCAGGTTGAGAAGTAACCTACTGCCAGAAAGTACCTGGAGCCTGGAGTCTTGAACTATTAACCACAATTCTGGGGTTCGCTTTGCCTACTCCCAGCCCAGCCTTGGCCAGCAAGCCTCACCCCACCTTCTTTCTCCCTCTGCTAAGGCTTGCTGGGCCTCCTCTCTGTGCTCAGGAAGAGTGAAACAGAAATCTAATGAGACTGTAGCCACTGATACCTTGAGGTCAGGGCAGTTGCAAGAAGAATTACAAGGAAGCAGGGCCTCTGAGTCAGAGTGACCAGTCCTCTGTGCCTTGGAGACTTAGAAGAAACAGACTGGTATTTGTCCCTCACCGCCTGGCTTATTTCACTTAGCATAATGCTCTCCAGTTCAATCCATGCCATTGCAAGTATGATCTCACCTTTAACTGGAACATAATCAACAAAAGAAAAAAGCAAACAAAATATAACCAGAGACATTGAAATTAAGAACAATGTAACAATAGCCCAGAGGGGAGTGGGGAGGGGATAGTGGGGAGAGGGGTCTATAGGAGCTACTATAAAGGACACAAGGACAAAATCAAGGGGGAGGGTAGAGGTGAGGGAGGGAGTTGGGACTGGGGTGGGGTGGAGGGATGGGGAGAAAATGCAGACAATTGTAACTGAATAAAAATATAAATAAATAAATAAATAAATAATCAGAAGAAGAAGAAGAAGGAGAAACACACTGGACTTCCGGATCAGCACCGGCAGCAGTGCAGAGGGGTGGCTCCGGAGCTGCAACTCCTCCTCCTTCGGCAGAGCACAACCTGAGGTTGCCTGAGGGGACCCGGGGAGTTCAGTGGAAAGGACTCGGCTTTTACATAATAATATGGCCAGGCCCAGCCCAGGAGTGGGGGCTGGGAGCTCAGAGTAGAGGTAATAATAGAGAGGACTTTAGAGAGAGTACGACCACCACGAACCAGGGGCTCTCATACATTCTCTGAAATCCTCCTCACACCCCTTTGTAGTGCATGGCGTTTCCCCCATCCCAGGTGAGGAATTGGAGATGTAGGGGAGTCGTGTAACTTGTCTGTGGGAAGTTGGGATTCTAGCCCAGTCTGTCTGACTCCAAAATGAGTGTACTCTTCCTACTAAGTGTCACTACCTCTGCCAGGGACACTTGCCTCCTCCCTCCTCTGACAGAGCCTGAGGGAGGGGACATCTAAGGGACCCCTGCTACAACAGCCTTTGCCCCTTATGGGTGGAATTTAAGAATACTTAAATTCTTATTCAATATGATAAATAAGAAATTTATCATATTTGGGGGAGGATTTCAGGCCTTAGAACACAAGCTGGCACACAGTGAGTGACAAGGAAATGTCTGGTCCAAGTCATCACTGTCATTGCCGCCATCACCATCATCATCATCATCACCATCACCATCTAACCAAGGTCCCTCCCTGTGCAGCTCTGTCTCTCTCCTCAGGAAACCCGAGGTTATTCCTCTCCTCTGCAGTGAAACCTTTCGGTTAAGACAGTGACTCTCAGAGTGTGGTTGCTGGACAAGCAGCATCAGCATCACCTGGTAACTCGTGAAAAACACAGGTTCGAAGGCCCCATCTTCAGACCTACTCGGTTGGAAATTGGGGGTGGGGCCCCAAAAATCTGTGTTTCACACACAGTGCAATACACAGATGATGTATTTTAGAATACATATATAAGTGTATTAACCAATGTCACCCAGTGAATTTATTTTTTTTTAATCTGTGTTTGGTTAGTGATTTTGGTGCTTGCTAAAGTTTGAGGGCCACTGAGGAAAGCTATCTACTAGCTACTGTAACAGATAACCTCCCCCATCCAGTGGCTTAACACAGGGAAGTTTATTTCTCATTCATACAAAGTCCTAATGGGTGTTCCTGGAGGTTTTCCTCCAAGTGGAAATTTGTATACCCAAGCTCCTTCCATCCTGTGGCTCCAGGACCCCCTAAGGCCCTGGGCTCCCCTGCATTTACTCAGTGAGAAAATCACACATTGGAGGTTTCTATGGGGCCCCACTAACTGCAAGAGAGGCTGGGATAGAAAGTATCAACCTTAATGGGTTGCATGTAAATCGCACATAGTGGATAAAGAAAGCTGTTTTGGTTGTGGTGATCTTATTAAGGCCTTGTGTCAAACCTTCCCACTAGACTGTAAGGTCAGTGGCTCTGTTGCTGAGATGCCTGGCCCTAAAAGGACATGGCTTTTTGTGAACACTGGCTCCCCGACCCAACATCTAGGGCAGAGTCTGGAACCTCGCAGATGCTTAAGAAATATTTGCCAGGGGGAGGGAGGAGGGGAGGAGGGTGTATAAGGGGACTTAATGGTAATGGGAAAAAATACAATAAAAAGTTTTAAAAAGAAATAGTTATCAATGAATATAGAGTAGGGGTGTCAAACTCATTTTCACGGGGGGGGGGGCACATCAGCCTCACAGTTGCCTTCTAAGGGCTGAATGTAGAGCTCCTTGCCCCTAGTTAAGGAGTAGTTACTTTTATACAGTCCTAAAATTACATTCGGCCCTTTGAAGGCAACTGCGAGGCTGATGCGGCCCCCAGTTAAAATGAGTTGGACACCCCTGGTATAGAGCAATGATTTTCAACTGATGTACCGCAAGAATTTTTAAAACATGCAACACCTGACTCTTCGGTCAGGGGCACTGCTCTCTGCTCCCCTAGACTGTCAGATAAGAACATGACAACAGCCAACACAACAGCCGTCCAGTGTGAGTGAATCAAAATTACACCTACCTGTATTTTGCTGTGTATGATATGCACTTTTTCGCACAGATCTTTGAGGGGAAAATAAGGCTGTGCATTATACATGAGAAGTATTAGACCGTGGGTATGCATTATACACGGCAAAATGTGGTATTTTTTTGTCAGGTGTGCAAAAAAATATACTTTTTCGGTGTGCCTCAGAATTTTGGTAATTGGTTTATGTGCCCCATGAAATGAACAGGGTTGAAAATCACTCATATAGAGTTTTGTTGATATATTTTTTAAAGATATCTCGATACATGACAGGTGGGACAGACATGCCAATCAAAAGCATGACCCATCTCTGAAAATTGGCATCTAGGGGTCACTATTTTTATACACACCAAGAACCGGATGCATTATTAAAATCCCTCAAAGTGACTTCCTCCCGGCTGCCCTTCAGTCTGCGGGGAGGCGACAGAGACCTGATGTCTCCCTCACACAGTTACAACCTTCCTGAGCTGCTGTTTCCAACTGTTTGCCTCCTGTAGCTGGAGTTTGGGTTTCATTACAGGAAGAGAGTGGGTTTGAGTTGGGTTGAGTTGGATTTGGGGAAGGGAAGAGCAGATAACTGGTTCCCTTTCTCTCACGGAAAGACTTTTTGCTGGGGAGAAAGCCCCCTAGTCCAATAAAGCAAGCGATGCAAAAGGAACTTAGAAACCTCTTTGGAAAGGAAGAGCAGGACTCCGAGAAGGCCTCACTTCAGCTAAAAATTTTCGTTGCTTTTCCAGGGCCTCAGGACACAGGCTGTGCTGCTTGGCCTGGCATTGGAGCCTTCCAGGACCTGGCCACGCCTCCAGTCTCTGCAGCCTTGTCCCCTCCTGTCTTTGTCACCCCTACTGCTATGCACCCCACTGACTTTATGTACCTCGGGGCTCTTTCAGCTTCTCTCTTGACCAGGGCCCAGTTTTTTTTCTTTTCCTGTGCGGTGGCCTAGACTGGGTAGTTCTAGTCCACAGGTGGCAAACACAAGGCCCGCAGGCTGAATCCGGCCCTCCACCTTGTTTCTAACTGGCAGCAGCGCCAAGCTCCTTGCCCCTAGTTAAGGAGTAGTTACGTTTATAAAGTCCTAAAATTACATTCGGCCCTTTGAAGGCAACCACAAGGCTGATGTGGCCCCCGGTGAAAATGAGTTTGACACCCTGGTCCATCAGCCAAACAAGTATTTATTGGGGACATCTTATGAAGTCAACATGATTCTAGATGCTGAGGATAAAGCAGTTAACAAAACAGATAAAATGTCTGGCTTCAAGGAGGAAACAGACCATAATGGTGATGGAAGGAGATTTGACTTTGGTGATAAACGCACAATACAATATACACATGATGTATTACAGAATTGTACACCTGAAACCTGTATAATTTCATTAACCAATGTCACTGCCAGTAACTGCAATAAAAATAAATAAATTTATACATGAAACAGACTGACAGCAGCCGGAAAGCTGTGGGGGATGGGATAAAGATGGTGAAAGGATTAACCAAAGAACATTTATACACAACCCGGACACGGACAACAATATAGGGACTGGCGTGGGGTGGGGAAGGGAGAAAAAGCCAGAAAAAACTATAACAGCATAAACAATAAAAATAGCCCTGGCTGGTGTGGCTCAGAGGATTGAGTGTCGGCCTGCAAACCAAAGGGTCGCCAGTTCAATTCCCAGTCACGGCACATGCCTGGGCTTTGGGCCAGGTCCCCAGTGGGGAGTGTGTGAGACTCAACCACACACAAGTTTCTCTCTTTCTCCCTCCCTCCCCTTCTCAAAAAATAAATAAATAAAATCTTTTTTAAAAAACAATAAAAACAAAACTAAAAAAATAATAAAAATAAAAATAATTTTTTTTAAAAATGACCACATAAATAAACACTACAATCATTTAAATGGTGGTAATTCCTTACTATATTTAGTTCCTTTTCCCTTTTTCCTAGGACTGGTGACTGAAAGTCACAAAATAAAATTTGTGCTTAATTCAATGTATAGTTTTTGAAATATCTTTCCTTGACATTCTAAAGACTCGAGGAAACACCCCGTACCCTCCCTGCCATTGCGCTGAGACACGCTAACTGGTACTTACCGCACTTTATGTTGTCCTTCCAGCAGGGAGCTCCTTGAGGGCAGGGACAGAGTCTGATTCTCATGATGGCGCTAGAAGCTATGTGCTGAATGAATGAGGAAGAGATCGTGCCAATTCTGGGCTTTCTGTCCCCTGACCCCCAGTCTTAAACCCTACTCAATCCTTTTCAACCCTTCAGTGATGTTCTGCCCTACAAAGTTTCTGCTACCCTTTGCTGTGGGCCTGTCCTGGTTTCTAAAGAGGATCTACTGGAGATAAAATCCCTTTGAGCTGAGATCCCTGATGACATTATAACATGCTGCAAATTAGCATGGCTATTCTCCAACCCAACTCCATGAAAATAATTACCGCGAAAGTCATTCTCTAGTAAGCTCCTTCTATTGCCAAGCACTGCACTAGCCCCTTGACATAAATCATCTTTTTAATAAGTAAAAAGTTCTCCTTGGTAATCCTCACAGCGCCAATAGTGTGAGAAATACATGGAAATTACTAGCTGCTATCAGTATTACTGTGTCTAAAACTACCATTTTCTCCTGCATTAGAACAATCTGAACATTGTTAGGCAAAGACATCTAAGCAATTTTAAAATTATTTGAGTCATGACAGAGAGACTCAAAGCTGAAATATTTACCTTTCAATTGCAGGTGAGGATGTTCCCAGAGATAGAAGATGTGACAAGTTCTCACATCGCGTGAGCATCGGAGAAAAGTTCTCCTGACAAGTCACGTGCAGAGATGGGAACCGCTGATTAAGAAGAGGATTAATTTTATCTTCCCAGTATTTCTGCCAGAGAAATACTCTTATGTTTGTAGAGTGGTGCAGCTGGAAAGGTTCTTTGAGGTCTCCTGTTCAGCCCTTTTGCCTTACAGATGGGGAAACAGAGGCCCAGAAATCAGAAGTGTATCCTAATTATTCAGACTGCCTCTTTATCCTCCCCACTCCAATCCATCCTCCACATTTGAGCTTATTGAATAAAAAAATGAATAAAACTGAAGGGGGTGTTTGTATCTTGATTTATCCATTCATTTACTCAACAAATATTTTATGAGCATTCACTATTTACCAGGTGCCGTTCTAGGTGCTGGGGTTACACCAGTAAACAAAGCAGACAGAAATCTCTGCTCTTGTGGAACTTACATTCTATCTAGAGAGAGGAGGTGGACTTAAAAATATATACATAAATTGCATTGACTGTTAAGTGGCCATAAAAGTTAGAATAAAACAGGAAGGAGATAAGGAGGGCCAGTTGGGGAAGGGGTTTGGAAACTTATGCAGGATGGTCAGGGATGGTCTCACTTAGAAAGTGATAGAAGCAAGGAAGGGGTCCATGCCTTCCAGTGGACAAAATCCAGAAAGCAAGAATAGCAAATATATAAAGGCCCGGTGTATCCAAAGAACACTGAGGAGGTCCATGAGGCTGGAGCACAACTAGTGAAGTGCAGGATTTTAGACGTGAATCCAGAGAGATAATAGGAGACTGGGGAGGGATCCACCAAACTCTGAAGGCCCAGTACCATCAAATGGCTAGTTTCCTCTTATATTTATTCTTCTCTGCATTGTTCCCTAGTCCTTTGGCCTCTGGCTAGGTCTGGCCAATGAGAGGCACTGGCAAGAGATTAGAGAGGGAAGGAATGAAAGTCAGATATACCTCCCACACTCTTTCTCAAGTGGTATATCTAGCAGGGGCAATAGGTCCCCATGGCTTCAGCTCTCACCAGATAGGCCAACCATGGTTCTAACTCTGCTGAGCTCCAGCTCCAGCCCTTGGGTTCTAGTAACACACCCTCCTCCCTTTATTCCTGTGTCCCTGGGGAAGGAGTCAGCCCCTGCATTTACTGATCTGAGTTGCCTCACCTCCCTTTGGTTGCTCTTTCAACCCTTCTAACGCTTTTGTAACTAACTCCCTGTGTTAAAAGATCACTGGTGCGTGTTGTGTTTTCCCAACTGGGCCCTGATGAATATGGGCTCCATGGGCCGCTGTAAGACTTAAGCTTTTACTCTAACTGAAAAGGGCAGCCATTGGTGCATTCAAGCACAGGTTTGTGAAGGGCTTTGGAAGCCTAGATGAGGACTTGGTGTTTCCACAAGCATTTCTTGAATAAAAAATCACACAAAATCTGTAATGGCACAGACTCCTGGTGCCTGCTCCTCTGCTCTCCACTTGGTGTTCAATAAATGACATTGAGGATCCAACCATTTCAAAGACAAGAAAAGGTATTTGCATATTCTTAAGCATTTTTGCCCGAGACTCCAACTGTTGAAAGACCCTTGGAGGCCAGGAGGGCAGATGAGGTTGTGCAGAGGAAGGCTTTTCTCTGTTTGATTTCCCAGGAGTGCCGGCAGAGATGGGGCAGAAAAGGTAACCCTTAGGGAGCCCTCGCCATATCCTAGTCACCCTGACAGGCAATTTCACTTCTAATGGCTCATTTAATCCTACAAGGACATTATGCAATGGATATTATCTTTATTTTGCAAACAGAGTTTCTTAGTTTCAGAGAAGTTAAGTAACTAGTCTAAGGGTAGACATTCTTTTGCTCCACCAACAAATGGGAACCCCTCAAGGTGGCCACCAAGGCTGTGGCATAGAGGAGTCTTTGGGCAAAGTCATTGGACAAGAGGCCAGATATTTGGACCAGAAGTCATTTTGCTTCTCTGAGTCTCAATGTCCTCATATATAAAGTGAGAATAACATCAATAATATCCATTTCAAAAGATAGTTTAACTAGGCTACTGCGTGATAAAGAGTTTGTGCAATACATTTTAAAGCTCTACACCAAAATTCTGAACCTGTGGACCATGCTTGAGCTTTGAGGTCTAGGAACGCTTTGAAGATGATGCTAAAATTTGCATGCATAGGCATAGATCTGCTGATCCCCCCCACAAAAAAAATCTGACTTTCTTCATCCCTCTTTTAAAGCAAACATCTTCCTTGTGGATGGTAATTCTATTATACAAAGAAAGGCATTTTCATACAACATGGCTCCCAAGTGTAACCCAACTACTGTGTGGACTATGTACTCTGGACTTCAGGGGCCAACCAGAGGGTTTTCAATGGTAATTCTGATTCCTTGTGATTTTTGCCTCACAGATTGTCTTTAGAAGCCAACACCAGCATAGGATGTGACCCCTGTCTTTGTGCATTTGTGGCAGGAGGGAGCCCCAGCAACAGATTCTCAAAGGTGAAGGTTACCCAAAGTTGGTTGGGAAGCACCATTTGAGAAAATATTACAAGTATTACAATGCTGATAATGATAAACATGCTATGGTGATTGTCATTACAAATACATTTACTGAATACCTATTAGGTGTCAGGTATAACTCAAGAGTGAATTAGGGAAATCTATTTCCCCACAGGGCTCATAGATAACAAACCTTATGTAGCTGTCAGGTCTCTTGGAAGAAATGGGATATGAGCTGGATCCTGAGGGAGTCTAGGAATCTTAACAGGTGAAGATAATAAAAAGGCCTGCCAGGCAGAAGGGGTGCCTTCTGCAAAGACACGGGGTGAGAAAAGTGGCAGGACCTGCTTGGAGAATGCTTAGCTATGACTGAATGGAGGCTGAGATGTAGGGTGAGCAGGAAGAAGGCTGAAAAGAGAAGTGGGCCTGGTGATGGAGACCTTTGGTGTCATCCAAAGTACAAAGTCTTCTCTCTGTCCCATTTCTATCACTCATTCAGCCCTTTCTCTCATGCATCTATTCTGGGGATGAATACCTATGGATGCTTTGGGAGAGAGAGACCCCTTAACCTAGACGGATTTGGATTCACTTGTTATCCAGCTCTGTGACCATGGGCAGGACGCTTCCCCTCTCTGAACCTCAGTCTCTTCATCTATAAAATGGGAATAGTTGCACTCTTCCTACCAATAGTACTCATCGGGGTGTTTGGTACTTAGTGGGAGCTCATCTCATGTTAGTTAAATTGGGCTCTTGGAGGGCATTGAATGAGGTAGTAGATGGTCAAGTGGTTAGGACACTTCCCCTCTCTGAAAGACAGACTCAAGGTCCTGCATTATTGCCATGGTCACTGACCTTGGGCAGCTCTCACTCCACATGGAGGCGGCAGACTGTCAGCCCTCTTCCATCACACCAAGCTCCCTCTGCCGTAGAGGACACGGGAGGGAGATTCATCAATCGCCTGGGTTGATGCCAGACATTGTAACTCTCCCAATGCATGCTAATGTCATCGACCCTCACTGAAATGTGCTGGATTTTCAAGCAAGCTTATTTGCCTCTGATTCACCTCTGGC
Organism: Desmodus rotundus; assembly: GCF_022682495.2. NCBI lineage: Eukaryota > Metazoa > Chordata > Mammalia > Chiroptera > Phyllostomidae > Desmodus > Desmodus rotundus. The sequence continues at coordinate 33,480,516 of NC_071389.1, forward strand.
AAAAAGAAAGGTTACATTATTGATATGAAGAAATAGGAATGAAGTCATCCAAACAACAACTCTCCTCAGGCTTCAACTTTTCCAGCTTAGGTTTAAGTTCAGATGACATTCTCTCTTAGGCCATCATGCCTCATCCACTCACTTGATTACCTAACAAATGCTCACTTTAAGCAGACCCTGAAATGGGCCCTGGGAGCACCAGGAGAATACAGAGCAGCCCCTGTGCTAAAGAAACCACCAATCTAGGGGCAAGAAAGGGGCAGAACGATGGACCCAGACAACTGTAGACATTAAAGAGTAATGGGTCATAGATGGGGAAGCCCAGAATGCTGTGGGAGCAAGAGAAGGGAGCACTGACTACCTTGAGATGGGCAAAAACCATAGAGATTTTGAAGATATCAAGCCCTCTGCAGTCTGGGCCCAGCTCCAGCCCACAGCTCCCTTTCCCCACATCTGCTCCACCATCTGCACCACCGCGCCAATGATGCACAGCCTTTCTTGTGCACCGGGCCATTTCATGCCTTCACACTCAGGAAAAGGTATGTAAAAATAAGTCTTGGGAATTAATGAGTGAAGCCCCTTCGTGGTAGAGAATTCAGACAAGGTTTCATAAGGAAATGCTCGAGCTGGCTCTTGGAATGAGTAGGAGTTCACCCAAGGAGCTGTCCAGGGGCCGCACGTGGCGTGTGGGTAGGAAAAAAGGCACAGCTAGGGAATGGTATGGAGTTCAGTATAACTGGAGCATAAGGCGAGTGTGGGGAAATGCAGGTGTTGAAGGTGGGGGCAGGGTCAAGGTGGCTAAGAGCCTTGGATGCCAGGCTAAGGAGTTAGGACTTTATTCTGCAGGTGATAGGGAGCCCTTCCTGGGCTGTAAGCTAGGTTGTGACTTGGTCAACCATGATAATGACCCTGGGGTCCTGGAAGTAAGTTCAGAAGAGGTCAGACTTCTAGAAACTGGTGGAAAGGAAGCTGAAATCAGACCCAAAGACAAGAATGAACATTCCAGGCCCCACAGATCCTCAGCCAGTGAGCAAACCCTCCCCCTGCTCTGCGAGGGGCCGAGGACTTCTGTGGTCACCCTTTCCTGACAGCCTAGGATGTCTCCAGCGTTTCTCCTCCACCCTCCCAAACGATTGCCTTTCTGCAGGTTCTGCGCCAAGGACAGATTTGATGGCAAGCAAATGGCCCACTGGAGAAATAAAATGCTGTGTTTCTTCAGCAGGGAAAGCTGTTGGGGCTTTTTATTATCATTATTATTATTTTTCTCTGAGCCGGACAAGTGACAGGACATAATAATATCATTTATTCTAACTTGCTCTTGCAAATCAGAACTTTTTAATATTTTCCTTTCAAATGAAAGTGTCATTTATCATTATCAAATTGAAGTGCTAATGAAAACAACATGCATAAGAAACACGTTCGCACAGAAGAGCATGATGGAGCACCTTGTCAGCAGTCCATAGTCTCGCCGTTAATTTGATTCCTGACAAAAATCACTTAAGTGAGACTTGGAGGTTTTTTTTTCTCAGTGCTCCAGGACCTGCTACTGAGGCCTGTTTATTTCCCTCTCCCTGGAAGGCTCTGAATCCCAAGCCAGTTTTAATCTGACTTTTAATGGAACTCCCACAGATTGCACGAGAGATGCGTGCAGGTCAGGAGCACTGGGGTTCTGCTTGCTTGTCTGTGAGTTACTGCTCATTTCTCTCACCCACACACATTCAGCTGGTGGGCTTTGGCTATGTACTAGTTTAGGCCTGTGTGTGTGTTCGTGTGCTTCAGTCTGTGTGTGCCTTCGTGAGTGTGTGTTTGTGTCCTTAAACCTTGAAGACAGTGATTGTGTCTATGTGTTCCCCACTGCAGGCCCAGCATCCGACCCCTTGCCTGACACCTGGAAGGCACCCAGTAAATATTTGTGAATTGAGTGTTAGTTGAAAGTATCTGCCTGTCTTCGTGAGGTACGTGGTTTTCTTCCGTGTGGGTTCAGATCCATGGTTTCTCTGCTCCTGTGTGGAACCCTCAGGGCAGGACCTCTCCCTGAATCTCTCGTGCTCCGTAGAGCGCCCGGCACACAAGAGGCATGCAGTGAATATTTGCTGAGTGAATACATCTATGGGGTTCCGTATATTTTTTAAACTAGGGTTAAATCCGCATAACACTAAATTAACCATTTTTAAGTGCACAGTTCAGTGGCACTCGGTACGTCCACAGTGTTGTACAGCCACCATGCCCATCTAGTTCATCACCCCCAAAGAGAAGCCTTGTGCCCATGAAGCAGTCACTCCACATTCTACCTCCGCCCCAGCAGCCACTGATCTGCCTTCTGTCTCTATGGATTTACCTATTCTGGATATTTCCTGTAATTGGATTCACACAGTGTGTGACTTTGTGTCTGGCTCCTTTCACTCAGCATAGTATTTTTGAGATTCTCGGCACAGGTTTTTACACCTGTATGTCTTTAAGTCTGTAGGTGTGCATTTAGGTGTGAGATGTTCGGCACCATGGTCCTGTCACTAGGACCTGGCATAGGCCTGACAGGGAGCAACTGGGCAATGAGAAAAACTTCTCTTGCCATTCCTTGTCCCCTACCCTGACTGGCACCCCTGGGACTTTGCATAAGCTGTTCCTCCATCTAGATCACCCTTCTTCACCCCCGCCTTCACTGCTGCTGAGCTAACTTTGAATGATTTCTTGGTGACCTGTCCAAGTGTTATCTACTCCAGGCAGCCTCTCCTGGCCCCAGGCTGGGTTACAAGACCCTCCTCCCGACTCCCACTGCCCCGTGCTTTCTTTCATCACTTCCCCACCCCACTGTGGAGTCATTGTCAATCTACTTGTCTCTCTTCCCACGAGATCATAAGTTCCTAAATGACAGGAGCTGTATCTTCGTCACCTTTGCAGTCCCAGTGCATAGCATAACGTTTAGCTTACAGTGGGTGCCCCACCAATGGTGGTAAAAAAAATGAACGAATTTTTAGTAAAAGACTGTCCACGTGGTGAGAACAGCATGTGCAAAAGGCCTGAAGCATGAGAATGTGCATTCATTTTTTAAAACTGCCACACTGTGGTATGACTTGAAGCCTAGTATGAGCGAATAAGATGAAAAGTGAGAATTTAAGCAGGAAGCAAGAGGTAGGGATGGGCCTATCATGAAACACCCTGAAGACAATGGGGAGTCTAAGGGTTTAAGCAAGGGCATGAATGACCCGGTCAGATTTATGGGCTTGAATTATTCCTGTAGCTACTAGGAGCGGATGGGTTGGAGGGGACCAGAATGGATGAAGATGGAGCATTTAGGAGTCTACTGTGATAGTCTAGGCAAGTGATGAGAGAGACTTAGTCTGGAGTGGCGGCGGTGAAATCCGAGACAGAGACTTAAGCGGTGCTCAACAAAGCGTGGTCTGCGGAGGAGGGCAGATGCGTGAGCCCTAACCAGTCTAAAAACGAGAGACGTACAAAAAGAGAAAGGCGAGAAGCCAGGACTGAAAGATCTTTACAGCAATTTGACATTGCTGGGACATTTTTATTGTATTTTACAAAAGTGTTGGTCTAGAACATATTGGAAATGGAAAAATAAAAGGTCCTTCACCATGATAGCTCGGAGAACATGCTAACACACAGCACGTGTGGAGGAGCAGAGAGCTGAGACGCAGGGACACCCTCAGCAAGACTGCCGGCGCCAGGGGCCAGATCGTAAGCATCCGCGCCCTCAGCACGCCTCGGGGAGGAAAGGCTTGGACCTCCCACGGTTCATCAGAAGCTGCTGGTCCTGAACACTGTCCAGGCTCCCACAGCCTTTTTGGGTTGCTGTAACAAAATACCATAGACTGGGTGGCTTAAACAAAACAAAACAAAAAATTATTATCTCAGGTCTGGAGGCTGGAAGTTTACTATCAGGGCACCGGCAAATTCTGTTTCTGGTAAGAGCCCACTTCCCAGCTCATAGACAGCCGTCTTCCCTCTGTTTCCGCACAAGGAGGAAGGGTGAGGGAGCTCTCTGGTCTCTTTTACAAGGGCACTAATCCCACTCACGAGGGCTCTGCCCTCTTGACTTAATCACCTCCCCAAGGCCCCACATCCAAATATCATCACATTGGGGCATAGTTTTCAAAATATGAATTTGAGGGGTGGTGAACAAACATTCAGTCCATAGCAAAAAGTAAGGACAAAGAGCTGGGTCCAGAAAGAAAATAGGATCTGAACCTAGGTGGCCACGAGCCACAGAGGAGTCAGCTCTGCTTCCTTCTCCATCATCCTCCAGCTTTGCCCTTGTTTGGACTAAAGGCACAAGATAGTATGAGCTTCTCTGGAAACTGGAAGTCACAATGGACTCCTCCCTATCCTTCAGCTCCCCACACTTCATCTACCACCAAGCATTGTGAGTTCAAGAGGCAGTACAGTGTGGGATTGGGAGCATGAACTCTGGAGCCAGACTACCTGAGTTCAAATCCTGCCTTCACCACTTACTAGGCATATAACCTTGAATATGAAATACACTCCTTTGAGCCTATTCATTTGGGTTATTGTGATAACTAAATGGGTTATACATCAAGCAGTTACACTGGTGCTTGGCATAAGGGGAGAGTTCTGTGTTCACTGTGACAGTTACTGTTACTGTATTGGTTGCTTCCACTTCCTAAGTATCTCCTGAAAAAACCTGCCTCTCTCTCCATTCCTTGTGCCACTGCCCCAGTCCAGGCCACTACAATGTCTCCCCAGACACAGCAACAGCCTCCTCCTCCAGGGCCTCCCTGTTTTCTGTTGGGTTATCCCTTATGCTGCCCTGGCCTCAGAATGCCCTTTCAGAACCAGGTATCTGGCCATGTCACTTTCAGCTATCAGTGGCTTCCATTGTCCCCAGAATGAAGTCCAAGCTCACAGACATAAGTCACAAGGCCCTTCATGATTCAGCCTTTTCCCACCTCTCACAGCCTCAGCATTGGCCTCAGTTGCCTTTGCCCTCCACGATCAGCCACATGAGCCTTTCTCGATCCCCCAAATGACTTGAATATTCTGATCCCTCTGCTTGGGCCACTATCCCCTGCTTCATCAAACCAACTCCTCTGCCTCCTTCAAGTCCCAGCTCAGTCGCCACTCATCCCAAGATGCCATCCCTGACTCCTCAGACAGAACTGGGAGCCCTTTTCCCACAAGCCCTGTGCCTGCCTGACATAGCACTGACTACACGGTGTTGTCACATGTATCTGCCTCCCCAGCCTCTGAGCTTCTCCAGGGCAGACTCTGGGCCTGACCCCTCTGTGTGGTGCTCAATAAGCCCATAGAAAATGGAATCAAATTGGAACCAGCCTAACATTGCATTTTAAGAGCCAGAAAGCAGAATAAAGTGGCTGGATCCAACTTCTCCAGGAGAGGCTCGTGCGTGGGCAAGGGGAGCATCAGATGTTCTTTTCTCACACCGTCCTCTTCCTGCTGCCTACCCCCTCTTAGCTGCGTGAGTCTCGTGAGTCGACTCCAGATTGGATGGGCTTGGCAGTGGCTGCCTGGCTGAGTGCCCACCACCCGTGGGTGCCCAGGAAACACTTGCTGAACAGAGCTGAGCACCACTCAAGCACTGCAGCCCTCCAACTTCTACCGTGGGGTGTTGGAGACGGGAGTAGGTGGCAAGCAAACAATGGGTCACCTCAATCTATAATACCTCTGGAGCCCAGTCTCCTGTATGAAATGGAGTCAATGATTCCTTCCTTAGTGGTTGTCAGGGGGGGTCAAGGAGATCACAGGTCTGGGCACATCACGAGCACTTTCTACTCCTGCTCAACTCCTTATCGTTTTTTGGCATCACCAGGAAAAGTGAGGTCAAGAGAGTGAGGAAAAACACCACTTTGGGTAGGGTCCCGCTTTGATGCAATATAGAAGGAAAGACCTCTGCAAATGTACAATATCTTCCGAAGTTTTTTAAAGGCCCCATGAGTGATGAACCTGGGCACTGACTTGTAATGGTTAGCGATAATTAGTTCAAAAAACAGGGCTGTGTGTACATGGAAGGGAATTGACCTGAAATATACAACTGCCAACAACAGCTAGCCTTTATCAAGAGTACTTACTATGAACAGGGATTCTGTTAAGTGCTTTGTTTATATAATCTTATTTAAGCCTCAAAACAATGCGATGGGAAAGTATTCTTATTATTATTCCCACTTTATAGATGAGATAACTAAGTCAAAGGGAGTTAGGTAATCCGCCCAAGGATTCATTAATGCAGAGCCAGGATTTGAACCCAAAGCTATTGGATTCCCAAGCATTGCTCTTTCCATCCTGTTGTCATGGCTCTGCAGCCTCATGCCTGCTCTGCTCTACTCTTCTGTGCAGCACTAGGGCTGAGAAACTGAGAACTACCTTTTTCAGGCTCCTGTGCCAGCTGGGTTTCAGTCTGGTTCTGCAGTTGGAAGGCACACCCATGGGCCATAGGAGAGCTGGAAGAAAATTGCAGCCATTTCAGGCTTTGGTCACCTGTGAGAATGAGGACTCTTGGATCGTAGGAGCTCACTGACAACACCTCCACCAATGTCTGTGGGGTGTACAGCCTCCACTTTCCCCTTTTACTTTTGCAGATGGAGGAGCAGTAATAGCTTCTGTTCAGTAACTGATTTCTGGGGAGCACCCTTTTTATTATCCTTTTGCTTTCTAACCCATACAATAGCTTTGTAACAAAGTGTCTCTGCTTAGAATACCTGTGAGGGTTTCCTTCTTGAGTAGACACCGGCTGACACAGTATTGCTCTTTCTACTTCTTCCCTCAGGAGGAATAGCCAGTTATAGGATCAAGATGTCAGGCAAATAGGCTGAGGGCAGGGCTGAGGGCAGCACCCTGGAGCTCCATCAGGGAAACTGAGGCAAGCAATCATTGGGTCAACATCAAGAAAGGGGGATGTGGGTCAGCGCAGCAGGTATCCAACATGCTAGGATCAGCCTGTGAGCCTAATTCCATTATTTTCCCACTATTAAGGCCGAGGACTAAAGCCATCTGCCAACACTGGGATGGCTCAAGGCTTGGATGATGCAAGAGAGACTTGGGACGGTCAGCTCAGCAGACTAGCAGAGGCAAAGCCGACAGAATGTCTTCTCCACGCGTCCACTGCCTCCAGAAACTCATAAACTTTGTGTTGACCATTGTTTTCATTTGGGAGCTTGACCAAGAACGAGCTTTGGAAATTTGACCAACCTAGTTCTGCACTCCTAACCAGCTAGTTCTGTTGATCCCTTAGCCCCACCACCCCAGTGTCAGTCTCTGTGTTTATAAAGCAGGGGCTGTCACGCCCACCACACAAGTGTGAGGACTGAATGAGATAACATCTCTTAAGCACCAGCTCAGCTCCTGGCCCATTGTAGACACTTAATAACTGTGCATTCCCACCCGCCCCCTTCTGAATAAGCTCCCTTACTTAGTTATTTAACACATCCTGTGTGTGTGTCTCTCAAGCTCCATTACAAGGTCTGTCAAAGTAAAGATCATGTCAGAGCCTCCTTTGCCTTATTCAGACAGAGTACCTAGTTCGTTTAAAAATAATAACATGCCTTTAATAATAAATAAACCTTCACATTTATAACAAATAAAAAGACAAAAATGAGAAAAGACAAATGAGGCTTCTCCATTCAGCCTGGATATGACACATTAAGAAAGACTGCAACTTTAGAATCTGCTCAATTTATTTTAGAATAATTTATTCTTCTTTCCCTACCTTTCTCCTTTCTTCCTTCCCTTCCTTCCTTCCAGACATACTTCTTGTCCAAGCCCAGAAACACAAAGATTAATGAGGCATAGTCCTTACCCTGAGGAGTCCAGATTCCAAAGGGGGGGACATGGTGTAAGCAGGTGTCCACATCCCCCAGGTGCACGTGCGGCATTGACACGCACGTCCACAGCAGAGACCAGAGCCTGACGGAGGGAAGCACCGTGGTGTGGAGTTAGTCCTGCGCTGGGACATCATGGGAGTGGAAGGGAGTGACACGCAAGGGTGGGCGTGGGAGAACACAGTGAAAGGATCAGGCAAACTGCAGCTCAGCTGTGTGGCCCAGGGTGACTCGTGTACCCTCCACAGAACTCTTTCATCTTCTGTAAAATAGGATAGTAACACCTGCTGGACAAGGTTGTCATGGGTATGATGACAATACAGAAAAGACCTGCCGTAAAGTCCGTGTCAGTGGCTATCGGGCCCCTCCCACGACCTCCATGACAACTGTCTTTCCTGAAGAAGGTAGGAGCCCAGAGTTAGAAGTGTGTGGTGCCAAGATCTCTCTAAAAGATGCTTTGCTGGCTTCTTTTTTTTTTTTTTGAAACATTTTTTTATTGTTGTTCAAGTACAGTTTTCTGCCTTTTCCCCCCACCTCTCCCCACCAACCCAGCCCTCCCCACCTCCCTCCCTTGTTTCCACCCCCCTTGTCATTGTTCATGTGTCCTTTATAATTGTTCCTGAAAACCCTTCACCCTTCTCCCCTATAATCCCCTCCCCTCTCCCCTCTGGTCACTCTCAGCCTGTTCTCAATTTCAGTGTGTTTGGTTATTTTGCTTGCTTGTTCATTTTGTTGATTAGGAACTGCCTTTTGACCAGCAATTCCACTGCTGGGATTATACCCTAAGAATTCTGAAGCACCAATCCAAAAGAACCTATGCACCCCAAAGTTCATAGCAGCACAATTTACAATAGCCAAGTGCTGGAAGCAACCTAAGTGCCCATCGGTAAATGAATGGATCAAAAAAACTATGGTACATTTACACAATGGAATTCTATGCAGCAGAGAGAAAGAAAGAGCTCCTACCCTTTGCAATAGTGTGGATTGAACTGGTGATTATGCTAAGTGAAATAAGCCAGGTGGTGAAAGACAAATACCATATGATCTCACCTTTAACAGGAGCCTAATCAACAAAATGAACAAGCAAGCTTTGCTGGCTTCCGCATGTAGAACAGCTCCTCACCTTCCCCAATGTGTCCCCTTTCTGAGTAAGGCTTTTTGCTAATTACAAAACAACAACTAAAAGCAGTGAATACTGAAGAATCCCACACTCGCTCCAACACACGCAAGTCCCTGAGGTTAGAACCACCTAGAATGCGATCAGGCCAAGAGATTCGCCAGATCCCGGTGAGCGCCTCTCAGTTCACAAGCCCCACTGCACTCCCAGATTATTTGGGACACCATAGCACAAGAAGAAACCATCCCTGGCTTTGTTTCTCTCTTTTCAAACTGAACAAGTTCCTGAACTTGTCAAACCTCAATGCAAAATTATGAAAAACAATAAGTGAAAACTAGTTATTAAATTGTATGGGGACTAATTATTGATCTGATGATATGCAGAGTAAAAAGAAAGAGACATGCTTGGATAAACAGAAATCATTTAAAGTCATTAATATACGTGTGTTTATTTTTTTCTCGTCTACAGCGGGAGCTGCAGTGGGGCTGTGCCGTCTAGCAAATTAGAGGGGTGACCATTCCATGTTCACCCCAGTGTGTGATGTCTCTCTGCTCAGACTTATTATTAATTCCTGCCAAATGAAAAGGAGGACACCCTCCCGCCCGCAGGCCCCAGAAATGTGTAATGCAAAGACGAATGCCATTGGGAAGACCCTGCTGGCAGAACCTACACACGTGCCTGGAGTTGTTTCAGCACCGACTCCGTTGGGAAATTGCTGGCCCAAAGCTGGGCACCTTCAGAAGGGAGCTCTGACAAGAGGGGCAGCACCTTAGTTCTGTAACTGGAAGGGTGGCCCTCCCCACCTGCCATTCCCTGGCTTTCCCCTCAGCCAGGCCTCAAGTCCCCCACATGGCACAACCGCCTACCACTCCATTCCAGAATGATGGCCACCCCCTGGGCCTTGGTTTTCCCGGCCACACACTGACTCTCCTGGTGCCGGGAAACTGAGTGATGGTGAAAAGCTGGGGTCCTGGAATCAGGCAGACACAGCGTTCTGGCTATGTGGTTCTAAGTGGCGGAATTCTCTGAGCCTTCACTTCATCAGTTAAATGGGGAAACAGCAGTTGTAAACCTCATGAGATTGTCTGGAGATCAAATAAGATAACACATGAAAAGCATTTAGCGGGAGCTTGGCTACAAAGTAGATTTTCAATAATTTGTCAGCCATTGTTGTTGTTATTACCTTCTCACACTTAAATTTAATCACATAAAGTATGTGAAAGCAATAAACACAATGTCTCCTCGAAATATTGGTCAAGTATTAAAAAAAAACCCACAAAAACAGGCTCTGAAGTCACTCCCCCTGCCGAAGAAGACCATACAGATATATTGGCCGGCCAGCTGACCTCCAACTGCGCTCTGTCTCTCTCTTCAGATTCCTGCAGGAACCTTGGGCTAGGGGCCTTGGCACAAGAGTGTTTGGAACAGGTTTAAGCACTTCTGCTCCTGGGTGCAATGCTCACCCCACAATGCCACATGGTGAGTCATGCGCATCTCTTCATGTGGCCTCCTCCAAGAAGCCTTCCTGAAAGGGCCCCAACAGCCACCTCTGGCACCTTGAATTGTGGTTGTTCCTGCAGAAGACCATCTCCTCCACCATCTCCTCCACCTGGAGTGCAGGGCCTTTGTCTTATGCAGCTCTGGGCCCCAGGGCCTAGCACAAGGCCCAGCCCAGGAAGATGACCAGCATAGCAAGCATTCACCAGGTCTTTGCTCCGAGCCCAGCTCCGGGCTAACCAATTCACAAGCACAGTCTCATTGAATCTCACAGTACTTCGCAAGGTAAGAAGCATCACAGTTTTCCGTAGTCTCAGAGAAGTCAAGTTCCTTGCCCAAAGTCACACTGCTGGTGAGTGGTAATCCCGGTCAGACTCAGTGTCTGTCTTCTCCAAAGCCCTAACCTCTCCAGAACCTAACCCCACCCATTACTGCTTAGTGGGGAGGGAAAGGAGAGGAAAGGAGGAGAAACTGCTTCAGTCACCCCTCTTGGTGTTGACGGGGACAGAGACATTGGTTGGGAAGCTGTTCCCAGCAACCAAATTAAAGTCGACCACAGCCTCATAGGAGAAGAAGGCCAGGTGGGGCAAGGGAGAGGTGCTTAGAAAGGGGCGCCTTCAGGATTTGCTCCCTTGCTGAGGTGAAGAGTGCTGAGGGAGCAGGATGGATGGACAGTTAGATGGTGGTGGTGTCAGTAATGTGGGTGTAAATCATCTCCATCAAATCGTCATCACCATTGTCATCGTCGTAGCTATAGACAGAGGAATTTCATGTTAGACACTGTACTAAGTACTACACGCACGGGGTCCCACTGAGGTTGCCTTGCAGCACCCTGTGGGAAGGGATTATTTTATAGAAGAGAACATGGAGGCTTCCAAGCAATAGACTATTTGGGACAATTTACATTGAAATTGACTTGAAACTTAGAAAATATTTCACCAGCCCTTTTTAACCATGAAATATGTGCCCTGGCTACTCATTCCCTCCTGTGACATAAAGAGGTTGAGTGTCCTGTGTCCCCAGTTTTGCCACCAAAGTCACAATCCCAGCATCCTGGGACCTGTCAGTCCTCAGGCACTTCCCAGGCACCTGTCCCAGGAAGATTAGCGAGTCTGCCTGCAAAGGAACTGGAAGACATACAGGAGTTCTCAAAGGGGGCTGGCAGACCAGCATCCCCTTCACTGAGGTACCCAAATCTCTGATGCCCCCTCCCTGGCCTGAGGTTAACATTCCAGTGGTCTTGCATTATCCCCAACTTTCCTGCCCCACTGGCTCAAGGACTCACTCTGGCAGCCTGGGGTCAGGCTCACAGCTACTCGGAGCCCCAGTCCCTGAAGAGCTATGAGAATTGGGTAAATGCAGCTGTTCTTTTGAAGGAATAAGTTGAGGGTACTTAGCAAATCAACTTCCTAATGAATCTTTTCAGGTCTGGGTGTAAGCTGTACCGTTACTATGGAACTTGGCCTGATTTGGAAATTAATGTGGTAATTTACAGCCACTCTGCCAGGCAAGAAGATTAACAGCAGGAGAGGAGAGCGAGGGGAGAGAGACCTGTAGTGGCAGAGCCTTGAGAGGCACCAGCCCGGGGGGTGTCGGGAGAGCAGAGCCATACACACGGGTACAGTCGAGTGGCTTCCACCAGACTGGCCCTATGTGGGCCACAGGCAAAGACACTCCTCAAAGCAGATCTGCAAATTGACATCCTAACCCCTCTTCTCTTTAGACATTTTATATATGTATAAATAGGTATAAGCATTATATAGAGAGAGGGAATAACACAGATGGACAGACAGGTTTTCCATTACTGTGTTTCCCTAACTTGCAGAATTTGCTTCCCAGAATCACTATTTTTGCCATGTCCATAAGTCACCAATACCATATAACACTATTATCAATGAAAAACCAAAATTAATTACCAGAAGAGAAAGTAAATATAAAATTAATTACATTGAAAACAAAACAAAATCATTAAATTCTAGAGAGGTCCTTGCCTGCCAGAGGTTCTGAGTCTGAAGCTTGTCCGCTATTTGCGGGAAAAGCAAATATTAGAGAGATGCTTCAGACGTATTAGTGCAAAACCGAGGTGCACACACCTCTCAATGTAACCAGACAGACTGAAAGAGGAGTTAAATGGAATCCACTTCCTCGCTGCGTGAGTCAGTGCTGTTCAATGCTACGACCTTTGCAGTTTATTTAACAAACATTTACATTAGCACAACCTGTGTGTCAGAGGCTGTTCTAAAAGCTTTTAAAGAAATTAACTCATTCATTTCATATTTGGTATTATAACCCTATGTGGTACAGCATTATTCCCATTTTGGAGAGTGGAAACTGAGGCACCGAGAGGTTCAGTAACTTGCTACAGGACACCTCAAACCATCGGACATATCAGCTAGAGCCATGTGTGCTTTGGTGAGTCAGAGTGGCCTGGAACTTGTCCTGGCCAGAGCTGCAGACACGTGGAAGGGGAATTGTTCAGACCCGGGTTCCAGACAACTGCAGGCTGATTCCTCAGGGCCCAGCCCAAGCCAGTGGTGGCATCTGCGGGTGGCCCCCGTCAGGTCGCTCCTCCAGGGCCCTCTGATGCTTTTCCATCTGACTATGAGTCTGGATTCAATGGCTGCTGGATGACAGACAATTGGATGCCAATCCAGAGCAGAGTTTTCAAGAGAGAAGGGAGTGGGGTTTGTTTGTTTGTCTGTTTATTTGTTTGTTGAATAAAGAACCCCTCGTTCAATAACATGAACCCCTGGAGCAGATGCTCTTCTCTGTTAGCTATTCTTGAAAGAATTCACTGAGGACCGGTCCAGAGCTAGAGCTACTGATCAGGTGGCTGGATTTGCGGAGGCAGCGGGTTCCCTTGGCACAGGGAGCAGCAGTGGTGGGTGCCGAGGGGGCCTGAGTAGAAATGAGGGACCATCTGCCCAGGGCTCTGTGACCAGCTGCCTCTGCAAGTGAAGCCAGGTGCCCTCAAGGGCCCACTCAGCAATCCCAGCCTGGAGAGCCCATGCCTCCCTCTGGCCTCGGGGTGTAAGATGGGCTGTAGCCCTAACAGCAGCCCCGAGTGGGTGGTGGGAGCCCTGCATCATTACTATGATAATGAAAGGGTAGCCGATGAAATATTGTAGAAATTAATAATGCATTATTCTCTTTTGCTTCTTCAAGTACATGGGCTTTGCCCAGCTTGACTAATGTGAAGTTGAGAATCTTCCAGAAGGAATTCCAAGAGAAAGATGAAGTAGTATGTAGCTTCCAACATTTTTTAAAAATCCAGAATTTTACCCTGGCTGGAACTAAAGGCTACTTTTTTCCCCACTACTTAATGTGGGGGCAGGGGGAGGAGGCAGGGGTCGGGCAGTGACTCAGTAGCAAAAATAACGCAACCTCTCTGCAGATCTGGGTTGGCGTGTGAGTTCGTTTGCAACCCTACTACAATCGTTAGCACTGGTTGAGCACTTCCCTGTGTCAGGTCATTGTTTGCCAAGTATTTTACATGAATAGCCTCATTTAACCTTCTGAATAATCCTGAGGTTGGTGCTATTATTATCCGCATTTTACAGGTGAGAAAAGGGAGGAACATTAAGGAACTTGGCCAAGGTTGGATATCCAGGAGGAGATAAAGAAGAGATTCAAATCCTTAGTGCATTTCTCTAGACTGCAACAATTATCCCCCAAGAAGCTACCAGTCTCCTTGGCCACCATCACTCACTTCCCAGCAGCAACTTAGGAGAACACCTGTTTCCAAGACAACATTCTTGGGCTCCTGCCAGGCAAGAACTCACCCAGGGACCTTCCAGGTAAGAATCTCTGTCCAAGCTCTCCCAGGTGCCAAAGCCTGTCAAGGTTGGAAAGGTGACTGGAAATGCACAGGTCCCACACAGGAGGATGTGGATTGTGGATAATTCTGGCTCTTCTGGGTGCTTCCCTGGACCTTAAACGAACCAGACACTGGTTCCCACATTCCAATTCTGGGCACGTAGGTAATGCAGATCACACACCCTCGCCAGGGGCCAGGGTTTGACTCCTTTCCTAGGCAGCTCAGTGAGCCCCTCAGCTGCCAGAGGCACCAGCATCCCCTCTCCCAACCCAATGAGAGTTTCCACTCTCCTCTCCCCAGGGGTCAGCTCAAAGGTCAGGCGGGACCTGGCTTTTCCTCAGACTTTTTGGATGTTAGAGAAGGCCCACGTCACCTTGTGCTCGCCAGACATTCCCAGCAGAAAGGAGCTGTTCATCTACAGGCCTTGCCGCCTGGGGTTCCCAGTGCTCTCCTCTTCCATCAGGCCTCGGGCTTGTTGGCCAGCCTGGCTCTGCTACTACTTGCTGCATGGCCTTCACCTTCATTTGCTAAATAAAGGACTGGAGCCTCTGAGGTTTAGCACCAGCTATGGCCCCTGTGGAAAATCCTTCTTCCACTTCTTCACCAGCTAATTCCTATGTCTTTTTACACTCAGTTCATGCTATTAGATTCCCACCTTCCATATTCTAACTCCTATCCCAGCTGGATTGCATTCTTCCATAATAATAATAATAATAATAATAATAATAATAATAATAATGATGATGATGATTTTGTTAACCACATGCCAGGCACTATTCTAAGGTCATCACATGTATGGATTTATTTAGTTCTTGCAACAACTCCATAAGGTAGAGGCTATTAGTGTCCTTATTTTACAGAGAAGGAAACTTAGAAATAAAAGCAAAATGAATTACTCAAGGTTGCCCAACAAATAAGTGGCAGAACTGGGATCCGAGCTCCTGCGTGGTTCTCATGAGTGATGAAAAGTGTAATGAGGTGTGAGGGAAGCCTGGTCAGAGTTTCTGTTTTGATATATGATCCCACTCAGGGAAGCCCAAGCAACGTTTTTAGCCAAATGACATCTTTTTTCCGGACAACTTTATTCCTTACTAATGGTCCCAAATCCAACTTTCTGGGCCAAACTCCCAACATCTGCTGCCATTGCCAGAATCACCAGAAACTCACTCCAGAACAGAATTCCTAGGTGTGCAGACACGAGGCCATGGCAGAGCTGTCAGAAAACTCGGGGTCAGCAGCTGACACTGTGTGTGACTTTGGATAAGTTTCTGCTCCAATCCGCTCCCTCGTATGGTGAGGTGGCAGGTGGGCAGAAGTTTTACTCCCTGTTCACCTCAAACACCTTCAGGTTCCCTTTACATCCTGCTGAGACCACACACCGCTTCCTTTGCCTGGGAGTGCCCCTCCACTCTTTGCCTTCCTGGCCAGTCCCTTCATTACTTTCAAAACTCAGAGAAGTCGCCTCCTCCCTAGTCTATCTATTTTTACACTCAGTGCACCAGAGTATAATTTATTGATTTGAACATCTGTTCTCCCACCATGCTGAGAGCTCCTCAAGGGCAGGGACTGTATTTTATAAAATGGTTTCCCCAGGCCCTAGGTCAGTGCCTGGTTCCTAGCAGGTGCTCAGTTGGTGGTGGAAGGATTAAACTGAATGTGATTTAAAGTCATCCGCTGAAGCTCTCCCTACCAGGAAATGGCAGGACTAGGACTGGAACCCAGACCTGGGGATGCCAAGCCCAGCGCACCCCCTCTCTCTGCCCCTGTCAGCAGTGGCACCAAGGAGAGCTTCCAGGAGAGGAGGGGTGTCCAGACCAGGTGCTTCACCACTCTCCTTCTGGGGTGAGGGGAGGTCTGAGGAGGAGCTTCAGGATGCCCAGAGCCTCTGTTTGTCCATGCTGGCGTTGCTACTCACCTTGTTGCCTTCCCTCTTCCCTTCTCAGCCCCCACCAGCCCAGCCTGTGACTTTCGGGGGGATGAAGTCAAGCCGCCCTTTAACCATTGGGCTCCCCTTCCCCAGATCTACAAAATACAGTGGGAACCTGGCCTTCTGAATGAGGTGGGAGGAGACAAAGGGAGCCACCCACCCCCACGGCTGTCTAGTGCCCAGTTCATATTCCTGCTGCGACTGTATCTAAATTTGCAAATCATCACCCTGCGCCCCACCATCATGTGTCATCTTTTATGCATGGCCACCTCTGCCGTGCAGCTCGGCCAGTTGCTATGCAACCAACGAAGGCGCTGCGGGGGCCTGACATTAGTGAAAGCAAATTGACCAGAGGAGCTCTCATCCCGCATGCAAAGCAGCCAGGGCTTCCCAGAGCCACTCTCTTTCTATCCAGGCCCAGACCCTTGGACCACAGCCTCTCTGGCCTAAGCTGTGGGCACAGGTGCTCCTACTCCTTCTGAAAAGGCTGAAATCTGGCCAGTGACAAGAGCCACGTCCAAAGGGAAGGGAAGGGCCAAGTACCTTAAGGCTCAAAAATTCTGAATCTCTACTGGGATAGACATCAGTTCCTGCAGGGAAGGAAAAGGGCTACTATTCATGGAGCGCTTGCTATGTGCTAGGCATGGTGAGAACAGCACAATGCAAAAAGCTCCAACTTCCTGGATTCCAGCCCAGCTCCACCATTTCTCAGCTGTGTGATGTGCATGCAAATCACTCGTCAGGACTGAGACCCAGCCACTGAAAGAGACTGTCTCCAGACATCTCGGAGAATGATAAAAGGCTGGATAACAGGCTGGAGGGGGAGGGAGTCCATTAGAGCAGCAGGGCTGAGAAGACGAGAGGAAGGAAGGAGGGGAGGACACCCAGTATTGAAGGCCTCGGAGCCTCCTGTTGGGAGAAACAGAGGAAATGAGGAGCTGGCAGTTCTGGTCTCCCCTTCTACCCAGCCCCTCATGTCCCCGACCCCCAAGAATTTGACCTCACAATTTCCCACTTGAGTAGACACCATTTTGCACTTGGAAGCAGCACATTGTGCTAGAAAGAGCAAGGGCTTTGGAATGAACTAGAACTGGCATCAAATCCTCAAAACCTGGCTCTCACCTTTCCTAAATATGATACTGCAGCAACTTCTGCCTTTGGGATTTCAGTAAGCAGTCAATGCCCCTCTTCTTCCCCAAACTCTTCAATGGCTCCCAGCTGTTGGAAGAACAACTTTACTTTCTTAGCCCCACCGAGCCCCACCTATCTCCCAAGCCTCTCACTCCCCGCTCCCTACACCTCTGTCCATTTGCTTGGGCTACTGCTTCTGCCTGGCAAACACTTCCTCTAGCTATTTGCTTTTCGAAATCTGATCTACCTCTCAGGACCCAGAAAAAATAAAATAAAATTCAGCTCTAATAGACAAGGCTGCCCCACCAGACCATTCCCCTTATCCACTGAAATTTCCCAGTGGAAGAAGGAACAGGGAACCAGAAAGTGACACCTCTACCTCCACTTTTTCAGTAGTGAGTTTGAGAATCTTTCCCAAACTTTATGACCCGATCTGTCAACGCTCAATTGCCTTTTGAGAAATGCCATTCTAGGCTCCTGAAAACTTCGAGCTACATCTCACCCCGAGGACGGACACACCCTGAGGATGGAGGCAACCTTGGAAGGCACTGTTCAGTGACTTACTGACCATGCATGGTTTTAGACACCGTACCATCTTGGTCTTAACTGATGTTTAACGCTTCACAACCACTAACCAACTAATTCACAACTATTTGTTAGCATGCTAACAAGGTCGTAGATTTTCATACAGATCAGTGTGGTAGATATTATCCCCACGCACTGAGACAAACTGCAGCTCAGAGGGGAAAAGTGACATGCACAAGATCCTACAGTGGGTTGACCATGGAAAAACTGGGGCAGGTACACTGTTCTACGTGAAAATGGGCTGAGTGTGTAATGCATGAACTTTGTCTGTAACACCAATCATCATTAACACTTCAGACTGCTGTGCCCATTTTTAAAGCCCACAGATTTCCAGGGTAAGCCATTTACCTGCTTCCTGTCAGGGCAAAGGCTTTAGCAAATGCAGACAGAGATAGCATGGAGGGTGCTGAGAGCACCATGAGCTCAGCTGTGTGCCCCCGGGCACATGTTTCCATTCCTTGGAACCCAAGCACACGCTCTGAAGTGGAAGGTGAGGTTAACTACTACCCTCCTCCAATGTCTATTCTAAAGGGCAAATATCATACAGCTACCAAAATGCTAAACTGTGAAGTCTTGTTAGGTATTAATGTTCCCTTAGTGGCATTCCTCCAAAGCAGAGGTTTACAACCTGTTTCTGATATACACATTTCTCTAATTATTCAATGTTGAGAACTGTGTTGTCATTGTTGTTGTTTAAAAGGAGACGTGCCAATTGTATTGCCTTCCTGGTGTATTGAAACGCATTTCTTCGTTATTTGGACTGATTTCCAAACAAATTAAAAACTGTTGTAGCAGTCAAGCTCTGACTGCTCCATCTATTAGATTCAGAAGATGGCAAATTCCTTAAACACAGATATAAACAATTCTGGTAACACAGTCTGATTTTATAATTAATTTTCTGTCTGGGAAGGCAAAAGTTCTCCTTCCCAATTTCTTTTCCCTCCAGTTGCCGACTGTTCTCCTACTTCTGGTATACTCTTGGATAAGGAAGAGCAGATTCTGGTGCCTGGGATGCTGTTGCATATAAAAAGATAAATCTTTTTTTTTCAAATGTCCTTTGATCACAGAGATGGCAAGGATAGAGGAAGTCAAGAAGTTCCTTTATTTTCTATCTTATTTCTTATTAAATTTATTGGGGTGACATTGGTTAATAGGATCATATAGGTTTCAAGTGTAGATTTCTGATATATAATCTATATATTGCATTGTGTGCCCACCACCCAAAGTCAAATCATGTACTGTCACCATATATTTGCCCCCTTTTCCCCTTTACTACCTCCCTCTCACTTCCTTCCTTCTGGTAACCAACATACCGTTGTCTGTGCCTATGAGTTTCAGTTTTATATCCCACGTGATCTGCTTACAGGTTCCTCTTTGTTGCTCAGTACAGCCATGATAAACACACGTTCACCAGGACCTGGTCACTCAGTGAACCAGCCCTGGTGAGCAACCTGCCGAGGATCCCCTCTGCCAGCCTGTGAGGCAGATGTGCCCTGGGGCTGCTCAAGGTCTAATAGAGTTGTGAGACTGAAACAGGTGAAATAAGGAGAGCAAACATGTGTGCAAGGAACAGCTTAAATAGCAAAAGCATTGGCTGGACTGAGCCCCTTGTGAAATGAAGGGGGTATTTGATGGATCCAGGATCTAGTCTATGACTGAGATCAGAACTCAGTCTGGGGCGAGGTTTATGGCTCAATATATGGCCAGGATCTAACCTCAGGCTGGAACCAAGGTCAGGGCTCAGGTTGGGACCAAAACCAAGGCTCAGTCTATAACCAGGATTAGGGCTCAGGCTCTGTGACCAGAATTAGGACTCAGTCTACAGCCAAGATTAGAATTCAATTTAAAACTGAGGTCCAGGACCAGTCTGGCTAGAGCCAGGCTAAATTCTAGTCAGGATCATGGCCCAGTTTGTGATGTGGCAATGTGATTCATAAATTATTTAAACCTAGTATTTGCTCATGGATTTCATAGTCTAGTCAGGGAGACAGTAAATGGAAATTACTCTATCAACTATTAAGAGTGTGAAAGGGAGTAACAAGAAATAATAAGAATACAAGACAGGAACTAATTATTCAGTCGGGGGGTGGGGCACTGTGGAACACCTTCTAGGAAACGTGATGCTAGACCTGTGATGCCCGAACAACCTCAGCAGCCCCTTCCAATGTCCTTATTTTTTTTTTGTAACATGTGACCTCATTCACCTTGTGGTTCTCTAATTGCTCCCAACACTGTGTTGGACACAATGTCTGTTTTGAGGGGACACTCTTGCTCTTCCTCTGACCAGCAAGGTCCTGAAGAACAGTTTTCTTCAACCTCCATATTTCCCATTATTTCCTGTCCACCATTCAGCTACTATCTGGCCCTGGCACTAACTCCCCAACACCTTTGTCTCTTTGGTCTGTTTAGATGTGCTGCATTTCTACGGCAGTGATCCAGGTATTCCCCTGAACTACTCATCTACATCTTGTAGCACGAAGGTATGAACCTCTGCCCTAGGTGTAGATCCAGTCACCCTCAGAGGGACCAATTGGTGAAGAAAATCAGACAGTGAAATCAGGGAAACCAAGGAAGCTCTGTGGTCTCAGGCAAGTCACCCAATCACCCTGAATGTGTTTCCTCATCTGTTAAATGGGCCTGAAACATACCTTGCCTATATTACAGAGTATTTTGTATACACGGTGAAAGAACTGATGTAAAAGAGCTCTGAGTTGAAGAGAAAGATCACAAATCCTATAAGTTGTCCCAATGTGAGAGTGAAGCTGGTCTTTCATACTCTCCCTTCCAGCAACCAAGCAATCATTGGTCAACTCCCAGACCCTTCTGGCTATCTGTGAGAGTTGGCTAGCAACAGTGTCCAGTAGGCTGAGGGCAGCCCACTGAAGAAAAGCTGCAGGTGCAGGTGAAGGCACATGAAGTCAGGGAGTGGGGGTCCAAGGGGACCTACATAGAGCACCAACACTATCTGCTAGAGGTCTGGGAGCTAGAAGGTTCCCATTTGTGTTCATTTCCCCAGGCCTGTGTGTTGGTTTCCCATCTTCTCAGGTTACCCCTTATAATTTTCCTGTAACAGCTCTACTTTTTCTATCCTTTAAATGATGGAATTTCACCTGCCTAAAACCCTCCCCCAGCTCCTGACTGCCTGCAGAATAAAGTCTAAGTCTCTTCACATGATTAAAAAGCCCCTTCATGATCTGTCCTCTGCTGACCACCCAACCCTTATCACTCACATGGCCCCCTCATTCTACCCCAATCAGGAACTTACTGGGTTTGGGGGTCACAATGGTGTTCTGGGGATCCCCCAAGCTCTTCATAACCCAACAGGGAAGACAGGGATACAAAGAAAACCAGGCGTTCGTGGGAGTAGAGGTAAGGTACGTGACCTAGCCTGGGTACCGTGAAGACTTCCCAGGGGGTGAGTGTGAAGGATAGAGACAGGGAAGGGGGGAAAGGGTGATCTTAGCAGGATTTGCAGCACCGAGAGAAGGTGAGAAGATGGGCAGGAGCAGGCCTGGCAGAGAGTTGTTACAAATTTACAAATTAAATATCTATGGAATGAATTAATAAATGAATGACTATACAGACATTTCACAGCCTAGGCTTTGGAATTCAAAAGGCTTGATTCCTGTTTCCTCTGCTTACTCACTGAGAAAACTTTAAATCATTTAACTCCTCTGAGCCTCAGTTTCTTCATTTAGAAAATGAGGCTAATGAGGACATCTGAGACAATGGATGTAAAAATACTCTGTGTGCTGTGAAACTGTTCAAATAGTAGCTTGCATTCATTCATTCATTCATTCATTCATTCAAAGAATATTTTTGAGTTCCTACTCTACACCAGGTCATGTGCTGGAAATCAATCTACAAATAGGAATTAGATGGGAACTCTATTTCAGGTGGAGAAGACAGGTTTAGGAGAGGAGACAAGGAGTCAAAGAGAAGAGAAAAGCTCATAATGAGACAAGATGGTAAAACGGAGGTCTGGGAGCTCAGAGACAGTTCCACTGATTGGTATCTAATGAGCACAGCTTCCTAAAGAAGGTAAGATTTGTATAATTGGGCCCGGAAGGATAAGTGGGCTTTATGAGGACACAAAGGTATAACAGAGAAGTGTGTTTAGACCATCGGGACTGGTCTGGATGGTATAGTGTATAAGGGATGGTATTGGGACTGCGAGGGAATGGGTAAGTCTCTTAAGGTCATATAATATAAAGGGAGTTTGAGTGCTTTTCCACAGATAATGGAGACCTTATTTACATGAGAGTGTCAGTGACACCAAGATGAAAGGAATAGAAGAGCAAAGACTACTTGGGGCCCAGAAAAAGAGTTGTGGGAGAGTGTACCTTCAGAATTGCAGAAACTTCTGGACCTTCACCATCACACAACCACACCACTACCACAACCACAACCAAGCTTCGGCAATCTCCCCCTTAGACAACTATCTATTACGGAAATACCTGTTTAGTATGGTTCCCCTTGAAAATGTTGCTCCTGTGTCAGGACAGTCATTACACGATATCTCCCAATAAGCTTTGTTTGGTTATTTTACTCGTGTTTTTATTGGCAGGGTATAAGATGAAACACCTTCTAATTAGTCCAAATATCCCCCTGAAGAGGTCTTTACCGGTGATCTATTGCTGTGTAACAAACCATCCAAAACTTAGTGGCTTAACACAACCATTTATTTAGCTCATGATTCTGTAGATTGGCAATTTGGGCTAATCCTCAAGTGGGTGGTTCTCCTGCTGTTTTTGGCTGGGCTTATTCATTTGTCTGTGTCGAGCCATGGGTCAGCTAGAAAACTATTTCTGTGAGTTAGCTGGCTGTCAACTGAGGATATTGGAATCAACCGAGCCTCATGTCTTTCATTGTCTAGCAGGCTAGCCTGGGTTTGGTCACAGTCGTCTCAGTGTTCCAAAAACATCAAGAAAGGAAGCTGCAAGGACTCTCAAGGCCTAGACTTAGAATTCTCCCAGTGTCACTTATTCTATTGGCCAAAGCAAGACACAAGCCAGCCTGGAATGCACTCCTCTTCTTGATGGGAGAATTTGCAAAATATTGTGGCCATTTTGGCAATCAACCCTAAGGTTTGTGAACTTTTTTTCCTATTAATCCTGGCATATGCAAGGAAGAAAGAGTAGAGAACATTACAAAGCAAGTTTTTGTTATTGTTGTTTATTAAAGTATCCCCAATAATCATAACATATACTGAGAGTATGGTGAACTCCTTGTCTTTATCTATTATTAAATATTATTATTATTTATTGGGCATATCCTCTGGGCCAGAAACCAGTCAAATAACAAAGGAAAAGGCATACACAATACTTGTTCCTTTGGAGTTTACAGTCTAACAAGGAAAACATCTTAAACAAGTAACTATAATAATATGACAAGTATTAAACCTAAAGGTTTTGCAGCTTTATTAATCTTTTCCTTTATAATTTTTGTCTTTGGAGTCTGATTTTTGAAGCCTTCATAACCGCAAGATTAAATAAATATTTACATGTCCAATTGATTTTTTGAAAGAAAGGTGAACCCCTAGCTGGAGGCCCACTTAACTTGGGTCCCCAGTGAACAAACCTGGGCCCAGCCAGAAGGCCAAGACCAAAAGAGTAGAAACCCAAGTTCATCTTGAGACCCATGTTATCCCAACTCCAGACTGTTTTCTGTTACCAGACCTCCTCTTGGGCTCTTCTCACAGATGTTAATGTATAGCCTGATGGATAATTGGACCTCTCAGCAGCATTTGACTGGGTTTCATTAAAATAGGTAGATAGATAGATATTGTATTTTTTTACATTTAATAACATATTAGGAAAATTGCTCTATGTTGTTAAATAAATCTACCCTGGGGAAATATAGAATTAATAAAATGGAAATTAAAGTACCATTAAAGAAATTGTTTGTTCAAGCACCTCTCTTCTTCTTGGAGGGTCTGTCTACCCCTAACATCCTATTGCAACCAGACTGGTCAGCACTGGGCATAACAACAAGCACCCATTCTCTGTTACTCCCTCCCTCTACTTTTTTGGGCATTGAATTAGTATTCCCTTGAGTCACAGTAGCAAAATATGAGACCCGGATTTTAGCATCGATGGCCTAATATACTCTGGGGAAATGCAGCCATGATGAGCTCTGGAGAAAGAACCTTACCCTGTGACCAAGCTCAGCTCCCTGGGGTTCTTAGTGTTGGGGCTTGTGGTGAAAACCTTAGTTAATAGTAAAGCACATCTGAACTTTCCAGTAGATTTGCTGATCCCATCCCATGTAAGTATATCCTGGAAATATTGAGGGATGGAATGGGGTAGGGAAGACCAACATGGTGGGGTTCAGTTGGTCCTGAGTCCCTCCAACATAGTAGCAGGCTGGTCTCACCAATATTGCCAACACTCGGCATAGAATGCTGTAAGAAGAAGGCCCACTTCATTCATCTATTTGTTCAATAAATATCATCTCCTGTGTGCTAGGCCCTCTTCTAGCTGCTGGGGCTACAGCAATAACCAAAACAGAACTGAATCCATGCCCTCAGGGAGCATGCATTCTAGTGAGGGAGTAGGTATTAAAAGAAATGAATAAGAAGACTAATGAAGCTGAGGAGGAGATGAGGCTTGCCTTGGGAAAAGTAGTTTTAAACATTATGGTGAAAGAAAGTCTCATGGAGAAAATGACATTTGAGCAAAGACTTGGAGGTGAAGGAGGGAAGAGGATAGGGGTAACAAATAAAAAAGCAGCAGAAATGGAGGAGCAGGTAGTCCACGGCAAGGAATTTAGACCATGCTGGAGCCCAGAAGAGACCACCTAAGCTTATCGGAGGTTTCCCAGGGATGTGACGGCTGAGAGGGGATTTAGGGATCAGTAGGAGTTTGCCCAGCAAGCACAGTAAAAGCAAAGAAAAAAGTGTGTGCAAAATCATCATAGCACCATGAAACATGTCTTAGGGTGAAACATGAAAACCGGGCCCTAAGGGGTGACTTGCTCAAGGCCACTTAGTAATAACGATTGTTAAAATTAATGTTAATAGTGATGAGTAGAGTCAACACTTAGTAAGCTCTCGTTGTCTGCCAGGACTTGTTAGATTCTTTGTTTTGATTTCCTTAATGCTCCCAACAACCTTATAAAATTTGTACTGATCCTAACCCCAACTTACTAATGGGGTTAAGAACTCACTCAAGAGTACACAGCTCATAAGTGATCAAGTCGAGCTTTGATGCCAGTGGGCTGGTTCCAAAAGCTACACACCCTATGCAGCTTCTGGACCCGCTACGAAACCAGAACTGCATCCTTCTGCTCTGCCCATCATTTCCCTGGCTTCCAAAGGTCCAAGTTCATTTAGTCTGACCCCTGATAAGATATGAATGTCCTCATTTGACATACTAGGCCCCTGAGACCCAGGGGAGGTCAAGGCCCAGCCGAGTGCACACTGGGATTCAAAACGGGGCCATTTGTGTGTCCCAGGGCATGTGGCCATCTGGCCGCCTCACGGTGGATTTTTTTTCTTTATATATAAAGCTCCCAGGGGTTGTCCCACCCACTGTTTCTCAATCTTTTTTCCATTATTGTCTGCCTAACAAGTCTTTTTAAATATTTTTTCTCTTAATTTTCCCCCTTCTCATGAAATTTTAATACCACAGATATACTGTATATTTATTTATGTGTTCTGTGTATGTCTGTGTTTTATACATTTAAAAAAGAGCAAACTTTTTTTCAAGCCACTTTTTAATCTTCTTGGGAGCAATATTTCCCCCTTTGAGAATGCATAATCTAGTCTAACCTTTTCACTTTACAGCTGAAGAGACTGATGCCAGAGAGGGCAAGGGAATACCTCAAGGTCACTTAGCTCAGACCCACGAACTTAAGAACAGATCTCAAAGTTCCTGGCTCCTCTACTCAACACTGCCTGAAATAGAGCCATGAAGGCTTTTATACCTCCTCCCTCACTATTATCCCCACCTTCCCTTCTCCATCTCAGAGCTTCATCCAAACCCAGCTCTTCAATTTTCTAAGAGCAACATTGTCTG
The DNA here is from genome assembly GCF_022682495.2 of Desmodus rotundus. Taxonomy (NCBI): domain Eukaryota; kingdom Metazoa; phylum Chordata; class Mammalia; order Chiroptera; family Phyllostomidae; genus Desmodus; species Desmodus rotundus. Next base: position 33,506,413 of record NC_071389.1, read on the forward strand.
CAATTAAGCAACCAGGTGCCTCCTGGATTCAGCCATGGATGGGGCCATCAGAAGCCCAAATGGCCATCAGGGCTTCCTTCACATAGGGCTGGCATGAAGGGGCAAGCTTTGTTCAGCTCAGCTCTCCACCATGGGGCTGACAGATCACACCACAGCTTGTTTGGAGGTTCATCCCCATCACCTTTTCCAAATGCAAGACAAGCATAAAACTACTGCAGCAATGAACAAAAAAAATCAACTTGGAAATAATTAAACAGCAAGGCAGCCACCCATAATGATATTCCGCAGCACACTTTGGGGACAGTTTGCTGCAAAAGCACCCGAGCACTCTGGTTGTTTAATTAACATTGAAACGGCAGTTCCACAAGAACTAAAAACCCTGTTAATTTATGTGTCTCTTAATGATGCTCATTTAAATACAGTCAACTTTCTCTCGGTTTAATATTCATGATTTTTAGTCATTAAGGCACCATGATCAGCTGGGGGTGGGGGGTACTTATATACCCAGAAACACAAACTGTCTGAAGACAGCAATTTCCAAATTCCTACCTTTCCATCCTTCCCCCCAAAAGCTCAGCCCCTTAGAGAAGCTGTAAACCAGCTGGTGTTCTTGGGGGGCTGTGAACAGTACAAGGGGGTGAGTGGAGTTTTATCATTTACTGTCCACTTCCCCAGTGAGAGCAGGCTGGCTCTCATTATCAGTAGTCCCAGAGCCGGGAGCTCAGCTGGCAAATGCAGGCTCTTGATACGCACGAAGAGGCCGGCTTCAAACCCCAGGGTGTTCAGAAGTATTTCAGTCAGGGTTGGGAGACTCAAGTTACCCGAAATGCATTTCTGAAAGAGAAGGATATTTAGGGTTGGTCAAGATAAGATGCTGATGAGGTGAGAAAACATAGGGTGCAGAAGGAGCTATGGATGCCCTTGTAGCAAACATGCAGAGTCGATGCAAGGCCCCACGTAGGAGCTATACACACACACGATGCAAACTGCGGGTGAGCCCACACGGAAACCCACACACTCAGCACACACAAATACAGACATCCACGCAAACTTTATAAGAGCACGTGAAAACCAATAAGGAGAATTCAAGTCAATCCAATTCAAAATCACCATATTCTGACAATAGCCCACACACTATGCTGGGCTCTGAAGATTCCAAACTGATCACGTTTGGGGGGGAGAGAAACAAATGAATAGGCAAGAGTCATTCACCATGAGATTAGAACTAAGGTAGATGAAGGTGGAAGTGTGCTGGAAGCATAGAAGCAGGGGCACATGAGCAGGAAGTGGGATAGGCCTCAGAACACCAGGTTGACAATAGGCACTTCCTGAATGCTAGTTCCCATCCCCTTCTCCAGACCTGTCTCTGCAGGACTGTGTTACAATACTGGATCCTGCCTTCAGAGAGCTAAAAGCCAACCCTGGGGGTAAGTTGAATCTACCAGCATCTCTTGATTTATACATCGTCTCCCAAAGGCAGACAGACAACAATAAGGGTCTCGGGAGTTGACTAGAGCAGGGGACAGAGCATTGACTTCAACGCCACCCAGGGTGGGATTCCATTTACTGTCCTTATGCCCCTGGACAAAGTCAGTTAGTAAATAAATATGAATCAGAGTTCCTCATATGCAAACCTGAGATAATAGCATCCAGTATCATGTTTATTAAAGGTATCTGTTCATAGGGATGTCTTCCCGCTAGAAGGTGAGCTCCCTGCTAGAGGAGGGCAGGGAGCTCACCTTCTAGGCAGGAACAATGTCTAGTTTATCTCTGCATTTTCATGGCATGGCACATACTAAGGACTAGATAGATATTAAACTGAACTTCTGACCTCACAGGAATGCTGAAATGAATAAAGAAAATAAGGAAAGAAAGAATAAAGAAAAATAAATAAAATATAAAGGTCATTTGGTAAGTTCTCAATAAATTACTTGAAACAAGGGCGGGGATCAAAGAAGGCTTCAAGAGAGTTTGAATTTAAAGTGGACCTTTAGGGGTGGTGTGAGTAGGCCAAAAAAAGAAGCATCTTAAGTTGAAAAAGGAGAGTGCACAAACAGCCAGGCCTGGAAATCTCGTCCCTGCCTGTCTCCTCCCACACCTGGTCCCGCCCATGCTCTCTTACAACCCCCTTTCTATCCTCAAAAGAGTCTGTTGCCCCTCAATTACCCAACTTCTACCCAGGCCTCAGAAACTAGTCTGGAGTTGCCTCTTCTAGGAAGCCTGCCCTGATCCCCAACCTCCTTCTAGTGTCTTCTGTGGTCTCCTGCGAGCTTCCTGTCACAGCCTCATCACACCATGTGGTCATCTCTGTTTATATTCCTGTCTTCTCACTTAAAAGGCAGGATCTGCTTCTGAATCATCACTGAATACCCAGGGCCCAGCACAGAGCCTGACACATAAAAGTTTTCACCTAGTGGATGGAAAGCAATCAAAGTAGGGATGCTGATTAGAGAATGTGGCTCTCAAACCCACGGTACAGAGACAAATGTCAGTAGTGGCCATCTGGGCCAAGTCCCCAAGGCCTGGGCCAAGCTAGCTCATTCCTCTCCCTTCACCCACCACCCAGTCATTATCCACAGGGGGTCCTAGTGTCTAATAGGATTCTGTTCCATCCCTCCATCCTCTCTGCTTTCTCTGTCCCCACTCCCACTGCCCCAGCTCCGGCCCCATCAGTTCTCCCTGCCTCTGGCTGCCTCTCCTGACCCCACTGCAATCTGTCTTTGAGCACAGCCAAAGAAATTGAGCTAACAACCAAACCCTTCCTCAGAAGGAAATCTGACTTCTCCACCTGACCCAGAAGGCCCGTCTGGATATGAGTGCTGCCAATCCCTCTGCCTCTCCAGCCTCATTTCTCCAGCCTGCTGGCTGTAGCCATTCTCCCTCTCTCACCTCCAGGCTTTTTGAGTGCTGCTTTCTCAGCCTAGAAAATGCTTTCTCCTCCTTGCCTCCCCCTTTCCCAGGTAACATCTCATTACCTTTCAAGTCTTGGCTTCAAGGTCACCTCCTCTAGGAAGGCTTTTCTAATCTCCCTCATGCCCTTGGGCTAGGCCCCCTCCTGTCTTCTCTGGGACACAGGGCATTTGAGAGGGAATGTGCTCAGGTTATCAGAGGTAACATTATGGGGAAGGAGAGACACCTGTGCGGGTCTGCTCCTTCCTGGCTTATCACACTCTTAGGGACAGCCCTAAGCAGACCCCCTCCCTCCAAGCCCCACTGTGTGGGCTTTGTCAGGGAAGGGGAGCCGCCAGAGCAACAGCGCCTTCCTTCTGACCTTCTGCCTCTGCACGTTCCTGTGACTCACTGATGGAAAACATCCACCCCTTCTGGGCTTCTTCCTTATTTCATCACTTTAATAAATTAAGAACAGATTGAAAAGCAGGAAACATTGTCTCCCAGGCCCCAGCACCCACATTCCAACTCAATTACAGGATTTGTTTTTCGGGTCTGGCCAGAGGCAGCTGGGATGCAGCAGAAAGAGCCAGACACAGAGTTGAAACCAAGAGGCCATAGAAGGCAATTCGGATCCCAGCTCAGCCACTGACCAGGTGCCTCAGGCGAAGCCATTCTGAGCCTCCTCATCCGTGTCTGGAAAATGGGGGGTAACAAGGACACATCCTTCACAGGGTGTTGGGACCATGTCGAATGAGGTGGGGGGTGTAAAAAGGCCTTGAAAACGGTCAAGACCCAGACCGTAAGAGAAATAGATAATTGCCAATTCTCTTGGTTAAAGATTACATGGCATCAGCAGCCCCCCACCTCCTCTAGTAACTTAGCTCTGAGACGTTGAACAGAAACTCCTGAATTTCTTGAGGAAAGGCCTCGTTCTCCCACTCCTTGCAGCAGCTGACACCAGCAAGACAGACCCTATGGATCTTTAGTCACATTTGTAACTTGTTGTCCTTGCTGCCTTCTGTTGATAACCAAGGTGCTGTTTGGGGCAGGATGGGGAGGGACACAGGTCTGGGGGAGCTGGGAGACGTAACCTTGTCCTGACGGCACCACTTGCTTGCCCACCAGTTGTGTCACTGTGTGGCTTACAGTTTCAGCTTCACCATGTACAAAATGAGGGCAGAGGGGGAATGAGTTAATAATCCTTGTCTTGATCACCTCACAGTGTGGTGGTTAAGACCAAATTAGACTTTTTCAAGCTGTAAAATTCTATACAAATGTAAACTCTTAAAAGGATGTTAATAATTCAATTATTATAATAGAGACTAAGTAGTGATGAAGAAGAAGGATATTTAGTCTATGTGATAGTATCTCCTCTTCTTCGGGGAAGAGAATTGCATGGTTTCCTTTGATCACACCTCCTGAGTTCCTTACAATCTATGATATTGGAAGTTTTTCCTTTTCTAACCCAATTATCTCATGCTTTATGTTAAGCCATTCCCATTTTTGCTCTCACTTGGAACAGAGAAAAAGGTCACCATATCCTTTAAGAAAACACTCACCCAACTTAAGACTATTCGTAAGACACACTTCTTCCTTCTAACATGCCATCTGAGGAGAGCACATTGGAGGAAAGTGATAAATTTTGTTTTGGAAAGGTGGGTCAGAGGTGCATGTAGATCTTTCAACTGAGATATACAATAGGCTAGCTGAAGATAAAATCTAGAGGTTCAACAGAATGCTCTGTACTGGAAATAGTGGTTCAGGAGGGCTCCAAATAAAAGTGGCAGCTGAATAGCTTCAATCTGATTAAATCCTTTTCCAGCCAAACCATCCAGTTTCATGCCTCCCTACATCTATCTGCTCCAGCTACCTTCTCTGCCTAGAATATCCTCTCCCTCTTATTCACCCCTGAGATCCTAAGAATAACCTCTAGAGAGGCCCTAACATCACAAGATATTTTACTTAACCTCCAAAGTGTTCCAAGCACTAGCTTCTATGTTCCAGGCACTGCATAGTTCTTACAACACTACTAGCATACCATTAACCTCACTTTATAGATGAAAACTAACTAACCCATCAAAAGCCATGCAGATAGTTTTTGGTAGATCTAGAATTCACACCCAAGTCTTTAAATAACAATTCCAGATATTTTATTGCTGTAAGATTCTGCCAACTACTCCAACAGCAAGGTGTGTAAGGCAAGGTGTGTAGCTTTCAATTCTGAGACTCGGCCCCAGATAGCTGCCTGTCCTGAATTTAGGACAGTTACTGTGGCTTGGGTTTGAGTTGGCAGGGCAAATTAGCTGGTCAGTAGCCAGGCCAGTCCTGTGACTCAAGAGGTCTCTTCAGAGGTTGGCCTCTCTTGGAGCTGTCCGTGGTACTGACACCACTTCCATCGGCCAATCCTGAACGCCTGCTGCATTTTCTCCGTATAGACCCTACACTGGTTTGTTAGGGATGACACCTCAGCCAGTTTCTTAGCACGTTCCGCAGCTGCAACCTCTAACTGTGTTTTTCCCTGATACAGATAGTCCCCTCTCAGATGCTTTGGCCTGGCTCCCACTGGCTTCCTAACGTGAAGAAGCCACATTGGCTTTCTCAAAGAGTTCTTGGGTACCTACTATGCACCAGGCATTGTGGTGATGGGTTTTATAAGCAGTATCACTTATTACATATTAATATACTGTACAGCTTATTCATTTGTTCTCCTTATTATTTATTGTCTCCTTCACCACTAGAATATAAAGCTCATGAGGGCAGGGATTGTTGTCTATCCACCAATTTCTCCCAGAAACTAGAAAAGTGCCTAGCACATAGCACATAGTTGGTGGACAATAAAAACAATTGTTAGATGATTAAATTAATTACCAAGTTATAGACAAACAACAATGTAACAAAGAGAGTGTTATGATTGCATTTCATATATAGGGCTTAGGCAGAATGACTCCTTATGGCTGTTCCTTGTCCCTTCCAGATCCAAAGTCACAGTGGGCTCTGAGAGAACTGAAAGGCCACTATCATCCTGGTACAGGTCAGAGCCAGTCACGAAGTTTTGGGGGAATGTTGTTCACCCACCCAATTCCATCTCAGAAGAACATAGGTACAGTTCTCAGGGTTGAGACCATTGAGACTCTTAGCTTTTAAAAAGACTAAGGGAAAGAAAAGGATGCTCAATTTGTTAGTCACAAAATGTTTTAGGGAGTTTACCATAATGAGAATAAGATGCACTGAATGAGCTCTACTCTGACTCATGTGACCTAATGACCCTGGCATCAGAGCTTAATCTGAAACCACAGTTAGAACTCAGCTTCTGAATACAGGTATTGCTGTCTGAGAACAGGGCACAGGTTTGCAGCTGGGATCAGGGTTCAGTGAGCATCTCCAAATTAACTAAAACCATTAAATTAAATCATATACACAAAGTGCTTGTACCAATACTCGATTTCATTGGGTGAGATGAGTTACACTCTCATCTCTAGTTAATAAGTTAGACTCTCTTCCCCTCAGATTAAACGAAGTTCTACACAGTTTTTAACTTTCACTTATTGACACTTTTCTTTCCTGGGCACCTTTCTCTTTTCTGAGGAGCCTTTCTGGAGGTGCCTGCATGGGGAAGGATCTTGAACAATATGATATGCATTCTGGATTTTGTCTTAAAGATTATGAGGAGCAGGAGAATCAGAGACAGATTTCAGGACTTGGAATCTTGGCCTTTACGTTACTGTCCTCTAGTCCGTCTCCCAAACCCTGCTGTCGCCTGCCTTGGAAATCTCACACTATCAAGGCTTGGAACTAGGAGCACATTTTCTTCAAAAGTTCTCCATTTCCTGCCTCCCTGGGAACTTCCACTTGCAGGCAGAATGAAGTGACAGGAATAGGCTTTATCTTACCACCTGAAACAACAACAAAAAGGACAGACAAAATATATGAAACAATGGTTTTCAAGACAGTGGACATCAGTCAACAAAAGATAATGTCCCTTGAGAAATAAGACACAAGCAAAGTGGACCCTAATTTTCCCCAGCTGACTGCCTTGATAAAGTTTCTAAGCCTCAGCATGGCAGGGGGAGAACCCAAGGGGAATCTGATGGACTCCCTGAGTTGAGGACTCAGAGCTGACAGTCCAGGGGGAGCAAAGCAATGAGACTTCACAAGACAGAGTACTGGAGAGAGAGAGAGAGAGAGAGAGAGAGAGAGAACTACATAGAGAGAGAAACCCAGAGATCTGTGGATGGTTACCCCTTAAGTCTTGAGTGTGGGCGAGGAAATTATATGTGAGTGAGGAACTTACAAAAGGCTGGAGAAGGGAGAAACCACAGTGCCCAGCACTCACACGGGATCAGAAGTAGTGCCTGTCCCCACCAGCTAACCTAAAAAAATCAACCCATAATTCACAGGGCATTGGATAGAGCATTCAGAGAGGCTTTGCCTCAATAATGGGGAATAATTAGCTCTACACTAGAAGCTCCTCTGGTCTAGCCTAAAAAAATATCTTAAAATCAAAACCCAAAAGGATCGAACTGTTTCCATGTAACTTAACTGCACATTAGAATAATGCTTAAGAATACTTAAAGAAATGCAAAAAATATCCAGCCCCCAAAGTAAAATTTACAGTGTCTGGAATCGAATAACAGATTACCAGGCATGCAAAGGAGTAGAGAAATATGACTTACACTGAGGAGAAACATCAATCAGAACTGACCCAGAATTGACACACACATTAGAATTAGGAAACAAGGACATTAAACAGACATTATGATTATATTCCCTGGGTTCAAAAATTTAAATACAGTCATGGAAAATATAAAAAGACTCAAATTAAACTTCCAGAGGTGAAAATTACAATATTTGAGGTGAAAACTACATTGGATTGGATTGGAATTAAAGGCAGATTAGACCCTGCAAAAAAATTAGTGAACTTGAATAAATAGGCATGGAAACTATTTAAAATAAAACAGAAAAATACAGAAATTTTAAATTGAGAAGATTATCAGTGACCTATGGGACAATGTCAAGCAACTTAATACATGTATAAGTAGGGTCCATAAAGGAGGAGGGGGAACAGAAAAATTATCTGAAGAAATAATGGTTGAAACTTTTTCCAAATTTGATGAAAACTATAAATTCACAGATCTATGAAGCTTAATGAGCTCCAAACATAGAAAAGTGAAGAAAAAAACACAAGACATATCATAATCAGTTATCTCAAAACTAGTAATAAAAGAAAATTTTAAGGGCAATCATAAAGAGAAAAGTTATGTAAAGAGGAATAAAAATAAAGTGAAAACAATGTATAACAAAAGACAGTGGAGCAGCACCTTTAAAGTACAGAAAGAAAGCTGGCAACCCAGAATTCTATACCTAGTGAAAGTAATCTTTCCAAGAAGAGAGCAAATGCTATGCCTAGCGCAAATAATCTTTCCAAGGAGAAAGCAAAATAAATCTTTTTCAGACATACAAAAGCTGAGAGAATTCACCACCAGCAGACCAGCACTGTCAGAAATGTTATGGAAAGTACTTCAGTCAGAAGGGAAATGAAACCAGCTGGAAATACGAATCTTCACAATAAACTAAAAAATACCAGAAATGGCAACTGCATAGATAAATGTACAAGCTGTCTAAATTATTGTTTCGATGTCTCTAAAAGGTTATTGACATCACTGGGTATAGCGTGTCAGTTTGACAAGGTAAAGTTATGGAGACAGGGGTGGCGGGGATGATTGCACAGCATTAGGAATGTACCTAACACCACTGCACTGCACAGCTAAATACGGTTAAGGTGGTTAATTTTATGTTGTGTGCATGTTCGCACAATAGAAAGTTTTGAAACAAAAATTATAGCAATGCATTGTGGAGTTTACAAGTAAAACGGGTGACAAAGTCAGCACAAACATCCAGGGAAATGGAAGCATACTTTAATGTAACCTCTATGTGAAGTGTTACAGTATCACTTGAAGGTAGACTGGGATGTTAAAGATGTATGCTAGAAACCCTAAAGCAACCACTAAAATAATACACCAGACTTAATAAGCCAACAAAAGAGATCAAATGGAGTCATTAAAAAATGCTGTTCATTTAAAAGATGATAAACATAAACCAGCCCCACTCTACATCAAGAATTACATGAAATGTAAATGGCCCTCGCCTCTCGGGGCCTGTTGAATCATCTGAAGAGCACTCCTCTCTCATATCTGGATTCAATCCTCAAAGCCACTCTGAGGTCGATAGATCGGTTATTATCTCCACCACAGATCAGGAAACTGAGATCTCCCGTAGGAAGGTAACTTGCTCTGGTCAGCACGTTAGCAAATGAATCCTTGATCTGTTTTGTCCCAAATCGAAGCTGCTTCAACCAAGCCCTAAAACAGACTCCTCCTTCCAGAAATTCATTTATTCCCACCTACTCCCACCCTTCTCTCTCTCCCTCCCACTCCCTCTCTCTCTCTCTCTCTCAAAAGAAGAAAGACAATTTGGCATGAATTAATGATGAGCCTGCCTGGCCAATTACCAGTGCTAAGTGCTCTCCCTCCCACTGGGAGCAGCTCCCACAAAGCACTAAGTGATGTGGGCCTAGCCAAGGGCCCCCGCCCAGCCAGGCCCAGCGCCCTCCTGGGTCCAGGCTTAGAGGAAGTAGCTTTCCAATTAGCTCTTCCCAGACAGACTGGCTTCTCTGCACAGCAAATTGGGTTACAGAGCTCTCCTCCAGCTGGCCTCCTTGTCTGGTCCCATCCCCCGCCCCCAGCAAAGAGGCCATGAGCCTGCAGGTTTCGGGCTTCCATGGAGGAAGGAAGGTCTCTGCAGACCTCAGCCCTGTCCTACTAAGCTGGCATTCCAGAAGCCAGTATGTATGCCCTATAGCGGCCAGACAATGGCCTCAGAGCCCTAGAATCCAGGCTCCTGAGCTAACAGGGAAGCAGTGCTCAAAGGAAAGATCCTGAGGTCCTATATTTTCACCCTGCCCATAGCCACCCCCATTAGTAAGACAGAAAGTTAGGGCTGTCCCCGGTGCCATCAGGGTGGGGGAGAGGGGAGCTTTTCTGATTTTTTCCCTAGCACTTCAAACATAGCCTGCATGTCATTTGAATCTGGAGAGAAATGCTGCCAAGAGGGCAGCCTGGAGCCTGACCATGGTGTGTCTTGGACCGTGTGTCCCCTCTTACTGGCCAGCCCGGGTTCTAGCCCATAGCTGGCACCTCCTGTCCACATGGCCCTAACCAGGAGGGCCTGGCCTGCTCTGCCACTCCCTCTAGTGGGCATTGCCATGTACATTACAGCACTGAGCTCCCCCTCAGAGAGTAAAAGGCCCAGCACTTCATAGTTGGGCAGTAGCGTCAGAGGCATTGTCGCACTCCATCCTCATAGTAACTCTGTAGGCTACGCTGAGCGAGCATCGTGATTCTCGTTTTAGAAATGAGGAACCGTGTTTGACCAGGTGAGGAGAGAGCTCAGAGCCGGTGTGAGGCAGGATTGGTCCCGAAGCCCAGGTCTCTCTCTCCAAGTCCTGGCTGCAAACCTGAGAGTTGGGTATGTCTTCTTATAAATTGTATCCTCACCCTTACACCTTACGTGAACTGTGGGTTGGTTCAAAACAACAAGGAAGGGACCCAGCACAGTGTACCCACACAGCCATTCAGCACCTATCATGACCTAGGCACTAGGGACTCCAAAGTGAATTAGATGAAGTCCCAGCCCTCAGGGAGCCCCCAGGCCTGTTGGGAAAATAAACAGATAATGACAACACCGTGTGAACAGTGCAATCATGGAGGCGCCACAGAGTCTGCAGGTGTCTGGGGCAGTCCCCTGGCCCAGAAGACAGGCGACACCTGACCCAAGCAAAACAACCATCAGGAATTCACTGGGCAAAGACAGACGGGGGGGTGGGGCAGGTAAAGAATATTCCAGGCACAGGGAACCATAAAGAAAAGACAAATCACTAGATGCCTTCAGGAGGGTGCAGAGAGGCTTTGCATGGGGCTGAGATGTGTTAGGGCCAGACGGTGAGACTCCCTGCACGCCCAGCCGTCCAGGTGGAGGCTTCATCGGAGGGAGCTCCCTGGGACATGGAGGCTGCAGTCCCAAAGCTCAGTCGGTTTATGGCCGAATGTTCTTGTAGAGGAGCTGAGCAGAGACAGGGCCTCTAGGGAGTAGGGAGCTGGTGATGCTGAAAAGTGTCTGCCAGGAGAAATCAACACTTCCCATTCCCAAGAGGTCAAGATGGCCTGTTGTTCCTCCTTGATAGAGACCCTGAGATCACACTGTCATCCATAATTCACTCAACAAACACTCACTGGGTCTCCTGCCTGTGCGAAGCTCTGAGCTAAGCTCCAGAGACACAGAAGTAAAAAGACATGGTCCCTGCCCTTGAGAGATGCACAGTCCTTGGGGGAAGGGAGCCAGAGGGAAAGAGAGTGGGGAATGATGGCAGCTCAGTGGGAGGTGGGCACAGAGGGGAGCAGCAATCTTGTATGGGAGCAAAGAGGGGAGGGAATTGGAGCTAGGTTTTAGAGGGTGGGTAAAAGTCTGCCATTCAGGTAAAGGCATCTTAGGAAGCAGGAAGAGCACATAAAGTCACAAAGGGGCATTGAGTAGGAGAGGGAAGCAGGCAGTAGTTGCGTGAGGTGCATGGTAGGAGATCAGACCACTAGAAGTCAGTTTTGCCAGGTGGAAGAGCTGGAACGCTCTCCTAGGCCAGGTTTGGGTTTTATAAAATGACTCTGGCAGAGAGAGAACAGCTGAAGCTGAGGGCTGGAGCAGAAGGGTTAGAGCCAAAAGGCACTAAGGAGGCAGAATTGGCAGGGTGAGGGAACCAGCTAACTGGCTATGGGAGGAGACACTCATGTCTTGCTTTTTAAAATTGCCAAGCTCTGTTAAGTGAACCTCTTCTGCAGAGCAGATATTCAATAAGCTAAAAGGATTCGATATGCTAAGGTAAGTGAAAGCCCCTGGTACAGTCACCTGGGCCCCCACACCCAGTAAACATTAGGCAACACTCAATAAGGATCTACGGTAGCTGACTCTCTACATGACTCAATGAGTGGATAAGTGTATGAGTAATGAGTGAACAAATGGATGAAGGAACCGACAACCTGTGGGGCCCCAGCAGGCAGCCTCAGAACCACGTAAGTCTCTATGCCCCATCAGGAGTCCTGGAGAGATGCTCTCCAGAAGGTCTGCTTAGTGCATGTGTTGCTAAGAGAAGTCCTGAGGCACAGTAAATCTCAGGGGCTGCCTTAGGGCTTGGGGTCCAGCTGACCCTTCGTGGAGGGTTTAGCCTTTATTCTTTTGGCTGGTGTCAGGTGATGGCGGCGTAACATGTCTGTACCTGACCCTGAGGAGCCCTCATATCTGGCATCCAGGTTTGCACCTGGCTGTCCCACCATCCCTGTACAATCATCAATAAGTCAGAAGACAACAGGTGAGGAATGAAAGAGACCTCCCGGAGCGATTGGCATCACTCTGCCACCGACTACACGCAGGTACTGTGCGAGGTACAGTATATATATTATCTCATTAAATGCTGCAATCCTGAAGAGAAGGGGGTTTTATTCACATATTACTGATTAGGAAACAAGCACAGGGCAAGGATGAAACCTCTTCTAGGTCATCCAATGATACCTTGGACCAAATCCATCAATTTATCTATAATTAAAGCAATCCATGGTAGAAAGTTGGAAAAACAGAGGAAAGGTGCTTACAATTTGATCATCCTAACAAAGAAGCTTTATTTATTTATTTATTTATTTGCATAGCTTCTATATGTTTGGTACATACTTGAGACTTTCTTATTCAGGACATTTTGTCTTACTCTTTCCTTATTTAATATTATATCATAAGCATTTTCCAGTACTATGTTGCCTTGAAAATCATTATTTTTTAGGGCTACAGAGTGTTAAATCAGGTATAAGCACCATACTTTAACTATTTCCTATGGTTGGCTATTTAAATTTCTTCCAATGATTTGATATTATTTAGAATGATCTTTTGGGGGAATATTTTCATAAATCAGACTCCCAGAAACAGAAGTATGAGGTCAGAAGATATAAATATTTTAGGGCTTTTGTTACCCTACTCCTTTCTCATGGGGACTTTGTACTTCACTCCCCATGTCTGGATGCCTTGTTTACCTCTCCCTCTCTTGACTCACCCTTGCCCAGGCACACCTTCCTGACCCTCAGCTTCCTTATCTGTGAGATGGAGCTAGTGACCCTCCTCAGGTGAGCTCGTGGACTGGAGACACCTTATTAGAGTGTGGTAGTTATACCTCACATACAGCAAAGGGGTGAGACAGCATAATCTTCGGTGCCAGACTACGTGGTTTTGAAGCCCAGATCTGCCACTCAGAAGCTCAGTAATTTTGGGCAAGTTACTCAACATCTCTGTACCTCAGTTTTCTCTCTGCAAAACAGGAGTGATGAAAACAACAACAACCCCTTAGGGTTATAGATGAGGTCTGAAGGAGTTTTTTTTTATGCAGAAAGCCTATAGCAAGAGCTGTGGTTGTTATGAAAGTGATGTCTGATGGTAGAGGCAGCACTTTCGGAAAAAGCTTCAGCATTCCTTCTTATGGGGGCTGCCCCAAGAGAAGCGGGCAGTAGCCAGGTGCCCAACAGATGGGCTTTTTTGTCGTGGAAACAGCTGATCTAGCTCCAGTGCGGTGACCATTACTCCCTCCCTGCAGCCTGTGCATTCCATGGTCTGGGTCTTTCTCCCATTCCCCCACCCCCCTGCCCACCACTCTGCCCTCTGGCTGCTGTGACCTGATCTTATCCCTTTTTCATCAGGCTGCCTAACTGACCAGAAAATGCAAACGCATCCTAAATGCACACAACTGGCCCCCCCAAAGCTTTCTACCACCCCCCCAACCAATTCCAGGAAGCCAGGGCCCCAGTGCCAGCCTGACGAGCAGCACTTAATTCTTTATTGAAAACCATTAACTGGAGTTCAGTTCTCTGAGCCCCAGTTTCAAATTACCCACAGGAAACGCCAGGCCGAGAGAGTGGCTTTCAAGGGCAGAGCCATCTCCTCTATGGAGACTGGCTCCAGGACCCTGACTTTTTTCCTTTTGAGAGGCAATAACAACAACAGCAAAGGCAGCAATCATTTTCAATGGCTAGGTGCATAAGAGTTGGTGAAGCACCCGGCTCCTCCTCCTCCCCTTCTCTCCCTTTAACAATAGCCCAGTGCAGTAGGTCTGGCAGGAAGTATTATCATCCTCAATGATGGATGAGAAAACTGTTGGCCCCGGGGTCACACCGGCATTCAGGGGTTGAACTGGGCTCCAGATATCCCTGCCAGTGAGTCCATGACCCTCCTGTCACAACACTTTATAGACCACCCACAGTGGGCCCTGACCTGCAGGAGGCACGGCGGCAGGGGAGACGGGTGAGGGAGATGGGAACCCTGCCCTTCACAAGCTACCAGTCCTGATTAGGACGGGGACAATGAAAAACAGCCCTAAACTAGGGTTCCTAGTTCTATCCTGGGCCTGCCACTAACTGCGTGCCACACTATGGAGTTATCATTCACAGGCCATGCAGGGAGGACTGAGACTAAGGTAAAACGGAGAGTGGTGAGGGCATTATGTCCACAGTGCTCTCTATCAAGATTTCTAGCCAATTGGAAAGAAACTTTATCTATTCATTCATTTTCAATTGCTTAATCTTGCCTATGTGCCATGCACTGAGCAAAGCACTTTGCAAACAGTTCTCACTGACCCTTCAAACAGACTGTTTAGGGAGGCTCGGGGAGTTTAGGTAACTCACTCATGATTACACATCAGTGGGAGAATTTGAATTCAGGTCAACCTGACTTTAATTCCCACTGCTTTTTTTTTTTTTTTTTATCATAGTTCTGCAAACAATTGTACAGTGACCCAACAAGAGCACAGAGAGAATAGAGACCTGTGTGGGTCTCCAGGAAGGGTTCCCAGTAGTGGTGGCGTCCCAGTTGATAGATGGTTGGGAGACACTGGCCAAATGAAAACAGCAGAGGAGAAAGTTCCATGAAGAGGCAATAGCACAGGCCAGGGCCAAGAAGTATCAAAGGACATGGCATGTTAAGGCAAGTCAGGAATTGCCGAAACTTCTGACTTAAGCACAGAGGGTATAAAAGGATACTGCCCCCTGGGAGTGCACAACCCACGAGAGAGAGAGAACAACGTAAAATGACTTGGTATTTGAGGCAAGCTGAGTAAGAATTTTTATCCAAGAACAAAGAGCTTTCTGCTCATGAATCTCACCTCCTCCTCACAGCAGCCTGAGAAGCAGCTGAACAAGGAGGCCTTTGGCTGCGGAAAGAACAGAGCTTTGGCCTCAGAGACTAGAGGCCTGCTTCCCAGAGCTTGTGTGACTTACCGTGCTCTGAATCTGGGTTTTCCCTTCTCTACAAAGGGGCCACTGATACCTACTTCCCAGCATTGCATATTGCTCGACCTGACAATAGTTTGAAAATAATAGAGATTGGGTTTCACTCTAATTTATAGATGTAGATGAGCTGAGGCTAAGTAACATTAATCATATGCCTATGGATATAACCAAAAAGTGCTCGATCGGAAATTTTATCTCAGATCTGGTGGATTTCTCTGCCTCTCTGTCACTTCTACCACAGATCCTACTTTAGCCTTCGGGTGCCCAATGCAATAAGCCTGCTCCTCTGCACACTATGCCCTTTGGAGGGATGAAGGCAACAGCTATGTCCCCAAATCTCCCCTTCCCAGCCAAATACCTCCATATCTTCACTCAATATGATCCCCTAACCCTCAGCAGGGGTTAGCTGCCCTTGAGGAAGAAATAGGAAAGCAGCAGCCATAACAGGAGTTCTTCCCTAGACCAAATGTGAAATAGCCCCTGCCTTAGGGGCAGCAGCCAGAACCTCAGCAAACTCCCTGTGGAAAACAATAGCCACAGCTCCCCCTACCCCCGCCACCCCCGGTCTATAAACTGCCACGGCCAACCTGGACACCAGCTTTGAAACTCAAGGGACTTCTCCCCACCTAAATGTTGTTTCTTCCCTGCCCCAGATGGCCCTTATTGGAGTCGGATCTTTTTTTTTTTTGGCCACCTCGCTGAACGCGTGCACACTCATTTCAGAAAATGCTGACCTCTGCTCCAGGCCGCCTCGTCGGCAGTTTCCCAGACATGGTTCGACTGTTTATTTATTTATTTTTATGTTAGCAAAGAGGAGAAAATCACATCGGCCTAAAATGAATACTAATGAAATGCCTTCGTTAGCTTCCTTTGTGATAAGAATGAAAAATCGGATTTCCACAGAATTGCAAGCCGTGTATTTCTTTCCTTTCCCTCAACCTTTTTTTTTTCTTTTTTGCCCTTTTTTTCTGATAGGAAGATTAGGGACAGCCAAGAAGGGGAGTAAAGTCATTTTATAAAACATATCTGCATTTTTAAGGGTGCCTTTGTTGCAGAGGGACGTGGTGGAGCAATTTCTCCAAACCCACTTTTCTCAGCCTGTAAAGCAAATGTACCTATTTGTCCTCTGCTGCAACAATGCCAGCTGCATTCAATCAACTGAGAAGCTACAAGCCATAAACCTTCTTCCCCAGCTAGGGGGGTGGGGGGGAGGGAGCAAGCAAGAGAGGAGGCATGCCATAAAAATTCATCAGAATAATGTAGAGATGAGACCGCGCTCCGATCGCCGGCAAGCAATCAACCAATCACTCATCCCGTGGCATTTACAGCACGTCTCATTCCCCTGTTCCTTAAGGACAATTGATTTTTCCTGATTCCATTAGCATAACGGCGTGGAAAATGTCTGCAGTGCAATATTTCTGGAAAGTTCCAACAAGTAGGCTGGGCACTGGAGTGTGACCATCTCCATAAAGCTTCCTCAGGCTCTGCGGCAGACACCACCACAGCCACCACAAAAGGCCCAGAGAGAATGGTGCAGCCTCCAAAACTCAGGGGCCAAGGGTACCTCAAGGTGTCAAAGCAGGTAACTGGCACCAATATGAAACCCCTCATCTTCTCATCCCTGAACACAGAAGCACTCTTCTACAAGACGGGGTGTCGTGGAGTGGTAAGGAGCAAGCCAAAACCACCCAGCACAGGAGGCACTGTATCACAGATCCTGGGTTCATTGGTGGCCTCCCAGAGCTCCTAGGTTTACGAGTTGAGAAAAGAATGCTTCATGTTATTATTTCTTTATGTATAAACAGGAGGCTGCAGGAATGGGTACCCAGGAGCCAATATTCTGCTCCTCTGTCAGCTGGGTGTCCACAGCCTTCCCCACTGAAACAGTATGTGCGTGAAGAGGGAATGGGAGGAATTGGGGGCTTTGCCAACCTGGGTTCAAGTCCTTGCTCTTCCTTTTATTTGTGTGGCTATAGACCACAGTTAATTAATCTCTCTGAGCCTCGGTTTCTCTTTATGAAAACTAGGGACCTCATTACTTCACAGGTTGTTGGGAGAATTTAATAAGAACATGCGAAAAGCACCTCACATGGTGCTGGTGCACAGTGACTATCCAACAAGTCACATTCTCCTCCCTCCCTTCCCCTTTCTTTCTCCAAATTTCAGTTCCCTCTTGTCCACCAGCAACATAGTTCGCTCACCATGTCAGCTTCAGCCAGTCAAGGTGATGAAACTTTCCATGCCAAAAGGAAAACATACAAAACCTAGAATGTTTCCATCTCCTCTCGCAAGTGAGATAAAAAAAAAGAAAAAACTGGCTCTACCTTTTAGGATGTGCTTAAAGAGACTCCCTCTTATTCTGTCTCCTGAGTCATCCTCTCATCCTCTTCTCTATTCTCACATTGCACCAGTAGAATATTTTGAAAACACATGTGACTTTGTTATGCCCCTGTGTAAAACCCCTCAGTAGCTCTCTTCAAGATTCAGCTCAGGCTGAGCCTCTCCCAGGAAGCCTTCTTCCTGACTGACCTCATGACCCCGTGCACATCTCACACTTTATTGTATTATCTGTGTCATGTCTTCTCCAGCCTGGACAATGGGCTCTCTGAGCGGTGTTTTCCAGTTCTGTGTCCTTGGCACCTTTCACAGCACCTGATACTTAGTTGATGTTTGTTGAGAAAACCAATTTTACAAAGGCAGTGCTGATCCCATTGGCTAAGGTTCCAGGCTTATTTCACTGTTTATGGGAGGCTGTTTGGATGCTGGCCATGGTTCTGAATCTTTAAGCCCTAAGGAAAGAAGTAACAAAGAAACCTCAGGACTTCTGGTCAAGATGAAGGCATAGGTAAACACAACTTTCCTCCTGGAACAACCACCTCAAAAATTACAACAAGACTGCTAAACAAATATCACTCAGAATCATCACAAAATTGAGCTATATGGAAGTCTGACAACCAAGGAATTAAAGAGGTCACATTCATGCAGATGGGTAGGAGGGGTAGAGACATGGAGATGTGTAGAGAGGTGCAGAGACCCAGAGACATGGAACAGGTGGTCCCACACCCACGTGTGGTGGATAATATTGGGAGAGATACCTCAGGAGCAAGGGATCCCAGTCCCACACCAGACCACCCAGCCCAGGGTTCCAGTGCCAGGAAGATTAAGTCCCCATAACTTCTGACTGGAAAAACTAGTGGGAGTTGAGGAAGTGAAAGAAACTGTGGGATTCTCAAGAGTCTCCCCTTAAAGGGCACACAATGAACTTAGGACTTGTGTAGACTCACTCTCTCTGGGCTTCAGCACTGGGGCAGCAGCTGGAAGGGCATCAGTGGCCTAAAGAGAGAAATGAAAGGGTGTGGCATCAGGGTGAATGCCAGGGTACAGCTTCCTCCAAGACAAAACTCTAGAGGCCAGGCAGCAGCATTGCCCCCTTTCTGAGCCCTCCCCCACACAGAGCCACAGAGCAGTGACACCTTATCAGAGACTCCATCAATCAGTTTCACACAGGTTGCCCTACCCTGGTTATTACCCAAGGCTCAGCCCCAGCCAACTTACAGGTGTGCTTTTCTTCAATAGGCCACACTACTAAGCCAGGGAGTCAAAGCAGCTCTACCTAATACACAGAAACAAATACAGAGAGGCTGCCAATTTGAGGAGACAAAGCATACAGCCCAAATGAAAGAACAGGAAAAAAACTCTAGAAAGAGAACCAAACAAAATGGAGATAAGCAATCTATCAGATGCAGAGTTCAAAACATTTGTTATTAGGATGCTCAAGGAACTCATTGGGTACTTCAACAGTATAAAAAAAGACCAAGGCAGAAATGAAGGTTACATTAAGTGAAATAAAGATGAGTTTATAGGAAACCAACAATGAAGGGGAGGAAGCTGAGAATCAAATCAATGATTTGGAACATAAGGAAAGAAAAAGTATTCAATCAGAACAACAAGAAGGAAAAATAATTTTAAAAAACAAGTATAGGCTAAGGAGTCTCTAGGACAACTTCAAACATACCAACATTTGAATCATAGGGGTGCCAGAAGGAGAAGAGAAAGAGCAAGAAATTGGAAGTCTATTTGAAAAAATAGTGAAAGAAAACTTCCCTAATTTGGTGAAGAAAATAGACATATAAGTCCAGGAAGCACAGAGAGTCCCAAACAAGATGGACCCAAAAGGACCACACCAAGACACATCATAAGTAAAATGCCAAAGGTTAAAGATAAAGAGAGAATCTTAAAAGCAGCAAGAGAAAAGAGGAGAGTTACCTACAAAGGAGTCCCCATAAGACTGTCAGCTGATTTCTCAAAAAAACTTTGCAGGCTAGAAGATACGGGCAAGAAGTATTCAAAATGATGAAAAGCAGGAACCTACAACCAAGATTACTCTGCCCAGCAAAGCTATCATTTAGAATGGGAGGGCACATAAAGTGCTTCCCAAACAAGGTAAAGCTAAAGGAGTCCATCATCACCAAGCCATTATTCTATGAAATGTTAACGGTATTTATTTAAGAAAAAGAAGAAGATCAAAACTATGAACATTAAAATGGCAAAAAATAAAATTGCAACTATCAATAATTGAATCTAAAAAATAACTAAGCAAACAAGCAGAACAGAAACAGAATCATAGATAGGGAGATCATTTGGAGGGTTATCAGTTGAGAGGGGGAAATGGGAAGAATGGGGAGAAAGATGCAGGGATTAAGAAGCATAATTGGTAGATACAAAATAGACAGGGATGTTAAGAACAGTACAGGAAATGGAGTAGCCAAAGAACTTTTATGCATAACCCATGGACATGAATTAAGCAGGGGATTGCTGGACGGAATGGGGGTATTGAGTGGAGAGGGATGAAGGGGGGGAAATGAGGACAACTGTAATAGCATAATCAATAAAATATATTTTTTTAGAAAAGAAACCTCAAGAGGGGTGACAAGCCACGTCCATCCAGATAGCCTCTAAAGAGCCAGTCTTCAGAGCAGAGGACAGCAGCCCTGGGGATTTAAGGTCCAGTCCTGGCTCTGTTGTGAATACTCAGCTCAAGATGCAAAACCTTTCTGCATCTTCATTTGTCTCATCTGTTAACTGGAAACGAAATCTGGCATTCCCATGTCACAAGATCACTCTAAGGATGACAAACATGGCATCTGTGAATCTTCTGGTAACTGTTCTATGATGAGCCTGCCGTGAAAGATGTCTGAGGTTCCTTCTATTTCAGTGCTCACTAATCGAGTGACCACATCCTACATCCTACTCACACTGACCACTTCCACTTCCTTACCTCCAACTTGCTCCTCAGCCTGCTCCCATGTGGCTCCTGAGCCCATCACTCTGACAAAACAACTCTCAATAATGACTTCACACTGCTAAACCTATTGTCATTTTTCAATCCTTATTATACTTGCTCTTCTAGGGCCATCTTTCTTGCTTTCAAGTATCTATCTCATGATGTAATTATGCATTTATTTGTGACTATTTTATTAATACTTGCTCCCCAACTAGTCTGTGGACTCCACAAGGTTAGGAACTGTATCTATTTTTCCTCACTATTGCACTTCCAGGTCCTGGCACGATGCTCACAGGGAACAGCCTCTCCATGAAATAGCAGGAAGCAGGCAATGTGCCCAGAGCAGGCCTGGCTGTGTCCAGCACTGACTGAAACACCAACAGAAGGCCTGGACCTCACTGGAAGTCCCAGAGTCAACTCCCCAGAGCTAGAACATCTGCCTGGTGGGGCTTGGACCTCTGAGGAGGCTCTGGCCTCTTGAGAAACATGGAAAGGGAAGATGAGGACAGGCATGGTGCCCAGCAGCATAAGCATAGAGTCATCAGGAGGTAAGTGTTGTGGGAGAGGATTTCTGGGAACCACTGAATCCAGATGCCTTGCTATGCACAGAATGAAAACTAAGGCCAGAGAGCGAATGTGACCTGTCCAAGATCTCACAGTGAGTTAATGTCCTCCATAGCCCACAGAGAGCAAGAGGCAGGAAGTATGATCTCCCAGATCCCCTGGGCTCCTGTTCTGGGCCATCATGACCCCTGGGCTGCCCTCTACCATAACATATGTCTTCTTGGGTTGTCATTCTCTGCTCACATATGTGTCTCCCCCTAAAATGCAAATACAGTGTCTGGTTAATCTTTGTATTTCCAAGGCCTAGCTCAATGCATGACGCATAGAAGAGGCCAGACAAGGTCTCTTGAACAGACACTGAGTTGAAAATATTGGGGAAGTGGGTGTTGAAGTATAAGAAGCCTGACTGAAAACTAGCTCATAACCCCACTCAGCTCCAGAGCCCAGGCATGAGAGATGGTCAGTCTCAGTCCTGGATGTCTCCAAGACCCAGCCTTGGGCTCCAAGGTGAAGTGCCTGATACAGAACTGTTAGTGGATTCCTGCTGGTTTTCTAGCCTGTTTGTCTAAAAAGCCAGAGCCATGCCATAACCTCCAAAGAATGACAGACTTTCAGAGTTTATGATTCATCCTTACCAGTAACGCAAAGCACAGAATATTATCTGCATTTAAATGCCAGGGAAATTGAGGTTCTTTCATCTATTCCATAGGGATGCAGAGGCAGAAGCTTTGTAGTCAAAACTACCAAATATGAATTCCAGCTCCTCCACTTAAAACTGTGCTCCCCAAGTCTACAGTATGGATTTAGAAGGATATAGAAGATATTAGCTTTGTCTTCAGGGATCTTACAATCTAGAAACAGTAAACAGACATGTCTACAAGAACTCTAACACCGGGTAGAATGTGATTAAAATTCCCCAAAGAGATGATGGGGAAGCTCACAAACAGCTGGGAAGAAAGCTTGATGGAGAAAACAGCCTCTCATCTGAGTCTTGAAAGATGCATAGGATTTTAATGGCAAAAAAGGGAAGAACATTTTGGTGAAAGAGGAAGCAAGAGAGCATGAGGCATGTTCCTGGAATGGGAAGTAGGGCCTGTTTGACTGTAGGGTTTAAGGGATACGTGAGTTATAAGTGGAAGCTGAGGCTATGAAAGTAAGTTGTGGGCAAATTAAAGAGAGACTGGAACTCCAGTTAAATACCCAGAGAGGTTAAATACCTTGTTTGAGAACACACAGAGCTGATGGGGGACCTGCACCTGGACTCCAGGACCCTTCCCCTTCACTCCCTGGCCCTCCTCTTCAACCCGAGTAATGGCACAGTGCTGGGCAGGGGCAGAAGGCTGTCCCCTTGTGAAAGCACGTGAGAAGGGAATAATCAGAATTAGTGTGGCTGACTGTGAGCAGGGGCTCCGACACCCCGACAAGAAATGTGTGACTTACAGGATGAAAGCAAGGAAACAGGTTGTGCCTCACATCTCTACAAGAGGCCCATCAGGTCCATGCTTAGAACAACTCACTTGTATGAATGAATATGACTCTTTGGTATGGGCACTTCATGGTAATACATTTCGTATCAATTAAACATTTTCATGGAAAATTTTCTTTCTTCAGAAATATTTACATTTGCTAAGACTTTTCCTGAAAAATGCAAAGGTAAATTTCAGGACAGTTCACAAATTCTGAATTATGACAAACTGTGAATTTGTTAGCAAAAAGAAGCTGAGGTTGGAACCACATTTGGCTGAATGAAATGTTCAGCAGCTTTAGAATGTTCTATCAGAATGTTCCAGCATTGCTCAGGCTCTAACAAATCAACTTATCAGAATGGCACCATTGGCTCAGCCAGACCCAGGTCCAAGGACCTGCTCAGGCATTGCCTGGCTGTGTGACCCTGTGCCCTTCGCTCTGCCTCTCTGGGCCCATCTCATATTGTGAGGATAAAATGAATCAGATAATAGATTTGGAGTCAATCACAGATCTTATAGCCTAAAGGGAAAAGACAGCAAAGAAACAAAACAGATGAAATAGGATGTCCCCACTCTGCAGGGAGGGTTCCAGGCCATGGCTAGATAGCTATTTGTGTGTTGACAGGAGGCATGAAGTCACCTTTTCCTCCTGCCTCCCTGAGAGCACTCAGCTTGCCCTTGTATGAAGGTTATTTCTTATTGTTGCGAGATAGGTTACTATGTCTCCGTTTTACACAAGAGGAGACTGAAAACTCAGGGAGGTTAATAACTTGTCTAAGGTCATATGGCAAAGAAATGGTAGATCCAGATTCAAACCAACTCTTCTCTAAGGCTAAAGTCTGTATGCTCCACCTCTAAGTTATGCCACCTTCCACTTGTAGCTGGTTGGTGTTGCCATGGAAACCTAATCTGCATATCCACCTTGGAATCCTGGGATAGCAGAGTCTTTCTATAATGGGGCTCTAAAAACCTTAGGGAAAATGGTAAAGGGAACTTTGGAATTGATGCTCACATAAAAGTCTCAAACTAGAAGAGAAAATAAAGGCTGTCTAAATCCAGGATGTAGGACTGAGGTGAAGGCTCATCTGAGGTAAGATAAAACTGAAATGCAAGAGTCTCATTGAGAATACAAAAGGAGTTCCGGGGTTCAGAATGTTGGGAGGGGAGCTCCAGATCATGAATTCAAAAGCAAAGTGGGCTTTGCCATACCATCTGGAGATGCTCTACCTTTGAACCCTGGGGCTGCCATTTCCTGGCCGCATAGTCCTGGATAAGTCGCCAGTCTTCCAAACCTTAGTTTTCCTGTCGTAAAAGGGGAAGAACGTTACTTGCTTCCTGCACAGACAGCAGATTACTATCAGGACTGGGCCAGACCCTGGTCTCCATCTGTACAAGGACTCTAAGGCCTCTCCCAGCTCCGAAGCTCAGCAGCTTTGTAACTCAGATAATTTCCTCCGTCCTCCTGTGGCCCCTCGCTCAGGCACCCAGTCCCACATGGGCCCCATTTGTCTGTACCATGGAACAAAAGTGACCCCAGGGACATCAGGGAAGAGGAGTGTGTCTTCCTGCCTTCCACTTCTCCCAATGAGCTAAGGAAACTCCCACCCAGAGCCTGGGCCTAGGTGTCAGGCCCAACTCCCAGCCCAACCACCACCAGCTGTGAGGCCTTTACCAAGCCACTTCGCTCAGTCATCGGTAGCATGGTGATCGCAATCCCTGCCCCAAAGGGCTGTGTTAGCAGGACAGAAGGCCCCAGAGTCAGTGCTCAAGGACAGGCAATTTCACATTCTTTGTTATGAAGAAGTACACTGACATACTCCCATTAGGGTAAAAAAAAAATCTTAACGTTCACTGTAATTCTAAGCCCCGGAGGCCTTTAGCAGGGCTGACAACTTCGTCTGGAGGATGGTAAATATTTGTCTATTTCAGAGGCGGCATTTTTCTTCTAAGGCACCCGTGCCAGTCCCTGTGCTGACAACTGACTTGTTTATTTATTACCCTAATAACAAATAGATTGTCAGGCCCCAAGGCTCTGTGCCGTAGCTGCGTTTGGGCCTGCTTCATGCCCTACCCTCTCAGGCTCCAGCCAGCTCTATGGGACCCGGAAAGCTGGGGGCCAGCAGGGACCTGGCTCCTTCCATGTCCTTCCACTTATTTCTTCATTGGCTCTATCCAAAAACTCCCCTTACAGAGCTCACACTGTGAGCCTTGCCCTGGGCCAGCCCTGGCTGCAGGGAAGAACTACACATAGCCATTGTCCTCAAAGAGCTTCCAGTCTCAAAAGGAGAGATGATGATAATAAAACAATAATAAAGGTGATAATAATACATAATAGCAGCAAACACCTACTCTGTACCAGGCACTAGGCAAAGTACTTTATCTATACAGACTCATTTGATATACTGATGCATTTGATCCAACCAACAAATAAATACTGTTCTGACCCCATGTGTCATTGTCTGTTTACCTGCCTGTCCCCACATCCAGGATATGAACACCAAGCAGCAGGGTCCACCCGATGCAGCTCCAGAGTCCCTGGGCTCCCCTGTTGCTAGGCGCACAGTATGGGTTCCATAACTGAGTGGAGCTCTCCAGCCCTCCCAGCTGCAGCCTGTGGCCTGACATCTAAAGTTTTTAGTGCCTGCCTCCTAGCTAAAGCCCCAGGGGAGGGCCACACTGTCCACGTTTTCAGATCTGGGCATCTTGGAGAGAAAGCTTATGTTACTTTCCAGAGAACAAGGCTTCTCTAGCCACTGAGATTGCTCATAAGCTGGAAGTCAAGACCTGGGAGGAACCTGGGATATTTGTCTGGTATAGAAGGCTGGGGCAGGCCCATTCCCTATGAAAAGATTCTCTGGGTAAAATTAAAAATATAACAACCAGCTTGACCAATCAGGGGCCCCCTGCTACGTCAAGTATTAATTCTTAACTTGCTGGACCGTAGGAGGTCTGATGGTCCTGGAGGAAAGGCCAGAACAGTTATTACCAACCAATATAAAAATATTTCAATATTTTGGCAATCATCAGGGGTCTATTTGTGCCACCCAGCCATTAGACTTGGACACACCAATGAAGGAGACCCAAGGCCTTGTCCTCCAGGAGTTCCCCTGTGGGGAACTAAAGGTCCAGGCAGGGGGTAAACACCAGTTACCAGCCAATGAGACAAGTGCTATAAAAGAACTGCATGCAGAGCATGATAGGAGTCCAGGAAAAGAGGCCCTGGACTGTTTAGGAAGGGGGATGTGTTTTGGTTAAGCCTCAGAGCTTTGGCCAGGTAGACGAGGGGAGACTGGCACCGTAGGCCATGAGAACAGGAAGGGCAGAGGCCTGGAACCTGGAATGTGTGGGCATGCTGAGGAAATGGGGCCAGCAGGGAAAGTGGGAGGTGATGGAGGAGGGGCAGGCAGGGCTCAGACTATGAATAGTGAGAATCATTGGCCCAGCCAATGAGTTTGGAGTTTTATTCAGTTGACAGAGAAAAGCCAAAAGCGTTTTTTAGACAGGTGAGTGCCACCGCAAGAAAATCAACTCTGGCTCCAGTGTGGAGAGTGAGTTGAAGGGGACCAGTAGGAAGACAGGGAGGCCAAGCAGAGGTGGTTGCAGGGCCTGATCAGGGAGGATGAGGGCCAGGCCAGGGCATGGAGTGGCCCGTGAGATAGAGAGTAGGGAAGGTGAGGAATGTGAGTGGGCAGCACCGTCTCAGGAGAACATCAACTATGTTAGGCCAGACTCAGCCAACAGGACTAGTTCAGCTTCTCATTTGAGACAACCTCAAAGGCATCTGAGAGACATGGGAAATCTGATAGGTGAGGTATTTAACCCTCAATCCTCATGCATTTAGCCAACAAACAGGGGGAGATTATTGGTGGGTCCCCACAGTATAGCTTCAAGGCCATGGCTATCTGTCTGAGTCGCCCACTGTAATCCCCTTGAAAAAGAAAGGGAGAAGCAGCTCCAAGTTACTGCAGAAGATTCAGCTGCTATTTATCTTTCAACAAGGGAATTTGTGGGTCAGGGTGGCTCTTGAGGGGCCTTGTTTTTTCTTTCGACCCATCAGAGAAGAGTGCAAAGCATGGATTCCAAAGACTGAGCGGTGTGTGAGTCTGAGCAGTAGAAGGATTTTGGGTCGGGGGGTCCTGCTGCTGTCACTAACTGGCTGTGTGACCTTGTGAGAGGCAATCCCTCAGTCCCCAGCCTCTGCTTCCTTATCGTTAGAGGAGGACTGTGCTGCACCTCACCTGAGGATGGCACCTCTGCTTTCTGTCCGTCTTCTCCTGTGTGATAACAAGCCAGCTACACAACCTCTCAGCTGGCACACAAGGGCAACCATTTATTAAGCACGTACTGTGTGCCAAGATCTGTAAAGAACACTACACACACACCTACAATGCAGACAGACACTATTATCATCACTTTAAAATTTTAAAAAATTAGACTCACAGAGGTTCAGTCTTGTTCAAGATCAAGGGTAAATCTGGGGTTTGAACATGGATATGTAGGATGCTAACATGCACCAAATTTTCTGCGAGGCCATTTGGACTCTTGGGTACAAGAATGCCAACAGAACTCAGAAGGACTCAATATTCTTTGTCACATTCAGCAAAGTGGAGAGCCCTTCACACCCTCCGTGCTTGCTCTTCCTCCCTTAAATATACACAAACCACTTAAAATGACACACTAATCACTCACCCTCTCTTCCTTTAAAATAAGTCTCTCTATCCAGTGGAAAATTAAAATATGGTTATGACCCCATCTCCTTATTATTCTTAGAGTTTCGTGGTTAAGAGTTTAGGCTTTGGTCTCATTCAGACCTATCACTTTCTAGCTGTGTGACTGTGGACAGGTCACTTAACTCCTCTGAGCCTTGAGTTCCTCATGCATAAAGTGAGGATGATGACAATTATTTCCTCCTCATAGGTTTGTAGTTAATCCACATGGAGCACTTAGCGCTGAGCCTGACCCATAATACTGCTCAATAATTACATTGTCCACAGCACAGATTCTGGAGTCAGACTGGCTGAATTCCACTTCTGGCCCCACCACTGGGTGACCCAGGACAAGTTATTTAACCTTTCTATGTCTCAGTTTTCTCGTCCATAATAGAACCTGTCTTGTAAATGGTTGTGAAGATTAAATGAGTTAATATGTGTAAAATGCTTACAATATTTCAGGGACAACATCAGCACCTAATAAGTGTTGCCTATTAATGTAGATAAGCTTCATCATCCACTATTCGATATACTACAGAGAAATCTCCACAAATGCATTGAGTCTTATGCTAATATCCAGCACCCATAGGAAATTGTTAGAATGAGGGAACTTAGATGAGGGAGGGAAGGAAGAAAAGGGGGATCAATTGAGAGTATCAAGGTTAAAGGGCCAGGTAGATGTCGGAAGGTTGAAAAGAAAAAGGAATTTATGGCAAGGTGCTGGCTAAGACAAAGGGAGAAGAAAAACTCTCTCTCTCTCTCTCTCTCTCTCTCTCTCTCTCTCTCTCTCTCTCTTCTCATTATAAAAATAAAATGAAATGATGATGTGTGATAAAGACTGGCTAACTCTTTACCAAACCCAAGTCCTCTTCTTTCTGGGCACATGACTAGACTGCACTTCCCAGCACCCCCATCATTAGGAGAAACCAAGGAATGTGTGTAGAAGCAATGTGTGCCAGTCTCTGACCTGACACATGAAAACCTCCATTTCTTTCCCCACCCTGCCACTGGGTGTAGATGAGAGCGCTCCAATAGCCACGTGTTGAACTTGGTAGACCCACAGTCTATAAGGAGCCCGAGTCTCTGAATCACCACTTTACCAGGAGATATAACAAGTTTCTACTATGCTTTCATGGATTTGCTTGTTACAGCACTTAGTGATATCCTAAATGATGCTAATGCTTGCAAAGAGCTTAATGCAGTGCCTGGAACATGGTGCACTCAGTTGATGGTAGCCAAGAATTCAGGAGGCCAGAAAGCCCAACAACATTGCATAAGATCATAAGATTTCAAAGCTCACATGGGTTCCAGAAAACAAGCCTTGTGTCCTCTGTCTTTTCTAAACCCACAGATTCACAGAGGGGTGCATCTCTAGCTCTCTGCAAAATACAATAAATGATTTCCATCTGACAGGATGACCCTGAGAAATAAAGAAAATCATTATAATTAACTACCATTTTGTCAAGATACTTACTGTGCATTAGGCGTTTAACTGATGGCTTTACCTATATTATCTTACTTCTTTCTCCCAAGCACACTAAGAGTCCCCATTTACAGAGGAGAAAACTGAGACTAGGAAGTTAAGTAACTTGCCCACATCACACAGATAGTAAGCAGGTAAACACACCAGGACTTGAACTCAGGTCTTTGACTATAGCACCCGAATCCCTAACCACTGACCTTTCCTGGGTAAGAGGATACCCTCCAGGGCCCATCTCATGCTGATTAGCCTCATGCCAGGACCCTCAGCCAACAAGGGAAAACAATTAGGTCTGGGGCCACAAGGGTCAATGAGGTGAGTCTCAGTGTAAGATTTGGGGGCTTGTCCACTCAATTCACCTCTCCAGGCTCAGCCCCATCTTCAGCTCCTGGACCTGGCCAGCTGCTACCCAATCAGCATTGGTATAGCATGTAAAATACTGAAAAGAAAACAGAGGAAAACAGCTCAGTAATAGGGGGGAGGAAACTTGCCACCCCATTCCCTTCCACCCCATGCCCAGACTCCCAGGAGGCAGCTAGAGATTGGACCCTGGCTTTCCACCCAAGGTCACCTTCACGACAGTTCCGCCCGCCAACGCCAGGCCGTGATGGATTACTGCTCGCTCTGGCTACTGTTCACTGCACAATCCAATCTAGGAGACACACATATTTCTCAATTCAGGGATTTCTTTTATTTTATGAAAAATCAGCCGGCTGCTCAGGCATGAGTGGCGGGGCTTGGCAAGCACTTGGATTTTGTGAGCCTCCTCCAGCCCTGTTGCCTTCCTGACTTCTCTTCCTTCTGCCCCAGTCTACCCATTACCCACTCTCAGCCCTGTAGAGCACAGAAGAAAGAGCACAGTTTAAAGAGTCAGATGGTCCTGGGTTCAAGCCCCACTTCTATCACTTATTCTCTGGGAGATTTTGCAAAAGTCACTCGCCCTTCCTGAACCTCAGTTTCCTGGTGCTGAAAGTGATGATGATACTACCCACACTCCAGAGTTATTACAAGGCATAAATGAGTCATGGGTGTGGAGCTCCTGGCACAGTAAATAGCTCACGAGCATCTCCTATGCACGGGAATGTATTCAATTTCTTCCTTTACATCTCTATTCTTAATCACTGCTCTTCATTCTCTCTGTCCTCTCCTCTCCCTCCTCTCTTTTCTTCTTCCTTCTCTGCTTCACTGCAGTTTATGGCAGTCTGAAAGCATCCAGAGGATGTCCCAGACTGCTCTGTTCTAAAAGTCAGAACAATTGATACCACAGTCCTTCTAAACTAAGTTTGTTCTTTAATTTTGCTTTTATCTGGACAACTGGTCTGTGCTGTGTTGTCATTAGGACAGAATCCTTATGACTCAGACAACAGTGCTTCTGAGACTATGTCACTGACTCCTGGAAATGCTGATTTTAATTGTCACTACCATTTAAATTCTAGTGATTCATTGTTCCCAGCTCTTCATCTGCTCTTTATACTTAACCCTTCTGATTTGAATGGGATACTCTCACCTGTTCAGAGAGAGAGGAACGTATTCCCTTGTGGGAGATGACCAGGAGATTATTTTTAGCAGCCTGATCTGTCCCATGAGCCCAAGTTCCCCACCATTTCATGGATCACTTGAGTCATCTTGATGTTGAACTTTTAAATGGGCAGAAAATCAAGGAGATGGGTGGTTAAATGTAAAATCAAAGCTGAATTAATGTTGTAAGGGAAGATAAAATTGAGTGCCACCTCATAAGACATCTGTAGGTCTCCTTTTGCTGGTGCCACTTTAAGGGTCAAAGGAGGTTGGTCCTTCAAATCAAGAGAGACCAGAGACCATGGGTCAGGGAAAGCCACACCCTGAACACTGGCACCAGCAGACAGAACAGAATCAGAAGCTCTTGGGGGCCTGATTCATCGGTCTCACGTATCAACACCAGAACATAGCATCTTCCCAAATATCCTTGACTTTTCAAGTGGACCTTCCCCACTCAGCACACAGCCTTTCTTTAAGGACCATCAAATCTACCCTTCCCTGTCCATTCCCAGTGCCTCTGCCTTATTCCCATCATCTCTCACCTGGATCACTGCACCAGCCTCCTTCCTGCTCTTCCAGCCCCTCCCCCCGAACTCCTCTGCACAGCAATAGTGATCTTTCCAAAATGCAAAGCTGACCATGTCCCTCTCTACCCTGAAACTCTCCAATGCCTACTGCTGTTCTCAGGCTAGTCTGACTAATATGTTAGGCTCTGTGGGCTATATGTACTCTGTTGCCACTGCTCACCTTTGCCATGAGAGCGAAAGCAGCCTTTGACAATAAGTGAACAAACGGGTGTGGCATGTTTCGGTAGAGCTCTATTCTACAAAAACACTGAGTTGTATTTGGCCACCGAGCCATAGTTTGCCATGATTTAGACCAACCCACAGCATCCTGAGTGACTTGGCCACTGCCGGACGGAGGCCAGGCTCATCACTCACCGCGCAATGGTGTTTGCGTTGCACTCCAGCCTCACAACGCGACTCAGTCCCCCCAAACGGGCTGTGTTTTCTCAAGCCCCCATGCCTCCCTCATGCCGTTCCTTAGGCCCATGCCTTTACCTCACCAGTTCCTACTCATCTTAGAAAACTCTCAGGCTTTGAAGAGATATTTAGTAATAGCCAGCCAAATTGAATTTTGAGTCAATCAAATGTTCTGATAGGAAATTACCGGCACTTTCAAGATATATTAAGAAAGCAAGATGCAAAAGATTGTGTATTACATAATTCCATTTCTGTAAAACAGGATATACACAAATGCTTGATATGCATATTGCATCTGAAATGACACAGAAGAGATGTAACAGTGGTTACCTCTGGGGCATGGGACTGCAGGCGAAGGCTTGGAGCAGGGCTGCAGGCGTGGCTGCAGAGCCTGTGCGCTGTCCAAGCCCAGGAGGAGCCGCATAGCTAGACCACAGTGGCAATGGTGTCCCCTGGAGTTGTGCAACATAGCAGCGGCTCTGGTTTTGAAGAAGATAAACCTTTTATTACCAGCCCTCCTTATACTATTTGAATTTTACAACACCTGGAGTTTACAATCGCCTGGAGTTTAGAGTCATCCCTAGTTTTGAAGACTGCACTATAGCTGTTTGCCGGCTTGTCAACTGTACATCTTTGAAGGGGAGAAAGGCTGTCTTATTCATATCACAGTGTGAATCACACCATCCCAGACAAGAATAAAAGATACAGATAGAGCACAGATTAACATGAGTTGGAGCTGAGTCTTGCTAGAGAGAAAAGCAAGGAAGCGTACTTAAGTCAAAGGGAACAGCAAGTACAAAGTTATCGATGGTAAAAGAAGTTGCACATTCGGTAGGCATTTACAGTTATATAATGAAATACACTTGATTTAATAAACAGTTGCTTGGACCTACTGTGTGCCAGAAAGCATGATGGACAAGTTATGGTTTTCTGAAAAGGTCAAGTATAGGCAAGGCCAGCAGTCCATAGCTGGCAAGCCATGGCCTTCTGTGATTCCAGTGCTCTCAGGCAGGGGAAGAAGATGAGAACAAGTTCAAATTTCCTCAGTATAAAGTAAAATGTTGTCAGCATCTTGGAGGTCAGAGGAAAGAGACAACTTCTGACTCTGGCTAGAAGAGAAAGCTTCACAAAGAAGCTGGCATATGACATGGTGCACAACGGATGAAGGGAATTTCACCAGGCAGAGATGGAACGAAAGGAGTGGGGCAGAAAGGGGTGACATCTCAAGCAAAGGAAGGGAAATGAGAGAGCCCAGGACATGCTCAGGCTGCTGGAGCATAGAACCACATTAGAGGAAGGTTACAGATGAAGTGAGTGAGGTTGGATGACTAGATGGGGAGGGCTTTGAACATGAGGCCAAGGATGCTGGCCTGTTTCCACAGCATCGGTAGAGTCTGGGTTTCCAGCTGACATTCTCGGAAGCTGTGGGTCATTATCCAGGACATTAAGTGGCTAATGGGCCCATCCCAGTGCCCTGTACAGCCCAGAGCACAAATGTTTTCCAAATGCTGTTTTTATCTCTTGGCAACAGCGAGGCCAAACCCTCTGAGCTAAAAACCCTGTACTTGCTGTAGTTCACTCTCGTCTCTACTGCCCATGGCCTAGAGCCCTAAGAGAGCTGTCTCCTCATTATTACCACCCCACCCTTGCCCCAGTCCAGCCTAACCCTCCCCCGGAAACAAAGCCAAGCCCACACCTGCTCTCTCTGACCTCATTTCTTCCCCACTAATTGATCAGAGAACAATAATAGCAGGCAGCAGGAAGACTAGTCCCTGATGGACGCAGGGCTCAGGAGAGAGCCTCAATTATTAATCCTGCACCAGCTGCTGGAGCCAACAGGCCTCCTGGGTATCCAGAAGAGTGACCTGAGCCCATGTTGGGGTAGGGTCAGGATTGGAGAGGGGGTGGCTGAGTAATATCCAGCCACATCTGGAGCCACTGGAGCAGCAGGATCTGGTGTCTGGCCTGACTGAATGGGGAGGCCTGTGAGCCACTTGGCAATGCTGAGAGGCAGGCCATTTGGAAGGCCCTGAGGACTCTCTTCGACTTCCCTTCTGCCCATGTGTGGCTGATGCCCTTCCTTCTGCCACTCCTTCCCAAACAGGCCCTCTGGACAAAACTAGAGGAAGAAGGACAATAGAAACCTTTCCCAGCCATCCTGGCCTGGATCCAAGCCTGGCACCTCCCAAGTTTTCTCTCCATGGTTTAAGTCTTCTTCTTATGGTTCAGAGCAAGATCTTCCTATGGAGCTTGGAGTGGTAACAGAAATATAACTCCTCAACCTCTGCCTGCCCCAGCTGTACTCAACCTCCATGGCTAACCTATCTAAGCCTCACCTCCTCCAGGAAGTCTTCCCTAACTGCTTCTGCCCTCCCCAGCTCAGTTCTCCTCTGATTTCCCTTTACTCTGAACCACTTTATGGAGTTCAAAGGGAGCCTCTTTCTTTTGGTGTTCTTTTATGCCTGTGAGCTAGCCACTGTGTCCCTATAAACTTTTCAAGGACAGGGCTCTATCTTTCCCTTGTATATGAAAAAGGAAAAAGGCATAGAATTAAAAGCCACAGAATAGTGTTCAAGCCTGGCTTCTGCCTCTAACAAGCTGTGTGACCTCAGAGAAGTTCCTCAACCACCATGAGCCTCAGATTCTCAGTTTACAAAATAAAGAAAATAATAATCCCAGCCTCCCAGGTACATTGTGATGGGTCACTGGGGCTGTGTTGTCCTTGCATACTAACTGGGAACTCCACCTTCCCCACTGGGCCCACTCCCCCAAACTCTGTGCTCCCAGATGAACCTTTTTTATCCTAATTAAAAATGACATAAAACAACATGTGTGTTAATGATTTATTGCACCCACCAGTCTGCAGAAGTCACTTTAGAGACATGTTCTAACCAAGGTGGGCACCATGCTCAACAAAGGGATGCAAAATAACAACACCCGTTAAAATGCAAGTCCCAAGCAGAGAGGCTAGGAGCCAGGCATGACCCTCAAACACCTTTTAGAACTCACTAGGCCGCAAGGAAGAACTGTGTGATACCGAGCCAAGGCAGCCATCCAGAAGTGGCCCAGGTCCTGATGTCATCAGACATGGGTTCAAATCCTACCTCTCCTTTGAAAGCTGCCAGTTTCCCTCTAAGCTTAGGTTTCCTCACCTAGGGATAATCCTATCTTGAGG
Organism: Desmodus rotundus; assembly: GCF_022682495.2. Taxonomy (NCBI): domain Eukaryota; kingdom Metazoa; phylum Chordata; class Mammalia; order Chiroptera; family Phyllostomidae; genus Desmodus; species Desmodus rotundus. The sequence continues at coordinate 33,540,849 of NC_071389.1, forward strand.
AGTAATAAGAAGGGAATGACCTCTGTAAAATGCTTGGCACATAGTGGATACTCAATAAATAGCAGCTATGGGTTTTTGGTTTGGGGTAGGGGTTGGGGTTTTTTTGGTCAGCTTTCTTGAGGTATAATTTACATAGCATAAAATTCATCAATTTTAAGTGTATAATTCAAAGAATTTTGACAAATGTGTTCAGTCAGGTAACCACCACCACAATCATGGTACGGAATGTTTCCATCACCCTTTCTATACCACTTTGCTGGAGCCCCTTTCAATCAGTATCCTCCCTGCTCTCATGGCCCCTAGCAACCACTGACTGCAGTGCAGGCCTTAGTCTTCCTTTTCTAGAATTTCATATAAATGGACTAACACATTATATCATCTTTTGTGTTGGGCTTCTTTCATTTAGCATGAAACCCATGTTGTTGAATGTACTAGTAGTTCATTCCTAGTTCATTCCTATGAATTGATGAGTAGTTTTCCATTGGATGGTGTAACACAATTTTCTTATCTTTTCACCAGTTTGATGGACATTTGATGTCTTTTGATAGTATTTGGGCTATTAGGAATAAAGCTGCTACGAACATTGGCTACAAAAGCTGTGGTTATTATTGACTGTGCAATCGTAGAAAATCAGAATTGGACAGGTCCTCAGAGATCATGACATCTAGCACCTTCATCCTGAAGATAAAGGAGATGATGCCTGGAGGAGAAAGCTCATAGTTTAGTTCCTTTCTACCCAAAGTATGGCCCAGCATCACCTGAGAGCTCATTAAAAATGCAGAAACCCAGCCCCTTCTCCCCAACTTTCTAAGCCAGAATCTGCATGTTAGGAAGATACCTCAGCTGCTTCATAGGCAAATTCAAGTTTGAGAAGCACTGGTCTAGCAAACAAGAGATGAATATGAAACTAGGACTAAGTCACATGACCCCCAGGCCAGAGCTGCTTTCCCCAAGTCATAATGATTGGCAGTAGAAATAGTGGGAAATGAGGGTCTGAGACTTCAGGTTCTGAAAAGCCCTTTTAATTGGAACGGGTCTGGCTGGTCTAGCTAAGGGCAGAGCTGCAGCTGCCTCTCTAGCCTCTTGGGGCCACAAGGCCCCTCGGTGTCCGGGTCAGCTTGTCTCCCAGACATCCTAGGCTCCTTAATTAAAAATCATAATTATTTATTTAGGTAAAAATGCTGTGGACATGAAGAAACAATGACAGCTGTGTGGCCCAGGTTGAGGGAGGCAGAAGGGGAAGCTTTGAGTTCCCAGCAGTGCTCAGTAAACTCATCTTCCACAAACGCCCCTTAACTACGTTTTGTCTATTAAATAGATACATCTGACATAAGCACACTTTCCTTAAACAACTATGGGAAAGTATTGTTATTATTATTACCAAACTATATAACAAGACTTTATAATATCATTAAGTAATAACTATGAATTGTTTCCAGTTTTAACAAATTATATAGCAGTCCATTGTTCTCATTAATGGGTGATAATTTTAGAATGGTAAATTTAGAAGCGAAAATAACATTGCTAGTCATGAAATTTTCTCTTATTCTGTAATGGCTCTTACAAGGTGTTTCCCAGCTAAGAAACAAGCAGTGAACTGTGTCAGTCCAAGATGGAACATCAACCAGCAAATGCAGAGCCCAAGGTCCCACACTCTAACAGGGAAGGTATCACTGATCTTCAGACATTTGCTAAACATCTATGATGTTCTGCTACCTTAAAGCAGAGGGTAGGGAGACATGAATGAACCTTGCTCTCCAGGAGCTAATAGTCTACTGGGGTCAGGCTGAGGTAAATCTAAGACACTGATATTCCACCATATAAGACAGTCTGCCCAATACCAACGAGTGGTCCCAAGTGTCAGCTCTCCCGTGGCTCGAGAGGTTATGCCCTACTTCCAGGAAGAAGTAAGATGGAGAAAGGCCTTAGAAGAAAAGGGGAGAATGCAGCAGTTAGGGAGAACAGCTTGAACAGGGGAGTGGAGGTGGGAAACACACGCAAAAGGTCCTTGTGTGGCTGGAATACTGCATGGAAGAGAAAATGGCTCGAGCAGAGTCCAGACATGGAGCTGGGGGCCAGCACCAGGCAAAGAAAGTAGGACTTTATCCTAAAAACAACAGAACTCATTGAAGAGTTGAGACAAACACCATATTACTTCACTTATATGTGAATGTGTAGACTCTTTTAAAAGATGAACAAATGAAACAAAACAGAAATAGACCCACAGATACAGAGAACAAGCTAATGATTGCCAAAAGGGTGGTGGCTGGAGAGATGGGTGAAAAAGAAAATGAGTCACTGAAGAGTTTTAAGCAGGGGCTCAATATGGTCAGATTTGTAATTTAGTCTTAGGAAACTTGGAGACCCATTCATTTAGACCCAGGAAGAATCAGTTTGTTCAGGTGGAGTGTAGTCCACATGCCACAACTACCTGGTTTGCTTATTAGAAGTACAGACTCCAGGTCCCCATTGTGGGCCCAATGAATTCAACTCTGGGGTGAGGCCTGAGAATCTGCTTTTGTTTAAGAATGCTGATTTTAGTTTTGTTTGAGAATATAGATGTCATGCCTCTCATTTTCCAGAAGAGGGAACTGAGGTTTAAATGGCAAGTGAATTTCCCAAAGGGCACACAACCAGTAGGTGGCAGAGCCAAGACTGCCAGACCCCAAAGGCCATTCCAGGACTCCTCACTTACCAGATTAATTTGGGGTGTATTTTATTTTATTTAACAAATACCTATATAGTGCCAGATGCTGTGCCCTTTGGATATAACCACAGGACTCACCTACCCATATCCTCTCCAGGAGGAAGGAAGCATTCTGGTACTTTCCATTCACCGTTCTCCACTGGCTGCCCTCCACCTCCCTTCCCACATAGGCCACTCAACACAGACCAGCCATGGCCTGTGAAGGATCAGCCTTCATAAAGCCTTCTTGTTATAAATTAATGCCCCTCAGCATCTGCTGGACCCAGGTGATGAGTGTCATATGAGCAGATTAAGGGTAGAGAAAGGAGGAGTCAGTCTAATTGCATTTCATGTCACAGAACACAGAGATTCATTAAGGGTCAAATTTAGCAAAAACAATTATAAGTTCTCTTGTCCAATCTGCCTTAGCCTGCCTTCCAGCCCCAGACACTTGGAACTCATTCCCACAGCTAGGCTGGGGGGAAGGGAGGCATGGAATTATATCTCCTAATGCAGGTGGATCTGCTTTACATAAAGCAAAGACCTAAAATACAGAATCAACATTTAAATAATAATACCCAACCCTTATATAGCACTTACCCTGTGCTAGGCACCATTAGAAATGTTTTACATTTCTAACACTTGTAACAACCCTATGAGGTAATTACCATTATTATTCCCACTTTACTGATGAGGAAATGAAGACTGAGAGAAGTTATGTGACTGGTCTTGGGTCATCGGCTATGAGTGGTCAGGCTGGGAACCAAACGCAGGAGTCTGGTCCCTGCTCCTAACCACACTGCTAAATCCACAGTTTACCAAGCCCTGTGCTGGGAACTGGATACAAAGAAGAACCGGAACCAGCATCAAGGGAGCTGAGTCTAGTGGGGAGAGGTAGTCACTAGCACAGATAATACCAGCACAGTGTGATAAGGGCTGGGACAGACAGAAGCTCAGGGATCTGGGAGCCCAAAGAAGACCCCCTCCTAACACACCCTGGAGATGAAGGAAGTATCCTGAAAGAATGGGTGCCTGGGCTACCCCTGGAAGATAATCATCTGCCAGTAATAGCTCCCCAGGAGGCAGGCATTAGTGTTTCCTGTGCCTGGACAAGCTCTGGTCCTGATAATCCCTTCCCCTCCTAATTGGATCTGTATACTTCACACCCAGATCCTGCCCCTGATGAGAGAAAACTCAGCCAAGCCCCACTTCCTGGATTACGTATATCCAGGCTCTATTGAAGAGTCTCCCAAACTTCCATAGCCGTAGTGTGGAAAAGATTCTTCTCAGTAAACTTTCTAACTAAACACAATACAAGTATGTCCCAAAACCCAAAATACAATTCTCTCTACTTTAGGATCTTCCTGGGGAAGGAAACACACACACACATGGTAACTGGCTTAATCCAGCCACTGGAGCCTTTCGGCAAAGAAGGCGCATGAACAGAGAAATGGCCATAACCTCTAGGTTCCTGCCGGCCTCATGGGGAGAACAGTCCTCAACTGAGATCGGGAACAAAGAAGAGCATGTCTTGGCTGGGGCAGCCTGAGCAGCTGAAGGCATCCTCGAGAGCGTACCAGCTGTGCTAGTCTCCCTCCAGAAATTGAATAAAGAAAAAAGTAGAAATGGCTTTGTTTATTAGTTTGCAGGAGTGCTCCAGTGCAGGTGAGACTTCCAACCCATTTCTGAGAAAGAGATTTTATCAAGCACGCCCAGCACTAGGTACTGAATGGGTAAAAAGACCAGTTCCCCAAGGTAAGGGGGAAGTTCAAGAGAACCTGACTTTGGCCTGTCTTCCAAACTGACTTGCATGAAGAGAGTTTTGGACACTAGGAAACTGGGGGTTGGCTAGAAAGGAAGGAGGGGAGGTAACTCTGAGGCTACACTGAGATTCGGCCTCTGGAATCCTTACTTCCTCTGAGTCTCGGTTTTCTCATCTGTGAGATGAAGCTAATTATCTGTGATAGGCTCATCCCTCCAGACTCATCTCACAGAGCTGCTGAGGGAATTGGATGGGATAATGGCTGTGAATGCACTTTGTAAATGGATTCAGGTACAAATGTGAGCTTACAGTAACAAGTCTGGATTTGTCTTCTACTGAATCACTGATCCCCACCCAGGAATACAGTCATGCTTTTTGTTTGCACCTATTATTTGATTATCATGAGTGTTTCTCACTTTCCATCATTTCTGTAAGGTGGATGGAATAGTTATCATCTCATTCCATAGACAAGAAAGCAGGGGCCCAGAGAGGTGATTCGACTATACTCCAGACTTTATTTTTCTACATCAAGCTCTATACAGAGGCTTGGCTTCTATGCAGAAGAAATAACAATTAACATATATATTGCTTTAGTGATTTATAATTAACTAAGCACTTACACTTAGATGTTTCCTCTGATCATTACCACAACCCTGAAACAGGGGAAAAGTAGCTCCTCCCCCAATTTTGTAATGAAACAGCTGATGCTCCTAGAAGTGAGAGTAGCAAGTCCAATGCCACACAGCCAGAAAGAGGAACTCAGCCCTTCCAATTCCAGATTCAGTGTCTGCTTCTCTTCCTTGTTCCAAATTAAGCCACTCCTAGGCAGAAATTCCTTCTAGTCAGGGGCTTCATAAATTTGGAGATGAACTTCAGCACTTTATTCCTGATCTTGATTGACATTGTCCTTTGAACTATGAGTGTGCTACTCTGTTAGATGAGCATCTCTCCTTTGCAACTGCACTGGACCCCACAGAGACTTTATCATAACCGCTGTGACACTTGAATGCACCTACTCATTTCCAAGTCCCTCCCCCTACTAGCCTGTGAACTTCCGAAGGCAGGAACTCTACCTACCTGTCAGGTGTCCCCAGTGTTTACACATAACAGTCTGCCATAAATGGCTTTATAATATTGAACGAGCCCCTCATGTCTCTGTTTCAGTTATTCTATCTATAAAATGAAGAGGTAGGAGGTGATCACCACTAAGTTTCTTCCAACACTAAAATTGTTTTCATGAGAATAGTGTTCTCTCTACTTATCAGAATAACATTCAAACTCCAGTGCCAATTTGGCTCCCACCTGCTCTTTGAGGATTTGTCTAATCTCCCACAGGTCTTTGGGGCCACTTCCTGTCCTGAAACCAGAGCAGTCACCCTCTGTGCCACTCACCAGGCCTTAGCTCGCACCACCTCATCCATATCCTGTTTCCTGAGTATCTGTGCTCATGGAATGGTATCGCTTATCTCCCCTGTTGGATTGTTTGAGGGCAGAGCCATCTACCCCCTTATGTTTCTTCCCCCAATGTGCTAAATGCTATTCTGGGTTTATGGTTAGAAATCAGGAGAGCTGGGCCATACTCACAGATTCTTCATGGACCCTCCATATGCCCTTAAACAAGCCACTAGACCCCTGAAACTCCGTTTCGTTTGGCATAAAATAGGACTAATATTATTGCCTCCAGAATTATTGTGAGAACAAATTAGATAAACACAGAGCATTTTGTTAACTGTAACAATCTTACAAATGTAAAGGACTGTTAGTATAATTAGTACTATGATATGGTAGCTATGAATGGATTTGACTATGGAGGAATAGGAAGAGCATGCATGTATACATTTGTTCAAAAGGTTTTCAAGACACTAAGATAGATTCTAGATGAAAATGAAGGTGAGCGTGACACAGCCCCTGCCCTCAAAGGCTTCTCTGACTATAGGAACATCCTAGTGAAAAGAACACTGAATGTAGAGTCAGAGACTTGGGCTTGAATCTCAGTTCTGTCACTTGGGTCAACTGTGATGTTACATCAAGTCATTTGAGCTCTGTGAAGACCAATTTTCTTTATTTATAATAAAGAAGTTGGACCAAGCCATGCCTCCCAGCTATGAGAGTCTAGGATTTCATAAAGATAAGAAAAGTCATATAATATTTTCAAACTCTAGAGGGTTTGTGGCAGTGGGGAGAATACATGGTTAACTTCTGAGTAGCTGCTGTCAAGCATAGGAAGAGAAGGTACACCATGTCTACAGTGGGAGACACCATCTTCAAATACCATGTCTCCTGAGCACCAACCTCGCCCAGGCCTGCCTGCGATCTTTGTTGAGGCCCTGAGGCAGAGTCTGTTTCAGCACCGTGGATAGCGCCATGGTGCTGCCCCCGTGGCCTGGAGCCTCAACAGGCCTTTTCACCACCAGCCAGATGTTCCTGCTATCTCACCCAGCTTAAGGCTAAAACAAACCTTTTCAACCAGAGTTTATCAGAGTTTCTAAATTACATACTGGGAAGAAATTTAATTTGTTTAATTAAGAAAGTTTATTTCATGGTAATTCAGTTTTGTTATGCTGCAAGACTTAATGTGTCCTCTGGTGGGAGCGTCTGTTATAAATATTCATTGCCTCACTCAAATACCCTCTCTCATGGACCTAATCTCCCTCCCTTACCCCACAGAGTTTGAAAATGTGTCTCAAGAATATTGAGAAAAGAGAGGTCTTCCTGAACAAGGACACCAGGCCAAGACAAAGTCAACTAAATTTAGTGAGGAAGGAGTAGAAGGTTGGAGCTAAAAGAGACTTTAGAGATACAGTGCTACTCCTGCATTTTACAAGTAGGAAAACTGAGGCCTGGAAGGCTAAGGGCAGGTCACACACTAAGTCAATGTCAGAGTTGGAACTAGGGACCAAGTCTCCTGACTTCCAATCCATTGCTCTTGTCTCCCAAATTCTAAATTCAGGCTAATTTCAAGCTAACTAGAGATCATCTGGTCAACTTTATTACATACAGAAGGGGATAGTAAGGCCTAGCCAAGGATGACTTGCCCTAAGCCACATACAGGCCTATCTACTTCCCTCCATCTGCAGGATTCCCCAAGCCCTAAGAATCATGCAAATTCTGCTGGATCATCCCCACTGAAAAGCAGTTCCATATTACATGTGTACACCTATGCTAGCTGTAGTAGGAGGATAAAATTGAGATTTGACATTGCCCCTCCTCGAAGGATCTTTCAGTCCAGTTTGGCAAAGGCAATAAAATGAAATTAAGGAGCAAAACAATAGTAATGAAGACTCCTCATACATTGCTCAAACACATTTCTCACAGTTCTCCTAACGTGTCCTATTACTTCAAGCTTTTTTGTGCCTTTGTATGTTAATATTCTTCCCCAACTCCTGCTCATTCTTCAAGACCTCAGAAAATCTTCCCACACTGTCCTGCCACACACAACCATAACTACGTTCCTCTCTGCTCCACACACCCCTGGACTCTAACATCCTGTCTCATAGCAGTTTCCACACTGAACGGTTCCTTTTTCACTTGTCTGTATCCCCTCCAGGGTAAACATCTTGGAATCGCCAGTGCCAAGGGCATTATCCGGCAAAGACTAGAAGTTCAACAAATAGTAGCTAAATGGATAAGTATGAAACTGATTTACTGTGGAGTTTAGTTCACTGGGGTATAAACCTGGAATAGTTTTGTTTTTCCAATAACTGCTACCAACTGTGCCCTGTTGAACCTTTCCTTTCCCTGCTGGGTGGCAGGCTGCCTTAGCAAACTCTAAGTCTGAGGCCATAACTTTTCAGTCACTTTCAGTTACAAGAACAGTCTCATTTGAGTTCTTCAGAACGCAATCATATTATTATTATTTTATTCTTTTTTAATATTTTATTTATTTATTTTTAGAGGGAGGGGAAAGGAGGAAGAAAGAGAGGGAGAGAAACATCAGTTAGTTGCCTATTGAACATGCCCCAGTTGGGGACAGAACCTACAACCCAGTCATGTGCCTTGATTGGGAAATGAACCAGCAACCTTTCGCTTTGTGGGATGATGCCCAACCAACTAAGCCACACCAGTCAGGGTTTATTATTTTATTCTTACATTTATTCTAAGTTTTTCCTATGCCTCCCATAACATTTCCTGCCCCTCAACCTCCATCTGTGACCCAGCTCAAGCATCTAGCTCTAGTTGGAAGGGTTAGGGTTTTCTCTCACTCAAGCTGGCCCACTTCTACTGCTCTGGTATTGGGGCTCGAGGAGGGAGGCAGGAAGTAGCAGACTCTTAGTGTGACAGCTCCCAGTGAGGTATTCTTCTCACCTGGTTTGTTGTCTGTGGGATCCTTAGGGCTGAAGGGGAGGTACCCATAAACTTTGCCGATAGAGCCCTCCCCAAGCAGCTTCTGGTGATCCTCACAGAGATTTGCTTCATCATCAGCTGACATCCCCATCATGGTCTCACAATTCAACACCTCATGTTCTTACTGATGAGGTCCCTAATCTCATCTAATCTCTGTGGGCCTCCACTCAGAGGCCTGTGAGCACATTCTAGACCTGACTTGGGTGGGGAGGCTATCATTGCCCCAGAGCCACGCACTTAAATGGAGAAATAGAATGTCAGCCTACTCTTTCCTTGGGGACCATGCCAGGGAGGGGAAATCCTTTGTCTCCTCCAAGGTCATGGGATGTGAGGTAGCAGCTTTTCCCTCTTCCATCCCTCCTCTTCTAGGGGAAAGAGGTCAGAGTGGGACTGGTCGTCTAAACCAGGAACCTCTCAGCTGTCCATGTGGCTACCCTGATTCCCAGTCTCTTTGAAATGTGAAGACTTGGTGTCTTGTTTCTAAGCCATAAACTTTAACTGTCAATTCCTGGAAAGAAAAAAAAAAGGATCCACTCTGCACCTCACTGTCTCCTATACTCTAGTTCTTGGAATTGAGGTTAGCCCCAGAGAGGTTCAGAAAACAATGATTCCCAGGGGCAATCAGGGGAAACTTCCTGAACAGAACAGGTAGAAGATGAACCTTGAAAAGTAGACAGAATTAGAATTGCTGGGGAAACAATGGTAGCCTAGGCATGGAGAGGAGGAAAAGGAATGGTTATAACATTTCACTGGATACAGCACAGTGCTCAGTCCATAGTGGGCACTGAATAAATCACATGAATTAAACTGTTCCACTTGCAGCTGAAGTTCTCCCTGGAAAAAAAATAAAATTGCAGGGACTGTGCAGCCAGACAGACTGAATTTAGATCACCACCCTCCCGTTATTTTCACATCTTCAGAAAGTCATTTGACTTCTCTGAGTCTCTATTTCCTCATCTGGAAGAAAATATATAATAAAACCATTTAGAGGATTTTTTGAGGATTAACAAGGTGCATGGCATACTCTAGCTGAGACAATGTCATGTGGCCACCAAATAGGTTTATTTTCCTTTTAGGCACACAGCTTGACTTCACATCCCAGTTCGCAAGAGGAACCATGGGACTGAATTCCAGCCAATGGAATGTGACCAAGAGGCCTACCAATGCCAGCCTTGGCCCTCAGTCCACCATGCACCTTCCGTGCTTCTCTCACCCCCGTCAAGGAGGCTGAAAGGGAAAGTCTCCAGGAAAGGAAGGTTAGAAAAGAGCTGCTTCTAAGAGCCACCTGGCCAACCTGTGACTATGGTGGACCAGAAATAAGCCCTAGTTGCCTACCCCACTGAGATTCGGAGATTGTGTGTTCCAGCAGCAAGTGTTGATACCTCAAAGAACACACACATAGGAAGTGTTTGGTCAATGTTGGCCATTGTTTTTAACAATATTTTTACAACACTCTTTAGTTCACAAGCACTTTTTATTTCTTCATGTAATTGATCCTCACAGTGCCCTTGTGAATGGAATACAGAGAAGAGAGATTGCTGCCCCATTCTATAAATGAGGAATCTGAGATCAGAACATGCTGATGAATAGAGGCACTTACTAATCACACACAAGCAAGGAAATCACATGACCAAGGCCAAAACCTGGACTCAAGCCCCTCTTACACTGCTGGACCCTGAGTGCTTGTTTTGCTGGGCCACACAACCAGCACCAGCACCCTGGCATCCATCCAGGCCATAGAGTAAGAGTAATCTAAGGGTCACAGGCTGGACGCGAAGAGTTAGTGAGTCTTGACAAGGCTTGTGCATGGGCAGGCACAAGATACCAGATACTAAAGTCAGGTGAGATGACAGTGTCTCTGGTTCAGAAGAACACAGGCCACTGCCATGGAAAGGACTCAGAGATGGATTCTAGTTTTGGCTCGGCCACCATCTTGCTGAGTGACGTTGGGCAGGTATCTCAGGACTGCAACTGAGTCAAAGTCTACGGGGAACATCAGGACTAAGCAGGTAACTTTGTTGCAGGGCCTGGGGTCCCCAGGGTTGCAGGGTGGGCAGAGAAAGCCCCACCTCTGGGAGACCTTGGGAACCCCCTCAGAGGTCAGCTAAGAGTGCTCCAGCTCTATCCCCCACTCCCCACAGCTGCTTATGCTCCAAAACCCCAGTCCAAAGGCATCTGTCACCAAAACAAGTGGCCCACCATTCCATCAGGGAGCAAGATCTGGGAACAAATGGTGTTTTTTCTAGACAATTGTTTCCAACAATTCCCTTTCCAGGATAGCTTTTTAAATTATTATTATGCTTGTTCACTAATTAAGTTGCAACACATAAATATTTGCACTGTGCAGATAGCAAATGCCTCCATCGGAGGGAACCAGCTGCCCTGACACTGCCAGCCCTGGTGACTCTTCACCTGCAAGGGCCAGAGGGACCTGAGAACCAGAGAGAGACTGTGACACGCAACACGAGATCCCAAGGGAGGGGAGGAACTTGCAAAAGGTCACACATAGATCAGAGGCGGGACCAAGATGAGAGCGCAGGTGCTCTTGACCCTGAGAGCAGTATCCAGCACAACTGTCACTAGTGTGAGTATCATCACATTGTCATCCCTGTGGTTATCATCAAGACAGAGTTAAGTTGGAATCCTGGTTCTATACTCACTAGCTATATGCCCGTCGTTTTTGTATTTTTTAGTTTATCCCTATTGAAGTTTACATGCAATATTATTCTGTATTAGTTTCGGTTGTAGAGCATAGTGGTTAAACAATTAAGTCTCAATTTTCTCATCTGCAAAATGGGTGAATAATTTCCATCATCTTGGGAAAATCAAATGAAAAAACTTTAAGTAACGTGCCTGGCTTTAGTAAGCACCTGATTATTCTTTTTTAAAATCTTTATGTATATGTTTTATTTTTATTTTTATTGAATTTATTGGGGTGATTTATAAGGAACTTATAAAACTCAACACCAAAAATACAAACAATCCAAATAACAAATGGGCAAAGGACCTGAATAGATACTTCTCCAAAGGGGACATACAGATGGCCCATAGACGTCTGAAAAGATGTTCAACTTCACTAATCATCAGAGAAATGCCAATTACAACCACAATAAGTTATGACCTCATACCTGTCAAATAGCTATCATCAATAAATCAGCACTTGATTATTCTTAATTAACATCTTAGAAAAAATGCTGAAGGTCCCAGCAGAAAAACTAGAATTGCGGGTAAGAGCACAAATCTAGAGCTGGATTGCCAGGGTTTGAAACCGGCTCTACTAGTTTTGAGCTGTGTGCCCTCAGGCAAGTACCTAACTCCTGGAGCCTTGGTTACCTTCCAAATGGAGATGATGGTGGGGTTGCAGGGCCACTCAGTAAGTACTATAAAAGTGATAGTGATTATTATTTCCAGTTCTACCTCACTCCTGTTCTCTTGTTTAGCTTTTAAATAATTTTCACATCAGCCCCTCATTGTAGCCTGGAAGGTGAGAGGGCAAAATTGTTTTACCCAAGCAGGCTCAGGGAGTCCTAAAGAACTGCCCCAGCCACACAGTCAGGAGGTGGCAGAGCTAAGACTGGAACTCAGGGTTTCAGCCATGAGTCCCGAGCAGTTCCTGGCCTCTGACAACAGCTGGCCTCTCCCCTCTCTACCAGCCCCACACCAGTCACATGCCAGGTCCCCAGTGGTTAAAAGTGGACTGTGAACTGAGAAGATAAGTGAGAATAGATAATGCTGCATGGCTAGCTTCTAAAGCGGGCAAGGGAAGGAGATGGCAATAATTTTAACTAGATTGATTTCACCTGTAGGGCCATTAACTTAATACCTCCCACTTGGTTATGAGAGAGCCTGGCTGCAGGTCATTGCAGCTTGCTGCCTCTGCTGCAGAGATTAGAAAGAAGAGGGGGCTGGGCAAGGGTGAAACAAGGAAATACCCTCAGGATCGTGCAAGTGCCTTCCTAAATTTTGCAACCTAGGCAATTCGTCTTGTCCTAGTCCTGACCCTGAACTGAGAAAAGACCCCAGACTGGGGTCTATGACCCCTGAGTTCAAGTCCCAGCTCTGCCACTTGCCAGACAATTTACCTAGGACTCTAGTTTCACCACTTCCCAAAATGGGGGTGTGCTTCTCTACGTTGAAGGGTTGAAGGGTGATGTGAGGACTAGATGAGAGGTGCTGAGCTCTCAGTGGACGGCAGTCTTTGTGACCACCTGTTCTGCAAACAAGAAGACCTGCTCTCCTCTGCTCCCAGGGTCAAGACAGCCTGAGCTCGCTGCCCTCCTCCTTACCCGCCCCTCTCTCCACAGCCAGACTGCATATTCACACTCAATCCAGCCCCTACTCCCTTGTACAGGCTGCTCCTCCCTGCTTGTCTTCACCCTGCTCCGTGAAAGCCCTCTCCTTCTCATCCCTGACTGCCCCAGTTTTCTGCCTCTCCTTCTCTAACCATGAGCTCCTCCTCACCTCTCCCCTTTTGCTACACAGGACACACAAGGCCCCCCTTTGCCCCTGAACTATTTTCTTGAATATCCAGCAAGAATGGTGTTATGAACTGAATTGTGTCCCTCTAAAATTCATATGTTGAAGCCCTTGTCCCCAATGTGACTGTATTTGGAGATATGACCTTTGAGAGGTAATCAAGGTGAAATGAAGTTGTAAGAATAGATGGGGTCCTAATTCAGTAAGACTGGTGTCCTTATAGAAGAGGAAGAGAAACCAGGAGTACTCACACAGAGGAAAGGGCATGTAAGGACACAGTAGGAAGGTAGCCATCTACAAGTCAGAAAAAGAGTCCTCACCAAAAACCAACTTTGCTGACACCTTGATCTTGAACTTGCAGCCTCCAGAACTATATATAAGAAAATAAATGTGTGTTGTTTAAGTCACCCAGTATGTGTATTGTTTTAAAGATTTTATTTATTTATTTTCAGACGGGGGGAAGGGAGGGAGAAAGAGAGGAAGAGAAACACAGATATGAGAGAGAAAGACTGATCAGTCGCCTCTGGCACAAACCCCAGCTGGGGACAGGGCCCACAACCCAGGCATGCACCCTGACTGGGAATCAAACCAGTGACCTTTTGCTTTCTGGATGACGTCCAGCCAACTGAGCCACACTGGTCAGGGCCCAGCCTGTGTATTCTGACAGCCTTAGCCATCTAAGATAGGGGGCCCGTGTCACATTTCATCTGTGACCTTGAGTGGTCACTTCCTTTCTCTAAGACCATTTCTACATCTGATAAAAGAGTCAGCTCCACTGAAGGAATCTGAGGAATGTCTTCACAAAGAAGGTGATACTCAAAACTGAGTGGGTGCTGGCAGGAAGGGTAAATCCAGTAGAGTGAGGGAGTCCAGAAATGCCACGGAGGTTTAAAATGGCCCATCCTGAACTGCCAGGTAAGGTTTGGTCTCAAGGAGTCACATGCGATGAAACTGGAGTGGCAGGGCCAGGGCATGGGGGCATGGTGAGGGCACACAAAGGACCATGTACTTTCTTCTGTGTCTTAGCATGTCCCTCTGGCTGGCATGTAGAACCTGGGGTGGATGTGCACAGGGGAGGACGATCTGGACTCTCTGACACAGAGGTGGTAAGGACTAGTGCAGCAGGAAGAGGGAGAGTGTGAGTGACAGATGGATGATAGAAAGATGATGGATGGACCGGATGCAGGGCTGTGGGGGGAGGGGCAGAGATGCTGCACCCCATTCTCGGGCAGCTGCTGGATGGGGCTGGCTCAGGGTGGAGTGGAGCCTACAAAGGTGGAGGTGCTTTTACACATTGGTGTAGAGGGAGCTGTTGTCCACCCCAGACCAGCAAAATGCTAGGTATGTGACATGTGTTCAACAAATAAACGTGAAGAAACAAAACGATAAGGTTATCACCTTGGCCACACCTTTCGTCTAAAATGGCAATCTCGGCTTTCCATCATGAAAACTGGCGATTCTCCCCTAATTACGTCTTTGACCCTCGCCACAAGCCACCTCCTATGTGCTATGGGAGGGATGCTTTCCCTCCCAATACTCCATTTAATCCCTACAATGACCATCCTAGGTAGAGATACCAGCCCCGTTTTAGAGATGAGGAAACTGGGGCTCAGAGAGGTCCAACGGCAGGCCCGAGGCCAGCCAGGCCAGGCTCCCTCACTCCACCCCATGTCTTCTGTTTCCTTGAAGGCTGTGAACTCCTCGCCTTCTATAGAGAACAAGAACAAATTCCTGGAAGTCATCTGCTATGCTGTTTGGCTGGAAAGTAATTTCTTTAAAAAAATATCCTGTCATCTTCTCCTTTTTTCCTTCATAATTCAGAGTCTTGGGCCACAGATTTTAATTTAATCTGCTGGAAAATATAGCTTGTATCCTGTCACTCAGATCTGGGGCATAGCTCTCAACCACAAATTATTTCCACTTCTCATTAGGAATATTCATTCATCACATCCATTCTGGAGCCCAGTTATTCCTCCATGAAACATATAATTAGAATAAAATTAGAAATTCAGAGTATCAGAACTTCCCCTGGCCTGCCCCTTCATTGTCAGATGGAAAAACTGAGGTCCAGAGAGGGGAAGGGACCAGCCCAGAGTCACACAGCTGCTCAGTTTGCAGGGCTGGGACTTGAACCCCAGCCTCCCAGCTCTCCGTTCAGTTCTCTTCCCATAGCCCATGCATGCTCTAAATGAAGTGAGAAAGTCACCCTTTGGTAGTTCAATCCACTGTCTCCTTTGCAATGGATTCTGTGGTTTGATTCCTGAGGTTCTGAACTGTCCACTGAACTCTCCCTCCTCTTACTTGCTTCTGTGGGGGAGGGGGTGGCGGGGAGAATTAGTAGCAGAAGCACATGCTGACACCATGGTATAAAGAGACCCAGGAACAAGAAAAGGTGAGTGGAGAGAGTTGAGGCAGTTGGGGAGGAAAAAGGCAGGAGCCAAAGATCAAAGAAACAAGTAAACTCTCATTTTTGAACATCTACCCTTGGCAGGCACCTTGCTGGACGAGGTGCATTCATTTCTTCATTCAATCCTCACATCAGCCCTATGGGGTGGGGATTATTGCTACAGTCAGCCTCTGGATCCACATTTTCCACATCCACAAATTCAACCAACCATGGGTCACAAACAGTATTTTCCACCCACGACTGGGAACCTGCAGATGCGGAGGGCTGGCAGCTGGCATTGTTCTGTGCCATTTTCTATAGAAGAATTCAATGTCCATGGATTTTGGTATCTGCGGAGGGTCTGGATCCAACCCCCTGGGACACCTAGGAACACCTGTATCCACATTTTAAAGATGAACAAATTAAGGCTCAGAGAGCTCAAAGTCACCTGGGCCAGGTCACAGTGCTGCCTCTGGTGCAAGGGGTCGCAGTCTGTCTGCCCCAAGTGCAGCGCTCAGACCATTACACCGGCTCTCCTCACCCACGGGCTGCGGGCCCTTGAATGGGTCTTTCCCCTCTGTAGCTCAGCGGCCCCATGTGTGTAATGAAACAAGTGTAGCTCTCCTGTTGGAGAGATCCAAGATAAAGTCAGACAAGAAGAACAACCAGAAGGAGGCAGGGAGCATTGGGGCCATCAACAGAAAACTGCTAATCAGACCAGGGGTGGGATTTTGTACATTTCTGTTACCACTCCCCCACCCGCCCTCTACTTTAACCTGACTCAAGCCCTCGTAGATTTCTCCTGGGATTCTTGGAATGTTCCCCAACCAAGAGTGGGGCCTCTGTTGGGCTTCCTCTGCCCTGCACGTGGACCCCAGACTTTGGAAGCCCTAACTGCCAGCCCAGCAACAGACTCATGCCCTCCCTTCCTGCTAGGGAGGCCAGGAAGGGGAAGGGCAGGGCTTGCAGAAGCCTGGGTCCCTCCCACATGCCAGGTACTACAATTTCACCCTCACTATGACTCAAATGGCTGCCTGTGTGAGGCTCTATACAGGGGCAGAGAAAACACAAAGTTGTGAAAGAAAGTTAACCTAATTGAGCCTCAGTTTCCTCACCAGTCAAATGGCGACAAACTTCCTCATTTAACCCACTCACAACCTTATGTACTACTGAGCAAATGGGTGGCCTAAACAGAGTGCCTGGGCAACCTCGTGGAGTTTTTAGGAGTCATTAAGAAGAGCTGGGCTTCCTCTATGCATAACAGCTGGGAGGAATGGGGAAAACCCAGAAAGAGGCAGGGGCCACAGCCCAGGGGGCAGAGGATGGGGCCTCACCTAGTGGCTGCAGAGATGGAGAGGAGGGGATGACCCACCCACAAGCACTGGCAGGACACCATCTGCACCCTCAGCCCTTGGTGGACAACAAGGAAAATGCCTGAAGGAGGCTATGGTCTCCTCCATGGGAAAAGGCCTAACCGTGGGAGAAGGGACTAAATTCTCCTTCATAGCATCCCCAGGAGGCATCATCAAACCTGATGGTCAGGGGAGGAAACAAGGCTCAGAGAGGGGAGAAATCTGCCTCCAAGTCACACAGATAATGAAGCTGAGCCCTCTACTTCTTGCCCCTCTGAGTCAGACCCTCCTTGTCCCATTTCTGTCATTTTTAGAAAAGGAGAAGAAGGAACATATGAGCCTCTGCCGCAGAGGCCTATGGGCTGGCTGCCTGAGATGCACTTCTGAAGCTGTTTTAAAACACTGATTCCCAGGTCCTTCCTCTAAAGATCCTAATCTGGATGGTTTGGGCAGGGCCTGAAATCTTTTTCTAAATAAACGAGGAAATTGATTCCAATTTACAGAGGTGACTTAAATGCAAGGGGACCCCTCCCTCTTCGCCTCCCCCTTGACTCCCACCTCTACCCCAAGGCCCAATGAAGAGAACAGAAAAGTCTCCCCACCCCTAGCAGTAAGTCAAAAAGAGGGCTTCGTATCTCCCATACAAGCATTTTCCCTAAAGTCTGTGAGAATTCAGATTTAATTATTTTCTGGCTCACTAACTCTAGGAGAGGAAGATTCCGTGATTCTGTGATTTTGCCCAGAGGCCTGCCAAGCAGGGGCTGGAGGTGGGCTCTGCTGGCTCCCGCTGAGCAGTGAAGAGGAGCAGGCAGAAGGAGCCTGGGGGCAGCGAATACAGCCTTGCCGATCTGTTGTATCACCGGACTCGAATCTCGCTCGGCAGGCAGCAGAGCCTAGGTGTTCAGTAAATACGTGCTGAGTGAATGATGTGTTTGTCAGGATTACGAATGTTGGAAACCCAGTTGAAATTTGCCTAGATAAAAAGGGGAAGGATACTGGGGTATCTCTTATGACTGAGATCCAGCTGGGCCTCAGAGAACACAGAAGTCAGGGCCTCAAATGCCATCAGGCCTCTCTGTCACCCATCTTGTCCTCTCTCTGCATATCAGCATCATTCCATCGAAGAAAAAGAAAACTTTCCCCATATGGCATGAAACATGAGACCTATACCTCCAAGCCTCACATTCAACAACTCCCACCATCCAAAAGGATCTAGGACTTTCTTCCATTTATTCCAAGAAGCAAGCCCTCTGTCAGGCCTGGTGGAGTTAGGGGCACACTTCCAGCCAGGTGGGTGGGATTATATAGCACAGACACAATTCCTAGAGGAGGGTCAGGCAGTTTCTCCTATTGGTGACTATTCCAAAGAAAGTTATATGAGTGCTTCCCACCACACAACAGAGCACGGTATAGTCCATTTTCACTGTCCCATTTTCCTAGTTGGTGCTCAAAACAACCATGATTGGGAGTCGTAGGAGAGGGGTGTTCTTCCCTGTTTGACAGATAAAAACACTGAGGCTAAAAAAGGTTAAGTGGGGCCCAAGGGCACAGAGCCAGGTTCCAGGACTGAAGCCAGACCTCATGTCTTCTGACTCCTGGTCACATATTTGATGAGTAAATGGATAAATCAAAAACAACAGTAATAGCTGCCATTTACTAAGTGCCACTCCCTTTAGATAAATTATTACATCTAATTCCAACCGCCCTGTAGATATTATTTTTACTTCCATTTTATGGGTGAGGAATTTGAAACTCAGAGTTGTTATGTGGCTTACTCAAAATTAGCTCAGAAAGGACAAAGCCAGGATTGGATCCATGTTGCCTCCAATGTGCAAACCTGAGCCCTCTCTTCTACCACAAGTTGCTGAAAGGCCATAGTGCCAGTGCCATGTAATTTGAGAAATGCCAAAAATTCCTCAAATCAAAACCATCGTCACATTTGCCAGTTACAAATGTGTGGTGTTCCTTCCAATTAATATTGTACTTCTGCCCCTACTCAAGTGCATGTATACCAGGGAGAGGGTAACACCTGTAAGCCACTGGTTCTCCAAGTGTGTCCTGAACCTGCATCACCTGGAAACTTGTTAGAAATGCACATTCTAGGGCCCACCCCAGACCTACTCTTATGACTTTCTTCGGAGATAGTATTAAGGTTTAGTGAGGTCACAGGAGTGGGCCCTAATCTGTTATTTTGGTGCCCTTATAAGAAGAAGAAATGGGGGCACAGACATATAAGGGGGAAGACCATGTGAAAATACCAGAAGAAGATGGCCATCTACAAGCCAAGGAGAGTGGGCCTCAGAAGGAACCAACCCTGCCAACACCTTGGTCTCAGACTCCTAGGCTCCAGAAGTGTAAGGAAAGGAATTCTCTTGTTTAAGCCACTCCCGTTTGTGGTACTTTGTTATGGCAGCCCTAGAAAACTAATGTACCTACTAAATCAGGAATTCTGGGGCCTACCAGTTGGTGTTTTAACAAGCCCTTTAGTTGATTCTGATTTGGGTTTTCACATTGGAGACAGCATGTGCACTGAAGTGTGAGAACCACTGCTCTAAGGCGTAATCAGATATCTCTCTCTCTGTATTGCAGGGTGTGTGAATGGATCCCTGAACCCTGCTTCAGCTGTGGTTCTAGGCAGGTGGGGGCGGCCTGCCTGAGAGAATGAAGTCAAATGCAGACAGAAGCAAAGATGAAATATGACGAGGGCAAAGAGGAAGAGAAGAAGAAGAGAGAGAGAATGCAGACAGTGTTCAAGTGCATAGAAGGCCACTCTACGATAACCCTGGCCAACTCGTTCCAAAGTGTTGACACTTAAAAGTCATCTTTGTCAGTTTTACATCTGTAAATAGAGTGTATGCTCCCAACAGATAAAGCCTGGTTCATTTTCCTTATATGCTCCACACCACGGAGCCCGAGGACCGTGGAATAACAGGTATCTTCCAAGTAACTGTTGCTTGATGAAGTTTTGCAAAGCCACCCACCTTTCCCATTCCCATGGCCATGGCTGAGTGCTGGCCTCACCAACACTTGCCTAGATCCCTGCAATAGCCCCTCACTGGTTTTCCACATCCTACCCCTCTTCCTCACCCTCCTACCCACCTCCACCTCACAGTGGAGTGGGCCAATTAATCTCCTGGCACTTGCTGACCACAATGCTTCCCTAATGAACATCCACCAGTGGCTCCTCACTGTCTTCACATCAAGATCAAGTTCACTGGCTCATCACCTGAGTCCCTGCCCCGGGCTCAAGAGATGAACTGGGACGGCAGCAGGGAAAAGAGAGAAGCCACACCCCCTAGGTTGACCTTGACCACTTTGAATCCTCCAGAAATTGCCAGGCCTAGAAGGGGCTTCTTTGAAAAGCACTACTTGACATTTTCACTCTCAGTGTCTCAATGGCCAACAATGGAATTGTACAGAGTCTACATTATATACGACATCACAACGGATTTAACAGAGCAGATGTGAGAATTCGGATCTTTCATTTTCTTAAGCTAGACATTGAAGAGATTTGCAAAACTTTAAAGTTTCCACCCTTTTCACTTAATTTATTTTGTCTTAGAAACTATAGTTATTTTTTATTTAAAATTTATGATTGAGGTCAAGAATGAAGTGTAGGTAAACACTCCTCGCCTCCTTGCCCGACTATAGCAAAAATTACAACTAGACAAAACAAATATCATGCTGAATTGTCAGAAAAGCGAGCCGTATGGAAGCCTGACAACCAAGGATTTAAAGAAGCCACGTTCATCCAGACGGGTAGGAGGGGCAGAGATGCAAAGATGTGGACACACACGGAGAGGCATGGAGAGGCGGAGTGGTACAGAGAATGCAGAACGCAGAATGGGCAGTCCCACATCCATGTGTGGTAGACACAGATCAGGAGGAGCACCTCAAGAGCAAGGGTTCCCCATGCCAGACTGAACCACCCAGCCCAGGGTTCCAGCACCAGGAAGATAAGTCTCTATAACTTCCGGCTATAAAAACCAGTTGGGTGTGGAAGAAAATGTGGGATTTTCGGGAGACTCCTCTTTAAGGACTCACAATGGACTTGGGACTCATGTAGACCCACCCCTCTGGGATTCAGCACCAGGGCAACAGTTGGAAGGGCACCAGTGGCACATGAGGAGAAAATAAAGTGACTGAAAACAGAGCAAGTGCCAGGAGACAGCTTCCTCCTGGACAAAACTCTAGAGGCCAGACAGTAGCATTGTCCCCTCTCCGAGCCCTCCCACACACAGAGTCACAGAGTGGTGACATAGGTTGCCCCGCCCTGGTGACTACCTAAAGCTCTGCCCCATACACTACAGGTGAGCTCTTCTACAATAGGCCATGCTACTAAGACAGGGAGTCAAAGAAGCTCTACCTAATACACAGAAACAAATACAGAGAGGCTGCCAATTTGAGGAGACAGAGAAATATAGCCCAAATGAAAGAACAGAAAAAACTTCAGAAAAAGAACTAAACAAAATGGAGATAAGCAAACTATCAGATGCAGAGTTGAAAACGCTGGTTATCAGGATTCTCCAGGAACCCTCTGGGTACTTCGACAGCATAAAAAAAAAGACCCAGGCAGAAATGAAGGTTACATTAAGTGAAAGAAAGAAAAATTTACAGGGAACCACATTGGAGGGGATAAAGACACAAGTCAAATCAATAATTTGGAACACAAGGAAGAAAAAAGCATTCAATCAGAATAGCATGAAGAAAATAGAATTTTAAAAAATGAGGATAGGCTAAGGAGCTTCTGGGACATCTTTTAATGTACCAAAACCTGAATCATAGGGGTGCCAGAAGGAGAAGAGGAAGAGCAAAAAATTGAAAACTTATTTGAAAAAATAATGAAAGAAACTTCCCTGATTTGGTGAAGGAAACAGACATACGAGTCCAGGAAGCACAGAGAGTCCCAAACAAGATGGACCCAAAAAGGACCACACCAAGACACATCATAATTAAAATGCCAAAGATTAAAGATAGAGAATCTTAAAAGCAGCAAGACAAAAGGATACAGTTCTCTACAAAGGAGTTCCCATAAGACTGTCAGCTGATTTCTCAAAAGAAACTCTGTAGGCTAGAAGGGACTGGCAAGAAGTATTCAAAGTGATGAAAAGCAAGGGCCTACAACCTAGATTATTCTATCCAGCAAAGCTATCATTTAGAATGGAAGGGCAGATAAAATGCTTCCCAGGCAAGGTAAAACTAAAGGAGTTCGTCATCACCAAGCCATTATTATATGAAATGCTGAAGGGGCTTATTATTTTTTTAAAAAGATCAAAACAGCAATGAACATTAAAATGGCAATAAATTCACAGCTATCAATAATTGACTCCACATAACAAACTAAGCAAACAAGCAGAACAGGAAAAGAATCATAGATATGGAGCTCATTTGGAGGATTATCAGTTGGGAGGGGGAAGGAAGAGACTGAAGGTAAAGGTGCAGGGATTAAGAAGCACAAATTGGTATGTAGAAAACAGATGGGGCGTGTTAAGAATAGTATAGGAAATGGAGCAGCCAAAGAACTTATACGCTTGACCCATGGACATGAACTAAGGAGGGGGACTGCTGGAGGGAATGGGGGTACCAGGTGTATGGGAACAAAAGGGGAAAATTGGAACTATAATAGCATAATCAATAAAATATATTTAAAAAATAAAGGAAAATTTATGATTGATGTTGTCTTGGCTGGAGCACCACCCTATACACCAAAAACATTGTGAGTTCAATTCCCAGTCAGGGCATATACCTATGTTGTGGGTTCAATCCCTGGTTAGGATGCATACAGGAGACAACCAATCAATGTTTCTCTCTCATATCAATGCCTCTCTCTCTCTCTCTCTCTCTCTCTCTCTCAATTTCCCCCTTCCTCTCTCTCTAAAATCTGTAAACATATCCTGAGGTGAGGATTTAAAAAATCATGATTCATGTTAACATGAATTCATTATATCATTTAAAATACATCAATAAATAAAATGTGTATATTTTCCTTAGTTTTAATTTCTAATGTGGTGAATATCAATAGGTGTAACTCACATACACAAAAGTTCTTTGGGATCCTGAGACAAAAATGTTTGATAACCACTGCCCTAGATAAACTCTTGCACGTGTATACCAGAGACAAAAATGAGAATACCTGTCACAGCATTATCTTAGCAAAATATGGGTAATGGCAAAAACTGGAGACAATTCAAATAAATGACCACAAACAGAATGGATGAAGTAAATTACGGTATACTCACACGATGGAATATTATGCAGCATTGAAAATGAATGACCTATAGTCAAAAACAACAGAACAAATCTTAGAAACATACATTCAGTAAATCAGCGCAGGTCACAGAAGACAACATAGGTCATGATATCATACTTATAATGCTCAAAAACAAACTAAGCTAAACATTTTTAAATTAAATTTATTGAGATAATAGTGGTTAGTAACGTTATATAAATTTCAATCGTACAACTTACAATACTTACGTATACTCTTTTGTGTGCTCACCAACTGAAGTCTAATCTCCTTCTGTCATCTTGCATTTGACCCTCTTTGTCTCCTTTGCCCCCCCCACTCCCCTTTAAACTAAACATATCTAGTTTTAAGGACACATACTTAATGATAAAACGTTGGCCCTCTTGGGTGGAGGCTGAGGGAGAGCTGAGGTAAAGGAGGAGCACATTCAAGAGAAGCTGTCACTGACAACATTCCAGTTCCTAAGCTGGGTGGTGGCTGGTGGGTAGCCATTTTATTAGGGTCTTCATAATCGTGTGTATAGTACATACACACTTTTGTATGTATCATATGTAATCTTAAAAAGTCATGTAACCCCAGACTGTGGCCTCTAAATACCGTTTCCCACTAAAGAGAAAGGGAGGCAACAGATAAGTAGCATTTTAAATGGGAACCTATTGAAGCCCCTTTTCACCCCAAGCCCTTGGATAAATGGCCGATGGCAGTTCTGTGACAGGAAATGTACAAAATGGAACATCTTGTCATCTTAGAAAGCGAGGAAGCCAGCAGAGACGACTGAGGTCATACCCAAAGGACTCAGGAGCCAAGCTGAAGAGGCTCCCATTAACCACAGAGGGGATCATTCGAGCAGCAATAACGAAAAGAAAATGGATTGAAACACATCACATACACTTAAATCCATGAGTTCATAATGATACAAAATAATCTTATTGGTCTTCTTTGGATAACACTAGGGAGTCAACTCAGTTTAAAAACTAAAAATAAATCCTGCCTTTCCGATGTCAACAGTACCTCAGGGTATCCAAATAGTTCCTGAGAGGATTTTAGTCTTTATAGAAGTCTAGCTAATGAGCAAAAACAATCGACGGAACTAGAATATCACTATCGCGCAAACCCCGAAAAAGTAACAGGTCCAGGCAATGGTCACCGGTGTCTGGTCACAGCAAAAAGGCCCAGCAGACATTCTCGTGTCTCCTGGCAAACATCCACCCACCACCTCTGAAGTATTCTTGCCCCAAAATCAAATCTGATGAAGCCTCTAGATTTAACTGCTGACAAACAAAAAAAATACAGGGTGCAGATGAGCACATCAAAGGGCACCCCGGGTTGCAACCCGCAAAGCCCACATGTGAGAACAGGAAGACCAGCCCTGCTTCTTCAAGGGAATCGCCGCTGGAGGAGAGCAGGAGGAGGGGTGCCCTCTGGACCAGAAGAGGCTTAAAAGGCACCGTCAGCCAACTGCAACCTAAGGAACTTACTTGGATCCTGAATCAAGTTATGGAAGAAATACAATTATGCATTAACCTAGGAAATTTGAACACTCACTGTATATTGGATGATATTAAGGGATTTTTTTGTTATTTTCTTAGGTATGGTAATTATATTGTAGTTATGTATTTTTCTTGTGGTTAAATACACATAACATAAAATTTACCCTCTCAACCACTGTTAACAGCTCAGTGGTACTAAGTACTTTCATAATGTCGTGTGACCATCACCACTATCCATCTCCCAACTCTTCCGTCCTGTAAAACTGAAGCTCTATACACATTAAATGATAACTCTCCATTCTCCCCTCGCCCCCAGCCCCTGGCGACCACCGTCCTACTCTCTGTCTCAATGATTTTGAGTACTCTAGCACCCCATGTATGTGGAACCATGCGGTACTTGTCTTTTTGTTATTGGCTTGTTTGTACTGTTATGTATTTTAATGCATCCTTATATAGATATGATGACATGCTATCTGATCTTTGCTTCAAAATACCCTGGAGGCATGGCAGGGCGAGGAGAGTGGGCAGGAGGCAATGGAACAAGACAGGCCGTGAGTTGCTCATCATGGAAGCTGGGTGATAGGCACATGGGGGTTCGTTATTCTCTCACATATCATTTATCTCTGCTTCTGTACAAGTTTGAATTTTCCACAATGAAGCTTTTTGTAAAGAACAAAGGCAAGACAAAGATATTTCCAAGCAACAAAGGAAAGATAACAAAGAAGCAGGAAGGGAAGGCAATCGTTCAGATGGAGCTGGTGGCGGCTTTGCGAGCTGGAGAAGCAGTCTGGGAGGAGCAGTGCGGGGGTGGGGTTTACACACGCTGGCTTTGCGAGGCCACACTCCCTCCATTTAAACATCCCAGCAGAAATCAGTGCACCTGGGAAAGATCATCTCTGGGTCATTTCAGGAGAACATCAAAACTAAAAAAACAAGCAAGGCCCAACCTGCTGTGGAGAGCCCCAACCTTTGCGCTTCCTCCCCAGGAAAGCAGTTGTTTGTGTCTGCTCTGTGTTTCCTGTCTGTAAGCCGTCTCCCCATCTGACAAGCAGTTCTCCAAGTCCCACAGTGACTCAAATGTGATACAGCACTGGGGACCTTAGAATCCATCAGAAAAGGGAGGAGACTTTGGCAGGGGGCCAGGAGGACTTCTCGGAGTAAATGCCTTCACCTCACCTGACTGGGGGAAACTGAGGCTCAGAGAGCTGCAGTAGCCCACCAAGCACAGAGCTCATTCATGGTAGAGCCACCAGCAGAGCTCAGGGCTCCGGGCCCTCAGCTGACAGAGCCAGGCCCAGGAAGGCAATAGATAAGCAGCATTTTAAGCCAGTAACCTACTGGAAGCCCTTTGCAACCTGAGCTGACTCACAAGGAATTGCAACTGATGTCTCAGCTGATCCAACAAAGAGCTTTGAAGCTTAGAAGCCCCTCAGAATTGCACCAATTTGAGAGAAGAGGACTGGGCCCCTTTTAAGTCAGTCATTGGCCACCATGATCCCCCACGATGAAGCCTATTGCTAGGGTAAGGCAGCTCCCAAGCAAAGGGCCATTTCCAGCATGCCACCAGTACCAATATTCCCAGCAGCTGGGGGAGAATGTGTCGACCCTGGAGAGGGGATCTAAGCAAACCACCACAGAATCCACTACAGCCTCTGATAGATCTGCGTTTGAAACTGGCTTCTGTCACTTACAGCTGTGTGACTTGTGTGGAGATAATAGCAGCCTCTGCTGCTTACTGGATGGTGGGAGACCAACAGGAGAGAATTGTCTGGATAAAAATGGCAGCTAGAACTTTAGTGCTTATCTTATCCCCCTCTCTACAGCGCCCCCTCCCTAAAATGACCGTAGGGAAAAGAGAAGATACAAACCCAGAGAACAGGAAGAAAGGAAGAGGAGTCTTAGTGGATGAGAGAGTTCAACAAACTTCTCTAAGATTGAAAGGGGATGGAGGAGTGAACAGTACTTATCTTGCAGAGTAGGAAAAGCCACAACACAACCTAAGTGCTCCTGCTCCACCACCAACAAATGAGCACTCTCAGAAATGCCACACTGGCCATTCTCTCTACAATCTTTATGGGCTGAAGACCCTTGTACGGTAGGATGCCCTTTGGAATGTCCATTCACACATCTCCTCCAGTTAATCCGTCCCCTCTCCCAGAAATAATTGCTTATTCCCAAACCTGTTTGTGCCCGTTATACTTGCTTTAGTAATCATGGGATTCAATTTAATATTAGTAAACCAATAAAATACGACTGTGAAAGGGGAGTTGTTTTATGAAACTAAGACGAGTGTCTTGACTCAGCGAAGGCAGATTGTGATTTTTTTTTAAGTGTTCAGATGAGTTACAGATAAGCGATTGTAACAGATTGGGAGGAAATTACATAAATCTAGAAGGAACCTACATTCAGATTGTTCCATAAGTTCATATAAGTTCTAACTGCACTATAAGGAAGCCAAACCAGGAAATGGTAGACAATGCTTCGTGCACTGAGGTTTGTGCAAGTAAGACCTTACAGAATTCTAGTTAACAGACCCATACGCAAAGAAAAAGAAATAGGTATTTGTATGTTTTAGGTTAAAATGAAATGCTTACACTATGTGTTTCATTTTTTAATGATTTCTTGCTTGAAACAATTCTTTGATTAACTAAACTTAACCTAGTTTCTACTGAGACAAAACCTGCAGGTGTAACAGTGAGAAGAAAGCCAACCGCCTCGCAGAGTCAGGAAGGGAGCTGGGAGGTAGGAGATGAGATTCAGAGGCTGGAAAGACCTGAAAACAGGAGATTAACTGTGAGTCTGCCTAGGGGAGCAGTCAGACCCCACAGCCCTCTTTTCCTACTTGGGAAAGAATGTGGCTACATAGGGAGGGACCCCCAGACCTATCACTACGTGCCAAGCTAAAAACTTTATGTATAGAAACTCAACAGCCCATGGGGTAGTATTTTTATTAGGTCTAATTTACAGATAGGAAACTGAGGCTCAGAGAAATTAAGTGATTTTTCCAAGATCATACAGCTAGTACGTGGCAGAGCTGAGATTTGAACCCAGGTAGTCTGGCTGCAGAATCCATGCTCTTAACCACATCCATCCTGCCTTACTGAAGAAACAAAGCAATCCCAGAAAAAAAGAATTCCTCTTGTTGATATTTACGTGCCCCCCAACCAAAAGATCAGGCCCTCCCTAGTCCACCTAAGGGGAACTGGCCCATCTGCCTTCACAGGACATCCAATATTGGTCAGCTTCTTGGACCCTTATCCTTAACTATGGACAAAAGCCTAGAACCACAAAACATTAAAGAACATGAACAAAACATTGCAGAACACTCCTCTGCAACATGAGGGGTGACAAAGAGCCAGAGAGAGACCACAATAAACCAACCAACGTGGGGAAACTGGAGGAGAGAGAGACAGGTCAGGGAATAGGAGCAGAATCTCTCTCTTATTCTCGGAGAGATAAAGAGGCTGTATCGATGTTATGGCGGGAGCGGGGGCGGGGGTGACAGGTTTAATAAGAACTCCTGGAAATTAAAAATATGATAGCTGAGATAAAAAAATCCAACAGAAGGATTGGGACATTAATTCAAGGAAATAATCTAGTGGACAAGGACAAGGAAAATATGAGAAAAGAGCAGAGAGACCTGGAAGATCAGTCCTGGAGATCCAGGATCCAACTCATAGTAGTTCCGGTGAGGAAACAGAGAGAAGGAGATTATTAAAGAAAAAAATAAATTTTCACTGGACTGAAAGATGCTAGAATCTAGATTAAAAAGGGCCACCCAGGGCCAAGCACAATGAATAACAAACACACCAATATGTCACATGTATTGTGAAATTCCAGAATTCCAATGATAAGAGAAAATTCTTTTCAAAAATCCAGAACGAGAGAGAGAGAAATTACATCCGAAAAGGAACCAGAAGACACAATGTTTGTGAACAGTAATGCTAGGTGCAAAAGGCAGTGGGGCAGAGCGTGGCTGACCTGAAGGAGAATACTTTCCAGTACAGAATTCTGTGCTTAGCTGAATTATCGATCAAGTACAAAGGCAAAATATAGATTAGGTCGACATCTACAAAAATTTCCCACCCCTGCCCAATTTCTTACAGTTTTCCAAAAGAAGGGAGTAAACCAGTAGAGACAAAGGACCGAGAATCAGGGGCACAGGGAGAAAATCCCTGCAGACCACTGGGCCATGCAGTCTGGAAGGAAACACCCCGGGAAAGGGAGCCCAGGATGGAATACCGGATGTGGCAAAGCTTCTCTGGGGTCAGGGGTCAGGGGCGGGCAGTTCTGATGGAGCTTTCGGTGAAATGAAGAGCAACGTTTTCTTAATAGAAATGCTGATCACTGAGTTACCTAAAAATAGTGCTCCAGATATATACTGGGCAGACGGATGGGGTTGGAAAACAGCTAATCCTTATTTATTCCAACAGGAAGACAATAGATAATGTCTGAAGTTGATAAATTAAGAAATAGCTGTATAAGCACATTACTTCAAAATATGTAGGTAAACATCAGAAACACAGGTAAGAATAGCTAAAATGGTTGCAACCAGGATGCGGAACTGTAAAGATGGATTGGGTGAGCAGGGTATGGCTATTTTTCAATAAAAGCCTTTGGATTTGCAATCAGCCTTGGGACTCAGATTTTCCTAAAGCATTTTCACATGCAATATCTCATTGGCTTCTTCAATAAACTCACTTGCAGAGACAGAAAACTGAGGCTCAGAACAGGGGCAGTGACCTCTCAAGGTCACACAGCAAGGCCTGCTTGGTCCTCCGTGGCCCCTACTCTCACCCCCAACCCCACCCCAAGCTCTGGAAATCTGACGGCTCGTTCCACCCCGGCCACCCCAGACGGCGTCTCCGAAATCCTCTCCCCAACAGTCCTGTGGGTGCAGCCAGGCTCAACCAGACACTGCCCCTGCGCCGCGGGTCGCTTCCACACTGTCCTTGGAAGGACACGCGGGGAAGCCGCAAGCGATGCGGCAGCGCCCCCTGCCGGCCTCCAGACGCTCTGCTCCCAACCAGCCAGCCAGCCAGCCCTGGGCCGTGTGACTGGAAAAGGGTTTTTAAGAGCTGGATCCGACCGGGGCTGGTCCGACTCTGAACCTCCTAAGGCCCGGGGACGCTGTAACAACAGAGGAACCCTCTCTAGAATCGCTGGATGCGTCAGCCGCTGGTGCATCCCCCTCGGACAGACCCTGGGGCTAGATCGGGTGACGACCTGCCCAAGGTCACACGAGACGTCCTTGGTTTGGGACCCAGACCTTCTGTGGAAACTTCCAAGGAGCCTAAACCTCCTGGAGTCCAGAGCCCCTCGAACTGGCATCTTGGGCTTTAGGGAAGAGCCAGGGACAATGCTGGGGAGCAGGTTGGGATCCTGCCCCGTCCGCACGGACCTCTGGGTGACCTTGGGCAGGACTTCTCCCCAACCCCGGGGAATCAGTGCAGAAGAAGCGCTGACCTCCAAGGGTCCTTCCGCACCGAGTCGCGAGCAGTGCTCGGCACTTCGCAAACGGCTCACCTAAGGCGTCAACGGCGGCAGAGGCTGACCCCTGCTGGCCGAAGAAAGAGTCGCCGCGCTGGATCCCCACCCCACCCACCACCACCACCAGCACCACAGCCGGCGCCGCTTTGAAATGATGAGATCCGGTGGTACCCTCAGCTATCCGCCCGCAGATATCCACCTCGCGATGCGATCATACTGAGAAAACAGGCTGAGACGCGCCGCAGAAGAGGCCTAAACATCTGTCTCAGCTGCAGGTTTCAAATAAGGAGAGACCTCCACCTGTACCTGCAACAGGCGGCCACGTCTTCCAATTTGTCTTCACTAAGAGCAGCGTGGTGGGGTGAAGAGCCTTGCTTGGGTCATACGTTTGTCCCTTCTCAGCTGTGTGACCTTGAGCAAGTTACCAAAACTCAGTCTTCATTTTTGCCACACAAAGTGGGGATAATACCTACTGTATAGGTATTGTATGTGAACTCGTTTAACCATATAGCCACCCTGTTAGGAAGTAGATAGTTCTTATCCCCATTTAACAATGAGGCGCAGAAAGGTTAACTAATTTAACCAAAGCACACAGGAAATAAGTGGTGGGTCCAAGACAAAAATCCGGGCAATCTGCTCTCAACCGCCATACTATACCGGGATGCTAACAGAGCCCATATTTTAAGATGTTTGTGAGGATTTTATGAGATGATATAAGTAAAGTGCTCAGAACAGAGCCTGACAAGGGAAAGGCCTAGGTCAATGTCACTGTGATTGGTCACTGAGCACCTGTTGTGTGTCAGGTCTGTCCTAGGAGCCTCGGATATGGCAGTGAGCAGGCTGACCCAGCCACCGCCCTGGTGAAGCTTTGGGCCTGCAGGGACCCACAGTGACCAAGCCTGA
The DNA here is from genome assembly GCF_022682495.2 of Desmodus rotundus. Classification (NCBI taxonomy): domain Eukaryota; kingdom Metazoa; phylum Chordata; class Mammalia; order Chiroptera; family Phyllostomidae; genus Desmodus; species Desmodus rotundus. The sequence goes on from NC_071389.1 coordinate 33,571,985, forward strand.
AGCATGCGCAGGACGCTCTAAGGGTCAGAACCCCAGGCTAGAGGGTGGCCCAGACCCATACACAGCCACTGACCCTGTGCCAACTGAGAAAAGTGTTGAAAAGAGGCAGGACAGTCCCAGAGTAGGAAACAAATACCTCCAGCCAGGGCTGAGGAAGGCACTCAGACAAGGCAGCTTCTGGGTTGCGCGTGAGGGGAGGGGTATTTGCCTGGCAGAGGTGATAACCAGGGGAAAGGTGCCTCCCCCACTGGCAGCTATCCTCTTCACCCCCACCTGTAAGTCTTCAGTGCCCCAGTCTAAGGCTGGGAATCACCTGCAGGTGGGCTCAGATTCACAAGACAAGTTATCTTGGTTGGGAAAAGCAGTCCCATAACTCAGAGGAAAAATTGCGTGAGAACTGGGGCCCCTCATGAAGCCTCAAGGAGGAGCACACGAAAGGTGAACTTCAGGAGGCAGACAACTCAGCCCCATCAGAGGTGGGCAAGAGGCTGGAAAGCCACTGGCAGAGAGCTTGAGTGCAGGGAACGTGGTGGGACAGGCCGACTTCTGGTTCCTCCCACAGATAAATAAGATTGCTCTTTCAAAACGTCCTCATTCCTGCCACTCAGAGGGCTAAGTGGATACCTCTGCTCTCCCTCAGTGCCAACCAGTTTAATCAGATTGCTTTCCTACTGGCTCCTGATTGCAGCCTGAACTCGTAAGAGAAGGGAAATGTTCTTCTCTTACATTTCAAGAATGTAAGAATGACGGGGAAGCTATCGATTTCCAACCAGTGCGCCACAAGAATTTTTAGAACATGCAATACCTGACTATTTAGTCAGGGGCACTGATCTCTTCTCCCCTTAGACTGTCAAACAAAAAAATGACAACAGCCAACAGAACAATAGCCATTTAGTGTGAATGAATCAAAATTATACCTTTTTTGTCAGATCGGCAAAAAGTATATTTATTGGTGTGCCGCAGACTTTTAGTAATTAGTTTATGGGAGCCGTGAGATGAAAAGGGTTGAAAATCCCTGGGGTAGGAAGTGGTTCTAGGACTTCAGGGCCGTCTCATGGAGAACAGGCAGGAGAACAGGCAGGAGACCTTTCCAAGAGAAGGAAAAGGAGCAGAGGTTTGTTGAGGCCCTCTTTTCAGCCAGGCCTCTTAGTAGGTGCTTTACCTGTATGGTGATTTATTCTTAATCCTCGTAGCAGCCGTGTGAGGTAGAGGCAGGGTTTGCTTTCCCTCATTTTACGTGTGATGGAACCAAAACTCCAGAGGTGGCATAACTTGCCCAAGGTCACAGGGCTGGTGAGTTGCAGAGGGGAGATTTGAACCCCAGGCTGGGTGCCATTAGAATGGGAACCTTTTCCACCTCATTCCAGTGCTTCCTCAGAGAGGCCCAATGGGAAATGAGGGATGGGGCAGGGGGCAGGGTGGGAAAAAGGGTGGAGGAGGGGTTTTTGCCAGGACAACCAAGGCAGAGAATGCAGGTTAGGAGCCCATGTCTTCATGAAGGTCTTTGTTTTCACCCCAGGCCACACAAAATCAGCCAGATCGGGACTTCCTGCCTCTGCAGGGTATTTTTTAAACCACCCACCTCTAAAACTCCTCTGTTTCTGTGCTTTAAAGTTCCTCTGAAAAGTTGGAATAAATTTGCCTCTCTTTTCTCCCAGACATATGCAGAGGAGGAAAACAAAAAGAACACGTATTTTCTGAGCAGAAATTTGGGGCAGTGACACCTTCAATCATGATCTGATGGCACGATGATGCACAATAATTAGGTGTCAGGAGTAATCTATGGCCACGACAATTACGACAATAGAGTCATCTCTACAAGGAAAAAAAAAGCTCTTTCCTCCCAGAAGAAAATTTGACCAGTGGGGGGCGGAGGACATGGTGCAGGAACCACAGCCTGCAGGAGACAAGACTCCATGGCCCTTGGAGCTTGGGGTGAACGAGGCCAGGGCAGGGGTGGTGCCCACAAAGGAGAGAGGAGGCGGCACAAGGACTGGATTTGAGCCCAGCCTCCTGGTTGTGACACTCCTTCACAGCTGGGTGACCCTGGATAAAACTCTTTGCCTCTCTGGAAGGCATTCGCTGGATGTGGGGGGCCTGGAGTCCTCCGGGGAGGTTTCCTGAGGAGTGAGGCTGGAGCTGGGCCCTGAGAGATGGGAGGAGATGGATGAGCACAGAGAAGCCAAAAGATCTTCCAGGCTGAGAAGCTGGCCCACGCCAAGATGTGGAAGGGGGGAAATCTGCCTTGAGGACCCCCCTAAGGGGAGAATTATTTTTAAGGCTGCATCATTCACAAGCCTTTTACTCTTTTACTTCTATCAGATAAAATTGCTGGCATTTTACATTTATTTATTTTCACAAAAACACTACCCAAAGGGCATTTGTGTCTAATGACCTGGGCTCAATTTGTCTCTACCATTTCCCCCAAGGGGTTGCAGCCTCAGTTTCGTTATCTCTTAAAGAGGAATAGTGATATTTGGGGCTATTGTGAGATTACATGAAATAACCAAGACCTAGGCCCCAGACCTTCACATGGCTGGCTTCTCCTCATCCCCTTCAGAGCTCAGATATCACCTTCTCAGCGATGCCTTTCCTGACCACCCAACCTACAGGAGGTGTCTAGTCCCCTCCTCCTCAGCATGCCACTCATCTCCAGGGAGAAACCACACTCTGAAGCTACCCTGTGTTATCTGCAGTTGGCCTGTTGTCTGTCTTCCCCATGATATGTAAGCTCCTGAGGGCCCTCCTGTGTCTTACTTGCCACCACAGTGCCCCGACATGATAGGTGCTCAATTAAATTCCTGTTGAATAAGTGAATGAATATGAAACACAATAGGTCTCAAATGTTAGTTTTTCTTCCCCTCCTCATCTCGCTTCTCTGGCCTCTGTCTTCGAGCCAGGCCTCCAGGGATATGAAGAGTAGAGTAGAGGCCCTTCCTCCCTTCATGGCAGCCCAGTCTGGGGCATGATAGTGGGTGGGTGCTGTCTTGCAGGTCCTAAGGCTGACGTCGCCTCTCTGTAGCGTCTCAGGTTAAACCAGAGAGGCATCTAGAGAGGATCAGTGCCTGCAGGAGACACTGCCCAAGGTTATACTAGTCACACGTGGCAAAGCCAGAACCGATCCAGACAGGAAGTCTGGCAGCAGAGCTTAAGCTTTCTACCACTATACCATATGCCTCTCCTAAGTAATGTTTTTGAGCCCAGAATGGTTCTAGGTACCTCACATATATTGTCTTTTTATTTAAAAACAATTTTTTTTGCCCTGGCTGGTGTGGCTCAGTAGATTGAGTGCCAGCCTGCAAACCAAAGGGTTGCGGGTTTGATTCCCAGTCAGGGAGCATGCCTAGGTTGCAGGCCAGGTCCCCAGTAGGGAGCGTGCAAGAGGCAACCACGCACTGATGTTTCTTTCCCCCCCTCTCTCCCTCCTTTCCCCTCTCTAAAAATAAAAAAATAAAATCTTTTAAAAAATAAATTAAAATTAAAATTTTCAGCTTTATTAAAGTATAATTGACAAATACAATTTTAATATATTTAAAGTGTACAACATAATGATTTGATATATGCCTACATTGTGAAAAGATTCCTCCCCCATGTAGTTAATTAGCATCCCTCACCTCACATATTTACCTTTTGAGGAGTGAGAATACTTAAGTCCCACTCTCTCAGAAAATTTCAGTTGTACAATAAAGTGTTATCAACTATAGTCACCACATTATACACTAGATCCTCAGACCTTATTCATCTTCTAAATAAAAGTTTGTACCTATTTACCACCCTCTACCTATTTCCTTCACCCCAGGGCCTGACAGTCACCATTCTACCCTGTTTCTTCAACTTCAACTTTTTTTTAGATTCCACATATAAGTGATACCATGCAGTATTTGTCTTTCTCCGTCTTGCTTATTTCACTTAGCAGAATACCCTCCAAGCCATCCTGCCAGTTGTCACATCTTAACAGTTTCATCAACCTGCCAGTTGTCACAAATGGTAGGACTTCCTTTTTAAGGCTGAATAATATCCTGTTGTGGATGGATGCCTTTTATTTCTTTTTCTTCTCTGATTGCTGTGGCTAGGACTTCCCATGCTATATTGAATAGCAGTGGTGAGAGTGGGCATGTTTTTCTTGTTCCTTTTCATGTTTTCTTGATCTTAGAGGAAAAGTTTTTAACTTTTCACCATTGAATATGATGTTAGCTGTGGGCTTGTCATATATGGCCTTTATTATGTTGAAGTACATTTGTTCCATAGTTAATTTGGTAATAGTTTTTACCATGAATGAATGTCACATTTTCTCAAATGCTTTTTCTGTGTCTATTGAAATAGCTACATGCTTTCCATCTTTTATCCTATTAATGGGACGTATCACATTGATTGATTTGCATTTGTTGAACCATCCTTGCATCCCAGGGATAAATCACATTTGATCATGGCAAATGATCCTCTTACTGTGTGCTGAATTCAGTTTGCTATTACATTATTGAGAACTTTGCATGCATATTCAACAGGAATATTGGCCTGTACTTTCCTTTTCTGGCTTTGGTATCAGGGTAATGCCAGTCTTGTAAAATGAGTTTGGGAGTGTTCCCTACTCTTTGACTTTTTGGAAGAGTTTGAGAAAGGTTGGCATTAATTCTTCTCTAAATGTTTGGTAAAATTCACCAGTGAAGCCAGATCTGGTCCTGGGCTTTTCTTTGTTGGAAGATTTCTGCTTACTGATTCAATCTCCTTATTAGTAATTGGTCTGTTCAAATTTTCTTTTTTTCCAGATGTAGTCTTGGTAGGTTGTATGTTTCTAAGAACTTTTTCATTTTGTCTAGGTCGTTGAGTTTGTTGGTATATAGTTTTTCACAGTAGCCTCTTACAATATTTTGTATTTTTGTGGTTTCAGTTATAACGTCTCCTTTTTCATTTATAGTTGTTGATTTGGGTACTCTCTCTTTTTTCCTTTAGTTTAGCTAATGGTTTGTCTATTTTGTTTATTTTTTTAAAAAAACAACTCTTAGTTTGGTTATTCTTTTCTATTGTTTTCCTGTTCTCTGTTTCACTTATTTCTACTCCACTTTTTATTATTTTCTTCCTTCTGCTAACTTTGGACTGAGCTTGTTCTCTTTTTTTCCAGTTTCATGATATATAAAGTTAAGTTGTTTCTTTGAGATCTTTCTTTCTTCTTGATGTAGGCATTTATTGCTGTAAACTGCCCTGTTAGAACTGCTTTTGCTGCATCCCCTAAGTTTAGTATGTTGTGTTTCCATTTTCATTTGTCTCAAGCTTTTTTTTTTTAAAGATTGTATTTATTTATTTTTAGAGAGAGGAAGGGAGGGAGAATGAGAGGGAAAGAAACATCAATGTGTAGTTGCCTCTCAAGTGCACCCAACTGGGGACCTGGCCCACAACCCGGGCATGTGCCTGACCGGGAATCGAACTGACAACACTTTGGTTCCCAGTCTGGCACTCAGTCCACCGAGCCACACCAGCCAGGGCTCAAGCTTTTTTAAAACTTTTCCCTTTGATATATTCTTGGACCCATTGGTTATTCAGGAACACGTTGTTTAATCTCCACATACTTGTGAACTTTCCAATTTCCTTTTGTAATTGATTTTTACTTTCATGCCACTGTGGTCAGAAAATATCAAGCATATTTAATTTCAGTCTTCTTAAATTTATTAAGGCTTTTATTTGTGGCCCAACAAAGGATCTATCCTGAGAATATTCCATATGCACTTGAGAAGAACGTGTTGTCTGCTGCTATTGGATGAAACGCACTGTGTGTGTCTGTTAAATCAATTTGGTCCAACATTCACTTTAAGGCCAACGTTTCCTTACTGACTTTCTGTGTGATGACGCATCCATTGTTGAAAGTGGGGCATATATTTTCTTTTTTAATGATCACAACAAGTCTAGGAGATAGGCATTATCTTCATTTTATGGTGGGGAAAACTGAGTCTCGGAAAGTTTATAAAATTTGCCCAGAGCTACCTACAAGTCAGTGGCAAAGCCTAGCCTTGAACCAAGGTGGATGTGAGGTCAAACCTCTCAATATGTTTTAAAATAGATGTTAATTTTCCAAACACTTTTAGGTTCAATCAGAACTGATCGTAAAGCCCAGAGTTGCCGTAGATTCCTGCCCCATACACACAGAACCTCCTTTACTGTCAACATCCCGCCCCAGAGTGGGGCATCTGCTACAGCCAAGACCCTGCACTGACACATCATTATCACCCAAAATCCATCGTTTACATTAGAATTCACTCCTGGTGTTACACATCCTGTGGTTTTTGACAAATGTGTAATGATATTTATCCACCATTACAGTAGTGCATAAAACAGTTTTCCTGCCCTAAACATTCTCTGTCCTCCACGAACCCTAGCAACCACTGATCCTTTTATTGTCTCCATAGTTTTGCCTTTTCCAGAATGTCACAGAGTTGGAATTATGCCCTATGTTGCCTTTTCAGGCAGGCTTCTTTAACTTAGTAATATGCATTTAAGCTTCTCCTATGTTTTTTATGGCTTTTCAGCTCTCTTTCAGTGCTGAGTAATATTCCACTGCCTGCATATACTACAGTCTATCTATTCACCTACTGAAGGACACCTGGTTGCTTCTGAGTTTGGGCAGTTATGGATAAAGCTGCTGTAAACATCTGTTGCAGGTTTTTGTGTGGGCATAAGTTTTCAACTCCTTTGGAGAAATACCAGAATACAATGTCTGTGTTGTATTTTAGGAGTATGGTTAGTTGTGTAAGAAACCGCCAAACTGTCTTAAAGTGGCTGTGCCATTTTGCATTCACACCAGCAATGAATGAGACCCACGTCCTCAACAGCCTTTGGTGTTGTCCGTGTTCTAAATTTGGGCCATTCGCACAGGTGATAGAGATATCTCGTGGTTGTTTTGACTCGCCATTCTCTGATAATACGTGATGCTTAGTTTTGTCCATATGCTTCTTTGGTATCTACATATCTTCCTTGGTAATGTGTTTGTTCAGGTCTTTTATCCATTTTTAAATTGGATCGATCATTTTCTTATTGTTGAATTTTGAATGTCCTTTGTATAACTTGGGTAACAATCCTTCATCAAATGTGTCTTTCGCAAATATTTCCCTGTCTGTGGCTTGTTTCCTCATTCTCTTGACCGTGTCTTTCACAGAGCAGAAGCTGTTCATTCAAACAAAGTCCAGGTTATCAATTGTTTCCTTCACAGAGCCTGCATTTAGTGCTGTATGTAAAGTCATTACCATACTCAAGGTCATCTGGATTTTCCCCTCTGTTTTCTTCTAGGAGTTTTACAGCTTTGTATTTAACATTTAGGTCTATTATCCATTTTGAGTTACTTTTTTTTTTGAAAGGTATAAGATCTGTGTCTAGATTTATTTCTTTGGATATGGATGTCCAATTACTCCAGCACCATTTGTTAAAGAGAGTATGTTTTCTCCATTGCATTGCCTTTGCTCCTTTGTCAAAGACAATCGACTATATTTAAGTGGGTCTATTTCTGGGCTCTCTGGTCTGTTTTATTGATCTATTTGTCTATTCTTTCATCAATGTCACACTATCTTACTTACTGTAGCTTTATGTTATCTTGGAATTTGGGTAGTGTAATTCCTCTAACTTTGTTCTTCTTCTTCAATATTGTGTCGGCTATTCTGGGCCTTTTGCCTCCATATAAACTTTAGAATCAGTTTGTCGATATCCACAAAATAAGTAGCTGAGATTTTTATAGGGATTGCATTTTATTTATAGATCAAGTTAGGAAGAACTGACAATATAGAGTCTTCCAATCCATAAATATGGATATTTATATTTATTTAGTTTTCTCCCTTTACTTCGTTCTTTGGCTTCTTTCATTAGAGTTTTATAGTTTTTCTCATATAGACCTTTCACATATTTTGTTAGGTTTATACCTAAGTATATCATTGTGCCAATTGCTAATGTAAGTGGTAATATGGTTTAGTCCAAATTCCACTTGTTAATCGCTGATGTAGGAAAGTGATGGGTTTTTGCATATTACTTTGTATCTTGTAACCTTGCTATATCACTTAGAAGGCTCCAGGAGGTTTTTTGTTGATTCTTTTAAATTTTCTTATTTTTTAAAGATTTTATTAATTTTTTTTTAGAGAGGGGGAAGGGAAGGAGAAAGAGAGGGAGAGAAAGATCAATGTGTGGTTGCCTCTTGTGCACCCCCTCCTGGGGACCTGGCCCACAACCCAGGCATGTGCCCTGACTAGGAATCAAACCAGCAACCCTTTGGTTTGCAGGCTGGCACTCAATATGAATTTTCTACCTAGAAGATTATGTTATCTGCAAATGAAAACTGTTTTATGTCTTCCTTCCAAGTCTGTATGTCTTTTATTTCCTTTTCTTGACTTATTGCATTAGCTAGTACTTCTGCTATGATGTTGAAAAGCAGAGGTAAGAGTGGACATCCTTGCCTTGTTCCTGGTCTTAGTGGAAAGTGAGTTTCTCACCAGTAAGTATGATATTAGCTGTAGGTTTTTTGTTCTTTAACAAGTTGAGGAAGTTTCCCTCTATTCCTAGTTTACTGAGAGTTTCTATCATGAATGGGTACTGGATTTTGTCAAATGCTTTTTCTGCATCTATTAATATGATCATGTGATCTTCTTCTTTGGTCCATTGATGTGATGGATTACATTAACTGATCTTCAAATGTCAAACCAGCCTTGTATATCTGAGATAACTCCCACTTGATCATGGTGTATACAAACCTCTTAATATTTTTAAAGCATTTTTATTGTGAAGATTTATACAAAACTAGGGAGTGTATTGAAACTGCATGTCCCTATCTTCCAGCTTCATCAGTTATCCACCAGCAGCCAGTCTTGAATCAGCTATGTTTTTCACCCTCTCCCCAATGCCGGGGTGTATTTTTATAATCAGATTCCATTCATTTCATCTGTAAACATTTCAATGTCTATCTTCAAAATATAAGGTTTTTTCCTCTTTTTAAAAAATAAACTTTGCTGGATACAGTAATCTTGGATGTAGGTCCTTGCCTTTCATGACTTTGAATACTTCTTTCCAGCCCCTTCTTGCCTGTAAGGTCTCTTTTGAGAAATCAGCTGAGAGTCTTATGGGAACTCCTTTGTAGGTAACTGTCTCCTTTTCTCTTGTTGCTTTTAAGATTCTCTCCTTATCTTTAATCTTGGGTAATGTAATTATGATGGGCCTTGGTGTATGCTTCCTTGGGTTCTACTTCTTTGGGACTCTCTGAGCTTCCTGGACTTCCTGGAAGTCTATTTCCTTTGCCAGATTGGGGAAGTTCTCCTGCAGAGCTATCATTTAGAATGGAAGGCAGATAAAGTGCTTCCCAGATAAGGTAAAGTTAAAGGAGTTCATCATCACCAAGCCCGTATTATATGAAATGTTAAAGGGACTTATCTAAGAAATAGAAGATCAAAAACTATGAACAGTAAAATGACAACAAACTTATCACTATGAACAACTGAACCTAAAAACAAAAACAAAAACAAAGTAAGCAAACAACAAGAACAGGAGCAGAAATGGAGATCACATGGAGTGCTATCAGCAGAGGGGGGCGGGGGGAGAATGGGAGAAAAGGTACAGGGAATAAGAAGCATAAATGGTAGGTACAGAATAGGGGGAGGTTAAGAATAGTATAGGAAATGTGAAGCCAAAGAACTTATATGTATGACCCATGGACACGAACAAAGGGGGGGGTGGAATGCTGGTGGGAGGAGGAGTGCAGGGCAGAGGGGATTAAAAAGGAGAAAAAAATGGAACAACTGTAATAGCATAATCAATAAAATATATTTAAAAAGAAACAAATAAATTTAACCTACCTTAAAATTTTAACAATTTTTGATATCATTAAAAATTCAGCCCTGACTGGTGTGGCTCGGTGGATTGATCGCTGGACTGTGAACCAAAGGGTCACCAGTTTGATTCCCAGTCAGGGCACATGCCTGGGTTGTGGGCCAGGTCCCCAGTAGGGGGTGCACAAGAGGCAACCACACATTGATGTTTCCCTCTCTTTCTCCTTCCCTTCCTCTCGGTAAAAATAAATAAACAAATAAACAAACAAACAAACAAACAAATAAAATTCAATCAGCACACAAATATCTTTAAGTAACTTTTTATTACTGTTTAAAATACATACAGAAAGTTCACTAATCATAAATGTATAGCTTGATGAATTTTTACAGAGCTCACCACCTGTGTTACCAGCTCCCAGATCACAATACAGAACATGACAGCACCCCCGAAGCCTCCCTTGCCACAGAGTAATTCCCTGCTCTTCAAATCCTAAGGTTTTCATAGACACAGTCATGCAGACTCAGGCCAGCCTGTGGCTCTATGACCCCAGCACTCAGGTGAGAGCAACACAACCAGTCCCTCAACGACTGCTCCCGTCAGTTGAGTTCTTAATACAGTTTCTAAAGTATTCCTTGTGTCCTTTCATCCTCACACTGGCCTCTCATTTTACAGATCAAGAAAATGAGGTTTGAAGAAGTGGCATGATATGTCCAGAGTCACTCAAGTAGTTCATAGTCAATAGCGAGAAAGGAAGAAAGCTGAGGCCCAGAGAGGTTTGGTAACTTCCCCAGGTCACACAGCTGCTAAGTGGCAAAAGCTGGGATTTGAAGACAGGTCTACTGGAGTCTACAGCCCAGCACCCCCACCCCACCCTGGGGCCATCCCTCCTCCAGAGTCTGAGAGTGAGCGTCACACACACTCACTGGCAGCTACCCAGCCCCTTCCAGAGAACATGCCCATTCAGTTCACTTCAACACGGTCCCTGAGGTCTGTGGACCAGAAGGAAATTCCCACCTTCTGGACCTCGGAGGTAGGCAGAAAGGCAGGGGGAAGAGGGTCTCCAGAGCACCACCTAACATCACCCTCCCCCTCCACTCTCCCTTCCTTCCTTCCTATTTATTCTTCCTCCCCTTCCCCAGCCTCCCATTCCCTCTCTGGCCCCCACCATTCCATCCGTCTCTCTCCTGACTTCCCCTCAGGTCCCTCCCCCTCTCCTCCCTCCCCTTCCCGCTCTCTCCTCCTTCTCTCTCCCTCCATCCCACAGCCACCCCACCCGCCATCCCTACTGACAAACTTCCCGATCCCCAGTGCCTTCAACAAGTGAGGGGAAATTTTTAATTTAAAGTCAAGCCTCAGAAGAGAACGACAAAGGAGAAAGGCGGAAATTAAAGGGGCTTCTGCACCGGGGGCTGGTGCTGTCCTCAGATCAGCGCCAGCAGGGATCTCACTCTAGACACTGTAATTTGGTTTCTTATCACCAGCAACCTGCAACCAGCCCTACTGAACAAGGCCGGGGGGTGGGGTGGAACAGAGAAAAAAGGAAGGAAATGGGATGAAAAACAGGTGTGGGAGTAGGTCCGTGGTGTGTGAGTAATATCACTTAATTTTAGCCACCTCTAATTTTCTGTCTTGTCATGGCATGCAATTTCCTCTGTCCTCCCCTTCCCATCCCCAGCTGAACAATGATTTTCAGCATAGTGGCTCATTCTGACTTTATCATATAATAAGCCTGTGGGCAGCACACTTCTGCCATGGGAGACACCAAATGACAGTACACTGAATTCAACAGGAGGAAGGGATGAGAGGCGCTTGTCACCGTTAGCTACGGACCTTCAGTAAGTTCTTTAGCCTCTGTGGGCATCAGTTTCCTCATCTCTGCAGTGGGGGTAAATAGTAGCCACCTGCTACGCTTGATGGAGATTAAAGGAGTGAATATGTGAAAGCCCCTCTAGCCACAGGCACACACAGGAGTGCGCAGTCAGTGCTAATTAACATAATCGTGCCAAGCAGCTTTCCCTGCGGCTGGACCCTGTCTACGGGAAGCAGTGGCTGCCCCCTGCTGGGTGCAGAGCTGCTGTCTCAACACTCCCAGGTTTCACTTGGGTTGAGACCCCAGCTCACCTTGTATGCCCTTGGGTTTTACCTGTGCGGCTCCCCTGGGGCACTCTTGTCTTTCTCCTTTTGGAGAACTCCTGTGTACCTTCAAGACCCAGTTCAAATGTGACCTCCTCTGTGAAGCTTTCCCAGCTCCTAGACCATCGGCCCCTCCCAGCTCAGTGTACCCCTGGCATGTCGGGCAGAACCTTTACTTGAGGAAACCGAAGGGCACTCCAAGTCCAAGTGTTTCAGTATGTGCTCAGCCACATCCAAGGGTGGGTGGTCAATACCTGTTCCCTGCATGGAGCTCGAACATGAAGCTGCAGGACAGCCAACCTTCCACCACAGGTAGTTACAGAGGGCCCGCTGAGGACCAAGGACCAAGGACCGAGCCCTTTTAATCTATAGCTGAAGAATTAGTTATGTCCAGAGAAAGTCCGCACCTCAGACTTTCCAAACCTCAAAAATGTCAGACGTTCGGTAGAAAGCGGACTCACTAGCCTCACCCCTGGAGTGCCTTTCTTTTGCTCAGCCTGGCTTCTAAGACACACACCGGGAAAGAAAACACAGAAACACAGCAAATCAAAGCTAGATTAAACCCAGCTGTCACCAGAGGGAATAAAACCCAGCATTTATGGAGCATCCATTGGTTGCCGGAACTTTCCTCTCCTTATTTCACGTGGTCCCTATAAGGCAGGGACTGTTATTCGCTCCCCGATAAGAAAGCTGAAGCTCAGAGAGGTGGGTGGTTTCGCAGCCTCAGTGGCAGATCTGAGGCCACAGCCCAGTGTGTCTCAGGTGAAAGCAAGTGCCTTTCTCTCTGCAGGCTGCCTCCAGCCACGTGAGGGGGAGCCATCCTGTAGGTCATGCCCCCTCCCTCTGTTCACTGGGCTTCCTCCTGACCTTCTTTCCCTGTCTCAGGACACGTTCCTATCCCAAGGTTTTTTGTGAGCTCACCCTGAATCAGAGATCAGCTGACCGCACCTTCTGACTCTGCAGCAGCCACAAGGAAAGAACTCCCATTTATTCAAAGCTCTCTGACACTTAGGCCACCTCTAACACACAGGTGTTTGAGCGAATGACCACAGACTTGCTGGCCAGGGATTCAGTGAGACTCCAGGGAGGACTTCCGTGAACAAGAGAAGTGTCTGCTACACATCACAGCAGCTCCGTAACTGGAGGCGGCTGTACGGTTGACAACAAGACAGATATAAATTTCATCCCTGTAATACTCAGGTTAAAAAGGTGACAAATATTTTAGCCTTCTGTCTCAGGCTCTTTCTATTCTTGGAGATCATATCCAACCTGAAAAACCTCCCTCAGATCTCTAAGGCCTTCCCCCAACTCCTGTGTTCTAACAATAACAGCATGTAAAGCCCACCTCTGCCCGGCCTGCCATCTCCCCCCGGCCCACCCACCTGACATGGGAAAGATAATATGCAGTCGCAAAGGTGTTTGCTATTTGGATGGCAACTCAGGTAGACTCCTTCGTATCTAAACATCTTTCATCCGGAAGCCTTCCGCTCCAAGGGACAGAGGAATTGCACAGGGATGGCACAATTGCATGGTGACACAGCCTGCCCTTCTATTTTGTTATTTACATAGAGCCAATGTGCAGCATATGTGGCGGCCCTTGCAAACAAGCGCTAATCTACAGAGAGCAGGCGTCACCTGTGATGTTGCTGACTTCCCAGCCAGCCAGCTGGAGGGGAAGGCCATTGGGGGAAGAGGAACAATGATGCCATGAGACCCCAGCCTCCTTCTCTTGGTCCCTGGGGAGGCTTATGATTTCTGTCCGGTGGTATCCAGAGCTTTCCAGCTGCCCGCACCAACACTGCCAGCTAAGCGGCCACTCAAACACTCCACCTCTGTAGCTGCTGCCCTCGCCCATGTGGGCTCTGGACCAGACAAAGAGAAAGACCTGGAGACTGCTCTTCCAACCCCAGCTTGGACAGTTGATGGCTGGGTGGCCTCAGAGAGGAAATGAACCCTCTCTCGACCTCAGCTTCTTTAGGTGTAAACTGCCTGGGCCCCAGATTGCCCCAGTTCTTGTTTATGGGTTCCACTGGCGCCTGAGCTCTCCTCTTCAGGAACCTGGGACGCGTGTTTGCTGGAGGGCTAGGCTGGAGGACATTTCAGGGTCCCTGCTCAGAAGTGCTTCCCTCACCTCTCTCAGGTCCTTGCTTCCAAGATGACTGAGGAAAGAAGGAACCACCATCATGCTAAAAAAGGCCACGGCACGTGCAGCCTATTTGCTGCACCAGCTGCACCTGATGTGAGCCCAAGGACAAGGCCATTGAGAAGGTGTCATTCGAAACATAGGAGAGGCCACAGCCATCAGGGACATTTCCAAAGTGTGTGTCTTCCACACCTACGTGCTTCCCAAGCTGTGCATGGGACTGTTGACACGTGACTGCGTGACTTGTGCCACTCACAGCAAGGCGGTCAGGAATCATTCTTGTGAAGCCGGAAGGACCTAACAGCCCCACAGCGATTTAGTCCTGTGGGTGCTGCCCCACGATCCCCACCAAACCCCGTGGAAAGTCCTTAAAAACTGAAGAAACATTCTCTGGAAAAAAATAAAGTGGATATTATACTTTTTTTAAAAAGTGCTCGCCCTGCCGAGCGGCTCAGTCAGCCAGACCCTGGTCCTGAACAACAGCAACACAAAAGCGCTTCCCTCCACTGAACACCGGTGGTCGAGCCCGCCTCCTGCCTCTCAGGGACACTCTTCCCAGGGGCCAGGGACAGTCTTGGTCCCCTTTCTTTGGTTCAGTCCTTAATATTGGTTCCTGAAGCTCAAGATTCGTTGGTGGTCTTTTCCCAGAAGGTCAGTGCATCTCCATGCAGACTGGAATCCCCGCACGCCATCCTAACCCCAACACCAACACGCATGCAAGAGCACCGCTCACTGAACTGGGTGCTCCCCAGGGCCAGACCCTGGTCCACAGTATGTATGGGACGTATCTCATTTATTCCTCATCACAGCCCTATGAATAGGCAGCTGCCTTTTACAGAGGAGGAAACTGAGGCATCGAGGAAGGAGCAGCTAATTCTGTCTGGGGAAATAAAGGAAGGACAAGAAACAAAGAATACAGTGTCTTCCTTTGACAAGAAACACACTGTATTCTAATTCCACGGAAGCAACTTCCGCCCTTTCCTGAAGGGTGCCCCGGGTCCTCAGGCCACAGCTCTGGCTGAGCCAGTGGCTGCTTTATCTGAGGAGAAACAGCCTGCCCACCTGGCAGGCACAGTTAGAGGACTGGCCCAGGGAGAAGGGCGGGCCATGCAGGTACAGGCAATGGGGGAGAGAGGCCCACTTCCTGCCCACCCAGGGAAAGAGCTGGGCACTGTTTCTTCCAGCAGAGAAAGGTAAGGGGGCTGTGGTGAGAGACCTGGGCCCGTCCACAGGACGGGGTCCTCAGCCCCACAGTCAGAACAATGACAACATTAACCTGATGCTCGAGCAGGAGAGGCAGGGACTTCTGGCCACTGGGTGTGGCCAGCCACAGGGTGTGACCACAGCAAACAGTTCTCCGCCCCTCCAGATAAAAGCTGAGTTTGGGGCCTAGACCCCTTGTTAGGGATGCTGTGGCCCAGCTGCAGGGCTGGAGGAGGCAGGGGGCAAGAGCTGGTGCAGATAGGAGACAATGGGAGAGAAGGGGAAGGGGGTTCCACCAGGAAAGCTTCCCACCTGCCTTCTCGCCTGCCCCAACCTCCTGTGACCACGTTCTCCTTATCACTCCCTGAATGCACTAAGGCTTTGTCACCTGCCAAATTAGATAAACCCTGAAATCTTGGTGGCTTAACACAGTGGGAGTTCAGTTCCTGCTCACATTCTGGGCTGGACAACCTCCCACACACTCCTTCAGGGACCCAGGCTCCTTCCACACAGGGGCTCTTCCCCCCACAGGTCCTTGGTATGCCCCGCGTCCAGTCAGATGGAAGACGGCAGGGCGTGGAGGGTCCCATGGAAGGCTTCACAGGCTAGGCCTGACTGTGGCCTACACCACTTCCACCCTTCGTCCTTGGCCAAACTCAGCTCCATGGCTGCACCTAACTACAGGGAGGCTGGAAAACCAGTCGGTGTGCCCAGAAGGAGAGGGAAATGGGTTTGGTGACCAACAAGCCAGGGTTTGTCATTTCAGGTCAGCTCTTGGTATGAAAAATCATAGAACCTTAGAATCATAAACCCATAGGATATAAGGACCCTGAATTCAGAGAATCCTGCAAATATGAAATCATAGAACTTTCAATTCCTATAATCATGGAATCTTGAAATAATGGACTGAATCTTGCAAACATGTTCAAGTCCATCGGACCATAAGTTGCCTGAGCTGGAGGGTGGGGGGCAGGGGGAGGGGGACAAATCTCCCAAAACTTCGCACCCTCAGCACCCACCACACTGATCATTAGCGTAGTGATGCTAGTAATGGGTGCAGAAAGGGGTGCGCTGCCTACTGTGTGCCAGGCACTGGCCTAAGCACTCTGAATATTTAAATTCACTTAGTTCTCACAATAACCAACCCTATGAGGTAGAACTATTTATTACTACCACCAATTAACACATGAGAGAATGAGTAGAAGAGGCCAAGGAATTAACGTGGGGTCAGCTAGTAAACATTCAATAAATACTCGTTGATGTGGAAACGTTTAACTAATGTGAATTGCTATCTAAATATGACGGTTTTCCTTTCACATTGTCTCTCAGCTACAAAGTTGAGAAAGACACTAAGTTGTCAGAGTGTAACTGAAATGTAACAGAGACCCACAGACAGAGAACAATTCACTGTGCCCTTCACTCCCCAAACTTCTGAAATGACTTTGCATCACAACGGGACAATTGGCAGGGCCTCATTAATTTCGGGGAGGGGTTTGAAGTCTGTCTGAGGAGGGATCTATGGAAGGGCTTATCCACCACTCACGGAGTGTAATTAACAGTGAACCAGACGCCCGACACAACCCACTTCCACATCTGTAACATGCTGACAACCTAAAAATGCCAGCCTCCTCCTCGTGTGTCAGCTAAATGTCACTGGTGACATTTGACGCAACTCAGAGATGAAAGTAAATCCAGTATTATCGCTGACCAAATAACCGCAGGCCCAATCAGGGGGCCCCAGGCCCCAGAGCAGGAGAGGGAGAGAAGGCAGCCCAGCAGGAAGGCAGGGGAGCCCGCCTCCAGCGGCTCACGGACAGGAGACTCCAACTTACTCGCCTATTCTGCGTGTGGGAACCAGGACCTACACCACCAAGGCACCTGGTTAGGCCACAGAGGGCTGTTTCCCCTCTGTAAGCCTAGTTTTCCCGCCTGTTCAGGGACGAGGGGCAAAACGTTGTCTTCAGGGAAGGACTGATGCCGTGCTGATGTTCAGCAATTCAGTCAGCCCCTATTTACCCAGCAGCTGTTATGTGACCAGCACAGGTGTAGGTGCCGGGGACAAAGCACTCATTCAATCATCCTCTTCACTAGACTGTAAGCATCACGAAGGTAAGCCCCAGCTCTCTCCCTCACCTTCGTAGCCTAGCCCAGGCCCACAGAGGTGCTCGGCAAGTAGGAGTGGAATGAATGCATGAATGAATGACTGCCTACTTGTCTGGCTTCCCACCAGCCTCGGAGCTCCTTGGGAGGCTACACAGTCCTCACAGGCAGGCATCAGGTGCCACAGTTCTCCTCGTGCCCAGTTCCCAGCAGATCAGTGACAACCTTAGTGCACACTGTACCAGTTCCCACCACGAGGGATGCTTTTCAGTGGCACGCAGTGTGAAAAATACCTCCACCGTGGGAACAAAATTAACATCACCAATGAGAGGCAGACAGACACTGAGTGCCTCCCGGTGTCACCCTGAGAAGGACACCACGTCACTTATGCGGTGCTCCAGCCACGGGTGTAGCTCCTGACTCTAATCAGAACACGTCAGACAAACCCAAAATGAGACACAGTGCATTGAGAAAGGAGGAGGGGGCAGGGCGCAGACTGTATCTTCAAAAATGTCATTGTCGTATAAGACAGAGAAATGCTGAGGAGCTATTCCAGGTTATAGAAGATGGAAGAGTTAATGACAAGTGATACCATGTGGGATCACATGCCAGAGGGAGAAAATGCTGTGAAGGGCATTACTAGGTCAATTGGCAAAATAGGAATACGGTCAGAATTAAAGGAAGTATTAGGATTGGTTTCCTAGTGCTGCTGTAACAATGACCACCAATTTAGAGGCTTACACAGCACACGGTTACTTAGCACACGGACATCTTTAGGGGCCATTGTTCTGGCTACACAGTCAGTAACTGAGTGAAGTATCAATGATAAATTTACTGAAGTTGTGTTTGTGTAAAAAATGTTCTTATTCTTCCAAACTATGTACTGAAGTAATTACAGGCAAAGGGCCGCCACATGTGCAGCAGGCGCTTCACTGTCCGGCGCTCCAGGAATAACGAACAATGTTCAGAGGGAGAAAGGGAGGGGGGATGATAAGGCAAACGTGACATTTTACAACAGGCGATTCTGGGTTAAAAGGATATGGTAATCTTTCCACTATACCTGCAACTTTTCTACAAATTTGAAAATAACTTCCAAATGGAATGTGTGCGTGCCACTGTGTATACTGGATTCTCAGTGAGTGAGGCTGCAGCAGAGCTGAGAGAAGAGGCTCCTCATGTCTTGGTTCCATCTCATCCAACAGATGGAGAGCTCCTCAGGGGCTCCCCATTGCAGACGGGAGAGAACCTGTGTCCTCAGCATGACCTTCAGGCCCCTCCATGACCTTCGGCCTCCTTCTCTGACAACCTCATCTTTCATCTCCTATCTATTCCTTAATCCACACCTGGCTGCTCGCCAGTCTACAAAACCTCATCATGATAATTGCCCCCTTTATTAAGCAACTGGTGTGTACTGGGCCCAACCCCTCATCGCTTCATTAATCCTCACAACAGCCCTTCAGGTTAGCTACTGATATTTCCTCTGACAAAGAGACAAACACTCCGAGAGGCTACGTGACTTACCTAAAGTCACACAGCTAGAGCTAGACTTTTAATCATGTCTGCTTCTAAAGGCAGGCTGGCTTCCACATACTGCCCTGCCCCACCCTCCGAGTACTGATTCAGGAAATAAGCCCTAAGCACTCACTCGGTGCTGGACTCCACGCCAGCCCCTGGGGTACAAATGCAGTCAACCCCACTCTCAGCCTCCAGGAGTCTATGATATGGCCAGAGAGGCAGAGCCAGGGCTGAGGCGGGGTAAGGAGTAGGAGTCGGAGTCAGTCAGGTTTCCAGAGTCTGGCCCCTGAATATCTGAGCTGAGTGAGCCTCAGCTAGAAGGTTATCCTGGAGCCATGGAATTCGTGCATGCAGAGAAGTGAAATCCTTTCTCCCACCCTCAGTTGCTGGCGTCAAGCCTGGCTAGGGTTTCATCCTGTGCCCTGAAGAAAGGTGGCACTGACAATTTTCTTTTTAGTCAAGTCTCTTCTGCCATCTAGTGGCAAATGCAGAGATGACAGAAGGAGAGGCTTCACTCAGAAGACGGGCAAAACCCACGGATAACTGAGCCTCCGCTTGGCCTGAGGTCCATGAACTGATGATTTCCAGGCTTGTAAATGGAGAGGCCTGGGTCAAGGCTCCAGTTTGGTAGGGGTCTCTCTGCTTCACCAGGAGAGGAGCTCAATTTTTCTCAGGTCATATATCGAGCCCAAAATGTATCCCCAGACAGAGCCCCGTGGAGGCTGTGAGCCGTGGTGGTCGCAGCCTGAGCCGCCATCCCCCTGCCTGCTCCCCAGTTGTTAAACACCACCATTATTGAAAATTAAATCCTACACATTTACAGTGAGATAAGCTGCGTAGAAAAACAAAGGTGATGCATACTCAAAGTGTATTACTTGCTAACTATTGTCTTACCTTTTACTACTCTATGCTCGTGAGGTTCTTTAATCCACAGCAGCTCTAAGACACGAATACTATGTAGTGGCGTGCTACTGCACCTCTCCCCCCAACTCTGTGTTCAGGGACCTCACATCGGTAGCTTGAAATCAGCCATGGTGAGAATATTTACACCTCACAAACTGGCAAACACGAGAGTCAGGGTTGAGTTATTGTTTTGTTGAATGTCTAGATGAGGAGTCAGCAAACGACAGCCAACACGTTATTTTTGTATGGGGGCCTAAGAATGACTTTTGCATTTTTAAAGGCTGGAAAAATAACACAGAAGAATATGGAACAGAGTCCAAATAGGCTCACAAAGCCTAAACTATTTACTATCTCACCCCTTACAGAGTTTCCTGACCGCTCCTCTAGACGTAAGGAAGTGATACATAAAAGTTAACAATGCAGACTATGAACATGTCAGGTCTGTAGCTGTTACATTGTAAATCACATAAAATATTGAGGAACTATTTCTCCAGCATTTGAAAACTATTCTTTAATGCAGAAAAGTCATTCACATCATTGACAAACAGATTAAACTCCAAAATATGTAGCGCTGAAGCTGAAAGAGGTTTAAATTTTATGAGTATAATTTGTGCGAGGTTTGGGAAACAATTTTACAAAAGAACATCCATCAGATTTAATGACAGTAAATTTCCATGGAAAAAGAGCAGGTTGGAATGCAACTCCAATTGTCAAATTGTGTTTGAATGGCAGCCATCGTTAGCTATATCAGAAATATATCAAAACATTATGGAGGTTCCTCAAAAAATTAAAACTAGAACTACCGTGTGATTTAGCGATCTCACTTCTGGATAGACAGGGTCCTGCAGAAGTAACACCTGCTCGAGTGGTTGGTAGGGTAATAATATGGGTGTAATCACTTATAGTTTTAATTTGAACATTTCACCCAAAATGTCCTATGGTGTATCTGAGTGTGATATTGTTATCTTACAGAATGGCATGCTTATGATTTTGTAATAAAAAGGGGCGTTATTTGTGCCAGACCCTGTATATTAGGTAAACTTGGTGAAGCGTAGATGAGAATTCTTGGAATTTTTCTCTAAGTCTGAAATTAGCCTCCCACCCCACTCCCCCCCCCCCCCCGCCTAAAAAAACCAGTGAAAAAAAACAAAAAAGCTGAGGGGAAGCTGGGCGCACACTGGGCATGTGTGTGGCGGGGGTGGGGGGTGAAGTCTGACTAGGCCATTTCATTGGGTGCTGCCCTCTTCCCCAGTGTCACCTCCAACCTCCTGCCTACAGGTGTGTGCCTGGTTGCCAGGTGCTAGGACCTGAATGGGGCAGGTAAATGGGCCCTCTGCTGGGGATTCAACATTCAGGACACAAACCTTCCCTTAACCTGCTGTTTTCCCACCCACATGCCCCCCCTGTCTCCCCCAGGCCAGAGACCTTCTCTAGTCTCCTGCCCAAGCTGGGGGTGGGGGAGTGGTCATCTGGCCGCAGAGGCAGGAATCCTCAGGGGGTCTAACTGCTCTCTGTTCTCGGCCCCACCTACTTCTGGAAGTGCCCGAGTATGTTTGCGTTCCCGCTGTACATAAGGTGTGGACCCACTGGGTGTAATATTCAGCTTTCCCACGCCTATTGAGTCAAATGCCTGCTCTCTGCTCCCAGCTTCCCCAGCGCTGCTGCGGGTCACCTCCTCTCCTGTTCTCTTTGTCCTTGTGGCTTCACTATTATAATAAAGTCCGTGTGCTGTCATTTTAGTAGAGTTTCAGGAAACAGTGTGTGTGTCCTACGCGTCCTCTTTAATCAGAGGTCCTTTGCTGTGTTTTCTTATCTTTCTTCAATGACAACACATTTCTTGTGCAATTTTAAAATATATTCAAGCACAGCAAAGAGTTAAATATTGTGAAACTATATCAAGCAATTTAGAAATAAGATGTTCATCACATTTCTGATGGGAGGATAACTAAGTTCTGAGAAGGGGCTGAATAGTGTTAAGGAAAGTACCTGGAGGCGCCTGGATTTGAACCTGAGCTGCCACTTGCTGGCCCTGGGCCATGAAGGCGAATACGTTCCTCTACGGATGCATTTTAACTTTTGCTTACAACTAGTACAGAGCGAAAGCAGCGGGATGTACGGAGGAGGGTGCGCAGGGATAAATGAGGCAAGGAGACCATCATCTTTCTGGAGCTCAAATGTCACCGAGTTCTAGAGGCAGCAGGGACTCTCACGCACTCAGGCCAAAGCTCTACTTGGGGCTGAGGCTCAGGAGCGAGCGAGACAGCGACCTTGGCTACGAGGGGGTGGCGAGGGCGGACGGTGAGGGACCACGCAAACCCAGGTTATAGCCAGGCTTCTGGCCCCCGCACCAACACGAGGTCAACATAGATACAGGGGTTTAGTCAAGACGAAGGCTCAGTGCCAAACCCATACTCTGGCCGGGTGGATGCAGAGAATGAGCCTCCAGGTCGAAAACTATAGCTGCAGGCACCAGCGCTCACTTCCTGCTGCGTCCTCTGGTTCACAGTGAACCGCGGCGGCAGGCAGGGGGGGGGGGGGGGGGGGGGGTCTGAGAGGAGCGGCCATTCCAAATCTGGCCACACAGGGGCAGCAGAGGACAAGCAGAGAAAACCGTGAGGGTCTTGGGGAGAGGGTAGGAGAGGGCGAGAAACGGAGAACGACCTGGAGAGAGAGAGATAATGCATAAAAAAGAAATGGCAGAAAAATAAAACGGGCTGGGGAGACCGACAGACAGACCCTCGGTGAGGGAGAGCCTGGAAGCCCCAGAGCTTCACAGGTGCCAGGTGCTGCTGGCTCACGTTGGGATATACAGTTATGAGGCCACTTCACAGATGCAGAAACTGAGGATGAGAAATAACGAGATGAGCCGTAACATCTCGGAATTGGCACTAGATCATTTATTGGCTGGGTTTCTCAACTTCTCTGTATCTTTTTCTTTACCTACCTCATAGGGTTGAAGCAAGGGTTAAATAACATATGCAAAGCGCTAGAGTAACTCTCAGCACATAATAACCACCCCATAAACACCAACTATTGTTATTATGTGTTTTTTGTCAACCCTCACAACATGGAGGGGGGCCTTTGATTTCCAAGTGTGTGGAGCACTGCTGAAAAACACTCCCCCGTGTGACAACGGGGGAAACTGAGGCTTGGAAAGACTGCATGACTTTGCACATGGATCTGGAGCCAGGAAATACCAGAGCCAGGATTCAAAATCGACTCTGGTATTTTGACCCCTTCTTCCATCGTGCCCGCTGCAAAGCCTGATGCCAGGTCCTGCGCTGGGGGCCCAGTGGCCGGCCCGCACCACACTTTGCGCTCAAGCAGCCTGCCAACGGGAATCAAAGGGCAGACCTGGACAGCGGCAGCAGGTCTGATGGACACGCTCACTGCTCTTGTTGGGGACAAAGAAAAGAGATTTTGGTCTTGCTCACTTCCCACACCCCTAATCTCTAGCCTGTCCGGGACATCTGGACAGTGAGCACACCAAACAGATGGCACAGGAGAGGTGCACACTGGCATGGGAGGGGCTGCACCTGGTCTCCAAAAACCTGGCCTCCGACTGCAGCAGGCCCCGCCGTCAAGTACTTAACCTCCCTCCCTGCCCCACCTTCTCCTTTGCAAAACAGAGATAACAAGGATCCTTTCTTCCTCAAGAGAGTAGGTGGGAGGGTGGAGGGAGGTGACCAACGCAAAGGGCTGGCCTGGCACACAGGATGCTTCAAGGAAGGAGTTCTGTTATTACTTCCAAAAGAGGTATAATAATACTCTCACAGGGTTATTTAAAAGAGTGAAAGAAGTGATGGGTGTTCCAGTGTCTCAGACACAACAGATACTCCATAAACAAGACTTAAATTAGATCTGCTGCCAGGCTCTGCAGTGTTGAAGGCCCCCATGGGAAAGTATACGCCCCACACAGGTAGGCCTTCTCAGCCAATGATAACTCAGAGACAAAGCGCCTCACACCCTTCAACTACACCTGGTAAGAAGAAGAATGTGAAGCCTTTGTAGCAAAGTGAGATTTAGGACCTCCCGGTCAGCGCTTGCTGTGCCCGCTGGTGGCCAAATAGTCTTCTCTCCCTAAGCACCACCCTCACTCTCAGCAGGTGACTCCAGACCCTGCCTCACAGTCAGCCATGGCCCCAAAACAAATGACTCCCAGCTTCTCCCCGCACCAGTCGCCAGCATCCTGCACCATCCTTGCCAACTGGCAAACAGAACCAAGAGGTCAATGTTCTGATAGCACAATGACTGTGGCAGCACCAAGGAGGGCTAACTCAGCCTGCTGGGGCCAGGAGGACTCACTGGACGAGGTGTCACTGAGCTGCCTCTTGAAGTATAGGAAGGCATTTGCAAGACCTAGAAAGGGAAATGCATTCTAGACCAAGGTAAGTGCACATAGAAAGATGGGGAGGTGTGAGAATGGGTCTGTCGGGAACTACAAGTGGCTTGGTGTGGCTGGGACAGAGAGAGGGCTCAGAAGGGAGGAGGGGCGGGAAGGGCAGAATCACGAAGGAGCTCCATGCATTCACACCTCCCCAGGACTCAGTTTTCTCCTCAGCGGAGTGAATGTGATATGGCTCTTGTGAAGAAAAATGTACTGGAGCAAGGGAAGGTCTCTGTACACAGCTGGCATTTCACTAGCCCTGGGGGAACAGCAGCTCCTGTGCGCTGAGAACCATAGGAAGTCAGCCACTCCGGTATCTGAAACAGCGCAATGGCAGGGTGGGTTTGGAGCCCTGCGAAATGCCAGGGAGGAAGCTGCTGTGGCAGAACAGAGGTGTTGGCTGCCTGGAGTCTGCGTCCTCTCGGCCTGCCCTGGAGGTCACCTGCATAGTTTCCAAGTGTGCCAACAGCTTCTTATGTCTCTCTGCCTGAGAACTTCCTGTAGCATTGGAGTCTTCCCAGCCGCATGCAGGGCAGGCCAGAAATGCTGAGGAGTCAGTGCCCCAGGAGCAACCCTCATGCAAGAAGGCCCGGGAGTCGGTGGATAAGAACTCCTGCTTCCTGGACAACAGTGGGACAAGTCCAAGGACGTTCGACTCAGCCTCTCAGAGGGTCCCCAGCTGAACTGCGCTCCAAGTGATGCCAGAGAAAACCCACTCACTAGCTTCGTGTTTGCCAGCTCTTCTCCATCTCTGTCTCACTCCTGCACTGCTTCTTCATGCCTCTGTAGGGTCACCTCCCAAATAAATCAGTAACACCCAAAATCTTGTCTCAAGATCAACTTTGGGAGAAACCCAAACTAAGTAGTTGGTCATGGATATGACCCTGGAAAGCAGGTCTCAGGAGAAGATTCTAGAATAAAATCACTAACTAGCCAGATGGCTAAAAAAAAAAAACAAGAAGAAGACAACTCTCCGGTGGCAGGTGGGATGTTTGTGTGGCCTCACGATGAATGACTCTACTTGAGGGAGTGGGCGGGTAACAGTGGAAAGGGAATCAAGCCCTTGAAGAAAGAGAATCTGTCGGGCTCTGCTAAGTCTACAGTAACTCAGGGCACACTGAGAAACCTAGAGGGTCTCCATAACACAATGTTAAAAAGCTCATCTCCTACAGCTGGAGGGCAGACTGTACCAAAAGTCAGCCTAAGATTAGATTGTAAGCATGACTGAGTTACAAAAGAGGCTGAATCCACAGCCCCAGTAAGTCCTGGGCTAAAGTCAGAGTCCCATAGAGCAGAATTGAGACCCTGAGACTTTGCATTCCAACTCAAGAACCTTAGACGTCCCCCCACACTCTCCTGAGCCCAGTGGGTTGCAACAAATGCATCCCTTCCCCTCTTAGAGAAGCGCAGCCTCCCATTGCCAGGAGGCCATGCAAAGTCCTCCCCTAAGGCAAATGCCTGCCAAGGTCATACTTGTCCCCCTGCCTCCTCTTAGCCCACCCCACCCCACCTCTCATGACATGTAGACCGAAAACTACCGTCTGCTCTCAGCACGGTTTGATGGGGAAGTACTTTCTGTTGCATGGGAGGTAACATCATTCAGCACAGCTGCAGGAACTAACTAACATATACCAGGAGGAACTGGGAGATTTTTTATGAGAGTATATCTTGAGGGTGTTGGGCCATGGTAGAGGAAGGATATAAGGCTGTACAGGAAACCATTTATTCAAGTGGGTGCTCCCGTCACTCAAGAGTTCACATCCTGACAAGGATGTTCAAAGTCAAAGCTCCTCTTAACACATTACTGGAATGGCTCCTTGAAGCTTGGAGATGACAATGGCCTAAGGTAAATGGGAAATAAATACCACAACTGCCTTGGCAGAGTATTACAGAAGTCAGAAGGCTCAGGGAAGTGGGCAGGCAAAAAAACGGATCTATGATGCAAGACCAGACAGCCACCAGCTGACGAAGTTCTGTACAAGTGCAGGAGGACACGCTCTTTACTAATTGAATGTGCACTGTGGAATAGTAAGTGACTTCTATGAGAGACTCCGTGGTGACTTACTTTCCTCTGTAAACCAAGCTGATGGGAGAGAGTCATCTATGGGATCGGGCCACCTGGTGTCAACGGGAAGATGGATTCTGAACGATCAGAGGCCAGGTGGTAGCTCTTAAGCATCAGGAGCAAGGTCAGTGTTACGGGTCCAAAACTGGGATGGCGACCAGAGACCCTGGCCCGCAGGGCTAAGTGGTCATGGCTAACAGACCGTAGTG